>NC_086447.1:181286917-181886917 GCF_028390025.1 Pseudophryne corroboree
ATTAATGGTAGAGTTTGTGAGCGTGTAGCGTGCGACTCGATCGTAGCATATTTAACCCAAATAGTGTGTTTTGTATTAAATATTCCCCTAGACAATGTCAGCGAGTATGTTTAGTTTAAACGGTTCCTGGACAGAGAGATTCCTCTTTGCATGATAGGAAGGGTCAGATAAAGGTTGAAAGGTGGTGTCTAGTATCCAGCTGTAGGATATTTTAAGGGTAACATTTTGGTGTTGGTTAGGAAAGGATCGCTCACTCCTGCGTATAGTTATGTACAAATGTAGTTTATGAACATATATTGTATTTGCTGTAAATTACACATGCGGCGGGAATCCTGAGGATACCTCCCACCAGAGCAGTTGGAGAAAGACACAGCCCACCTGTTCAAATCCACCTATGACCTTTGCTATAATGTGGAGACACATTCCTGTGTCCAATGAACAATGAGATTATAGGGACCATTGTATTGTGAATGTATGTTGTGTATATAAAGACCACCATTGCCTGGCCAGACACTCACTCTCTCAGAAGGCTTTCTCTCTGAATGCTGAGGGCTGGATCCAGGACGCGCTTGCGAATCATCCCCACGTATGTATTATTCTCTGTAGCCATTTTGTTATCCATTTTGTTCGCCATTTGTTCCCATTGTGTTCTCAAGTTGTATTGTGTTTCCCTTTTTCTCTAAACCATCCACGGCGGTGTTAGAGCTGCTGTGGTTTTTAAATCCAAACCAGGTCTTGTGTTTTCACTGTTTACTGCAAAGGGCTTTTCTTTGCGTTTCAATTGCTCAAACAGCATACACCTTGTTAAGGTTTTTAAGCATTACAACATTACAGTATTTGTCTAAAGGTTTAGAGTATAAGCATATTCTTACAGTGTTTATTTAAAAGGTTTTAAAGGTTATCAACTGCGTGTGCGCTCGCTGTGTGTATTCCGTACACCCAGCGCAGCGTGTGTACGCCAAGTGCGTACCACGTACGATACTCTGTACGCAAATAGCGTACAAAGTGCGTAGCACGAGCACGTGGTCTAGCGGCCATAACGGCTCCACAGTATTAGTATATAGCTTCATGTTTAAAGGTAATAATTGACATTATCAATTGAGGGCTCGTCCGGTCCTCCTCATATCCGCAGCCTAGCAGGACAAAGCAGACTTTTATCTATCAGCAAAGGGCGGGAAGGTAGTATCCCCTGTTAGCCGTTTGGTGGTCGGGGATACAGTAGTGCTGATTAGATAAGCGTCTGCTCCGCTTGGTTTGTAGGGATGCTGGTGGGATCCGGATCCGAAAGGTAAGAATGCAAAGCTATTGTTTTTTTATTGGTTTTTTAAATCTGTTAAATTTCTGTTTGGTTTCAACTGCACATGCAACACACGCAACACACGCACGCATTTGTATTTTATCTGTGTATTTTCGCATATCTACCTTTCTGTTTGCCATTAGCATTTATCACGTGCTGGGAAATTTGTTGCTATTTCGTTAAAAGTAAAAAGTAATATTTAAGGGAGTAATTGTAAAGCACACACGCAGCCTGACCCAGTTATAAAGGTTTATACAGGAGATACTGTGTAGTGCTTGGTAAGCGATTATAGTTAAATATCGTTTGCATTTATAGAAGCGTGTTATTTGTGTTACTGCGGACGTATCCGACCTTTGTATACGTGTCTCGGACCACGTGCGAGATTGCATACGCAACGCAGAGGCCTACACACGTGGTGTATATTACGCAACGTGCATACAGATACGCCCACTAAATACAAATCACACGATAACATTGTTTTAGTTTAAGTAGATACGGTAGCCACGCGATAATAGCACAAATTTGTTCAGTTTCCAAAATTTTAGTTTAAAAGATCCTCCTCTTGTTGCATCACCTCTGGGATTAGCCTGTTTTACCTGAATGAAAGTAATTTTCTGTACAGAAAAATCAAAGAGTGTATGAGTGAGCAGGAGTGAGTGTGAAAATAAAGGTTTTTTTGTGAACCCATAATTCGGGATCCCGTCGGAGACCACATCAGGTGAGTGGACACTTGGTGGCGTGGGAGTGGCTTTCTCACGTTAACATTGTATAAAGGAGCAATTAGCAATCAGCAGACCAGAAGGTCGGCGAAGTCAGAAATCCGTTAAAGACACCTAGCGAAGTTCTGAAAACCCTGACTTGAGAAAGGTCAGAGGTAGTGAGCGCAGCCCCGGGGGTTTGCGTAGTACCCATATAGGCCCATTTTGAGAATACGCTCCGGCTGAGGTTTCGCAGCCTAAACAACCGATTCCATTGGTCGTGCAGCGGATAAGTAATAGTTACTTATACGCAGTGCGACTGGACCGCACGCTACTGTGTACATTAGTTAGTTCACCTTGATACCCACTAAATTTGCTGCGGGATCATAGACGCTAATTGTACAGGTAAACGTGATTTGTGTAGGTTTTTTTATTTTAAGGGAGTTTCGCTGTTCACTCAGGAAATCTCCAACAACTGATATTTACTGGGAGGGGTAGCATACTCCCACACGCTCTCAATAAATAGAGGTTATAAAAGATCCCGAGGTTGGGTACTACCGGCACTGGAAACAGGATACGGACACAGGGCTGGTGTATAGGCCAATAGGGGCGTGAGTGGGTGAAAGCGCTCAGAGAACTTTCACCGTCGCCTTACCACTATGTAAGTTGGTTTTTGTAAGGGTTCGCTGAGAAGGCAATACCTGCAAAGAATGGGGGCCAGTTGCTCAAGTAGGGGACGATCAACAAGGGTTCACGTTGATATTTGTCAGCCCAAAGGGTCGGCGAGGTACATAATGTGTGAGAAATATGGATCACACGCAGAAGTCTTGTGCAATGAGTGGGAACGTATGACTGTGAACGATGGTGAACAGTTCCCTAGGGTAGGCAGTTTTAATCCTGAGGTTTTGCAAAATTTAAGGAGAAGGATATGTCTGATAAAATCCGGAAAGCAACGGATTAGACATTATGGAATAAAAAACACAAGGTACCAGCGCTGGCTGTAAGAATTATATAAGGACGGTTTGCTGAATAAAATGTCAATTTATTAAACCATTTAAAAAGACAAGTGTGAAGTCTCGTTATTATCTAAATAACACTTAAAATGTATAGTATAATAATTCCCCCTGGGTATAATCACTTTTACATCCACTCTCTCCTTTGGGACATGTATGGATTTTTTCACGGCTAGGACAGTCTCCAGATAACATTCACTGTAGCGGCAGATAATTACCGGTTTCCACAGAAAGGATGTTTGATGGCATCAGCTTTAGGAAGAGTCCATTGCTAGCTGTTTGTGTGGATCCGGTTCTTTATCCTTGTGGAGTGATTCCCAGTGATAGGAGCAAAGTCCAAATGAATGCCGGAAATGTCAGAGTCCCAATGTGTCGTGGAGTAGTGCCCAGGTGGGGTATAGGGCTCAACGCGTTTCGCTGGCAACAAGGTGATCCAGCTTCCTCAGGAGCTCCTGAGGAAGCTGGATCACCTTGTTGCCAGCGAAACGCGTTGAGCCCTATACCCCACCTGGGCACTACTCCACGACACATTGGGACTCTGACATTTCCGGCATTCATTTGGACTTTGCTCCTATCACTGGGAATCACTCCACAAGGATAAAGAACCGGATCCACACAAACAGCTAGCAATGGACTCTTCCTAAAGCTGATGCCATCAAACATCCTTTCTGTGGAAACCGGTAATTATCTGCCGCTACAGTGAATGTTATCTGGAGACTGTCCTAGCCGTGAAAAAATCCATACATGTCCCAAAGGAGAGAGTGGATGTAAAAGTGATTATACCCAGGGGGAATTATTATACTATACATTTTAAGTGTTATTTAGATAATAACGAGACTTCACACTTGTCTTTTTAAATGGTTTAATAAATTGACATTTTATTCAGCAAACCGTCCTTATATAATTCTTACAGCCAGCGCTGGTACCTTGTGTTTTTTATTCCATTATATTCTGGGATCTGACCATCCCCATACCAGCTGCTGCTGGCTGCGCACTTACATATCTTTTTACTTTTCTATATGGATTAGACATTATGATTATTTACAGTTATGGCAACAGGAAGGTGAGATACAAAGGGGATTAGCTCAAGCAGCTGGTTCCAACCCTATCAGAAAACTGATAGCCACAGCACCACCACCACCATACATAACATGAGAGAAAATGGCTACAGAGAATGGGATACTGGTATAGTATATGATAAAAGTGCACTTAATAAATGTATTAAGGATAAGAGTAAAGTAAATAAGTGTATTGATACTAATGCTAACCCGTGCAAGTTATATCCCATCCTAAACTTCTCTCAGGACTGCGACCAGGAAGATGAGCCCACAACGATATCAGCACTCTCTTTAGCAGCCACCATACAAGAGACTACAGTGGGCACGGCCCAACCAGTAAGAGGAGTAGCGAAGGCCCCTAGTGGAGGGATAGGTGAGGTCGTGTCCACGGGTAAGTACGGAACTGTACATTATGCGGAAACAATTTACACCTCACATTGTAGAAGAAACACAGAATGATGTAGTTGAACTTAATCCTGTCAGGGTGATTGCAGTCCCAAATGGAAAGACTGATGCTCTGGGAGTCACTCCCGTCAGGAACATTGCCCCTGGTCCCGGACAGAATTAAGGACAATTATGTCTGAATTTCCTGATCCCAGGAAAGATCTAGCCGCATGCCAAAGGTTCATTAAAGAACTAGGTAACGCCGCCGAACCCAATAACAAAGATTGGCGGACAGTACTGCGGGCATGTTTGCCCTCTACTATTGGCCCTTTAAAATTAATTACTGATTGTAAATTAGATGAAGAGAAACCTCTCACTGATGCATACAATCAGGAAAATGTTAAACAGATCAATCTGCAGTTAGGAGTATATTTCCCAACTGTTGTCAGGTGGAACAAAATTTTCTCCATTAGACAAAAGGAAGTGGAAACTGCTTCTGACTATTTCCATCATGCTTTAGAGGAAATGGCTAGGTACACTGGAGTTGTAGACATTGAAGAAAATGTGCACCATAGAGAGGTAGCGGTGTCCGTATTAATGGACGGTTTAAAGGAAGTGTTGAGAACTAGGGTACAAACCACTCAACCTAACTGGAGAGGTATGTCGGTGGCTGCTTTGAGAGAGACCGCTGTCGGGCATGATCAGAACATCATCAGACACAGGGAGTCACAGGGCGATAAGCTGATGGCAGTAAGTATACAGGCCCTTACAACAAGGCCACCTCAGCGTAAGCCCCAGAACCCCGACGGTAAGTCGTATGTGGTAAAATGTTATAACTGTCAGAAGGAAGGACATTTTTCACGAAACTGCACCTATAGAAACCCACATAAGGTATATCAACCCCCTAGACCGGAACATGACACACAGTATGATGCACGCAAATGGGATCAGGGACCGCAGAGGAGGAGTTATGAGCCACATGCAGGGGAAACAAAAAGGTACCCACCAAAGAGAGACTGGCAGGTCTCTGAAAATACTCTGTTACCCCCCTCACATATTGTAGCTGCCAACGCGCTGCGGGAGGGCCACAACTTACAATAGGGGCCAGGCCACACCTGTAGTCTGCAGCCAGTGAAATGAATTGCGAGCCTTGGAAGTGAACCCGAGGTCACAATTGATGTAGCTGGTAGATCACTACCTTTCCTTGTAGATACGGGGGCGGCCAAGTCAGTGTTAAATTCAACAGTGGGTATGAAAACCACTGGTAAAACAATTCCAGCAATGGGAGTAACAGGAGTAGTACAACACTACCCTTTGAGTTAACCAGCAGAGATTACGATAGGGCCTTTACAGACCAAGCACTCCTTTTTGCTAGCTGCATCGGCTCCGACTAATCTACTTGGGAGAGATTTACTGTGCAAGATGGGGTGCGTCATATATTGTACTCCTGGAGGTGTGTTCTTGGATATACCCGAGAATCACGCTCAGGAAGTGCAGGATATGCTAGACTCCCCTCAAAGGTTAATGTCACACACTGCTGTTACAGACAGGTGTCCATCCAAGGTAGAGGAAATGATCTCCCAGATACCGGAGTCACTTTGGACCAAGGATGGACAAGACACTGGATTGATGGCAAATGTAGCTCCTGTAGTAGTTCAAGTAAAAGATGGTAGGAAAGCTCCAAAAAACCCACAGTATCCTCTGAAGCCAGAGGTGGAGTTAGGAGTTTACCCAGTAATAGAGCGCTTGCTACAACAGGGCATTCTGGTTAGGACATCCAGCACTGCCAATAGTCACATTTTCCCTGTGAAAAAGAGTGGGGGGAGGGGTTACAGGCTAGTGCAGGATCTAAGGGGATCAACAAAATAGTTGAGAGCCAATTCCCCGTAGTGCCAAATCCAGCTGTCATCCTTATGCAAATCGCTCCCACTGCGAAATTTTTCACTGTTATTGACCTCTGCTCCGCTTTCTTTTCGGTCCCTCTGCACCCTGACAGCCAATACTTGTTTGCATTTACATACACAGGAGTACAGTTTTTCACAAGGTTTCATTGACAGCCCAAGTATTTTCTCACAGGCTTAGCATGATTGTTTACAATCCTTTCAACCTGAGAGCGGATCAGTATTAATACAGTATGTAGATGACTTACTGCTGTGTTCTGATTCACTCGAATCGTCCTTGAGAGACACGAAACAGCTTCTGTTTCATCTTTCTGATATGGGACACAAGGTTTCAAAGGATAAGTTGCAGTTATGCCAGACCAAGGTAAAATATTTGGGACATTGCTTGACATAAGGACTGAGACACCTCACCGCTGATAGAATACAGGCGATTCGCGACATGACTCTGCCACAAACCCAGCAACAGATTCGCACTTTCCTAGGAATGTGTGGGTATTGCCGCACCTGGATCCCAGGGTTTTCCATACTAGCCTTACCTTTACAAGAGATGGTCTCATCAAACAAACCAGATCGGATTTCGCACACAGATGAGTCCGAACTGGCATTTGAGAGACTCAAACAGTGCCTATTGCAGGCACCAGCATTAGGTATGCCAGATTATGGGAAACCCTTTAAACTGTACGGAACGGAAAGTGCTGGGTGTGCGGCAGGTGTTTTAACCCAGAAACATGGTGATGCCAGCAGGCCGGTAGCCTACTACAGCACTCAGCTAGACACCATAGCACGATCTCTCCCCACATGCTTGCGAAGTGTTGCAGTGATAGCATTGCTAGTGAGTAAAAGCGAAGATGTAGTGTTGGGACACAACCTGACCATCCATACACCTCATGCAGTGTCAGCCTTACTGAATTCTGCCCAAACCAGACACGTCTCATCTGCACGGTTTACAAGGTGGGAATTAGCACTAATGGCCCCTGTAAACACCATAAGGAGATGCAGCGCACTAAATCCTGCAACGTATCTCCCAGGTGTGCCTGGACAGGCACAAAGGGTGGGGGATGAGAGTGATAGTGAAGGAGGATTTAGTACAGACACTAACACACATGATTGTATGGAATATTTGACCCAAAATTTCACTGCAAGACCCGACATTAGTGACAACCCACTGGAAGGCGTAGATTTTACTTTTTACACTGACGGTAGTTTCCACAGACAGACGGACTCGGGAGACTTGTGTACTGGATACGCAGTCATAGATGACAAAGGTACCATAGAAGCGGAACCCCTGGGCCCACCTCACTCAGCACAAGTTGCTGAGCTGGTCGCCCTAACCAGAGCGTGTGAATTGGCTAAGGGTAAGTCAGCCAATATCTACACGGATTCTAGGTATGCCTTTGGAGTAGTACATGATTTCGGGGCCCTATGGCGCCTCAGAAATTTCATGACGGCAGCTGGCACACCCATGACGCATGCGACCCACATCAAAAGACTTCTAGCAGCGATACAGGAACCTAACAGAGTGGCTGTTATCAAGTGTAAAGCCCACACATACAGCCAAGACCCAGTGTCACTTGGTAACAGCCAGGCAGACGAAGCTGCTAAATCAGCAGCCAGTACCCCCATACAGACAGACATCACACAACTGATGGTATTCAATACCGTCAACACACAGAAATTGAGTGAAATGCAAAATTTGTGTTCCCCACAGGAAAAGGCAGTCTGGAGGTCAAAAGGATATGGCCAGGAGTCCTCAGGACTCTTTACAGATGGACAGGGTAAGCCAGTGGCACCCAGAGCATACCTTAAAGTTTAGCTGAGGCGGCACATGGTCTGACTCATCTAGGCAAAGAAGGTATGTGCAAGTTGGTAAGAGCCTACTGGTGCGCGCCAGGATTTTCTTCTCATGCGGGTAAGAGGGCAATGACATGCCTCACCTGTTTGAGGAAGAATATTGGAAAGGCGATACCAACAGAACCATCCCATATCCCGCCAACGGACGGCCCTTTTCAGGTAATACAAATTGATTTCATACAATTGCCACCTTGTAGAAATTTAAAGTATGTATTGGTTTGTATTGATGTGTTTTCAAATTGGGTTGAAGCATTCCCCGCTGCCACAAATACTGCTACGTTTACTGCAAAGAAAATTGTGCAGGAATTTGTGTGCAGGTATGGTATCCCTAGGATAATTGAAAGCGATAGGGGTACCCATTTTACAGGTGAAGTCTTTCAGGTAATGTGCAAATTAATGGGAATTAATAGTAAGCTGCATACTCCGTACCGCCCACAGGCGAGTGCGAAAGTGGAAAGAGTAAACAGCACTATTAAGAACAAGTTGAGCAAAGTGATGGCTGAAACTGGATTGTTGTGGCCAGAAGTTTTGCCACTTGTACTGTACAGCATCAGAACCACTCCCAGGTCCCCGCTTAACCTGTCACCCTTTGAGATTCTTTTTGGTCGACAACCCCATGTAATGATTGACCCCCAGGATGATTTGAAATGTAACAATGAAGTAACTGTAAAGTATTTGGTTAAGATGAGCAAGCAGTTGAGGAATCAAAACAGCAATCTAAAGCTAGTGATTCCTGATCTGCCAGACAGTAATTGTCATGACATTGAACCTGGGGATTATGTAATGATTCACAATTTTCTACGCTCAGGTTGCCTGATTGACCGGTGGGAAGGACCGTACCAAGTCTTACTGACCAGCACGACGGCATTGAAGGTTGCCGAAAGAGAGACTTGGGTCCACTCGTCCCACTGTAAGAAGGTCGCTGACCCAGAGAAAGCCAGTGACAAAGAGCAGAGTGTGGAGGAAACCATATCACTGGAGTGTCTGTTCCGGGAAGGTTGAGAGGCAGGACTGTTGTCACGGCACCTGAGCACAGAGAACTACAGGATCAGAGGCGGTTGTCGCGCCAAGTTTTCTTTCCCTCCTAATTATTTTCTTTCCCCCATTACAACTCTTTCTTTCTCCTCCTGCAAGATGGACTTGCCCCAAGAGACTGCATTCCGTGTTTTCCTGTTGACCCTGTTGTTGACCAGAGCAGTCTATTTCGGTGAGAGTACCAGAGAGGTCGAGAAAGGATCTGGATGGGTTCTGATGACCAGGATGGATTCGTAGAATTCCGAGAGCAACACAATCACCGAGCAAAGGCGAGTATCAGAAAACTATCTGGTAGCCATTACACTAAGAGACATTGTGAAGGATTGTTAGCTGAAGAGAATTGTATCTGTAGGAATTGTGAAAACATAGTTGAGGACGGGTGCATCCAGAGATGTCAGTCCAGCATTAATATCAACATGGACCGTCATCCATTGAGTGACTATCACTCATTAGTGGGTAAGGTTTTAAACCAAACGGAATGCTGGGTGTGCTCACAAGTACCTCAAGGTCATAGAAAGTCAGGACTAGTGCCATACGCTTTAACGATAGATGAGGTACTCGAATTAAGGGGTGGGAGACCGGTGGACAAGAAATTTAATATTTCTAGGCCTCCTAGTTTGAAGCTCCACCAATATCATGTGGATAGGTCCTTAATATGTTTTAACATTTCCAATCCCCGAAAGCCGGGAAATTGGGAAGTGACATGGAACAACCAAACCATGACATTCTCACACAGAGCCGATAGAATGCCCATAGACTCAGAGCTTATACGCCAAATAGCCAACGGTGGGAGATATTTTCAGTATAGGTACACTCTAGGAAGTAGGACCATGCGAGTTGGAGAAGTATCACCAGGATACTGTGCGCATATCATACAGCCTGATACGTGTACTAGACAAATGAGAGAGTTATGGATAGGATTTTTCACCTGGAAGGTTTGTAATATGGTGATGTCATATTCTGTCCCATATGTCCTCCCCGATGATGCATATTTCATATGTGGGAGGAAGGCGTATAAGTGGCTTGCCCCGAACTCAGAGGGATTGTGTTACATTGGAAGAGTGTTGCCAGAAGTAATGACCATTACCCATGATAAAATGAAAGACGATCACCGCAATGCTCAAGCTCCTTACACTCACACTCACTACGAACACATTGTTAAGAGACACCTTATAGATAGGACAGAGCATGCAGCCTCTGATTTGATCCACGAATCCACCGGGATTCAATTCCTACTTGCGTTAGATATCACTCGTACCGCCAGAGGAGTTATAAATTTTAGATATATAACTGCGCTAGCGAACCTGATAGACAATATCACCGAGATGTATGATGACACCTTCAGGTATACTGGGAGAGAATTGCAAGCTTACAAAACGGAACTTATCCAGCACAGGATGGTTCTCAATTACATCACAGCGGTGACAGGCGGGTATTGTGTCACCCTAGCAACTCAGTATGGCGTGAAGTGCTGTACATATATCACAAACAGCACCAATGACCCAACCGAGGTCATAGATCAAAAGATGGACGATATCTTGCAATTGAAGTGGGAGTTCCGAAGGAGACACAACCTTACCCTTACTGCTGTGAGTAATGAACTGACCGGCTGGGTATCATGGTTGAACCCACGCACTTGGTTCTCAGGTTTAGGAGAATGGGCTCAAAATGTTATCGTTAATGTAGGGAAATTTCTCTTATGTATCCTAGGAGTTGTCATAATGATTGGTTTGATATTTAGATGTGTTCGAATTTTAATGAATTGCAAGCGTAGCACCAAATTGATGAGTTTGAGGAGCGAGGGCATTGTAACAACAACTGGTTTAATTTATGACCCATCAATCGAGACAATGCTGTGATAAGACGTGATTCCACGGTCCGTTACTTTCACCCGTTTCTCCTTTGTTTTTCTCCAAGGTAAAAAGACATCCACTCGGAAGAAGATTTTGATGACCTTTTATACAGACCATTGATGAACTTTTTCACAGACATTTGATGAACTTTTAGAGACTTTAACTTTTTATGGACACTTGAAAAACTTTGCTTACCACTTACAGCAAAGATACAGCAACCCGGACAAGACATCAACAAGACATCAACAAGACATCCAAGGACAATCACATACATTATCATATGAATGCATTTATAACGCATGTTTCTTATCTTCATCTCTACGATCCTCAGGTAGTGACACACATAGTCGACAGGTAATATAGGTACATATATTAGCACTCACATATTTTCCCCCTTCATGTATCATCAACTAATGTGCACCCCATTTGTTGGAACTAAAAGCCGAAAAGAGCTCGGTAGAGTTTGTTAGCCCACTTACAGACCCTTAATACGGGATAAGAAGGATTCAATGTATACTTCGCAATACCTTGAAGCTTGTACGGCACGATGATACATGACCCCTCAGACATGAATTTCATACATACATGCTTTTACTATCCCACTAGGTCATACATTTCCAACCTTCTCCTCTCCTCCCTACACCCAATCATATATAGGTATTTCACGGTATTATATATTTTTCTGCTTAAATTGTTTAGATAGTGGCAGTTATTGTTGACTGCCAAAGGGTGGACTGTCAAAGTCGAAAAATATCATGATGCATATGCCTTGTACTAACCCCTCATGCACATGCCCGCTGCTCGTGCACTCAGTCTGCCGTGCGTGCACATAGCCGCAATTTGCGTTAGATCGCTCCGGCGATCACGCGCGTGGTATGCGCATTTACGGTAGAGTTTGTGAGCATGTAGCGTGCGACTCGATCGTAGCATATTTAACCCAAATAGTGTGTTTTGTATTAAATATTCCCCTAGACAATGTCAGCGAGTATGTTTAGTTTAAACGGTTCCTGGACAGAGAGATTCCTCTTTGCATGATAGGAAGGGTCAGATAAAGGTTGAAAGGTGGTGTCTAGTATCCAGCTGTAGGATATTTTAAGGGTAACATTTCGGTGTTGGTTAGGAAAGGATCGCTCGCTCCTGCGTATAGTTATGTACAAATGTAGTTTATGAACATTATATTGTATTTGCTGTAAATTACACATGCGGCGGGAATCCTGAGGATACCTCCCACCAGAGCAGTTGGAGAAAGACACAGCCCACCTGTTCAAATCCACCTATGACCTTTGCTATAATGTGGAGACACATTCCTGTGTCCAATGAACAATGAGATTATAGGGACCATTGGGCTGGATCCAGGACGCGCTTGCGAATCATCCCCACGTATGTATTATTCTCTGTAGCCATTTTGTTATCCATTTTGTTCGCAATTTGTTCCCATTGTGTTCTCATTCTGTTCGCTCTTGTTTGCGATTGTTCGCTATTGTTCATGTATTATTTTCTGTTATTCTGTTTAGATTTCCATGTTAGTTTGTAGTGTATAACTTGTATTGTGTTTCCCTTTTTCTCTAAACCATCCACGGCAGTGTTAGAGCTGCTGTGGTTTTTAAATCCAAACCAGGTCTTATGTTTTCACTGTTTACTGCAAAGGGCTTTTCTTAGCGTCTCAATTGCTCAAACAGCATACACCTTGTTAAGGTTTTTAAGCATTACAACATTACAGTATTTGTCTAAAGGTTTAGAGTATAAGCATATTTTTACAGTGTTTATTTAAAAGGTTTTAAAGGTTATCAACTGCGTGTGCGCTCGCTGTGTGTATTCCGTACACCCAGCGCAGCGTGTGTACGCCAAGTGCGTACCACGTACGATACTCTGTACACAAATAGCGTACAAAGTGCGTAGCACGAGCACGTGGTCTAGCGGCCATAACGGCTCCACGGTATTAGTATATAGCTTCATGTTTAAAGGTAATAATTGACATTATCAGTAGATATACATATTATGTTTTAGCTTTTTAAGTGTTTATATTAACAGTTATCAATACAAAATAAAAACAATTTTATCTATCCTTTATTGTGGACAGCGCTTTCAATTTAGTTCCATCTGTGAAATAACACTGCACGAACGTTAAATATTATGGCAGCTAATATATGAAGTCTGCTAGCAGTATACCAAGTATCACATGCAGCATAAGTGTCAAGATTTTACAGAGGTTAAGCATATATGAGAGTTAAAAGTTATTAGATACACACATAGGAGGCTATGCCCTAAAACTGTGTGCAGTACGAGTATGAATATATCCCTAAGTGGATCTTCCATGTAGGCAAAAGATATAGAACAGATATAGAGGGGGTTGTGCCTTAAAACTGTGTAAACAATCCGGTGTGTATAAAGAGGACTACAAAAGCACAGTATCTGACATAATTATTTATGCAGCAATACATTAATGCCTAACATCACGGCAGCTGACATATAAAGCCTGCGAGCAATGCATATAGAATCACATGCAGTATAAATTTGAAGGTATTGCCGAGGCTAACTATCTATGTGAGACAAAAGGATATAAACATACACAGAGGGGATTGTATTTTAAGATTGTGTGAACATAATCCTGTATGAAAAATTGATACGCACACCAGTGCTAACAGGAGTATACCGGTGTATGAACAGAGAGGGAAGCGAAGCAAACAAACTCACAGACAGTATTACATAACATACACAGGAGGTGATGGAATAACTAATAAACACAAAGTGAACGGAGAAGCCCAAAGGCTCAGGAATTGGGTGTCTCCCTAGTATCAGGAATGCTCAGATGGAATAGAGCGGACAATGAAGCGATGTGTAGTGATTTAACATGTGGAGCACCTGAAATGATGTTGCTAAGAGCAACAGAGAAAACCCCAAAGGGTTATCAACGGGTGTGGGAATAAACTCCTTGGTCAGAGATAGAAATATAGACACAAGGAGAGTATCCACAATCCTAACCCCCTCTTGCAGGGCACAGGTTCAGCTTACTGCCACTAAACTGACACCTGGACGCCCTGCACAGTGAGGGAGGATTAAGCAAGCAGGTCTGAGAGTACAGCCGCAAACCTGCTGGGTTCACAGAATAGCAAAAGAACCCCAGCAGGTCAAACAACTGACTCCAGTCTTACTGCAAGGTCCGGATTGGCAGAATGAAGTACCGAATCCCAAGGCCTATTCGCAGTAAGCAACAAGTAAATACAAAGTCACACAGTACTAGCTAACTCTCTGGAACTGACTAACAAACAAAGATTCAGCAGCATTTGCCTAGCCTGAGAGGATGGTTTATAGAGCAGGTGCTGTCCACGCCCCACTCAGACGTCACAGACTGTGAGCACAAAACCAGCGCCGGATTCCCTGCCGTGCACAGAGCCTGTAACCACTACACAGTAAAAACCCGGACCGGAGTATCAGCTGCGCTCAGGTTACTTCGCTAACACTTGCCTCCCGGTTGCCATGGCGACGTGGCAGCACAGAGCAGGAGATCCTAACAGTACCCCCCCTCTGACGAGGGGTCAGAAAACCCCTACCACCGGGTTTATCGGGGAACTGCGAGAAGAAAGAGCGTATCAGTCTGGGGGCATGAAGATCACAACTGCGCACCCACGACCGCTCCTCCGGGCCGTACCCCTTCCAGTGCACCAAAAATGACAGCCGACCCCGAACCATCTTGGAGTCAAGAACCCTTTCAACCACAAACTCCCTCTGACCCCGTATCAGAAGAGGAGAAGGTCTTCCACTGGAAGAAGGATTATTAGCCGCCAGTTTTAAAAAGGGAACAATGAAATGTTTTATTGATACCCAATGAACAGGGCAGATCTAACTGAAATGCCACCGGATTGATAACCCTGGTGATCTTATAAGGGCCGATGAACCGGGGGCCAAACTTATGAGATGGCTGACTCAACTTCAAATTCTTGGTGGACAACCAGACGAAGTCTCCTAATTTGAAGCTGCAGGGTCTTCTCCGCTTATCAAAAACCCTTTTGGTCACTAATGACACAGACACAAGGGCTTTCTTCACTTTCCTCCAAATACCCCTAAGGACCGAAACAACAGAGGAACCACCAGACGTGGAATCCAGGGGGTCAAAAGAATTTGCCTTAGGATGATGCCCATACACACAAAGGAAGGGAGAGATCCCTGTAGCAGAGTGAGCCGCGTTGTTATAGGCAAACTCCGCCATGGACAGATGAGCAACCCAGTCAGTATGACACTTGGAGACATAACACCTGAGGAACTGCTCCAAGGACTGGTTCACCTTCTCAGTCTGCCCATTAGACTGTGGATGGTAGCCTGACGACAAGCTCACAGAAATCTGGAGATCAGAACAAAATGCCCTCCAGAATTTGGCCACAAACTGGGATCCACGGTCAGAGACCACATCAAGTGGCAACCCGTGGAGGCGCACAACATGCTGCATAAATAACTCAGACAGGCGTCTGGCCGATGGCAACCCAACCAGTGGAACGAAATGCGCCATCTTCGAAAACCTGTCAACGACAACCCAAATGGCTGTCATCCCCGAGGATTTGGGCAAGTCCACCACAAAATCCATGGAAATGTGGGTCCATGGCTTAGACGGAATAGAGAGTGGATGTAATGGGCCGACAGGAACCCCTCTAGGAGTTTTATTTCGGGCACAAACGTCACATGCCCGAACCCACTGATCCACATCCCTAGCCACCGAGGGCCACCACACCGCCCTAGACAGCAACTCCCGAGTTCTGGCAATACCCGGATGCCCTGCCGACCTCTTGGCATGGAATTCCAGGAACACTCGCTGTCTTAACCTAGGAGGCACAAACAAGAGACCTACCGGAAGGTCTGGAGGAGCCTGCTCCTGTGCTCTAAGGACTAATGACAAGAGGTCCTGGGTAATGCCCACTTTAATACATGATGGGGACACAATGGGCAATGGCTCCTCGGTGGTCTCTTGAACTGGAGCAAAACTCCGCGAGAGCGCATCAGCCTTGATGTTTTTTGACCCAGGGCGATATGTTATCAAAAAATTAAAGCGAGCAAAAAACAAAGCCCATCGTGCCTGCCTGGCATTGAGCCGCTTCGCTGACTCTAAATATGCCAGATTCTTATGGTCGGTGAGAATTGAGACCACAAACTTAGCCCCCTCAAGCCAGTGTCTCCACTCCCCGAGTGCATCCTTTATAGCCAACAGTTCCCGGTTACCCACATCATAATTCATCTCTGCAGACGAAAATTTACGGGAAAAGTAAGCACAGGGATGAAGGCGATTATCAGACACCCCCATCTGAGAGAGCACTGCCCCAATACCTATCTCAGAGGCATCCACTTCTACCACAAAAGGACGCTCTGGATCTGGGTGTCGCAGCACCTTGGCCGAGACAAATGCCCTTTTGAGACGGGCAAAGACCGCTTTGGCCTCACAAGACCAGTGAGCAACATCCGCCCCTTTCTTAGTGAGTGCCACCAAGGGGGCCACTATAGACGAAAATCCAGCGATAAACCGTCTATAAAAATTCGCAAAGCCCAGAAAACGCTGAACCGCCTTCAAACTAGTGGGCTGCACCCAATCCAGGACTGCCTGTACCTTAGAACCCTCCATTTGGAAACCTTCTGAGGAGATAATATACCCTAGAAATGCGATTTGCTGGACTTCAAACTCGCACTTCTCCAGCTTCGCCCCAAGCTGGTGGTCTCTGAGTTTCTGGAGGACTAAGCGTACATGCTTCCGATGTTCCTCCAGGGAATGAGAGAAGATTAGGATGTCATCTAGATAAACAACTAAGAATCTATCCAAATATTCCCTGAGCACATCGTTCATGAATTCCTGGAAGACTGCCGGGGCATTAGAGAGCCCAAAAGGCATCACCAAATATTCATAATGCCCTGAGTGGGTATTAAAGGCAGTCTTCCATTCATCCCCCTCTCTTATTCGGATTAGATTGTAAGCACCGCGTAGGTCAATCTTAGAAAAAATGGTGCAGTACGAAGCTGGTCAAACAAAACCGAAATGAGAGGCAGTGGGTACGAGTTTTTAATCGTGATACGGTTCAATTCCCTGAAGTCGATGCAGGGTCACAACGAACCGTCCTTTTTACCCACGAAAAAGAACCCCGACCCAATTGGGGACTGTGAGGGTCTGATAAATCCCTTAGCCAAGTTCTCCTGAATGTACTCTGCCATAGCCTGAGTCTCAGGACGTGACAGGGAGTACAACCTGCTCTTGGGAAGCTTAGCATCCGGCAACAAATCAATGGCACAGTCATAGGGGCGATGGGGAGGTAGTACCTCCGCAACTTTTTTGGAGAACACATCCGCAAAATCTGCATAACATCCTGGCAATCCTGGCAAACTTAGCTGCGAGAGCCTGACTGGAAGGCTCAAGCAACTCCTGAAACAATCACTACCCCAACTAAGAATCTCCCCAGAGACCCAGTCAAATTGAGGGTTATGGGCCCTTAACCAGGGTAACCCCAAAACCAATGGGGCAAAAGAACAGACAGTCACAAAAAAAGACAATTTTTCAGAGTGTGTGGCTCCAATAAACAAAGGAATTTGGCTGGTGCAGGAGGTAATTTTACCCTGGGACAATGGTTCCCCGTTTAACCCACAGATCTCAATCTCTGATGCCAAAGGTACTGAGGGAACAGAGTGTTCCAGGGCGAATTGACGGTCCGTGAAAACCCCATCGGCCCCACTGTCAACAAAGGCCTCAGTCTTGACAGTTTGACCGAGGATCTCCAAAGTCACCGGAATGAGAAAAGTCTTTTTAGGAAATTCTGACTTCTGGCCTGACAGGATATTTCCCATCACCCTCAGGCCCTGAAGTTTTCCGGTTTTTCTGGGCATGATACTACAACATGACCTTTATTCCCACAGTACAAACACAAACCCTGCTGTCTCCTCCGCGTCTTCTCACGCGAGGAGAGGCGGGTAGCCCCAATCTGCATAGGCTCCTCGGAATATTCCTCAGAGTCTGAGGTTCCCTTGGGAAAAAAGGAAACTGCGGTCTCCCTTTCAAGCCTACGCTCTCTCAGCCGTCTATCCACCCGGATGGATAACTGCATGAGCTGATCTAAGCTATCAGGCGAGGTATATTGTACCAGTTGGTCCTTTATCTGGTCAGAAAGGCCCCTTCGGTACTGGTTTCTCAGGGCTGGGTCATTCCACTGGGTATCATGAGCCAACCTCCGAAACTCCGTACTATAAACCTCAGCTGGCCGTCGCCCTTGCTTAAGAACCGTAATCTGAGCCTCGGCTGAAGCCATCTTGTCAGGGTCATCATACAAAATGCCCAGTGCCGTAAAAAAAGCATCAACACTTTTAAGCGACGGACAGTCAGGCTGTAACCCATATGCCCAGACCTGTGGGTCTCCTTGTAGCAAGGAAATCACCATGCCCACCCGCTGAATCTCCGACCCAGAAGACTGGGGCCTAAGCCTGAAATATAGTTTACAGCTCTCCTTGAAACAAAAGAACTGCGAGCGATCTCCAGAAAAACGATCCGGGAGATTTACTTTCGGCTCCTTAACCCCTGAATTTGCTGCTGCTGCTGCGGGAGCTCCGCTAGCGGCCTGCGGGGTGTTCATTTTAATGGACATCTCATTAAATTGTCGAGTCAGGACCTGCACCTGATCGACCACCTGTTGCAAAGTATTTTGAGGGGTATGCTCCATATTCCCACAAAATTTTAACAGGAGTAGGGCTGCTGAATATGTTACGCACACCAGTGCTAACAGGAGTATACCGGTGTATGAACAGAGAGGGAAGCGAAGCAAACGAACTCACAGACAGTATAACATAACATACACAGGAGGTGATGGAATAACTAATAAACACAAAGTGAACGGAGAAGCCCAAAGGCTCAGGAATTGGGTGTCTCCCTAGTATCAGGAATGCTCAGATGGAATAGAGCGGACAATGAAGCGATGTGTAGTGATTTAACATGTGGAGCACCTGAAATGATGTTGCTAAGAGCAACAGAGAAAACGCCAAAGGGTTACCAACGGGTGTGGGAATAAACTCCTTGGTCAGAGATAGAAATATAGACACAAGGGGGTAAATTTACTAAGATTCGTATTTTCCCGTTTCAGGTCAAAGTTCAATCACGAATGACATCGAAAGTGTAAAACTGCAACTTTTTGAATTTGTTACGATGGATTTACTAAGCTGTCGTATTCGGGTTTTTCTTTTCTTCCGATGTCGATGTCATTCGTGTTTTTTTTGTGTTTTTTACGGCAGTGATTAGCAAAACACTGCCGACTTTTTTACAATTAATCTCGGCCGGATCTGTGTGATCCGTGCTGGGGTTCTATTTTTTTTTTTTTTTTAATTAAACACTGTAAAATTTAAAAAAAAAATTGCGTGGGGTCCCCCCTCCTAAGCATAACCAGCCTCGGGCTCTTTGAGCCGATCCTGGTTGCCGAAATATGGGGAAAAAAATGACAGGGGTTCCCCCATATTTAAGCTACCAGCATCGGGCTCTGCGCCTGGTCCTGGTCCCAAAAATACGGGGGACAAAAAGAGTAGGGGTCCCCCGTATTTTTAAAACCAGCACCGGGCTCCACTAGCTGGACAGATAATGCCACAGCCGGGGGTCACTTTTATATAGTGCCCTGCGGCCATGGCATCAAAAATCCAACTAGTCACTCCTGGCCGGGGTACCCTGGGGGAGTGGGGACCCCTTCAATCAAGGGGTCCCCCCCCCCCAGGCCACCCAAGGGCCAGGGGTGAAGCCCGAGGCTGTCCCCCCCCCCCATCCAATGGGCTGCGGATGGGGAGGCTGATAGCCTTTGTTGTAAAAGAAAAGATATTGTTTTTAGTAGCAGTACTACAAGGCCCAGCAAGCCTCCCCCGCATGCTGGTACTTGGAGAACCACAAGTACCAGCATGCGACGGAAAAACGGGCCCGCTGGTACCTGTAGTACTACTACTAAAAAAATACCCAAAAAAAAGACAAGACACACACACCGTGAAAGTATAATTTTATTACATACATACATACATACACACATACATACATACTTACCTTAAGTTCCCACGCAGGTCGGTCCTCTTCTCCAGTAGAATCCAAGGGGTACCTGTTGAAGAAATTATACTCACGAGATCCAGGGGTCCAGGCTCCTCGGGAAATCCAGGGGTAATCCACGTACTTGAAAAAAATAACAAAACGGTGTCCCGACCACGAACTGGGGTCACCTTTCCACGAATGCCAGAAACCCACTTTGACTTCTGTCTAAGTGGGTTTCTTCAGCCAATCAGGGAGCGCCACGTTGTAGCACTCTCCTGATCAGCTGTGTGCTCCTGTCCTCACTGACAGGCAGCACACGGCAGTGTTACAATGTAGCGCCTATGCGCTACATTGTAACCAATGATGGGAACTTTCTGCCCTGCGGTTGACCTAAAGTGACGTCACCGCTGAGCAGAATGTTCCCAGCATTGGTTACAATGTAGCGCATAGGCGCTACATTGCAACACTGCCGTGTGCTGCCTGTCAGTGAGGACAGGAGCACACAGCTGATCAGGAGAGTGCTACAACGTGGCGCTCCCTGATTGGCTGAAGAAACCCACTTAGACAGAAGTCAAAGTGGGTTTCTGGCATTCGTGGAAAGGTGACCCATGTGCAAACATGGGTCCCCTTTCAGTTCGTGGTCGGGACACCGTTTTGTTATTTTTTTCAAGTACGTGGATTACCCCTGGATTTCCCGAGGAGCCTGGACCCCTGGATCTCGTGAGTATAATTTCTTCAACAGGTACCCCTTGGATTCTACTGGAGAAGAGGACCGACCTGCGTGGGAACTTAAGGTAAGTATGTATGTATGTATGTATGTATGTGTGTATGTATGTATGTAATAAAATTATACTTTCACGGTGTGTGTCTTGTCTTTTTTTGGGTATTTTTTTAGTAGTAGTACTACAGGTACCAGCGGGCCCGTTTTTCCGTCGCATGCTGGTACTTGTGGTTCTCCAAGTACCAGCATGCGGGGGAGGCTTGCTGGGCCTTGTAGTACTGCTACTAAAAACAATATCTTTTCTTTTACAACAAAGGCTATCAGCCTCCCCATCCGCAGCCCATTGGATGGGGGGGGACAGCCTCGGGCTTCACCCCTGGCCCTTGGGTGGCTGGGGGGGGGGGGACCCCTTGATTGAAGGGGTCCCCACTCCCCCAGGGTACCCCGGCCAGGAGTGACTAGTTGGATTTTTGATGCCACGGCCGCAGGGCACTATATAAAAGTGACCCCCGGCTGTGGCATTATCTGTCCAGCTAGTGGAGCCCGGTGCTGGTTTTAAAAATACGGGGGACCCCTACTCTTTTTGTCCCCCGTATTTTTGGGACCAGGACCAGGCGCAGAGCCCGATGCTGGTTGCTTAAATATGGGGGAACCCCTGTCATTTTTTTCCCCATATTTCGGCAACCAGGATCGGCTCAAAGAGCCCGAGGCTGGTTATGCTTAGGAGGGGGGACCCCACGCAATTTTTTTTGAAAAAATAAGCACTTTCCCACCACTTCCCACTGATATACATGCACGGATCTCATGGATCCGTGCATGCCTATCCAATCACGAATAAAAAAAAAAGGTCTGTTTTTTTTTAGCACTTTTTTACGAGTTGTAATTTTTCACGGCAGTGTTTGTTTTTTTTTTGCTTTGCACTTCTTAGTAAATGACCGAGATTCATACTTAAACAGCCGCGTTTTGACCGATGGTGTATTCATTCGTAATTTTTTACTTGGACTTGCAAAAAATTACGAATGCCCTCATCTCTGCCGTGATTAGTGTTTAGTAAATTACCGAGATGACACTTTGATGAAAAAACGGCATCTCGGTCAAAATCGGGAGCTTAGTAAATTTCCCCCAAGGAGAGTATCCACAATCCTAACCCCCACTTGCAGGGCACAGGTTCAGCTTACTGCCACTAAACTGACACCTGGACGCCCTGCACAGTGAGGGAGGATTAAGCAAGCAGGTCTGAGAGTAGAGCCGCAAACCTGCTGGGTTCACAGAATAGCAAAAGAACCCCAGCAGGTCAAACAACTGACTCCAGTCTTACTGCAAGGTCCGGATTGGCAGAATGAAGTACCGAATCCCAAGGCCTATTCGCAGTAAGCAACAAGTAAATACAAAGTCACACAGTACTAGCTAACTCTCTGGAACTGACTAACAAACAAAGATTCAGCAGCATTTGCCTAGCCTGAGAGGATGGTTTATAGAGCAGGTGCTGTCCACGCCCCACTCAGACCTCACAGACTGTGAGCACAAAACCAGCGCCGGATTCCCTGCCGTGCACAGAGCCTGTAACCACTACACAGTAAAAACCCGGACCGGAGTATCAGCTGCGCTCAGGTTACTTCGCTAACACTTGCCTCCCGGTTGCCATGGCGACGTGGCAGCACAGAGCAGGAGATCCTAACAGTACCCCCCCTCTGACGAGGGGTCAGAAAACCCCTACCACCGGGTTTATCGGGGAACTGCGAGAAGAAAGAGCGTATCAGTCTGGGGGCATGAAGATCACAACTGCGCACCCACGACCGCTCCTCCGGGCCGTACCCCTTCCAGTGCACCAAAAATGACAGCCGACCCCGAACCATCTTGGAGTCTAGAACCCTTTCAACCACAAACTCCCTCTGACCCCGTATCAGAAGAGGAGAAGGTCTTCCACTGGAAGAAGGATTATTAGCCGCCAGTTTTAAAAAGGGAACAATGAAATGTTTTATTGATACCCAATGAACAGGGCAGATCTAACGGAAATGCCACCGGATTGATAACCCTGGTGATCTTATAAGGGCCGATGAACCGGGGGCCAAACTTATGAGATGGCTGACTCAACTTCAAATTCTTGGTGGACAACCAGACGAAGTCTCCTAATTTGAAGCTGCAGGGTCTTCTCCGCTTATCAAAAACCCTTTTGGTCACTAATGACACAGACACAAGGGCTTTCTTCACTTTCCTCCAAATACCCCTAAGGACCGAAACAACAGAGGAACCACCAGACGTGGAATCCAGGGGGTCAAAAGAATTTGCCTTAGGATGATGCCCATACACACAAAGGAAGGGAGAGATCCCTGTAGCAGAGTGAGCCGCGTTGTTATAGGCAAACTCCGCCATGGACAGATGAGCAACCCAGTCAGTATGACACTTGGAGACATAACACCTGAGGAACTGCTCCAAGGACTGGTTCACCTTCTCAGTCTGCCCATTAGACTGTGGATGGTAGCCTGACGACAAGCTCACAGAAATCTGGAGATCAGAACAAAATGCCCTCCAGAATTTGGCCACAAACTGGGATCCACGGTCAGAGACCACATTAAGTGGCAACCCGTGGAGGCGCACAACATGCTGCATAAAATACTCAGACAGGCGTCTGGCCGATGGCAACCCAACCAGTGGAACGAAATGCGCCATCTTCGAAAACCTGTCAACGACAACCCAAATGGCTGTCATCCCCGAGGATTTGGGCAAGTCCACCACAAAATCCATGGAAATGTGGGTCCATGGCTTAGACGGAATAGAGAGTGTATGTAATGGGCCGACAGGAACCCCTCTAGGAGTTTTATTTCGGGCACAAACGTCACATGCCCGAACCCACTGATCCACATCCCTAGCCACCGAGGGCCACCACACCGCCCTAGACAGCAACTCCCGAGTTCTGGCAATACCCGGATGCCCTGCCGACCTCTTGGCATGGAATTCCAGGAACACTCGCTGTCTTAACCTAGGAGGCACAAACAAGAGACCTACCGGAAGGTCTGGAGGAGCCTGCTCCTGTGCTCTAAGGACTAATGACAAGAGGTCCTGGGTAATGCCCACTTTAATACATGATGGGGACACAATGGGCAATGGCTCCTCGGTGGTCTCTTGAACTGGAGCAAAACTCCGCGAGAGCGCATCAGCCTTGATGTTTTTTGACCCAGGGCGATATGTTATCAAAAAATTAAAGCGAGCAAAAAACAAAGCCCATCGTGCCTGCCTGGCATTGAGCCGCTTCGCTGACTCTAAATATGCCAGATTCTTATGGTCGGTGAGAATTGAGACCACAAACTTAGCCCCCTCAAGCCAGTGTCTCCACTCCCCGAGTGCATCCTTTATAGCCAACAGTTCCCGGTTACCCACATCATAATTCATCTCGGCAGACGAAAATTTACGGGAAAAGTAAGCACAGGGATGAAGGCGATTATCAGACACCCCCATCTGAGAGAGCACTGCCCCAATACCTATCTCAGAGGCATCCACTTCTACCACAAAAGGACGCTCTGGATCTGGGTGTCGCAGCACCTTGGCCGAGACAAATGCCCTTTTGAGACGGGCAAAGGCCGCTTTGGCCTCACAAGACCAGTGAGCAACATCCGCCCCTTTCTTAGTGAGTGCCACCAAGGGGGCCACTATAGACGAAAATCCAGCGATAAACCGTCTATAAAAATTCGCAAAGCCCAGAAAACGCTGAACCGCCTTCAAACTAGTGGGCTGCACCCAATCCAGGACTGCCTGTACCTTAGAACCCTCCATTTGGAAACCTTCTGAGGAGATAATATACCCTAGAAATGCGATTTGCTGGACTTCAAACTCGCACTTCTCCAGCTTCGCCCCAAGCTGGTGGTTTCTGAGTTTCTGGAGGACTAAGCGTACATGCTTCCGATGTTCCTCCAGGGAATGAGAGAAGATTAGGATGTCATCTAGATAAACAACTAAGAATCTATCCAAATATTCCCTGAGCACATCGTTCATGAATTCCTGGAAGACTGCCGGGGCATTAGAGAGCCCAAAAGGCATCACCAAATATTCATAATGCCCTGAGTGGGTATTAAAGGCAATCTTCCATTCATCCCCCTCTCTTATTCGGATTAGATTGTAAGCACCGCGTAGGTCAATCTTAGAAAAAATGGTGCAGTACGAAGCTGGTCAAACAAAACCGAAATGAGAGGCAGTGGGTACGAGTTTTTAATCGTGATACGGTTCAATTCCCTGAAGTCGATGCAGGGTCACAACGAACCGTCCTTTTTACCCACGAAAAAGAACCCCGACCCAATTGGGGACTGTGAGGGTCTGATAAATCCCTTAGCCAAGTTCTCCTGAATGTACTCTGCCATAGCCTGAGTCTCAGGACGTGACAGGGAGTACAACCTGCTCTTGGGAAGCTTAGCATCCGGCAGCAAATCAATGGCACAGTCATAGGGGCGATGGGGAGGTAGTACCTCCGCAACTTTTTTGGAGAACACATCCGCAAAATCTGCATAACATCCTGGCAATCCTGGCAAACTTAGCTGCGAGAGCCTGACTGGAAGGCTCAAGTAACTCCTGAAACAATCACTACCCCAACTAAGAATCTCCCCAGAGACCCAGTCAAATTGAGGGTTATGGGCCCTTAACCAGGGTAACCCCAAAACCAATGGGGCAAAAGAACAGACCGTCACAAAAAAAGACAATTTTTCAGAGTGTGTGGCTCCAATAAACAAAGGAATTTGGCTGGTGCAGGAGGTAATTTTACCCTGGGACAATGGTTCCCCGTTTAACCCACAGATCTCAATCTCTGATGCCAAAGGTACTGAGGGAACAGAGTGTTCCAGGGCGAATTGACGGTCCATGAAAACCCCATCGGCCCCACTGTCAACAAAGGCCTCAGTCTTGACAGTTTGACCGAGGATCTCCAAAGTCACCGGAATGAGAAAAGTCTTTTTAGGAAATTCTGACTTCTGGCCTGACAGGATATTTCCCATCACCCTCAGGCCCTGAAGTTTTCCGTTTTTTCTGGGCATGATACTACAACATGACCTTTATTCCCACAGTACAAACACAAACCCTGCTGTCTCCTCCGCGTCTTCTCACGCGAGGAGAGGCGGGTAGCCCCAATCTGCATAGGCTCCTCGGAATATTCCTCAGAGTCTGAGGTTCCCTTGGGAAAAAAGGAAACTGCGGTCTCCCTTTCAAGCCTACGCTCTCTCAGCCGTCTATCCACCCGGATGGATAACTGCATGAGCTGATCTAAGCTATCAGGCGAGGGATATTGTACCAGTTGGTCCTTTATCTGGTCAGAAAGGCCCCTTCGGTACTGGTTTCTCAGGGCTGGGTCATTCCACTGGGTATCATGAGCCAACCTCCGAAACTCCGTACTATAAACCTCAGCTGGCCGTCGCCCTTGCTTAAGAACCGTAATCTGAGCCTCGGCTGAAGCCATCTTGTCAGGGTCATCATACAAAATGCCCAGTGCCGTAAAAAAAGCATCAACACTTTTAAGCGACGGACAGTCAGGCTGTAACCCATATGCCCAGACCTGTGGGTCTCCTTGTAGCAAGGAAATCACCATGCCCACCCGCTGAATCTCCGACCCAGAAGACTGGGGCCTAAGCCTGAAATATAGTTTACAGCTCTCCTTGAAACAAAAGAACTGCGAGCGATCTCCAGAAAAACGATCCGGGAGATTTACTTTCGGCTCCTTAACCCCTGAATTTGCTGCTGCTGCTGCGGGAGCTCCGCTAGCGGCCTGCGGGGTGTTCATTTTAATGGACATCTCATTAAATTGTCGAGTCAGGACCTGCACCTGATCGACCACCTGTTGCAAAGTATTTTGAGGGGTATGCTCCATATTCCCACAAAATTTTAACAGGAGTAGGGCTGCTGAATATGTTACGCACACCAGTGCTAACAGGAGTATACCGGTGTATGAACAGAGAGGGAAGCGAAGCAAACGAACTCACAGACAGTATAACATAACATACACAGGAGGTGATGGAATAACTAATAAACACAAAGTGAACGGAGAAGCCCAAAGGCTCAGGAATTGGGTGTCTCCCTAGTATCAGGAATGCTCAGATGGAATAGAGCGGACAATGAAGCGATGTGTAGTGATTTAACATGTGGAGCACCTGAAATGATGTTGCTAAGAGCAACAGAGAAAACCCCAAAGGGTTACCAACGGATGTGGGAATAAACTCCTTGGTCAGAGAGAGAAATATAGACACAAGGAGAGTATCCACAATCCTAACCCCCACTTGCAGGGCACAGGTTCAGCTTACTGCCACTAAACTGACACCTGGACGCCCTGCACAGTGAGGGAGGATTAAGCAAGCAGGTCTGAGAGTAGAGCCGCAAACCTGCTGGGTTCACAGAATAGCAAAAGAACCCCAGCAGGTCAAACAACTGACTCCAGTCTTACTGCAAGGTCCGGATTGGCAGAATGAAGTACCGAATCCCAAGGCCTATTCGCAGTAAGCAACAAGTAAATACAAAGTCACACAGTACTAGCTAACTCTCTGGAACTGACTAACAAACAAAGATTCAGCAGCATTTGCCTAGCCTGAGAGGATGGTTTATAGAGCAGGTGCTGTCCACGCCCCACTCAGACCTCACAGACTGTGAGCACAAAACCAGCGCCGGATTCCCTGCCGTGCACAGAGCCTGTAACCACTACACAGTAAAAACCCGGACCGGAGTATCAGCTGCGCTCAGGTTACTTCGCTAACACTTGCCTCCCGGTTGCCATGGCGACGTGGCAGCACAGAGCAGGAGAGCCTAACAAAAATAGGTTATTCAAAATATTATACATGACATAATTACCTGTGTAATAATATCCTACTAACATCCAATATTGAATCAACTGTCAGTTATCATTAGAAACATTTGGCACAACTTAGCTCCTTGCCGGTTTAAAAAGGCACCTTCTAAATCGTGGTTGAAACAATATACTCAATCCACTGTTTATCTTTGTGAATATAGTATCATTTTGATTGATACATTTAAAATCATACTTCTCCCATAAATGCTGAAATAGAAGGGTTAAATTCTCTACAACAAGGCACACTTCTGGATACATTACTTCACACAAGTATCAAGACCACTGTGAGATATATGTATCAATTAACATTCTGCATGTAAATACTTGGCTCCAGGCTTTCAAGTATCAGCAGTAAGAATCACATATCAATATCAGTAGAAGTCTCTAATCAATTATATCCACATGACAGAACGGGTCATTAAAATAATTTTAATATTGTCTTCACCAACTCATTTATTATTTCATTTTATTTTATTATTTTTTGTCACTTTTCTCTTTTTTTATTCACTTTAATACTTCGCTTTACTCAGCCTGAAATATGGCTGAATAGAATAATTATACATTGAGCCCTACAGGTTCTCAGACAAGGGTGGCATGTTCGTATCGAATTTTAATAAATAAATAAAATTGTATTTTAAACAATAAAATTTAAAGGGACGGAGTGCACCCAGTAGAATCCAATTCTTTTCCTTTGTCAAATTCCTCAATACACTGACTAACCTGGACTGGTCTGCACAACGCAGCACCACTTTACATCTACAGTGGCTATATGGCAGCAGAGAACACCAACACTGTGACTGCCTGGACTGATGCAGCACAATGCACTGAGTGACTACACTGGACTGGTCTGCACAACACAACCCCACTTTACAGCTACACTGGATATATGGCAGCAGAGAACACCAACTCTGTGACTGCCTGGACTGATGCAGCACAATACACTGAGTGACTACACTGGACTGGTCTGCACAACACAACCCCACTTTACAGCTACACTGGATATATGGCAGCAGAGAACACCAACACTGTGACTGCCTGGACTGATGCAGCACAATACACTGAGTGACTACACTGGACTGGTCTGCACAACACAACCCCACTTTACAGCTACACTGGATATATGGCAGCAGAGAACACCAACACTGTGACTGCCTGGACTGATGCAGCACAATACACTGACTACACTGGACTGGTCTGCACAACACAACCCCACTTTACAGCTACACTGGATATATGGCAGCAGAGAACACCAACACTGTGACTGCCTGGACTGATGCAGCACAATGCACTGAGTGACTACACTGGACTGGTCTGCACAACACAACCCCACTTTACAGCTACACTGGATATATGGCAGCAGAGAACACCAACACTGTGACTGCCTGGACTGATGCAGCACAATTCACTGAGTGACTACACTGGACTGGTCTGCACAACACAGCACCACTTTACAGCTACACTGGCTATATGGACTGGACTGAGCAGCACAACACTTGTCACCGCACTTTCCCGCCCCAATAAACAGAGACTGAGCACACTGAATAGTACACATCCTATCACTCTCCGAGACTGGAGTGAAAATGGCCACGACGTGCGGCTCCTTATATGGAGTCCAAATCCCGCGAGAATCTGACAGCGGGATGATGACGTTTTGCCGAGTTTGGGTTTCCGAGTCAAGATGGAAAATCCGAGCCTGGCTTGGATCCGGACTCGGAAGCCAAAGTTCGGGGGGGGTTCGGTTCTCTGAGAACCAAACCCGCTCATCTCTAGTATGCACGCACAATTTTTGCCTCTTTTCCCATCTAGCCGACTGCTGTCGTCTATGCCAGTAATCTGTCTCCTCACCTTGAACCACAAGAGTTGTTATGGGTTCAGGAAGTTTATGAATGCTTTGTCTACACAGGGGCATACCATCTTTTGGTATGAAATTCACTGGCAATTACAACATGTCCATACATGTCCCACTAACGCAGTTAAATCAATCTTGTCTAAATGAGTATTAACAGTACAATAAAAATTTCCTTCATGTGACACAGTCAAAACCTGAAACTTCAATTATAGCCTCTATACGGGGGAACACTTCTCTCGAACGTTTCCTTAAAATTATAGCACTTGTACATTCAGACCAATAACCTTTTAAGTGACACAATCGTTCAAAACCCGGACCTGGTGTCCCTTGATTATTCATATACAAAACATAAACATAGATATCTCTTTTAAACCTTGTAATCAAAAACAGACAACTGGGTTCATTTAAATCTCGCTTACCACACACAGATGAACAGCTGAGACAAAGCAAAAGCACTGAGCAGAGCAAACAAGTGGAAAATCACACTTTCAGTTTACTCACCGTACGAATTTGATGGTTAGTGGTTGTGCTGTGCTGTCAGCGGTTTGATGTCATCTGCCGATGTGTTGAGATCCTGGACGAGCACCCAGGTAATGTTAGGGATATTCTATTTGTCTAGCAATATCCTTCAGTTGTCTGATGATTCTTGTACCAGCTGCTGGGAGTCAGAAATCAAGACACAACCACGTAATGATAAAGCTAAATATTTATCTTACTTAAAACCCTTTAAGAGGTCTAAGAACAATGTACGCTATTAACGTATGGAATACTGTAAGGGTACGCACGTTGCGTAACAATCGCTTAGCCGTAGTCGAGACGCTCAAGCGCCACGTTCGCTCACGGCCAAGGGATCACAGGCAGGCCCGCTATTGGCTGCCGACTAACGTAATGATTCGCTATAGCGTAGCGGACGCTCGGGACCACGAGGAGATCACCAGCGGCGCAGACACTAACAATGTTAAACCTTTATAACTATACCATAAAACAGTGTATTATGCAGTAACCCTTGGTGTAGTGATAAGATGAGAATGCAACACTTAGTAAGCGGGTTTACGCAAAAGCTGTTTGAGCGATAGAGACGCTCCTATTACCCACTGCAATATAATGAACACACAATACCGGTCTAAGGGTCTAACGCCTTTTAAGGAAATGAATGAACGTTCAAAAGAATAATACAATACAAGTCATACACTACCAATATAACATAGACTACCTAACCAGATAACTACACATGAAATACAATATCAGTACAATGTCTATATAAGAGAAACGAGAGGGAAAGAGAAGAGGGAGAGAGAGAGATATGGCTCAGAATAACAAGAAAGACAATATGATTGCGGAGAAAACTTACGCACAAAGGGGAACGATCGCATGCGCCTCTGGACATCCAGCTCCCGATTATCAGCAATGAGAACCGTTGAAGAGTGAGCTGGATGTGATCGGCTTGTCTATTTATGCTCCACACACAATACAATTCAATGGTCCCTACAATCTCATTGTTCATTGGACACAGGAATTCGTCTTCGCACTAAAACAAAAGGTCATAGGTTGATTCATACAGGTGGGCTGTGTCTACTTCCAACTGCTCAGGTGGGTGGGAAACTAGGTTTCCCGCCGCATGGATAAGTGAGTGCAAATAATAGTAAATGGACATAAACTTCTTATGTCCATAACTATTCGCACGAGCGATTAATCTGCTCCAAACCAACACCGGAATATTGCTAATTAAATACTCTTCCGATGGATACTAAACACCACTGTATGATCCTTGTCTGACCCCCTGTATCAGAAAAAGAGGGATCTCTCTGTCCATGAACATGCTACATTAACTAAACTTTCAGAATCTATCAAAGGGACCATGATCTACAAAATACATTATATGGTTAAAATATATATCGATTGAGTCGCCCGCTAGACGCATACAAACTCTACCGTAAATCCGCATATCGTGCGCCTGCGGGTGCCCGCGAAGGCGAGTATGCGCACGCACGGAAGAGCTCTTGCACGCGCAGCGGGAGCTCGCATGAGGTGCAAATATGGCAGTGTGCATAGTGATATTTTTCTGACTTTGACAGTCCACCCTTTGGCAGTCAACAATAACTGCCATTTCCTAAAACATTTCAAAACGAGAAAAATATATGTCAAGTGTAAATACATTTCCATGATTGGGTAGGGGAGGAGAGGAGAAGGTAGGAAAAGGGTATGACCTAGTGAGATAGCAGAAGCATGTGTGTATGAATCCATGTTTGGGGGGTCATGTATCATCATGCCGTACGTGTTTTAAATCAAGCTTCGAGGTATTGCGAAGTATACATTCGAATTCCTTCTTATCCCGTGGTACGGGTCTGTGGATGGGCTGTCAAACTTTACCGAGCTCTCTTCGGCTTTTGGTTGCAACAAAATGGGGGAGCACATTTTAGTTGATGATACATGAATGGGGGAATATGTGATTGCTGATATCTGTGCTGGTATTCCCTATCGACTATGTGTGTCATTACCTGAAGGTTGTAGAGATGAAGATAAGACACAATTATGGTAAATGCAGTGGTATTCTATGTCAGGTTAATGAACATTTGTCGGTTGAAGTCTTGTTCGGTGTCTGTTGAATGCAGTCTTCTTTGGGCTTTTGCCAATAGGTGTGAGCAAAAGCTTTGTCAATGTCCATAGACTTACAAAAGTGTTGGGCTAGCGTAATTTTAAAATTTCTAGGGAAACTGGGGGTCTATGGCATAGTTCATCAAATATCTGTGTATAAGGTTGTCAAAACTTCTTCTTTAATCCATCAGTTGTCTGTATACAAGCTCGTCAAATTCCTCGTCCAAGTGGGTCTTTTTACCTTGGAGAAAACGGAAAAACAGGTGAAAGAAACGGACCGTATAATCGTATTTTCATCACATCATTGTCTCTACCGTTGGGTCATAAATCAAATCCATTGGAATTACAATTTCCTCACTCCTTAAACTCATTACCCTAGTACTTCGTTTGCACTTCATTAAAGCCTGACCGCATCTAAATATCAAGCCAATCGTTATGACAACACCTAAGATACATAGGAGAAACTTCCCTACATCCATTATGACTCCTTGAGCCCATTCTCCTAAACCAGAGAACCAATTTCGCGGGTTCAACCATGACACCCAACCAGTCAGCTCATTACCCACAGCAGCAAGGGTGAGATTGTGTCTCCTGCGAAATTCCCACTTTAATTGGAGAATATCGTCCATCTTTTGGTCTATGACCTCGACCGGGTCCTCGGTACTATTCGTTATATATGTGCAGCATTTCACGCCGTACTGCGTTGCCAGTGTGACACAATATCCACCTGTCACTGCCGTGAGATAATTGAGAACCATTCTATGCTGAACCAGTTCTGTTTTATAAGCTTGAAGCTCTCTTCCAGTATACCTAAAAGTGTCGTCATACATTTCTGTGATATTGTCTAACAAATTTGCGAGCGCAGATATGTATTTATAATTCAACACTCCTCTGGCGGTGCGAGTGATGTCTAACGCAAGTAGAAACTGAATCCCGGTGGATTCATGGATCATGTCAGAGGCCGGATGCTCTGCTCTTTCTATCAGGTGCCGTTTAACTACGTGCTCGTAGTGGGTGTGAGTATAAGGAGCTTGGGCAACACAGTGTATATCTTTCATTTTGGCATGTGATACAGTCATTACTTCAGGCAGTACTTTTCCAATATAACACAATCCTTCAGAGTTTGGGGCAAGCCACTTATACGCCTTCCTCCCGCATATGAAATATGCATCATCGGGGAGAACATATGGGACGGAGTAGGACATAACCATATTACACATCTTCCATGTGAAATCTCCTAACCCTAATTCTCCCATCTGTCTAGTACACGTATCAGCTTGTACGATATGTGCACAGTATCCTGGTGATACCTCTCCAACTCTCGTAATCCTACTTCCTAGGGTATACCTATATCGGAAAGATTTTCCTCTACTGGCTATGTGGCGTATAAGCTCTGTATCTGTCGGCATTCTATCTGCTCTATATGAAAAGGCCATGGTTTGGTTACTCCATGACACTTCCCAATTTCCCGGCTTTCGGGGATTGGAAATGTTAAAACATATTAGGGATCTATCCACATGATATTGGTGGAGCTTCAAACTAGGAGGACTGGAGATATTAAACCTCCTGTCCACCGGCCTCCCACCACTTAGCTCAAGTACCTCCCCTATCGTTAAAGGAAATGGTACTAGTCCTGATTTGCTATGACCTTGAGGTACTTGAGAGCATACCCAACAATCTGTTTGATTTAACACACTACCCACTAAGGAGTGATAGTCACTCAATGGATGCCGGTCCATGTGGATATTAAAACTGGATTGGCATTTCTTGATGCACCCATCCTCAACTACATTGTCACAGAGCCTACAGATACAGTTTTCTTCAGCTAACAATCCTTCACAATTCCTTCTATGGTCAATGCTATCGGATCGTTTTCTGATACTCGCCTTTGCTTGTTGATTATGTTGTTCTCGGAAAACTACGCCTCCATCTTTGTCATCAGAACCCATTCCAGAACCTCTCTCGACCTCCATGGTACTCTCGCCGGAACAGACTGCTCTGGTCAACATCATGGTCAACAGGAAAATCCGGATCACAGTCTCTTGAGGCAAGTCCATCTTAGGAGGAAACGAAGAAGAATGAGAAGGGGGAAAAATAATTTGAGGGAGAGGGGATGGGAAGTGGAGAAAAACAATAAAAGGGAAACGGGGGATCGACAACTGCTTTTGATCTTGTGATTCTCAAAGCTCAGGTGCCGCCTCAGTCCTCCTGGAACAGACACTCCAGTGATACAACTTCCTCTACCGTCTGTTCCTTATCACGGGACCTCTCTGGATCAGCAACCTTCTTACAATGGGACGAATGAACCCAAGTCTCTCTCTCGGCAACCTTCAATGCTGTAGTGCTAGTCAATAAGACTTGGTATGGTCCTTCCCATCTGTCAATAAGGCAACCTGAGCGTAGAAAATTCCGTATCATTACATAATCCCCAGGTTCAATGTCATGACAATTACTATCTGGTAAATCAGGAATCACCAACTTCAAATTATCATTTTGATTCCTTAGCTGTTTACTCATGTTGATCAAGTATTTTACAGTCACTTCATTGTTACACTTCAAATCATCCTGAGGGTTAATCATAACATGCGGTTGTCGACCAAACAAGATTTCAAAGGGAGACAGATTAAGAGGGGACCTGGGAGTGGTTCTGATGCTGTATAGTACAATGGGTAAAGCTTCTGGCCATGTCAATCCTGTTTCTGCCATAGCTTTGCTCAGTTTATTTTTAATAGTGCTGTTCACTCTTTCCACCTTCGCACTCGCCTGTGGACGGTATGGAGTGTGCAGCTTGCTATCAATTCCCATCAACTTACACATTCCTTGAAAGACATCACCTGTAAAATGGGTACCCCTATCACTTTCAATTATTCTAGGGATACCATATCTACATACAAATTCCTGCACAATTTTCATAGCAGTAAACATAGCGGTATTTGTGGCCGCAGGAAATGCTTCGAACCAATGTGAGAACACATCTATACAAACAAGTACATATTTCAAATTTCGACAAGGGGGTAATTGGATAAAGTCAATCTGTATTACCTGAAAAGGTCCGCCTGTAGGAGGGATATGAGATGGTTCTGTTGGTATTGCCTTTCCGATATTCTTTCTCAAACAGGTAAGGCATGACATTGCTCTCTTACCTGCATGAGATGAAAATCCTGGGGCGCACCAATATGCTCTTACCAACTTACACATTCCCTCCTTGCCCAGATGAGTCAGCCCGTGGGCTGCCTCAGCTAAACATGGAAGATATGCTCTGGGGGCCACTGGTTTACCTTGTCCATCCGTCCAGAGTCCTGAGGACTCCTGGCCATATCCCTTTGCCTTCCAGACTGCCTTTTCCTGTGTGGAACACAAATTTTGCATTTCACACAGCTTCTGTGTGTTGATGGTATTAAATACCATCAGTTGTGTGGTGTCTGTCTGTCTGGGGGTACCAGCTGCTAACTTAGCAGCTTCATCTGCTCGGCTGTTACCAAGTGATACTGGGTCCTGGCTATATGTGTGTGCTTTACACTTGATAACAGCCACTCTGTCGGGTTCCTGTATCGCTGTTAGAAGCCTTTTGATGTGAGCTGCATGCGCTACCGGTGTACCAGCTGCCGTCATGAAATTTCTGAGGCGCCATAGGGCTCCGAAATCATGGACTACCCCGAATGCGTATCTAGAGTCGGTGTGGATATTGGCTGATTTGCCCTTAGCCAATTCACATGCTCTGGTTAGGGCGACCAGTTCAGCAACCTGGGCTGAGTGAGGTGGGCCTAGCGGTTCTGCTTCTATGGTGCCTTGGTCATCTACGACTGCGTATCCAGTACACAAGTCTCCCGAGTCTGACTGTCTGTGACAACTCCCGTCCGTGTAGAAGGTCAGATCTACATCTTCCAGTGGGTTGTCACTGATGTCAGGCCTTGCGGTAAAATTTTGGGTCAAATATTCCATACAATCATGTGTGTCCTCCTTTGTATTAAATTCTCCTTCCCCACCACTCTCATCCTCCACCCTTTGTGCCTGTCCAGGCACACCTGGGAGATATGTTGCAGGATTTAATGCACTGCATCTCCTTATGGTGATGTTTACGGGGGCCATTAGTGCCAATTCCCATCTTGTAAACCGCGCTGATGAGACGTGCCTGGTTTGGGCAGAATTTAGCAAGGCTGACACTGCATGTGGTGTATGAATTGTGAGGTTGTGACCTAGCACTACATCTTCGCTTTTCGTTACTAGCAATGCTATCGCAGCAACGCTTCGCAAGCATGTGGGGAGGGATCGCGCTACCATACCTAGCTGAGCGCTGTAGTATGCTACTGGCCTGCTGGCATCACCGTGCTTTTGGGTTAGGACGCCTGCCGCGCAACCAGCACTTTCTGTTCCGTACAGCTCAAAGGGTTTCCCATAGTCTGGCATACCTAATGCTGGTGCCTGCGTTAGGCACTGTTTAAGTCTCTCAAATGCCATTTCGGACTCGTCTGTGTGCGAAATCCGATCAGGCTTGTTTGAGGAAACCATCTCCTGCAAAGGTAATGCTAGAATGGAAAATCCTGGGATCCAGTTACGGCAATACCCACACATTCCTAAAAATGTTCTGATCTGTTGCTGGGTTTGTGGCAGAGTCATGTCTCTAATTGCTTGAATTCTATCAGCGGTCAGGTGTCTCAGTCCTTGTGTTAGACAGTGTCCCAAGTATTTTACTTTAGTTTGGCATAATTGTAACTTGTCTTTGGAAACCTTGTGTCCTGTGTCTGAAAGATGAAACAGGAGCTGTTTCGTATCCTTCAGGGATGCTTCCACTGAATCAGAACACAGTAGTAGATCATCCACGTACTGTATTAATACTGATCCACTCTCTGGTTGGAAAGACTGTAAACAATCATGCAAAGCCTGGGAAAATATACTTGGACTGTCTATGAAACCTTGTGGTAATCGAGTCCATGTGTATTGGACTCCTCTGTATGTAAATGCAAACAAATATTGGCTGTCAGGGTGCAGAGGTACCGAAAAGAAAGCGGAGCAGAGGTCAATAACAGTGAAAAATTTCGCAGTGGGAGGGATTTGCATAAGGATGACAGCTGGATTTGGCACTACGGGGAACTGACTCTCAACTATTTTGTTAATCCCCCTTAGATCCTGCACTAGCCGGTAACCCCTCCCCCCACTCTTTTTCACAGGGAAGATGGGACTATTGGCAGTGCTGGACGTTCTTACCAGAATGCCCTGTTGTAGCAAGCGCTCTATTACTGGGTATACTCCTAACTCCACCTCTGGCTTCAGAGGGTATTGTGGGATTTTTGGAGCTATCCTACCATCTTTTACTTGCACAACTACTGGAGCTACGTTTGCCATCAATCCAGTGTCTTGTCCGTCTTTAGTCCAAAGTGACTCTGGTATCTGGGATGTCATTTCTTCTACTTGGGATGGAGTCCTATTTGTCATAATGGTATGTGACATTAATTTTGATGGGGAGTCTAACATGTCTCGCACTTTCTGAGCGTGATTCTCAGGTATGTCCAAGAATACACCTTCAGGAGTACAATAAATGACGCACCCCATTTTACACAATAAGTCTCTTCCCAGGAGATTAGGCGGTGCCGATGCAGCCAGCAAAAAGGAATGCTTGGTATGTAAAGGCCCTATTGTAATCTCGGCTGGTTTGCTAACAGGGTAATGCTGGACTACTCCCGTTACTCCTATGGCTGGAACTGTCTTACCAGTGGTTCTCATGCCCACTGTCGAATTTATCACTGACTTGGCCGCCCCCGTATCTACAAGAAAGTTTAATGATTTACCAGCTACATTAATTGCAATTTCGGGTTCACTACCAAGACTTGCAATCAATTTTACTGGCTGCAGATTATAGGTATGGCCTGTATGGGTATGGTGACCTCCCTGAATCCCGCTGGCAGCAACTACTTGTGAAGGGGTTAAATGGGAACTACCAGAGGCTTGCCAGTCTCTGTTCGGGGGGTATCTTTTTGTTTCCCCTGCATGTGGCTCATAACTCCGTTTCTGCGGACCCTGCTCCCAATGTCGTGTGTCGTGTCGTTGTCTAGGGGGTTGATAAGGCTTTTGTATGTTTCTCGATTTACAGTCTCGTGCAAAGTGTCCCTCTCTATGACAGAAATAACAGGTTACCACATTTGACTTACCCACAGGGTTTGGTGATCTATACAAAGGCTGCCTTGTGGTCAGGGCCTGTATACTTACGGCCATTAACTTATCACCTTGTAATTCCCTGTGTCTGGTGATATTCCGATCGTGATCCACAGCTGCCTCTCTCAAAGTAGCCGACAGACCTCGCCAACATGGTTGCGTGGTCTGTACCCTTGTCTTTAATGCCTCTTTTAAACCATCCATTAGTACAGATACTGCTACTTCTCGATGGTTTATGTTTGTTTTAATGTCCTCTATGCCTGTGTACTTTGCCATATCTAGCAATGCCCTGTGAAAATATTCTGCAGCAGTTTCTGACTCTTTTTGTTTAATGGAGAAAATCTTGTTCCATTTAACTACAGCTGGAAAATACTCCTTTAACTGTAAACTTATCCTTTTTACATTGTCTTTGTTGTACACATCTGTAAAAAGTACATCCTGATCCAATCCACAGTCAGCTAAAAATTGAGCCGAGTCGACATTGGAGGGTAAACAAGCCCTCAGCAATACCTGCCAGTCTTTGTTATTGGGCTCTAAAGTGTTCCCTAGGTCTCTGATGTATTTCTGGCTAGCAACTAGATATTTTCTAGGATCAGGGAATTCAGACACTATGGTTCTTAATTCCATTCGGGAAAATGGGCTGTACATGGCAATGTTTCTGATAGGAGTGACTCCTGTGGTGTCCGTTTTCCCATTGGGAACTGCGATTACCCTAACGGGAGCAAGTTTAATAACATCGTTCTGTGTAGATTCTACAGCCTGTGGTGAAATGGTTTCAGCATAGTGTATGGTGCCGTACTTACCCGTAGATACGACCTCACCTGTCCCTCCGCTAGGGGCCTTTGTTACTAATCTTACGGGTTGGGCCGTGCCTACTGTTGTTTCTGATATGGTGGCTGCTAGAGAGAGTGCCGATATTGTTGCCGATTCGTCCTCTTGATCACACTCCTGGGGAAAGTTCAAAACAGGGTACAACTTGCACGGGTTAATACTTGCATTGGTTAACTTATTAACATTTACACAGTTGCTAAGTGTTTGTTTGTTACACCCTAATGCGTCATTCTCCGCAACCAATTTCTCTCCTGATATGTAAGGTGGCGGCCGGGCCGTGGCTATCAGTTTCTTGATAGGATTAGATCCCGCCGCCTGAGCCAATCCTCTCTGTATTTCACCCTCCTGTTGCCATAACTGCAAATAATCATAATGTTTGATTCGTCTCTTTGTTGATTTAATGAGACATATCCTCCTCCTTAGATTTTGTAACACTTCTGGGCTAAAGCTGCCTACTCTTGGGAACTTCTCCCCGTCATGCACAGTCATTCTCTCCCATTCATCACATAAAACCTCTGTGTGTGAACCGTATTTTTCACACATTACGTACCTTGCCGACCCGATTGGTCGGTTCACTGAATCAACCCGAACCGAGGTTGATCGCCCCCTACCTGAACAATTGGCCCCCATAACTTGCAGGTGTTGCTTTCACCACCTCTGACCTTCAATCAGGGTCTTCAGCGAACCCTTACAAAAACCAAAATGTTCACGATAGGCTGACGGTGGCGGTTTACCGAGTACCCCACTCACTCGCCCACGCCGACCAATACGACCTACACACTGCCCTAGTGCTGGCGTACTCGACCCAGGGCCCCTATGAACCTTCGTTTACTGGAACATGTGAGTGTGTTCCGCAGAGCATTGACCCTTTCCAGTAACTGTTGGTTGTTGGATAATTCCTGAGTGACCAGCGAACTTCCCTTCAGAAAATAAAAAATTACACAAATCACGTCAGAATGTACAAATAGTGTTTGTGACCCGTTTCGTACACAAATGGTACTGGTCAGATTAACTAATGCACACAATTACGTGCGGTACAATCGTTCAGGACATAAGCAACTAATCTTATGTGCGGAGCGACCAGTGGAATCGAAAATTGCGGCTGCGAATTCCTTCAGCATGAGCTTTATTGGCCTATATGGGTTCTGCACCAACCCCCTGGGTTGTGCTCTTTTCTCTATTTATAGCGGACTTCCTAGTCTGCTGTACCTGGACCTCCTGGTCAATTCCGGACCTCCTGGTCTGTGCTACAATAGACCTCCTGGTCTGCTGTACTCTAATGCTCAGATTTTATGTTTAACAAAGGATGCCTCCCTTGCCACCATGCACGTCACTTACATGTATGTACCCTGCGAGAACTCGACTTCCTGTGGTTCAAACCTCAAAAATTGTATAAACTTATATATGCAAACACTCACTTACCACATGTACACTTTTGTTTCTATTTCTATTTCTGCGCAGAAATTTTCTTTCCTTTAGACCAGATGTGTTGTAAATTTGGAGAAGGATCTGTTAGTCTAAATTTCGGACACTAAAATAGATTTGCGCTATTTATCGCCTTGCCACCTTTTCGCCTGTTACAATAACACTAGCGTGTGATTTGAGTTACGTGGGCGTACCCGGACGCTCCGTTGCGTAATATACGCTGCGTGCGTCGGCCTTTGAGTTGCGTACGCGAGTCTCACCCTTTGTTAGAGACACGTGTACACAAAGCAAATATCCACCGTAACACAATGTACACGTTTATCAATGTAGATGATCCTCGATCATCTACCGAACACCACACCAATCTCTCCTTGTATCTTTAGGCAGAGCTGCGTGTGTGCTTTGCAATTTATCTCTTAATGTATTACTTTTATACTTTAACTATGAAATAGCGGCAAATCTCTCTTAGCACGTTTATCAATTATAGAATGGCAAACAGAAGAGTGATATATGAAAATACACGAAATGAAAAGAAATGCAGATATGTGCGTGCGTGCGTACGCAAGACAGAAATAAACAGTTTTAAAAAACACTAGCGTGTTGTTCTTACCTCCGGTTCCGGATTCCCTCAGCACCCTTTACTAAGCAAAGCAGACGCTTATCCAGACAGCACTACGAGGAATATGACCTCCCGCCCTTTGCTGATGGATAATGTCTGCTGAAATTACCTAGTGCAGATATGTGAAGGACGGACGAGCCGCCAATTGATAAAGCTAAATATTTATCTTACTTAAAACCCTTTAAGAGGTCTAAGAACAATGTATGCTATTAACGTATGGAATACTGTAAGGGTACGCACGTTGCGTAACAATCGCTTAGCCGTAGTCGAGACGCTCAAGCGCCACGTTCGCTCACGGCCAAGGGATCACAGGCAGGCCCGCTATTGGCTGCCGACTAACGTAATGATTCGCTATAGCGTAGCGGACGCTCGGGACCACGAGGAGATCACCAGCGGCGCAGACGCTAACAATGTTAAACCTTTATAACTATACCATAAAACAGTGTATTATGCAGTAACCCTTGGTGTAGTGATAAGATGAGAATGCAACACTTAGTAAGCGGGTTTACGCAAAAGCTGTTTGAACGATAGAGACGCTCCTATTACCCACTGCAATATAATGAACACACAATACCGGTCTAAGGGTCTAACGCCTTTTAAGGAAATGAATGAACGTTCAAAAGAATAATACAATACAAGTCATACACTACCAATATAACATAGACTACCTAACCAGATAACTACACATGAAATACAATATCAGTACAATGTCTATATAAGAGAAACGAGAGGGAAAGAGAAGAGGGAGAGAGAGAGATATGGCTCAGAATAACAAGAAAGACAATATGATTGCGGAGAAAACTTACGCACAAAGGGGAACGATCGCATGCGCCTCTGGACATCCAGCTCCCGATTATCAGCAATGAGAACCGTTGAAGAGTGAGCTGGATGTGATCGGCTTGTCTATTTATGCTCCACACACAATACAATTCAATGGTCCCTACAATCTCATTGTTCATTGGACACAGGAATTCGTCTTCGCACTAAAACAAAAGGTCATAGGTTGATTCATACAGGTGGGCTGTGTCTACTTCCAACTGCTCAGGTGGGTGGGAAACTAGGTTTCCCGCCGCATGGATAAGTGAGTGCAAATAATAGTAAATGGACATAAACTTCTTATGTCCATAACTATTCGCACGAGCGATTAATCTGCTCCAAACCAACACCGGAATATTGCTAATTAAATACTCTTCCGATGGATACTAAACACCACTGTATGATCCTTGTCTGACCCCCTGTATCAGAAAAAGAGGGATCTCTCTGTCCATGAACATGCTACATTAACTAAACTTTCAGAATCTATCAAAGGGACCATGATCTACAAAATACATTATATGGTTAAAATATATATCGATTGAGTCGCCCGCTAGACGCATACAAACTCTACCGTAAATCCGCATATCGTGCGCCTGCGGGTGCCCGCAAAGGCGAGTATGCGCACGCACGGGAGAGCTCTTGCACGCGCAGCGGGAGCTCGCATGAGGTGCAAATATGGCAGTGTGCATAGTGATATTTTTCTGACTTTGACAGTAATATATGTCAAAGCTGATTCTAAGCTGTGCTTGTTTATTTTCTAGGGGTTTAAAATGCTTTACATAACGTCACCAAGGCCTTTTGGCAATAATTACAAAGTTCCTCAGAACAATACAAAACATTCTAGCAAGCATCACAAATTTCTGCATGTCAGCAAGTTCTCATGAGTCTCTTTGTATCTTGTGGTTGTTCCTCAAGGTTGTGCGGCTGGAACATCCCACCTGTAGTTACTGGAGCTTGTTTGCATTGGGACTCCTCTGCCTTATATCTGCTATAAGCTGCTTAAGGTTCAAAGCACACATATATTTCTTATATTTGATTTGCAAGCATCTCATTTAACCCTTACACTGCCAATGTCCTGTTCTTGCTGGCTGTTGCCTCTGCAAGACAGGTGTCAGACTTAGGGGCTCTGTCCTGTCGTCCACACTTTTTGATATTTCACCATGACCGGGCAGTTCTTCGAACTCGCCCAGGTTATTTGCTTAAGGCGGTGTCATCTTTTCACCTTAACCAAGAGATTGTGCTTCCGGCCTTTATCTCTTCGGACTTGTCTCCCAAAGAATGTTCTTTGTATGTGGTTATGGTTCTCTGTATCTATGTGGAGAGGACTGCCCTATCAGGAGGTCAGATATTCTTTTTGTCCTGTTTGGTTTCCACAAACGTGGCTGGCCTGCGAATAAGCAAACCTTGGCTAGATTGATTAGAATGGTGATTGCACAAGCTTATGTACAGGCTGGACTCCCAGCTCCTGTTGCTATTAATGCCCATTCTACTCAGTCTGTTGGACCTTCTTGGGTGGCCTGCCGTGGCGCGTCTGCTGAACAATTGTGCAAGTTTCTTAGGTTCTATGCCTTTGATACTTCCGCCTCCCAGGATGGTTCCTTTGCATGCCGGATTCTTATATCCGCTAAGGCGCGTCCCCTCCCTTGAGGAACTGCTTTAGGACATCCTGATATTTCCCTGTGGAAACCAATGTAACCTGCTGCAGAAAAGGAGTGTTATGCTAGACTTACAATGGTTAAATCTCTTTCTGCGAGGTACATTGGGTTCCACAGGGCGCCCACCCTGACGCAACTAGTTTCTATGGGTTTGTATGGCATTAGCTGCTGGTACCTTCTGCTTTCGTGAGAATGTGGTTCTATGTGACTAACATCTGCCTTCTCTCTTCTAAAGCTTTAGTCTGTTGGTGCCTCTGTATCAAGATCCACTCTACACCCCGATGTTTCCCTGTGGAACCCAATGTACCTTGCAGAAAGAGTGTTAACCATGGTAAGTCTACCATAACACTCCTTTTTTGGAACCAGCACTTTGTGCAAGCAATTGATTTAAAAGCCTATATAATATTTTATTATTCAAAGGTGTTTATTTATTTGAAGGTATTAATTGCTTTTTTTATTTTATTTTTTAAATGTACTGTACCTGTTCTAACTAAAGGCAACTTCTAGAATTGTACCCCATACAGAGTTTAAATCCATAGTGCTTCTGTTTAACAATTGCGAGTCATTAATGTCATTGCTCTATTTATCAATTATCGGATACTCAATGCGATCTTGGCTGATATAAGTGCCAAAAATCATCTACTGATCACACATCCACGGCAGCCGTTGCTGGGGAGGGTTCCGAGGGAAGCCTCTGACGGCTATTTTTGTGATCTGTAGCCTATAGGCTACAACGGGCTAACGGAATCTTTTGCAAAGCATTCTGGAGCCTGGTAAATCTGACAGCATCACAGAATTACCCCATAGAAACTATGGAAGCTGCGGCTGCTGTCGGGAACGCAGCAGATATGGGTGATACTAAATATTTGCGGCTATATTTATTGATAAATGGGCTCTCAAACCTGCTCTTTAGAAGTAATGCTGTTACAGGCAGTACTGGTGTGTACCAGGTGTGGTGAATCCAGGTTACTCCTTACAATACGACCACATCCTGTTTTGGTCAGAGTTTGATGTGTACAATGCACTTTGCTTTTCGCTTTGTCAGTGTCAGCTGGCAAATTCATTGTATTTCCAGATGACATGTAAAAACTATCTACTACTCGCCAGACACTGTGACATTGCTTTTCTTTTCTTTTTAAGGAATAATTTTTGTTGCAAAGCTTCATACAGAACCATACAAATTTAGATGTTGGTACATGAATGTCCAATGACACTGTAAAACATGAAACATGTATATCACGAAATGCAATGCAGTTTTAATACGTATTAGAAAAATTAGAAAATTAAAAAACCATGATAAAACATAAAGAAAAAGAATGAGAGAAATGAGGAGAGAAAAACAAAAAAGGGAAGAAAAGAAGAGAAAGAGGAGAGGAGGGTAGAAAAGGAAGGAGGGGCCACAGAGCTTAAAAAGTCAATTCAACAAGGCTTTTCTATGTGACCGCAAGACAACCAGACCTGTGGCTAATTTGGCCACACAGGTAAAGAGTAATCATCACAGATGCAGAGATCCGGACAAACAACAATATTGGTAAACATATATTATTTGTTTAGTTTCTCTGACAGCAGATGTTGTCAGATGTGGTAATTAGGCAACAAATTGGCAAATTAGATATTGAAATTGGCATCATGTGGCTCATCCATATGTGATCACTTGTTTATTTTTATTTAAAGTGCATGAATGGGAGGTAGTTGATACAAATGAACAATCCCTAAATATTTTAGAATCTTTACACACTCACAAGGCATCTACTACTGTACTTGCATAGAGTTTTGCAGTAGCACTTGGAAGGTTTACTTGCAGGAGATACCTACGCATTGGCGTATCTATAATGAGTGCAATGCAACCGTTTCTTCTATATACTCACCTTTCTGGTGTCCGGGTGTGGGTCCCCTCCTCTCCCGTCCCATAGCCTAGGTATAGGCTTGGTATAGGTCAATTCTTTACATACCCAATAATGACCAGAACTTTTCCATGGTTCAAATTAACTCACCTTCAACTAACAAAAACCTTTTATCTTGGCTCCGGAGACCATATATCAGTAAAGTAATCAGTAACCATCCATGCTAAATATAGTTTCTACGACAGGGTCTGTCACCAATAGAGTAATTTAATCAGTCACCATCACTCCGCATTATTGTACCCGGGATGGGACAAACTAAGCCAAAACAAACAAATTTTTTTTTAACAAACAGCAATGAGACTATTAAGATATGACACCCCTGGTACCTTCAGTTGCCTAGCAACACGAAACCCAATGCAGCAATCGATATCCAAATATGACATTTCTGACCAGTGGAAATATGTTCCTTATATAGATGTCTCACAGCCAATTTTGATAATACAACTGATATTGGGGCACCTAACAAATTAAACAGGGGCTTACCAGTTACTCACAGATCAACCTACACACTGCGCTATGTTACCTAGCAACATGACGCTTAGATCCACCCGGACCCGGCAGCCGGATGTGATACTGATAGTACGTGCAGTTACTTAGCAACAGGACGCCCGGAACCCGGTGCAGTACCCGACAGCCGGATATGACGTGGACACCACCGCACGAGCAGCCGGGGCTATGATATCTAAAACACCCATAGGATGTTGGATTTAAACTCATCATGGTTGCAATAACACTGCGCAAAATCAACTGCATTAACCCGTTAGTCTGAATCGGAAGGGACAGCACTAAATCTCTCTCCCCCGGAGTAAGGCACGACAAAAGGGTTGCTTAGCAACCAGTCAGATGACGTCATCTCCGCTGAACACAGCGGAGCTCTGAGTACTAACTCGGTCAATGAAGCACACTGCAGCTATTGGCTGGGGACTGCTCTAACAGGTATTTAAACCTGAGCTATCACTTAAACCAGCAGCATTGGAAGTGAACAAGCCCGCAGGATGGGTGAAATGCGTTTTCCATTCCAGCGTGCACCAAGGACGTGAGGAGTATCTTCTTGATCCTGTGAACCTCAGACTGACCCAGGGACCTGGGCAGGGACCGGTACTTTTTTATCCAGCCATCAGACTTTATACACCAATTATATTGGTATTGGTATATACACTTAACCCCTCAACGGTATAAGGCATAGTAGTTTCCAAATTTACACGAAACTGAAGGACTCAGGGATTTGGACACTCTCTGGACATATTCTTTCCCCAGAAGGCTGTCAAGCACAGATTCATAGCCCTACACCAAAATCAATCTGACTGTATTTGCGGTGACCCAGGGATCTGGGCAGTGATTATTATTCTCTAGCTATCCCACACAAGATATTGTCAGCATTAAACGTATGATTAGGTAACGAGGTATACTCAACAGTACCCACTTTTCCTGGGTATATCTCTCCCAGTAACTACTCAATAGGACTAGAGATGAGCGGGTTCGGTTTCTTTGAATCCGAACCCGCACGAACTTCACTTTTTTTTCCACGGGTCCGAGCGACTCGGATCTTCCCGCCTTGCTCGGTTAACCCGAGCGCGCCCGAACGTCATCATGACGCTGTCGGATTCTCGCGAGGCTCGGATTCTATCGCGAGACTCGGATTCTATATAAGGAGCCGCGCGTCGCCGCCATTTTCACTCGTGCATTGAGATTGATAGGGAGAGGACGTGTCTGGCGTCCTCTCCATTAGAATAGAGATAGATAGATTAGATAGAGAGAGATTGTGCAGAGTCGCAGACAGAGTTAGTTTACCACAGTCAGTGACCAGTGCAGTTGCTAGTTAACTTTTATTTAATATAATATATCCGTTCACTTCTCTCTGCTATATCCGTTCTCTGCCTGAAAAAAAAAACGATACACAGCACAGTCAGTCACACAGTGTGACTCAGTCTGTGTGCACTCAGCTCAGCCCAGTGTGCTGCACAGTCATCAATGTATAAATTAAAAGCTTATAATTAATTGTGGGGGAGACTGGGGAGCACTGCAGGTTGTTAGCAGGAGCCAGGAGTACAATTATATTAATTAACAGTGCACACTTTTGCTGCAGGAGTGGTGACCAGTGCCTGACCACCAGTATAGTATTGTTGTATACTACTAATATCTCTTTAAATATCAACCAGTCTATATTAGCAGCAGACACAGTACAGTGCGGTAGTTCACGGCTGTGGCTACCTCTGTGTCGGCACACGGCAGGCAGTCCGTCCGACCAGAATTGTATTATTTATTATTATATACCTACCACCTAACCGTGGTTTTTTTTTCATTCTTTATACCGTCATAGTGTCATCCTAATTGTTACGAGTATACTACTATCTCTTTATCAACCAGTGTACAGTGCGGTAGTTCACGGCTGTGGCTACCTCTGTGTCGGCACACGGCAGGCAGTCCGTCCGACCAGAATTGTATTATTTATTATTATATACCTACCACCTAACCGTGGTTTTTTTTTCATTCTTTATACCGTCATAGTGTCATCCTAATTGTTACGAGTATACTACTATCTCTTTATCAACCAGTGTACAGTGCGGTAGTTCACGGCTGTGGCTACCTCTGTGTCGGCACACGGCAGGCAGTCCGTCCGACCAGAATTGTATTATTTATTATTATATACCTACCACCTAACCGTGGTTTTTTTTTCATTCTTTATACCGTCATAGTGTCATACTAGTTGTTACGAGTATACTACTATCTCTTTATCAACCAGTGTACAGTGCGGTAGTTCACGGCTGTGGCTACCTCTGTGTCGGCAGTCGGCAGGCAGTCCGTCCATCCATAATTGTATTATTATTATAATATATACCACCTAACTGTGGTTTTTTTTTCATTCTTTATACCGTCGTCATAGTGTCATACTAGTTGTTACGAGTATACTACTATCTCTTTATCAACCAGTGTACAGTGCGGTAGTTCACGGCTGTGGCTACCTCTGTGTCGGCAGTCGGCAGGCAGTCCGTCCATCCATAATTGTATTATTATTATAATATATACCACCTAACCGTGGTTTTTTTTTCATTCTTTATACCGTCGTCATAGTGTCATACTAGTTGTTACGAGTATACTACTATCTCTTTATCAACCAGTGTACAGTGCGGTAGTTCACGGCTGTGGCTACCTCTGTGTCGGCAGTCGGCAGGCAGTCCGTCCATCCATAATTGTATTATTATTATAATATATACCACCTAACCGTGGTTTTTTTTTCATTCTTTATACCGTCGTCATAGTGTCATACTAGTTGTTACGAGTATACTACTATCTCTTTATCAACCAGTGTACAGTGCGGTAGTTCACGGCTGTGGCTACCTCTGTGTCGGCAGTCGGCAGGCAGTCCGTCCATCCATAATTGTATTATTATTATAATATATACCACCTAACCGTGGTTTTTTTTTCATTCTTTATACCGTCGTCATAGTGTCATACTAGTTGTTACGAGTATACTACTATCTCTTTATCAACCAGTGTACAGTGCGGTAGTTCACGGCTGTGGCTACCTCTGTGTCGGCAGTCGGCAGGCAGTCCGTCCATCCATAATTGTATTATTATTATAATATATACCACCTAACCGTGGTTTTTTTATACCACCTAACCGTGGCAGTCCGTCCATAATTGTATACTAGTATCCAATCCATCCATCTCCATTGTTTACCTGAGGTGCCTTTTAGTTCTGCCTATAAAATATGGAGAACAAAAAAGTTGAGGTTCCAAAATTAGGGAAAGATCAAGATCCACTTCCACCTCGTGCTGAAGCTGCTGCCACTAGTCATGGCCGAGACGATGAAATGCCAGCAACGTCGTCTGCCAAGGCCGATGCCCAATGTCATAGTACAGAGCATGTCAAATCCAAAACACCAAATATCAGTAAAAAGCCTCTTTTTTTTTTTGCGTCATGTGCTGTTTGGGGAGGGTTTTTTGGAAGGGACATCCTGCGTGACACTGCAGTGCCACTCCTAGATGGGCCCGGTGTTTGTGTCGGCCACTAGGGTCGCTAATCTTACTCACACAGCTACCTCATTGCGCCTCTTTTTTTCTTTGCGTCATGTGCTGTTTGGGGAGGGTTTTTTGGAAGGGACATCCTGCGTGACACTGCAGTGCCACTCCTAGATGGGCCCGGTGTTTGTGTCGGCCACTAGGGTCGCTTATCTTACTCACACAGCGACCTCGGTGCAAATTTTAGGACTAAAAATAATATTGTGAGGTGTGAGGTATTCAGAATAGACTGAAAATGAGTGTAAATTATGTTTTTTGAGGTTAATAATACTTTGGGATCAAAATGACCCCCAAATTCTATGATTTAAGCTGTTTTTTAGTGTTTTTTGAAAAAAACACCCGAATCCAAAACACACCCGAATCCGACAAAAAAAAATCGGTGAGGTTTTGCCAAAACGCGGTCGAACCCAAAACACGGCCGCGGAACCGAACCCAAAACCAAAACACAAAACCCGAAAAATTTCAGGCGCTCATCTCTAAATAGGACCTAGATAGTCTTGTACAGGGATTTAAAGAGTATATATGTATAAGTAATTGGGCCAATCAGCATTCACTAGGGCCTATGTGCTTCTGTTCGTGTTATTTCATTTGGAATGAGGGTTACTGTCAAGTACACTTGATATCATAATCGCTCTGATCCATGCATCTCAAATTCAATCTGACATAGTGCCGGCATAATGCTCTAAGTCGGCACCCACCATAATCCTAACTTACTCATTTTATTTTCCCATCTACTTTTTTCCGCGGACTCTCATCTATGATTCACGGGTTAATCCTGTGCCTAACGTTGACAGCAGATCCGCAACTTTGTTTCTCCTCTATCCATCTCTTCCTTAGGTGCACTCTCATTGGTAAGTCGGCTAAAGTGGGCCTAAGAAATTACTACCATACCCCATCGATAGAGCCCGATCTCGTCCGATCTTGGAAGCAAAACGGTGGTGGGCTGGGTCAGTATCTGTGAGGGGGACCCTCAGAGAATACCCGGTGTTGTAATTTATGACCTATCCCGACTATATACCAACAGCAGGATCACCACATTGTTTCTTTATCATCTCTTTATGCTTTCTCCCTATTGTTTAATCTGGATCTTTCTTATGTGCCGTTTTTCCCTGACATTTCGGAAAATTGATAGATTGTATTGTCAACCAGGATCAATAATCCCAATAGCAGTCCAGTCCATTGACCCTTTGAGGTCTCATTAACACAAGCTATGCTTGTGCTGGTTGGGTAGGATTTGGGTGTAGAGCCACCAGTGTCTGCATCCCCCTACAAGTCTATCAGAATAGACTAACCAGAACATTTACAATTTTTCCAATCCAATATTTAATTTATTGGGTTATCTTTTATACTTGCTTTAGCCTTCGACTCATATCTAACCAGCCATATCACTGATGATACGTCATCTTTAATGGACGAATGTATGCGGATCTATATATATATGTGTGTATAGAGATACGTTACATTCTGACTGATTAATTGTGGTGGAATATGAAAGTGTGGATTTTTTCTTAAAATAATTAGATAATAAAAGTTATGTTTTAATATTCTCATATAAACAAATCAAAACAAGAGTGCACCCACACAAGAGTCTTCTGTAAGCCAATTTTTTCCAAGTTTCTCTCTGACTCTGGGTGCACCACCAGATATAAATATTAGGAATTGTTCCTGTACACTGTCTTAATTCTGGTACTATATAATTTTGCCGTGACTTTTCAGGCTGGTGCGGAATCATACCCCTTTTCCTTGAGACCGTGCCAGAGTCTATAGCGCATGCGCAGGTTTCTAAAAAAATGTCAGCTGAACCAGTTTTCGGAGACTTGCGCATGCGCTGTAGACTCTAGCACTCAGACAGAGTGCTAACAGCGATGCTGTCGGCTACGGGACGTGAGAGGAGGGTGCCCACATCCGGAGACTGCACACGGGTCCCCTCCTCTCTAGATACGTTGTGTAGTGGTGGAAGGGTATATTTACTAAAGTGCGAGTTTATAGAAGTGGAGATTTTGCGCATGGCAAACAATCAGAATTTAGCTATTATCTTCTAGAAGATGCTAGATAAATGTACAATCTGATTGTTTGCTATGGACAACATCTCTACTTCCATAAATCCGCACTTTAGTAAATATAGCTCTCGGTTTTACTCGGTTCTCAAAACCGACCCTTATTGGCTATCCAAAACACGTGACATCCGTGAGCCAATTAGATGCCGTTTTGAGAACCGAGTAAAACCGAGTAAAACCGAACCCGCTCATCTCTAACACCTAAATCCAACGACCCACTTTACTATCACCCTTTCTTTTTTCTTTTTTTTTTGTAAATACTGTTTATTGAAATTTTTTGTCAACGTACAATAGACAATCAACAGTTGGAAGGGGGGGAAGGGAAGACAGAAGGAAAAATGGGGGGGGGGGAGTACAGCAATGCATAAATACTTTATCAAACATATAAATTAGTAGGAATCCCAAATATCAATGTAAAGTGTACCAAAATAGTTGCATCAGAAACCATATGTCAAAAGGAGGAGGGCATTTATAGTAAGCCAGCCATGGACACCAAATATCAGTAAAGGCTAACGCATTGCTGTCAACCACACTACTATCACCCTTTCATTAAAAGAAAAAAAATAAGAATTTACTTACCGATAATTCTATTTCTCGTAGTCCGTAGTGGATGCTGGGAACTCCGTAAGGACCATGGGGAATAGCGGCTCCGCAGGAGACTGGGCACAAAAAGAAAGCTTTAGGACTACCTGGTGTGCACTGGCTCCTCCCCCTATGACCCTCCTCCAAGCCTCAGTTAGGATACTGTGCCCGGACGAGCGTACACAATAAGGAAGGATTTTGAATCCCGGGTAAGACTCATACCAGCCACACCAATTACACCGTACAACTTGTGATATGAAACCCAGTTAACAGCATGATAACAGAGGAGCCTCTGAATAGATGGCTCACAACAAGAACCCGATTAGTTAACAATAACTATGTACAAGTATTGCAGACAATCCGCACTTGGGATGGGCACCCAGCATCCACTACGGACTACGAGAAATAGAATTATCGGTAAGTAAATTCTTATTTTCTCTGACGTCCTAGTGGATGCTGGGAACTCCGTAAGGACCATGGGGATTATACCAAAGCTCCCAAAACGGGCGGGAGAGTGCGGATGACTCTGCAGCACCGAATGAGAGAACTCCAGGTCCTCCTCAGCCAGGGTATCAAATTCATAGAATTTTGCAAACGTGTTTGCCCCTGACCAAGTAGCTGCTCGGCAAAGTTGTAAAGCCGAGACCCCTCGGGCAGCCGCCCAAGATGAGCCCACCTTCCTTGTGGAATGGGCTTTTATTGATTTAGGTTGCGGTCATCCTACCGCAGAATGCGCCAGCTGAATAGTGCTACAAATCCAGCGCGCAATAGACTGCTTAGAAGCAGGAGCACCCAGCTTGTTGGGTGCCATCAGGATAAACAGCGAGTCAGTTTTCCTGACTCCAGCCGTCCTGGAAAAATAAAATTTTCAGGGCCCTGACTACGTCCAGCAACTTGGAATCCTCCAAGTCCCTAGTAGCCGCAGGCACCACAATAGGTTGGTTCAAGTGAAAACCTGAGACCACCTTTGGGAGAAACTGAGGACGAGTCCTCAACTCTGCCCTATCCATATAGAAAATCAGATAAGGGCTTTTACATGACAAAGCCGCCAATTCTGACACACGCCTGGCCAAGGCCAAGGCCAACAGCATGACCACTTTCCACGCGAGATACTTTAGCTCCATGGTTTTAAGTGGCTCAACCAATGCGACTTTAGGAAATCCAACACCACGTTGAGATCCAAAAAGTGCCACAGGAGGCACAAAAGGAGGCTGAATATGTAGTACTCCTTTAACCAAAGTCTGAACTTCAGGCAGTGAAGCCAGTTCTTTCTGGAAGAAAATCGACAGAGCCGAAATCTGGACCTTTATGGACCCCAATTTGAGGCCCAAACGTCACCCCTGCTTGCAGGAAGTGCAGGAATCAACATCGTTGAAATTCCTCCGTCGGGGCCTTCATGGCCTCCCACCAAGCAACAAATTTTCGCCAAGCGCGGCGATAATGTCTTGCGGTGACATCCTTCCTGGCTATGATCAGGGTAGGGATGACTTCCTTCGGAATACCCTTTTCCTTTAGGATCCGGTGTTCTACCGCCATGCCGTCAAACGCAGCCGCGGTAAGTCTTGGAACAGACAGGGTCCCTGCTGCAGCAGGTCTTGTCTAAGCGGCAGAGGCCAAGGGTCCTCTGCCAGCATTTCTTGAAGTTCCGGGTACCAAGCTCTTCATGGCCAATCCGGAACCCTGAGTATGGTTTTCACTCCTCGCCTTCTTATTATTCTCAGTACCTTGGGTATGAGAGGTAGAGGAGGAGACACATAAACCGACTGGTACACCCACGGTGTCACTAGAGCGTCCCCAGCGATCGCCTGAGGGTCCCTTGACCTGGCGCAATATCTTTTCAACTTCTTGTTGAGGCGGGACGCCATCATGTCCACCCGTGGTCATTCCCAACGGTTTACCCGCATTTGGAAAACTTCTGAATGAAGTCCCCATTCTCCTGGGTGTAGGTCGCCCATCGGAGAATCCTTGTGGCTTCTGCCATCGCCATCCTGCTTCTTGTGCCGCCCTGTCTGTTTACATGGGCGACCGCCGTGATGTCGTCTGATTGGATCAGTACCGGCTGGTTCTGAAGCAGGGGCCTTGCTTGGCTTAGGGCATTGTAAATGGCCCTTCGCTGCAGAATATTTATGTGAAGCGAAATCTCCTTGGAAATTTCTTCCCTGTGTGACTGCACCCCAGCCCCGAAGGCTGGCATCCGTGGTCACCAGGACCCAGTCCTGTATTCCGAATCTGCGGCCCTCTAGTAGATGAGCCCTCTGCAGCCACCACAGCAGCGACACCCTGTTTCTTGCTGACAGGGTTATCCGCTGTTGTATCTGTAGATGGGACCCGGACCATTAGTCCCACAGGTCCCACTGGAACGTCCTTGCGTGGAGTCTTCCGAATGGAATTATGCTTCGTACGAAGCTACCATTTTTCCCAGGACTCGTGTGCATTGATGTACCGACACCTGTCCTGGTTTTAGGATGTCTCTGACTAGAGATGACAACTCCTCGGCTTTTTCCACTGGAAGAAACACTCTTTTCTGGTCTGCGTTCAGAAACATTCCCAGGAACAGAAGACGTGTCGTCGGGACCAGCTGTGACTTTGGAATATTAAGAATCCAGTCGTGCTGTTGTAGCACTTCCCGAGAGAGTGCTACCCCCACTACCAACTGTTCTTTGGACCTCGCCTTTATCAGGAGATCGTCCAAGTACGGGATAATAAAAACTTCCTTCTTGCGAAGGAGTATCATCACTTCTGCCATTACCTAGGTAAAGACCTTCGGTGCCGTGGACAACTCCACCGGCCGCGTCTGGAACTGATAGTGACAGTCCTGTACCACATATCTGAGGTACTCCTGGTGAGGAGGGTAAATGGGGACATGCAGGTACGCATCCTTGATGTCCAGGGAGACCCTGTAATCCCCCTCGTCCAGGCTCGTAATATCCGCCCTGAGCGATTCCATCTTGAACTTGAATCTTCTGATATAAAAGTTCAAGTATTTTAATTTCAAGATGGGTCTCACCGAAACGTTTCGGTACCACAACCACTGTGGAATAGTAACCCCTTCCTTGCTGAAGGAGGGGCACCTTGACAATCACTTGTTGTGATTATAGTGTTGAATATCCACCAACACCGTCTCCCTGGCAGAGGGAGGTGCCGGTAAGGCAGATTTTAGGAAACGGCGGGGGGAAGAACGTCTCGAACTCCAGCCTGTACCCCTGAGATACTACTTGAAGGACCCAGGGATCCATGTGAGAGAGCCCACTGTCCGCTGAAATTTCTGAGACGGGCCCCCACCGTACCCGGGTCCGCCTGAGCAGCCCCCGCACCATGCTGTGGACCTACCGGACGCAGGGAGGACTTCTGCTCTTGGGAACTAGCTGTGTGTTGCAGCTTTTTCCTCTACCTTTGCCTCTCGGCAGAAAGGATGAGCCTCTAGCCCTCTTGCTTTTCTGGGGCCGAAAGGACTGTACTTGATGATACGGTGCTTTCTTTTGTTGTGGGGTAGCCTGTGGCAAAAAAATCGATTTCCCAACAGTAGCTGTGGAAATGAGGTCTGAAAAACCATCCCCAAACAGTTTTACCCCCTTATAGTGCAACTTCCATGTGCCGATTCGAGTCGGCATCGCCTGACCATTGCCAAGTCCATAACCCCCGTCTGGCGGCAATGGACCTAGCGCTTATTTTTGATGCCAGCCGGCAAATATCCCTCTGTGCATCACGCATGTATAAGACCACGTCTTTTATATGCTCTATTTTCAGCAAAATATTGTCCCTATCCATAGTTATTTTCCGACAGGGAATCTGACCACGCAGCGGGAGCACTGCACATCCATGCCGAAGCAACGGCTGGTCGCAATATAATGCCCTAGTGTGTGACTATATCTTATAGGGTAACCTCCTGCTTTCTATCAGCAGGTCCCTTCAGGGCGGCCGTATCCGGAGACGGTAGTGCCACCTTTTCTGATAAGCGTGTCAGCGCTGTATCTACCCTATGGGGTGTTTCCCCGCGTGACCTATCCTCCGGCGGGAAAGGGTACGCTGCCAATAACCGTTTTAGAAATTATCAATTTCTTACCGGGGGAAGACCACTCTTCCTCACACACCTCATTTAATTTCTCAGATACAGGAAAAACTACTAATAGTTTTCTCTCACCAAACACAATACCCTTTTATGTGGTACCTGGGGTATAATCATAAATGTGTAATACATTTTTCATTGCCTCAATCCTGTAACGGGTGGACCTATTTGGATGGTACACCAGTCTCATCGACGTCGACACTGGAGTCAGTATCCGTGTCGACATCTGTGTCTGTTATCTGAGGTAGCGGGCGATTTTAGAGCCCCCGATGACATTTGAGACGCTGGAACAGGCACAAGCTGAGTAGCCGGCTGTTCTGTGTCGTCGACCTTTTATGTAAGGAGTTGACACTTTAACGTAATCCTTCCATAAGTTCAACCACACCGGTGTCGACCCCGCAGGGGGTGACAACATATTTACAGGCATTCGCTCCGCCTCCACCTCATTATCCTCCACATAGTTACCTGTCGACACAGCCGTACCTACACACAGCACACACACAGGGAATGCTCTGATAGAGGACAGGACCCCACAAAGCCCTTTGGGGAGACAGAGGGAGAGTATGCCAGCACACACCAGGGCGCTATATATCACAGGGATAGCACCTATAAAAAGTGTTTTATATGTATACTGCGCCTAAATTGTGCCACCCCTCTCTTTTTAACCCTTTCTGTAGTGTATTAACTGCAGGGGAGAGCCAGGGAGCTTCCCTCCAACGAAGCTGTGAGGGAAAAATGGCGCCAGTGTGCTGAAGGAGATAGCTCCGCCCCTTTTTCACGGACTTTTCTCCCGCATTTTTATGGATTCTGGCAGGGGTTAATGTACATCCATATAGCCCTGGGGGTTATATGTGATGTATTTTTGCCAGCCAAGGTGTTAATATTGCTGCTCAGGGCGCCCCCCCCCAGCGCCCTGCACCCATCAGTGACCGCAGTGTGAGGTGTGCATGAGGAGCAATGGCGCACAGCTGCAGTGCTGTGCGCTACCTTGATGAAGACTGATGTCTTCTGCCGCCGATTTTCCGGACCTCTTCTTGCTTCTGGCTCTGTAAGGGGGCTGGCGGCGCGGCTCTGGGACCGGACTCCGAGGCTGGGCCTGTGTCCGATCCCTCTGGAGCTAATGGTGTCCAGTAGCCTAAGAAGCCCAAGCTGGCTGCAAGCAGGCAGGTTCGCTTCTTCTCCCCTTAGTCCCTCGATGCAGTGAGCCTGTTGCCAGCAGGTCTCACTGAAAATAAAAAACCTAAAACTAACTTTTATCTAAGAAGCTCAGGAGAGCCCCCTAGATTGCACCCTGCTCGGTCGGGCACAAAAATCTAACTGAGGCTTGGAGGAGGGTCATAGGGGGAGGAGCCAGTGCACACCAGGTAGTCCTAAAGCTTTCTTTTTGTGCCCAGTCTCCTGCGGAGCCGCTATTCCCCATGGTCCTTACGGAGTTCCCAGCATCCACTAGGACGTCAGAGAAATCAGATTTTCAACTTAGGTGCTGCTCAGTTTAGTGTAATTTATGACTTCTATTGCTTGTGGGACTGATTCAGACTTATACATAATGATCATATTTATAGAGATGAGCGATTTGGCCGACTGTGCACATGCCAACCTTAACAATTCAGTGAGGATTTAAGTGATTGATAGTCAGGGACTATTTGGGGGAGGTGCTGGGGAATGGCGGCTAAACCGCAGGCATGCTGTGACCATTTTTGGGACGTGTTCCAGCTTGCAACTGTGATCCTGTATGCAGAAAACATGGCGCCTGCATCTCAGTTCCATCAGCCATTCAGTGTGACCATACAAGTAGGCAGTCTATTATCGTAGGGTCTAGGACAACTGCTGTGTGTTTCTATGCAGCTGCTTGAATCTGCGAAGCTGGCAGTGGTCGTCGCAATAGAAATCAATAGAAATCCAGGCCAGTGACAATAAAGGGACATCAGGACTTTACCGTCTCTAAATCAGAATGTGCATATTTACCAAAATGGAACATGGAGACCTAAAATGGGCGCCATTAAAATTATCAGATGACACCCAAAGACCGCCTGCTCTGAGGTTGTCTCCTTACTTAGTAGAAATGCATCCTCTCCACCCATTTGCCTTGCTATAATAATGTAAAACACGGTACATTGGTGCACTTATTCCATACTTTAGAAGGAAAACCTTCACCCTACCCAACTCATCCCCTCTACCTGTGCAACTCAACTCGTCCCATCTACCTGTGCAACTCAACTCATCCCCTCTACCTGTGCACCCTGCTGCTCCTCCACAGTCCAGTTCCCATACACCGATGTGCAATCATGGAAGTCTAGTTGCATAAATTGAGGTGCTAGCTGGATCCAAAACTGCATTTTGCACTTTGGGTGTTTTGTTCTTCATAAATATCCTCCATATCCTCCTTTCTAATGAAAACTTGAAAAGTTCATCAGGACCACTGATGATAGTATGTTTTACCTTTCCTTCCTCTATTAACACTCCTGCTCCCTTTCTTCTCCTCCATGTCAGTGACCTGTATGCAGCTGTCACCTGGAACAATTCAAGGGGTTGTTTTTTCACCTTTGTCTACTATTACTCCTAACCCTATATCTGTTTCTAGGCTACACACCTTCACGAATCAGCCACCAGCAGAATCACAGGGTAATGGTATTGCCTGAGTGGTCTCATGTCTTAAGTGATCCAGTGGTCTGTGCCTGGGCTACACAGTCATTCCAGTCTTACCCGAATTCATTGAGGTTTCCATCTGCCACAGCAGTGGGCACCGATTACTCTTACCTTAAGTTACACAATTTTTCCGTCAATGAGGACGGACTCCTGTTCCTCCCAGGATTCCCTATTTTCAGTGAAATATTTTATTTTTATACTCTTGCTCTCTATATGACCTGGCACTTGGCACATTTACCCCTTAGATAGTGGAAGAGTAGAATGTATCCATCTATTTCTCTCCCAAGATGCAGGCCTGTCCAATTATCAGGAAACCATGTGCAAGATGATGGCCAAAAACTTGGGTGAGCTGCAAATATATATAAACACATAAGAGGTTTATTCGCAGATATAGATCAGCAGGTAAACACAAGAATAGGTAATATACCATGTATGCAGTTATCCCTCTGTGATATCTCCATTGGAGCAAAAGATTGGATATTGGAGCCATAAAGCACACCGTACATCTTCTTTTAAACACTTTCCACTCTTTGCTATCTCACTTAAACATTTTTAACCTAATTTTCGCTTTATAACTCATTTCTTAACTATATACTAATAAAAGTTAAATTTTATAATTGAGTACACCACCTTTGAGACATTCCCCCCCCCTTCTTCTTTGCATTCAACGTGAGCTGCAAATATGCCTGTGCCGAATAACAGAATAAATTACCTGCGAGCGTCATGTCCTTATACTGTGGCTACACTTGTCTCCAGCACGAACCTTTGAAAGAGGATCATAAGAAGATCCAAGGCTTGGAGCAGAAGCAGGTCAACTGGTTCTGCCTTAAAAACAATGCTCCTGAGGAAGCTGGCAGCCATTAGACCAGCAAAACGCGTTGAGCTTCTCATCACTGACCACTGGCACGCTATCCACTCCTGCTTTTTTGGGAACAATTGGACTCTTCTACCTCACTGGATCCTTACAAGTCCCACTATTGGAACCCGGACAATTTCCCCTGCTGCTATTTGGATCTCCGATTGAAATTGAGACTCCCTGGGGACTGCATATGAGAAAACGGGTAATACCGACACACAAATCATTTAAGGACTATATTGAGGAATGAGCCCTAGCCAGAAGCATTACACTATATTATGAGTGGTCTATTATATGAATTTGACCTTCTGTAGTCAAAGATCTGCAACACCCTTTTAAATATTTTATATATTATTTCTCTTTTAATGATTGTGTAATAAATCCATGTGTTAATTTTATATCAAAATTGTTGTATTGTTCATTCGTTGGAAATACAGCCAGCGCCAGTATACTTGTACTTTCTGCCTTACAAACAAGTCTGATTGAAGAAAACAATATTTATCAGGCGCGTTGATCAGCTTTCAGTGAATTCTATGAATTATATAATTTTATTTCTGAATTTGGCAGGTTCATAACTGTACGAAATTAGGTTCTCTAAAAAGGACAACATCTGCCCCTCAGTGCCGTAACTAGGCATTTTAGCGCTGTGTGCAAGAAACGACAGTGGCGCCCCCCCATGTAAGATAGGGGCAGAGCGCGCCATAGGCGCGCCAAAATTTTTAGGGGCGTGGCTTCACGGGGAAGGGGCGTGGTCACAAAATAATATCAATTCATACTACGGTGCACAGTAGTCTACATTATTCAAATTACGCTGCACAGTAGCGCCACTACACCAGGTAGAGCCCCTTTTATACATTACAGCAGACAGTGTCCCCCTTTTTACACATTGCGGCAGCCAGTCCCCCTTTTTACACATTGCGGCAGATAGACCCTTTTTACACATTGCGGCAGCCAGTCCCCCTTTTTACACATTACAGCAGCCAGTCTCCCTTTTAACGCATTGCGGCAGCCGGTCCTTCTTTTTACACATTGCGGCAGACAGCGTCCCTTTTTTACAATTACAGCAGACAGCGTCCCCGTTTTTACACATTACGGCAGACGGTGTCCCCCTTTATACACATTGCGGCAGCCAGTCCCCCTTTTTACACATTACGGCAGCCAGTCCCCATTTTTTTACACATTGCGGCAGCCAGTCCCATTTTACACATTGCGGCAGCCAGGACCCCATTTTACACATTGCGGCAGCCAGTCCCCATTTTTTACACATTGCGGCAGCCAGTCCCATTTTACACATTGCGGCAGCCAGGACCCCATTTTACACATTGCGGCAGCCAGTCCCCATTTTTTACACATTGCGGCAGCCAGTCCCATTTTACACATTGCGGCAGCCAGTCCCATTTTTTACACATTGCGGCAGCCATCCCCCTTTTTTACACATTGCGGCAGCCAGTCCCATTTTTTACACATTGCGGCAGCCAGTCCCATTTTACACATTGCGGCAGCCAGTCCCATTTTTTACACATTGCGGCAGCCAGTCCCATTTTACACATTGCGGCAGCCATCCCCCTTTTTTACACATTGCGGCAGCCAGTCCCATTTTTTACACATTGCGGCAGGCGGTGTCCGAGAGAGAGAGAGAGAGAGAGACAGAGAGAGAGAGAGAGGGGGGGGGGGGATATACTTACCTTCTCCCCGCTGACAGGCTCCTCGTGCTGCTCCCTCGGTGGCGGCAGTGAGATGAGAAGGAGGAGGAGGGAGGGGGAGCAGGGAGCCGCAGCAGCGCTATGTTATTGGTAGTAAGCGCCGCTGCAGCATCCCCCTCTCCTTCTGTATTGGCTGCCGGGCAGCCAATACGGAAGGAGAGGGGGATGCTGCAGCGGCGCTTACTACCAATAACATAGCGCTGCTGCGGCTCCCTGCTCCCCCTCCCTCCTCCTCCTTGTCCGCTGCCTCCGACGCTGGTCTCTCTCCTCCAGCGCGGCGCACACAGAGGCGGCATGTAATGAGTCAATTTGACTCATTACATGCCGCTGGCCGTGCGCCCCCAGGGCAACTGCGCTGTGTGCCAAGCCCCCTTGGCACACACGTAGTTACGGCTCTGCGGTGCCCCTGCAATGTTTTACTGACCGTTTACAATACATTTATCCAATACCTTTAAATGTATTTTCTCTGACGTCCTAGTGGATGCTGGGAACTCCGTAAGGACCATGGGGAATAGCGGCTCCGCAGGAGACAGGGCACATCTATAGAAAGCTTTAGGATCACCTGGTGTGCACTGGCTCCTCCCCCTATGACCCTCCTCCAAGCCTCAGTTAGATTTTCTGTGCCCGACGAGAAGGGTGCACACTAGGGGCTCTCCTGAGCTCTTTGTGAAAGTTTTAGTTTAGGTTTATTATTTTCAGTGAGACCTGCTGGCAACAGGCTCACTGCATCGAGGGACTAAGGGGAGAAGAAGCGAACTCACCTGCGTGCAGAGTGGATTGGGCTTCTTAGGCTACTGGACATTAGCTCCAGAGGGACGATCACAGGTTCAGCCTGGATGGGTCACCGGAGCCGCGCCGCCGGCCCCCTTACAGAGCCAGAAGAGCGAAGAGGTCCGGAAAAATCGTCGGCAGAAGACTTTCCTGTCTTCAGATAAAGGTAGGCGCACAGCACCGCAGCTGTGCGCCATTGCTCTCAGCACACTTCACACTCCGGTCACTGAGGGTGCAGGGCGCTGGGGGGGCAGCGCCCTGAGACGCAATAAATCGATAGAAAACCTTTTATGGCTAAAATAAATGCATCACATATAACTCCTGGGCTATATGGATGCATTTAACCCCTGCCAAAACATACAAGTAAACGGATGATAAGGACGCCGAGAAAGGGGCGGAGCCTATCTCCTCAGCACACTGGCGCCATTTTCCCTCACAGCTCAGTTGGAGGGAAGCTCCCTGGCTCTCCCCTGCAGTCACTACACTACAGAAAGGGGTTAAAAAAGAGAGGGGGGCACAAATTAGGCGCAGTATAAACAATACAGCAGCTATAAAGGGAAAAACACTTATATAAGGTTATCCCTGTATATATATAGCGCTCTGGTGTGTGCTGGCAAACTCTCCCTCTGTCTCCCCAAAGGGCTAGTGGGGTCCTGTCCTCTATCAGAGCATTCCCTGTGTGTGTGCTGTGTGTCGGTACGTTTGTGTCGACATGTATGAGGAGAAAAATGATGAGGAGACGGAGTAGAGTGTCTGTAATAGTGTTGTCACCCCCTGGGGGGTCGACACCTGAGTGGATGTACTGTTGAAATTGCGTGACAGTGTCAGCTTTGTATAAAAGACAGTGGTTGACATGAGACAGCCGGCTACTCAGCTTGTGCATGTCCAGACGTCTCATACAGGGGCTCTAAAGCGCCCGTTACCTCAGATACAGACGCCGACACGGATACTGACTCCTGTGTCGACGGTGAAGAGACAACCGTGATTTCCAATAGGGCCACACATTGCATGATTGAGGCAATGGAAAAAGTTTACACTCTTCTGATAATATAAATACCACCAAAAAAAAAAAAGGGGTATTATGTTTGGTGAGGAAAAACTTCCTGTAGTTTTCCTGAATCTGAGAAATAAAATGAGGTGTGTGATGATGCGTGGGTTTCCCCCCGATAACAATTGATAATTTCTAAAAAGTTATTGGCAGTATACCTTTTCCCGCCAGAGGTTAGGGTGCGTTGGGAAACACCCCCTAGGGGGGATAAGGCGCTCACACGCTTGTAAGAACAAGGGCTCTACCCTCTCTGGAGATGGCCGCCCTTAGGGATCCTGCTGATAGAAAGCAGGAGGGTATCCTAAATTGTATTTACACACATACTGGTGTTATACTGCGACCAGCAATCGCCTCAGCCTGGATGTGCAGTGCTGGGTTGGCGTGGTCGGATTCCCTGACTGGAAATTTGATATCCTAGATAAGGACAGTATATTATTGCCTATAGAGCAATTAAAAGATGCATTTCTATATATGCATGATGCACAGCGGAATATTTGCCGACTGGCATCAAGTATAAGTGCGTTGTCCAATTATACCAGTAAAGTGGTCAGGTGATGCGGATTCCAAACGGCATTTGGAAGTATTGCCTTAAAAAAGGTAGCCTCTCAAAATAAGACGCCGTATTATCAGGCGCAGTCCTGGTTGGCAAGCGGACAAAAGGGTTCCTCTTTTCTGCTCGTGACAGAGGGAGAGAAAAATGGCTGCAGAGATCAGCCAGTTCCCAGGAACAGAAACCCTTTTCCGCCTCTGCCAAGCTCTCAGTATGACGCTAGGGCTTTACAAGTTCAGGCACGGTGGGGGCCCGTTCTCAATGAATTTCAGTGCGCAGTGGGCTCACTCGCAAGTAGACCCCTGGATCCTTCAGGTAATATTTCAGGGGTACAAATTGGAATTCGAGACGTATTCCCCTCGCCGTTTCCAAAAGTCTGTTTTACCGACGTCTCCCGCTGACAGGGAGGCAGTTTTGGAAGCCATTCACAAGCTGTATTCCCAGCAGGTGATAATTAAGGTACCCCTCCTGCAACAGGGAACGGGGTATTATTCCACACTATTGTGGTACCGAAGCCAGACGGCTCGGTGAGACCGATTTTAAAATCTAAAATCTAAAATCTTTGAACACTTACATACAGAGGTTCAAATTCAAAATTGAGTCACTCAGAGCAGTGATTACAAACCTGGAAGAAGGGGACTACATGATGTCTTGGGACATCAAGGATGCTTACCTTCATGTCAAAATTTACCCTTCTCACCAAGGGTATCTCAGGTTATGGTACAGAACTGTCACTATCAGTTCAGACGCTGCCGTAGGGATGGTCCACGGCACCCCGGATCTTTACTGAAGTAATGACCGTAATGATGATATTCCTTCGAAGGAAGGGAATTTTAGTTATCCTTTACTTGGACGATTCCCTGATAAGGGTGAGATCCAGGGAACAGTTGGAGATCGGTGTAGCACTACCTCAGGTAGTGTTGCGGCAGCACGATTGGATTCTCAATATTCCAAAATCGCAGCTGGTTCCGACGACTTGTCTTCTGTTCCTAGGGATGATCCTGGACACAGTCCAGAAAGAAGGTATTTCTCCCGGAGGAGAAAGCCAGGGAGTTATCCGAGCTAGTCAGGAACCTCCTAAAACCGAACCAAGTCTCAGTGCATCAATGCACAAGGGTTCTGGGTAAAAATGGTGGCTTCCTACGAAGCAATCCCATTCGGCAGATTCCACGCAAGACTTTCCAGTGGAACCTACTGGACAAATGGTCCGGGTCGCATCTTCAGATGCTTCAGCGGATAACCCTGTCACCAGGGACAAGGGTATCCCTCCTGTGGTGGTTGCAGAGTGCTCATCTTCTAGAGGGCCGCAGATTCGGCATGCGGGACTGGGTCCTGGTGGCCACGGATGCCAGCCTGCGAGGCTGGGGAGCAGTCACACAGGGAAGGAATATCCAGGGCTTATGGTCAAGCCTGGAGACATCACTTCACATAAATGTCCTGAAGCTAAGGGCCATTTACAATGCTCTAAGCTTAGCAAGACCTCTGCTTCAAGGTCAGCCGGTGTTGATCCAGTCGGACAACATTACAGCAGTCACCCACGTAAACAGACAGGGTGCCACAAGAAGCAGGAGGGCAATGGCAGAAGCTGCAAGGATTCTTCGCGGGGCGAAAAACCATGTGATAGCACTGTCAGCAGTTTTCATTCCGGGAGTGGACAACTGGGAAGCAGTTTTCCTCAGCACGACCTCCACCCGGGAGAGTAAGGACTTCACCCAGAAGTCTTCCACATGATTATAAACCGTTGGGAAAAACTCGACAGGTATTGCGCCACGTCAAGGGACCCTCAGGCAATAGCTGTAGATGCTCTGGTAACACCGTGGGTGTACCAATCAGTGTATGGGTTCCCTCCTCTGCCTCTCATACCCAAGGTACTGAGATTGATAAGATGGAGAGGAGTAAGCACTATATTAGTGGCTCCGGATTGGCCAAGAAGGAATTGGTAACCGGAACTTCAAGAGATGCTCACGGAGGATCCGTAGCCTCTACCTCTAAGAAGGGACCTGCTCCAGCAAGGACCTTGTCTGTTCCAAGACTTACCGCGGCTGCGTTGACGGCATGGCGGTTGAACGCCGGATCCTGAAGGAAAAAGGCATTCCGGATGAAGTCATCCCTATCCTGATCAAAGCCAGGAAGGATGTAACCGCAAAACATTATCACCGCATTTGGCGAAAATATGTTGCGTGGTGCGAGGCCAGTAAGGCTCGACGGAGGAAATTCAACTGGGTCGATTCCTACATTTCCTGCAAACAGGAGTATCTATGGGCCTGAAATTGGGGTCCATTAAGGTTCAAATTTCGGCTCTGTCAATTTTCTTCCAAAAAAGAACTAGCTTCAGTCCCTGAAGTTCAGACATTTGTTAAAGGGGTACTGCATATACAGCCTCCTTTTGTGCCTTTAGTGGCACTTTTGGGTTCTCCAGGTGGTTTTTGGGTTCAAAAAGTCACATTGGTTTGACACACTTAAATCTGTGGAGTTAAAATATCGCACAGAAAAAGTGGTCATGCTGTTGGCTCTGGCCTGGGCCAGGCGCGTGTCAGAACTGGTGGCTTTATCCTGTAAAAGCCCTTATCTGATTTTCCATTCGGACAGGGCGGAATTGAGGACTCGTCCTCAGTTTCTCCCTAAGGTGGTTTCAGCGTCTCACCTGAACCAAACCTATTGTGGTGCCTGCGGCTACTAGGGACTTGGAGGACTCCAAGTTACTAGACGTTGTCAGGACCCGGAAAATATATGTTTCCAGGACGGCTGGAGTCAGGAAATCTGACTCGCTGTTTATCCTCTATGCACCCAACTAGCTGGGTGCTCCTGCTTCTAAGCAGACTATTGCTCGTTGGATTTGTAGTACAATTCAGCTTGCACATTCTGTGGCAGGCCTGCCACAGCCAAAAATCTGTAAATGCCCACTCCACAAGGAAGGTGGGCTCATCTTGGGCAGCTGCCCGAGGGGTCTCGGCTTTACAACTTTGCCGAGCAGTTACTTGGTCAGGAGCAAATACGTTTGTAAAATTCTACAAATTTGATACCCTGGCTGAGGAGGACCGGGAGTTCTCTCATTGGGGCTGCAGAGTCATCCGCACTCTCCCGCCCGTTTGGGAGCTTTGGTATAATCCCCATGGTCCTTACAGAGTTCCCAGCATCCACTAGGACGTCAGAGAAAATAAGAATTTACTTACCGATAATTCTATTTCTCGTAGTCCGTAGTGGATGCTGGGCGCCCATCCCAAGTGCGGATTGTCTGCAATACTGGTACATAATTATTGTTACCAAAAAATTCGGGTTATTGTTGTAGTGAGCCATCTTTTCGAGAGGCTTCTCTATTATCATGCTGTTAACTGGGTTCAGATCACAAGTTGTACAGTGTGATTGGTGTGGCTGGTATGAGTCTTACCCGGGATTCAAAATCCTTCCTTATTGTGTACGCTCGTCCGGGCACAGTATCCTAACTGAGGCTTGGAGGAGGGTCATAGGGGGAGGAGCCAGTGCACACCAGGTGATCCTAAAGCTTTCTTTAGATGTGCCCTGTCTCCTGCGGAGCCGCTATTCCCCATGGTCCTTACGGAGTTCCCAGCATCCACTACGGACTACGAGAAATAGAATTATCGGTAAGTAAATTCTTATTATTTAACATCCTGAAAAGTGCAAGAATCAATGTTATTATAGTTACTGTATATCGCGACCAAAAAAATGAAAGATCTCAAGAGACAAAAACAACTTGAAAGGTTTTTATTTTGCTTGAATCATTAAAAAAAAAAGTGCTATACAGATTTGTTTCTGGGAGCAGATTTCATAAAAGAAAGGTAGCTTGTTTCACCAACATAAGTTATTTCCGGTCTGCAGGGACTGTTATTTATTGCTGATGAGGTTTTACCTTAGGCTCCTGTGTAGCTGCTTCTCAGGGACCACCCTAGCATGCGTAGCCTGATGGGGTGTCATATCTGTGCGCACAGCTTTGGTAAAAGCCATCATAAGGGGTCATCTCCCCCAACCCAAAATCTGGCAGTAAGGTGCAGCAAGGGTAGGCAGAGACACACCTGTCATGTCATACTCCAGAGTTTTCATTATAAAAATGATTAGAATAATACAAAGAAAAGATGTATAACTTATAAATATCATCTTTGTATTATTCATATCATCTTTGTATTATTCATATAATTTTTTAGTCACCAGCAAATCATTTATGTGTGTGTATATCTGGCTGATACTAGCCAGTGCCTCCCCAGCCATTGCCCTAACTGCACATCACTGAAATCTGGTGCATATAGGGCTAGAGGCTCATCTACACCCACCCAAGTTTCACATGATGATAAATCATTTCTCCTCAAATCCACTTAGATTCACAGTGACCAAATGAACAGATCTTCTTCACACTAGCTCTAGTCTGTGCCATTACTGTAAATACTATTTTATCATATCCTCGCTCCAGTCACAATTACAAAAATGAATTCCTACCATCTCACTCATTCCGTGGACAGAGGGTAGCTGTCCTGTAATAGTATATGCTAATAAACTGTATAAGATTACATCTTGTATTGTCTGAGAATTATATGATCCTAGGTCCTGACCTTTGGTAGACTTTCCCTAAATAACTCCCCTCACGGAACGTTGTCTTGTCTGATAAACTGTCCATATTTCAAGGTGCACGTCCACTTCATGCTCATTGGAACTGCCACCAAATAACCCACCAGCATCCAGTTTGCGGATATGCCTCAATATGCTATGGTGGAAAATAAATACTTCAGCAGTCCAACCCACTTCCACTTTAGGGACAGCTTCTTTATTCTTGAAATGTTCCAGTTACTGTACAGTCTACAGTAGCGCAATTTATTAAGCATTAAAGTGAGGGAGCATGTGGACTGTATTTATTACAGCACTTGAAGTGCACAGGAAAATGTGCTTTCCTGTATGACGTGCAAAATGATTCCAATGAGTATAGGATGAGTACCAATCTCCACCATATGTAAACCTAAAGACAGGGCTGGATTAACAGAGGGGTGGCAAGGGCAGTCATCCCGGGGTCCCCCACACACAGGGGGCCCACACAGTGTAATCTTACCCTTAGGATGGGCTGCCGCTGCTCAGGCTGCATACAACGCAGTGCAGAGTGGTTCCCAAGTCGCTCTCATCAGCGGTGCATGACACATCACGTCCAAGCCACGGATGAAGGGACTCGGGAGCTGCTTTACCAATCTGAGCAGGCAGCCTGTCCCAGTGATTACCTTGATGGGGGGAGGGTGGGTGGTGCTGCATCTGGGATGCGCTGTGGCGATATTAGGGGGGGTTTGGAGGCCGGTGAGAGCCATATTGGAGGGCCCCCCGCCATTTAGTTGTCCTGGGGCTCACACAAGCCTAAATCCAGCCCTAAGGATATTGTGAAGGGAGGAAATTGTGGTGCACCATCCCAGATAACAGGGCCTGCCCCTTTTCCAACCTCATAATCTAGTTCCGTAAATCTTATTTCTCTAACGTCCTAGTGGATGCTGGGGACTCCGTAAGGACCATGGGGAATAGACGGGCTCCGCAGGAGACTGGGCACTCTATAAGAAAGATTAGGTACTATCTGGTGTGCACTGGCTCCTCCCTCTATGCCCCTCCTCCAGACCTCAGTTAGATTTCTGTGCCCGGCCCGAGCTGGTTGCACACTAGGAGCTCTCCTGAGCTTCTAGAAAGAAGGTTTAAATTAGGTTTTTTATTTTACAGTGAGACCTGCTGGCAACAGGCTCACTGCAACGAGGGACTAAGGGGAGAAGAAGCGAACCTACCTGCTTGCAGCTAGCTTGGGCTTCTTAGGCTACTGGACACCATTAGCTCCAGAGGGATCGACCGCAGGACTCGTCCTTGGTGTTCGTTCCCGGAGCCGCGCCGCCGTCCCCCTTACAGAGCCAGAAGCATGAAGATGGTCCGGAAAATCGGCGGCAGAAGACTTCAGTCTTCACCAAGGTAGCGCACAGCACTGCAGCTGTGCGCCATTGCTCCTCATACACACTTCACACTCCGGTCACTGAGGGTGCAGGGCGCTGGGGGGGGCGCCCTGAGCAGCAATAATATCACCTTGGCTGGCAAAATAACCACAATATATAGCCCCAGAGGCTATATATGTGGTAATTACCCCTGCCAGAATACAGAAAAAAGCGGGAGAAAAGGCCGCCGAAAAAGGGGCGGAGCCTTCTCCCTCAGCACACTGGCGCCATTATTCCCTCACAGTTCCGCTGCAAGGAAGCTCCCTGACTCTCCCCTGCAGTCTACACTACAGAAAGGGTAAAAAAGAGAGGGGGGCACTAAATTTGGGCGCAGTTTAATATAATAAGCAGCTATAAAGGGTCATAATTCAGTTAGTCCCTGTATTATTATAGCGCTCTGGTGTGTGCTGGCATACTCTCTCTCTGTCTCCCCAAAGGGCTTTTGTGGGGTCCTGTCTCCTTTAAGAGCATTCCCTGTGTGTGTGTGTCGGTACGGCTGTGTCGACATGTTTGATGAGGAGACTTATGTGGAGGCGGAGCAGATGCCTATAAATGTGATGTCACCCCCTGCGGGGCAGACACCTGAGTGGATGGAATTATGGAAGGAATTACGTGCAAGTGTCGACTCCTTACATAAAAAATTTGACGACATGCCAAATGCGGGACAGCCGGCTTCTCAGCTCGTGCCTGCCCAGACGATTCAAAGGCCGTCAGGGGCCCTGAAACGACCACTACCTCAGATGGCAGACACAGATGTCGACACGGATACTGATGCAAGTGTCGACGACGATGAGTCAAATTTAATGTCCACTAGGGCCATTTGTGGCATGATTGAGGCAATTAAAGAGGTATTACACCTTACTGATATAAACCCAGGTACCTCAAAAAAGGGTATTATGTTTGGGGAGAAAAAACTACCTATAGTTTTTCCCCCATCTGAGGAATTGAATGAGGTGTGTGAAGAAGCGTGGGCTTTCCCCGATAAAAAATTGGTGATTTCAAAAAAATTACTAATGGCTTTCCCTTTCTCGCCAGAGGATAGGTCACGTTGGGAAACTCCCCCTAGGGTGGATAAAACGCTCACACGTTTGTCTAAAAAGGTGGCACTACCGTCTCCGGATACGGCCGCCCTAAAGGAACCTGCTGATAGAAAGCAGGAGGCTATCCTAAAATCTATATACACACACACTGGTGTTATACTGAGACCAGCTATTGCTTCAGCCTGGATGTGCAGTGCTGCTGCTGCTTGGTCAGATTCCCTGTCGGAAAATATTGACACCCTAGACAGAGACACTATATTGCTAACCATAGAGCATATAAAAGACTCGGTCTTATACATGAGAGATGCACAGAGGGAGATCTGCCGGCTGGCATCTAGAATAAGTGCTTTGTCCATTTCTGCTAGGAGAGGCTTATGGACTCGGCAGTGGACAGGAGATGCAGATTCTAAAAGGCACATGGAAGTTTTGCCTTATAAGGGTGAGGAGTTATTCGGGGACGGTCTCTCAGACCTTGTTTCCACAGCAACAGCTGGGAAGTCTGCATTTTTGCCCCATGTCCCCTCACAGCCTAAGAAAGCACCGTATTACCAAGTACAGTCCTTTCGACCCCAGAAAAACAGGCAGGGAAAAGGCGGGTCCTTTCTGTCTAGAGGCAGAGGAAGGGGGAAAAAGCTGCAACACACAGCAGGTTCCCAGGACCAAAAGTCCTCCCCCGGTTCTTCCAAATCCGCCGCATGACGGTGGGGCTCCACAGGCGGAGCCAGGTACAGTGGGGGGCCGCCTCAAGAATTTCAGCGATCAGTGGGCTCGCTCACGGGTGGATCCCTGGATCCTTCAAGTAGTATCTCAGGGATACAAGCTGGAATTCGAGGCGCCTCCCCCCCGCCGTTTCCTCAAATCAGCCTTACCGACGACTCCATCGGGCAGGGAGGCTGTGCTAGAGGCCATTCACAAGCTGTATTCCCAGCAGGTGATAGTCAAGGTACCCCTACTTCAACAAGGCCAGGGCTACTATTCCACACTGTTTGTGGTACCGAAACCAGACGGTTCGGTGAGACCCATTTTAAATTTGAAATCCTTGAACACTTACATAACAAAATTCAAGTTCAAGATGGAATCGCTCAGGGCGGTTATTGTAAGCCTGGACGAGGGGGATTACATGGTATCCCTGGACATCAAGGATGCTTACCTGCATGTCCCTATTTACCTTCCTCACCAGGAGTACCTCAGATTTGTGGTACAGGATTGCCATTACTAATTCCAGACACTACCGTTTGGACTGTCCACGGCACCGAGGGTGTTTACCAAGGTAATGGCAGAAATGATGATACTCCTTCGAAAAAAGGGAGTTTTAATTATCCCGTACTTGGACGATCTCCTTATAAAGGCGAGGCCCAGGGAGCAGTTACTGGTCGGAGTAGCACTATCTCAGGAAGTGCTACAACAGCATGGCTGGATTCTGAACATTCCAAAGTCACAGCTGGTTCCTTCCACTCGCTTACTGTTCCTGGGGATGATTTTGGATACAGAACTGAAAAAAGTGTTTCTCCCGCAGGAGAAAGCCAAGGAGCTGTCATCTCTAGTCAGAGACCTCCTAAAACCAAAGCGGGTATCGGTGCATCGCTGCACACGAGTCCTGGGAAAAATGGTGGCTTCATACAAAGCAATTCCATTCGGCAGGTTCCATGCGAGGACCTTCCAGTGGGACCTCTTGGACAAGTGGTCGGGATCGCATCTTCAGATGCATCAACTGATAACCCTGTCTCCAAGGACCAGGGTGTCTCTACTGTGGTGGCTGCAGAGTGCTCATCTTCTAGAGGGCCGCAGATTCGGCATACAGGACTGGGTCCTGGTGACCACGGATGCCAGCCTTCGAGGCTGGGGAGCAGTCACACAGGGAAGAAACTTCCAAGGACTATGGTCAAGTCAGGAGACTTCCCTACACATAAATATTCTGGAACTAAGGGCCATTTACAATGTCCTAAGTCAGGCAAGACCCCTGCTTCAAAACCAGCCGGTACTGATCCAGTCAGACAACATCACGGCAGTCACCCATGTGAACCGACAGGGCGGCACAAGAAGCAGGATGGCAATGGCAGAAGCCACAAGGATTCTCCGATGGGCGGAAAATCACGTACTAGCACTGTCAGCAGTGTTCATTCCGGGAGTGGACAACTGGGAAGCAGACTTCCTCAGCAGACACGACCTACACCCGGGAGAGTGGGGACTTCATCCAGAAGTCTTCCTACTGTTGGTAAACCGTTGGGAAAGGCCACAGGTGGACATGATGGCGTCCCGCCTCAACAAAAAGCTAAAGAGATATTGCGCCAGGTCAAGGGACCCTCAGGCGATAGCTGTGGACGCTCTAGTGACACCGTGGGTGTACCAGTCGGTTTATGTGTTCCCTCCTCTGCCTCTCATACCAAAGGTACTGAGAATAATAAGAAGGCGAGTAAGAACGATACTCGTGGTTCCGGATTGGCCAAGAAGGGCTTGGTACCCGGAACTTCAAGAAATGATATCAGAGGACCCATGGCCTCTACCGCTCAGACAGGATCTGCTGCAGCAGGGGCCCTGTCTGTTCCAAGACTTACCGCGGCTGCGTTTGACGGCATGGCGGTTGAATTCTGGATCCTAAAGGAAAAGGGCATTCCGGAGGAAGTCATTCCTACGCTGATAAAAGCCAGGAAAGAAGTAACCGCGAACCATTATCACCGTATTTGGCGAAAATATGTTGCGTGGTGTGAGGCCAGGAAGGCCCCAACAGAGGAATTTCAGCTGGGTCGCTTTCTACACTTCCTACTGTCGGGAGTGACTATGGGCCTAAAATTGGGTTCCATTAAGGTCCAGATTTCGGCCCTGTCGATTTTCTTCCAGAAAGAACTGGCTTCACTGCCTGAAGTTCAGACTTTTGTAAAGGGAGTGCTTCATATTCAGCCCCCTTTTGTGCCTCCCGTGGCACCTTGGGATCTCAATGTGGTGTTGAGTTTCCTAAAATCACATTGGTTTGAACCACTTAAAACTGTGGATCTGAAATATCTCACGTGGAAAGTGGTCATGTTATTGGCCTTGGCTTCGGCCAGGCGTGTGTCAGAATTGGCGGCTTTGTCTTGTAAAAGCCCTTATCTGATTTTTCATATGGATAGGGCAGAATTGAGGACTCGTCCCCAGTTTCTCCCTAAGGTGGTATCTGCTTTTCACTTGAACCAACCTATTGTGGTGCCTGCGGCTACTAGGGACTTGGAGGATTCCAAGTTACTGGATGTAGTCAGGGCCTTGAAACTTTATGTTTCCAGGACGGCTGGAGTCAGGAAGACTGACTCGCTTTTTGTCCTGTATGCACCCAACAAGATAGGTGCTCCTGCTTCTAAGCAGACTATTGCTCGCTGGATTTGTAGCACAATTCAGCTGGCGCATTCTGCGGCTGGATTGCCACATCCTAAATCAGTGAAAGCCCATTCCACGAGGAAAGTGGGCTCATCTTGGGCGGCTGCCCGAGGGGTCTCGGCTTTACAACTTTGCCGAGCTGCAACTTGGTCAGGGGCAAACACGTTTGCTAAATTCTACAAATTTGATACCCTGGCTGAGGAGGACCTTGAGTTCTCTCATTCGGTGCTGCAGAGTTATCCGCACTCTCCCGCCCGTTTGGGAGCTTTGGTATAATCCCCATGGTCCTTAAGGAGTCCCCAGCATCCACTAGGACGTTAGAGAAAATAAGATTTTACTCACCGGTAAATCTATTTCTCGTAGTCCGTAGTGGATGCTGGGCGCCCATCCCAAGTGCGGATTGTCTGCAATACTTGTATATAGTTATTGCCTAACTAAAGGGTTATTGTTGAGCCATCTGTTGAGAGGCTCAGTAATATTTCATACTGTTAACTGGGTATAGTATCACGAGTTATACGGTGTGATTGGTGTGGCTGGTATGAGTCTTACCCGGGATTCAAAATCCTTCCTTATTGTGTCAGCTCTTCCGGGCACAGTATCCTAACTGAGGTCTGGAGGAGGGGCATAGAGGGAGGAGCCAGTGCACACCAGATAGTACCAAATCTTTCTTATAGAGTGCCCAGTCTCCTGCGGAGCCCGTCTATTCCCCATGGTCCTTACGGAGTCCCCAGCATCCACTACGGACTACGAGAAATAGATTTACCGGTGAGTAAAATCTTATTTTTTGCGTGCAGGTGCATAACTAGGTGCCTTCACGCCCTCAGCTAAAAACAAGGGGTCACTTATTGTGCGTTTGAAGCTATTATTTACATTGGATAACGCGCACTTAGAAAAGTTATTTCCTGCAGAAGTGTAAATCAAAGGGGGAAAAATGAGGACCAGATATATGTAACATTAATAATATTGTCCAAAAAATAAATCCCACAATTATGCTCTTAATATAGCCTCAGCAAGGAATACTCCTGATTGTCCTAACTATTCCCCTCAGCTGGAGCACTGTTTGAGAATTCCTACAGACAATGGGCCTAATTCATGATTTAGATTTATGCAGGGTATATACTGCCAGCTTTTGCATGTAGCCCACAAATACTGGCTGCTTTATTTTTATACTGCAACTTAGATTTCACCCCACCCAATCTAACTCTCTCTGCACGTTACATCTGCCCCACCTGCAGTGCACATGATTTTGCACAGATGCTTGCTGTTTTACTCTACTTACGGGGGTCATTCCGAGTTGATCGTAGCTGTGCTAAATTTAGCACAGTTACGATCATCTTCCCTGACATGCGGGGGGACGCCCAACACAGGGCTAGTCCACCCTGCATATCAGGCCGGCCCTCCCCGCAGAAGTGCAAAGGCATCACACAGCGGCGATGCCTTTGCACTTCAAGAGTAGCTCCCGACCAGCGCAACTTTAGCGTGCTGGCCGGGAGCTACTCATCGCTCCCCGGCCCGCAGCAGCTGCGTGTGATGTCACGCAGCCGCTGCGGACCGCCCCCACCCCCCGTCCATGCCTGGGCTGGCCGGACCGCACCCACGAAACGGTGGCCAAGCGCCGCCATTCCGCCCCCTCCCGCCCAGCGACCACCTCTGCCTGTCAATCAGGCAGAGGCAATCGCATCCCTGTTACGGACTTCGGCCGTCTGGCATGCGCCGGCGCCGTAGCATGCGCGGTAGGGACCCGTTCACTCGGCTGCGTTAAAAAGCAGCGAGCAAACGGGTTAGAATGACCCCCTACATACATGAATCAGGCCCAATGCAATCTTTCTCTGCCGATCCACTCGCTACCCTGTAAAGCCTGAAGGTGGTGTCGTAAAACAGCATATTCAGTTTGATGTTTTGCAGCTTTGCACATTTTTCACAGCATGGTAATTCTTGACCTGAATATTCACTAGTTCATAGGGGGAGATTTACTAAACAGCGATTTGGAGGTTACTCAAACCTATCCAATGTGTCAGTTTCCAAACCCATAAACTGCAACACCACATGGTAAAGCTGGATGTGATACATCTGATTTTATCAGACAGACTCTGCAGCGGCCCAGCCGAGTCAGCATCGGACCGATCCTAGAGGAACACCACAACAGCTGCCACAATACTTTGACAGTATAACTATGGCCACCAATGGTCAAGAATGCCATGTGGGGCCCAGTGCTGCACAGCATTGAGCCAGTGCTCTCTAGGTGTAGGGGTTTAGACCATTTTTATGACCCTTGTCTGAGAGAAGTGTGCTCATTACTGAGTAGGCCAGGCTTTTAAAAAAAAGAACTGTCAGAACCACGTTCCATTAATTGACAATTAAGTGTCAGTTTGCCATGTGGCTTGGTAACCACAACCTTATAAATGGGATGGTTTGAATTGCAACAAGGGGGGAAATTTACTAAGCTCCCGATTTTGACCGAGATGCCGTTTTTTCATCAAAGTGTCATCTCGGTAATTTACTAAGCACTAATCACGGCAGTGATGAGGGCATTCGTAATTTTTTGCAAGTTCAGGTAAAAAATTACGAATGAATACACCATCGGTCAAAACGCGGCTGTTTAAGTATGAATCTCGGTCATTTACTAAGAAGTGCAAAGCAAAAAAAGAACAAACACTGCCGTGAAAAATTACAACTCGTAAAAAAGTGCTAAAAAAAACCAGACCTTTTTTTTTTCCCCGTGATTAGATAGGCATGCAGGGATCCATGAGATCCGTGCATGTATATCAATGGGAAGGGGTGGGAAAGTGCTTATTTTGTCAAAAAAAATTGCGTGGGGTCCCCCCTCCTAAGCATAACCAGCCTGGGGCTCTTTGAGCCGATCCTGGTTGCAAAAATATGGGGAAAAAAATGACAGGGGTTCCCCCATATTTAAGCAACCAGCATCGGGCTCTGCGCCTGGTCCTGGTCCCAAAAATACGGGGGACAAAAAGAGTAGGGGTCCCCCGTATTTTTAAAACCAGCACCGGGCTCCACTAGCTGGACAGATAATGCCACAGCCGGGGGTCACTTTTATATAGTGCCCTGCGGCCGTGGCATCAAAAATCCAACTAGTCACCCCTGGCCGGGGTACCCTGGGGGAGTGGGGACCCCTTCAATCAAGGGGTCCCCCCCCCAGCCACCCAAGGGCCAGGGGTGAAGCCCGAGGCTGTCCCCCCCCATCCAATGGGCTGCGGATGGGGGGGCTGATAGCCTTTGTTGTAAAAGAAAAGATATTGTTTTTAGTAGCAGTACTACAAGTCCCAGCAAGCCTCCCCCGCATGCTGGTACTTGGAGAACCACAAGTACCAGCATGCGGCGGAAAAACAGGCCCGCTGGTACCTGTAGTACTACTACTAAAAAAATACCCAAAAAAAGACAAGACACACACACCGTGAAAGTATAATTTTATTACATACATACACACATACATACATACTTACCTTAAGTTCCCACGCAGGTCGGTCCTCTTCTCCAGTAGAATCCAAGGGGTACCTGTTGAAGAAATTATACTCACGAGATCCAGGGGTCCAGGCTCCTCGGCAAATCCAGGGTTAATCCACGTACTTGAAAAAATAAAAAAAACGGTGTCCCGACCACGAACTGAAAGGGGACCCATGTTTGCACATGGGTCACCTTTCCACGAATGCCAGAAACCCACTTTGACTTCTGTCTAAGTGGGTTTCTTCAGCCAATCAGGGAGCGCCACGTTGTAGCACTCTCCTGATCAGCTGTGTGCTCTTGTCCTCACTGACAGGCAGCACACGGCAGTGTTACAATGTAGCGCCTATGCGCTACATTGTAACCAATGATGGGAACTTTCAGCTCAGCGGTGACGTCACTTTAGGTCAACCGCAGGGCAGAAAGTTCCCATCATTGGTTACAATGTAGCGCACAGGCGCTACATTGTAACACTGCCGTGTGCTGCCTGTCAGTGAGGACAAGAGCACACAGCTGATCAGGAGAGTGCTACAACGTGGCGCTTCCTGATTGGCTGAAGAAACCCACTTAGACAGAAGTCAAAGTGGGTTTCTGGCATTCGTGGAAAGGTGACCCATGTGCAAACATGGGTCCCCTTTCAGTTCGTGGTCGGGACACCGTTTTTTTAATTTTTTCAAGTACGTGGATTAACCCTGGATTTGCCGAGGAGCCTGGACCCCTGGATCTCGTGAGTATAATTTCTTCAACAGGTACCCCTTGGATTCTACTGGAGAAGAGGACCGACCTGCGTGGGAACTTAAGGTAAGTATGTATGTATGTGTGTATGTATGTAATAAAATTATACTTTCACGGTGTGTGTGTCTTGTCTTTTTTTGGGTATTTTTTTAGTAGTAGTACTACAGGTACCAGCGGGCCAGTTTTTCCTCCGCATGCTGGTACTTGTGGTTCTCCAAGTACCAGCATGCGGGGGAGGCTTGCTGGGACTTGTAGTACTGCTACTAAAAACAATATCTTTTCTTTTACAACAAAGGCTATCAGCCCCCCCATCCGCAGCCCATTGGATGGGGGGGGACAGCCTCGGGCTTCACCACTAACCCTTGGGTGGCTGGGGGGGGGGGACCCCTTGATTGAAGGGGTCCCCACTCCCCCAGGGTACCCCGGCCAGGGGTGACTAGTTGGATTTTTGATGCCACGGCCGCAGGGCACTATATAAAAGTGACCCCCGGCTGTGGCATTATCTGCCCAGCTAGTGGAGCCCGGTGCTGGTTTTAAAAATACGGGGGACCCCTACTCTTTTTGTCCCCCGTATTTTTGGGACCAGGACCAGGCGCAGAGCCCGATGCTGGTTGCTTAAATATGGGGGAACCCCTGTCATTTTTCCCCCCATATTTTTGCAACCAGGATCGGCTCAAAGAGCCCGAGGCTGGTTATGCTTAGGAGGGGGGACCCCACGCATTTTTTTTAATGATTTTACAGTGTTTAATTAAAAAAAAAAAAAAAACCCCAGCACGGATCACACAGATCCGGCCGAGATTGATTGTAAAAAAAGTCGGCAGTGTTTTGCTAATCACTGCCGTAAAAATAGGTAAAAAACCACGAATGACATCGACATCGGAACAAAAGAAAAACCCGAATACGACAGCTTAGTAAATCCATCGTAATCAATTCAAAAAGTTGCAATTTTACACTGTCGATGTCATTCGTGATTGAACTTGGACATGAATTTGGAAAATACGAATCTTAGTAAATGTACCCCAAGGTCTCCGAAACCACAAATGCAGTCTGAAACCTTGCCATTTTGTTTCATGCGATCTGTACAGTTTTGGCTCTAGTAAATTGCATGGTTAACAATTCACACATCAAAGCGCATGAAGACCTGCCCAGACCCCTGCTTGGTTAATTTCCCCCATTCACACTGCTTATAATGGTCACAAAAATGTTGATGTCATTGACACATATACTGTAATACAGGAAAGGGTTGTTAGAAATTGCAACATATTTTTTACATGGTGACTGGACAGAATGTCGATGTTCCCAATACTGACATTAGGAATGCCGGCAGACAATTCTATGGTTAGGGTCATGCTGTGATTAAGGTTAGAATTAAGGCTACTGTAGTTTCAAAATGAATGTAAAATCTCTTTGCCAACATTCTGTCAATGTGGAGATTATGAGCATCACATTTTTGAACCACAACTGTGCATGGCAGTAACACAAACTTGTGACATCGGTATTCGCAATGACATCTGATTTCATTTTTTAATGCCTATCCATGGAGAGATTTCAGAACAACCTATATCTGTAGTTGTGTGAAATTTTAATGGACAACAGAACCAAGTCTTAATTTTTCTCCATCAACCAATCAGCAGCTCTGTATAATTTTATAGCATGCAAATTATAGATGTTACTTCAGTGCTGATTGGTTGTCATGGGCAACTTCTCCACTTGTTGATTGGTTGCCATGGGCAACTTCTCCACTGGCTCACTTCTCCGCTCTTATCACTGCTTAGTAAATGTCCCCCAAAGTGCGGTACATTTGTCAACTGAGTCGCTGTGCTCTTTGTTTTTGGTAAATGTTATGTTATGTGTAACGGCTTCTTTGCATCTTTTGTCTCTGTATGTTGTAACAAAAATCAGAATATGGTACAAAAGCAAGATGTCAGACGCTGCCGATAAATGTTATACAGTAATTTCTCACGTTACACAGTCCTACACCAGCATACACCTCTCTGTTCCTGCTCATATTGGCTTTTTAAAAGGTCATAGGGGGAAATGTACTAAGCAGTGAAAAGAGTGGAGAAGTGAGCCAGTGGGGAAGGTGCCCATGGCAACCAATCAGCTGCCACGTATAATTTAATAGTATGCAAATTATAGATGTTACTTCAATGCTGATTGGTTGCCATGGGCAGCTTCTCCACTGCCTCACTTCTCCACTCTTTTCACAGCTTAGTACATCTCCCCCTTAGTTTCATCATGACTCAAATCGCTGGTTGTTAAATACACTACACTTACAAAAGATGCAGGAACGTGTAAAAGGTTTAAAGAAACAAAAATCTCTCCTAACCATTTATATACGAACCAATCGGAGTCACCTTCCTGCGAGTAGGAACAAATTGCCAACCAAGAAATGGCCTACCGTACTTTAGTTATGGGCAGGAATTCATTATTTGCCTTTTTTCTGATTGTATTTCTGATACTTTCTAAAATGACTAAAGATGTTTATTAGAACCCAGTTGACAAATGTCCCTCATGTTTTGTACACAAGAAGGAATGCTCTCTATAATATAACCCATATTACACCATTCACACCGTAACAAAACACACACATACACACTTGTCATTCTTCTATCATTCTGCTCATACAAGGACCAGAGAGAGTCTTGCAGTTCTGTGACATTTTCATGTATATCCCTTGAGGAGACCCAGAAATATGTAAGACTGGGACCAGTGGACTTGGCAGAACTTTGTTAGAGATCCACGTTTTCTTCCATCTCATTTTCTATACTGTTTGTTTAAGTATATATCATTATCACAGTGGCGTCAGATATCTAGATTGTATTGTCAGGCTTCTTGGTTGTCAGAAGATTTTTCATGATGGTTCTCCTTTGGTTGCAGGCAGGGCTCCAGAAGTAGACAGATTATTCCCACCATGTACAACAAGCCGCACACATAGAAAGAGTAGTCGTATTTCTGAGTGATGTCATAGATCCAGCCTACGGGAGACAAACAAATGGTTCATTTTAACACAAACGTAGTTCATCCCTATATGCAGTGAATTAGCAGGGCAGCATAGATGTTACAGTATAGTTATGTCTTTGCTATGGAAAGTATTCTGCCCTACAATAGCCTACTGAGCAGTAGAGGCTCCTAAAAGTCATCACAGCTGGACATAGGGGTTCAGTATGGTATGCCGGCGGTCGGGCTCCCGGCGACCAGCATACCGGCGCCGGGAGCCCGACCGCCGGCTTACCGATAGTGTGGCGAGCGCAAATGAGCCCCTTGCGGGCTCGCTGCACTCGCCACGCTACGGGCACGGTGGCGCGCAACGCTATTTTATTCTCCCTCCAGGGGGTCGTGGACCCCCACGAGGGAGAATAAGTGTCGGTATGCCGGCTGTCGGGATTCCGGCGCCGGTATACTGTGTGCCGGGATCCCGTCAGTCGGCATACTGAAGACCACCCGGACATAGAGCCAAGTAAATAGGACAATGGGGCCTATTCAGTAAGCAGTGAAAAGTGTGGAGAAGTGAGCCAGCGGAGAAGTTGCCCATGGTAACCAATCAGCATTGAAGTAACATTTATAATTTGCATACTATACTATATAATTGTACGGAGCAGCGGATTGGTTGCCATGGGCAACTTCTCCACAGGCTCACTTCTCCACTGCTTCATGAATAGACTCCTTAGTGCCATGCTCTCCACTGTCAGGGGCACGTGGCACAGCAGCACAGAGGACTAGTGAACAGGACAAGCCTCCTAACATTATGGCAGTTGTGGTATGTATTGGGATGGCAGGACAGATGGATGGTTTGGAAGAAATGCAGGCATCCAGCAAGTACATGCAATGGAGTCATTGTAGATTTGATCACACTGATGCAGCTAGCTTTTCATTATTATCATTTTGGTTACATGTTACATGCTACTGTAACTTATGACTTTCTTCTGATGCTGTAAGAGCACTGTGGCTGACTTACTCAAACATTATCTTACAGAGTCAGTTGTCCAGTGTCTTGCACTGTCTTTCTTTAGATTTATCACGTCACAAATCAGCTGACGTCACAAATGCAGAGTATTAAGGCTATGGGGGTTATTCAGTACGGATTGCAGATTCCGCTAAAAAGAAGAATCTGTAATCCTTTCTTTCGCACGCTGTGAGACGCCCAACAGACGCCCAGCAAGGCCACCCAGCATGCAGAATGGTCTGCCCAGCGCCTGTGACCGCAATTAAATTGCGGTTGCAACAACTGTAGGCAACACCCTGCAGCCGCAGCTAGGCTGCGTATGCAGGCAGTTAGCCGCCATTTCTCTAACGTCCTAGTGGATGCTGGGGACTCCGTAAGGACCATGGGGAATAGACGGGCTCCGCAGGAGACAGGGCACTTTAAGAAAGAATTTGGATACTGGTGTGCACTGGCTCCTCCCTCTATGTCCCTCCTCCAGACCTCAGTTTGAATCTGTGCCCGGACGAGCTGGGTGCTGTTTAGTGAGCTCTCCTGAGCTTGCTATAAGAAAGTATTTTGTTAGGTTTTTTTATTTTCAGGGAGATCTGCTGGCAACAGACTCTCTGCTACGTGGGACTGAGGGGAGAGAAGCAGCCCTACTCTCTGAAGATAGGTCCTGCTTCTTAGGCTACTGGACACTATTAGCTCCAGAGGGATCGTACACAGGATCTCACCCTTTGTCGTCCGATCCCGGAGCCGCGCCGCCGTCCCCCTCGCAGAGCCGGAAGACAGAAGCCGGGTGAAAGAAGCAAGAAGACTTCGAAATCGGCGGCAGAAGACTCCAGTCTTCAAACTGAGGTAGCGCACAGCACTGCAGCTGTGCGCCATTGCTCCCACACTAAACCCACAAACTCCGGTAACTGTAGGGTGCAGGGCGCAGGGGGGGCGCCCTGGGCAGCAATTAGGACCTCTTGGCAAAAGTTGGGCATATATACAGTTGGGCACTGTATATATGCATGAGCCCCCGCCATAATTTTACACAGAAACGCGGGACAGAAGCCCGCCGCTGAGGGGGCGGGGCTTCTTCCTCAGCACTCACCAGCGCCATTTTCTCTCCACAGCTCCGCTGAGAGGAAGCTCCCCAGGCTCTCCCCTGCAGATTCACGGTAGAAGAGGGTAAAAAGAGATGGGGGCACATAAATTAGGCGCAAAAACATTATATACAGCAGCTACTGGGTTAACACTAAGTTACTGTGTGATTCCTGGGACATATAGCGCTGGGGTGTGTGCTGGCATACTCTCTCTTTGTCTCTCCAAAGGGCCTTGTGGGGGAACTGTCTTCAAAAAGAGCATCCCCTGTGTGTGTGGTGTGTCGGTACGCTTGTGTCGACATGTTTGACGAGGAAGGCTATGTGGAAGCAGAGCGGGAGCAAATGAATGAGGTGTCTCCGCATATCCACCTGATTGGATGGATATGTGGAAGGTTTTACATGATAATGTTAATTCCTTACATAAAAGGTTGGATAAAGCTGAAGCCTTAGGACAGTCGGGGTCTCAGCCCATGCCTAATCCTATGTCGCAGAGGCCGTCAGGGTCTCAGAAGCGCCCACTATCCCAAATTGTTGACACGGATACCGACACGGATTCTGACTCCAGTGTCGACTATGATGATGCAAAGTTACAGCCTAAATTGGCTAAAGCTATACGTTATATGATTATAGCAATGAAGGAGGTGTTGCACATCACAGAGGAAACCCCAGTCCCTGACAAGAGGGTTCATATGTATGGGGAAAAAAGGCAGGTGGTGACCTTTCCCCCTTCACATGAGCTAAATGAGTTATGTGAAAAAGCTTGGGAATCTTCAGATAAAAAACTGCAGATTTCCAAACGGATGCTTATGGCGTATCCTTTCCCGCCAACGGACAGGCTACGCTGGGATTCCTCCCCTAGGGTGGACAAAGCTCTAACACGCTTATCCAAGAGGGTATCCCTGCCGTCACAGGATACGGCCGCCCTAAAAGATGCTGCGGATGGAAAGCAAGAGGGTACCCTGAAGTCCATTTATACACATTCAGGTACCTTACTAAGGCCGGCAATTGCGTCGGCCTGGGTGTGTAGTGCTGTAGCAGCATGGACGGATACCTTATCTGAGGATCTGGATACCTTGGACAAGGATACTATATTAATGACCCTGGGGCATATAAAAGACGCTGTCCTGTATATGAGAGATGCTCAAAGAGACATTAGCCTACTAGGTTCTAGAATAAATGCTATGTCAATTTCTGCCAGAAGGGTCCTGTGGACTCGGCAATGGACAGGCGATGCCGACTCAAAAAGGCACATGGAGGTTTTACCTTACAAGGGTGAGGAATTGTTTGGGGACGTTTTCTCGGACCTGGTCTCCACAGCTACTGCTGGAAAGTCAAATTTTTTGCCATATGTTCCCTCACAACCTAAGAAAGCACCGTATTACCAAATGCAGTCCTTTCGTTCACAAAAAGGCAAGAAAGTCCGAGGTGCGTCCTTTCTTGCCAGAGGCAGGGGCAGAGGAAAGAAGCTGCACAACACAGCTAGTTCCCAGGAACAGAAGTCCTCCCCGGCTTCCACTAAATCCACCGCATGACGCTGGGGCTCCACAGGCGGAGCTAGGCCCGGTGGGGGCGCGTCTCCGAAATTTCAGCCACAAGTGGGTTCACTCCCAGGTGGATCCCTGGGCAATAGAGATTGTGTCTCAGGGATACAAGCTGGAATTCGAGGAGATGCCCCCTTACCGATACCTCAAATCGGCCCTGCCAGCTTCCCCCTTAGAGAGGGAAATAGTGTTAGCTGCAATTCACAAATTGTATCTTCAGCAGGTGGTGGTCAAGGTTCCCCTCCTTTAACAAGGAAAGGGTTATTATTCGACCATGTTTGTGGTACCGGAACCGGACGGTTCGGTCAGACCCATATTGAATTTAAAATCCCTGAACATGTACCTGAAAAGGTTCAAGTTCAAGATGGAATCGCTCAGGGCGGTCATCGCAAGCCTGGAAGGGGGGGATTTTATGGTGTCTCTGGACATAAAGGATGCATACCTTCATATCCCCATTTATCCACCTCATCAGGCGTACCTCAGATTTGTGGTACAGGATTGTCATTACCAATTCCAGACGTTGCTGTTTGGTCTCTCCACGGCACAGAGAATATTTACCAAGGTAATGGCGGAAATGATGGTGCTCTTGCGAAAGCAGGGGGTCACAATTATCCCGTACTTGGACGATCTCCTCATAAAGGCGAGGTCCAGAGAGCAGTTGCTGATCAGCGTAGCACGCTCTCGGGAAGTGTTACAACAGCACGGCTGGATTCTAAATATTCCGAAGTCGCAGTTGATCCCTACGACTCGTCTGCCCTTCCTGGGCATGATTCTGGACACAGACCAGAAGAGGGTTTATCTCCCGATGGAGAAGGCTCAGGAGCTCATGACACTGGTCAGAGACCTATTAAAACCAAAACAGGTGTCGGTGCATCACGGCACGCGAGTCCTGGGAAAGATGGTGGCATCATACGAGGCCATTCCCTTCGGCAGGTTCCATGCGAGGACCTTTCAATGGGATCTGTTGGACAAGTGGTCCGGATCACATCTTCAGATGCACCGGCTGATCACCCTATCCCCCAGGGCCAGGGTGTCTCTCCTGTGGAGGCTGCAGAGTGCTCACCTTCTCGAGGGCCGCAGATTTGGCATTTAGGACTGGGTCCTGGTGACCACGGATGCAAGCCTCCGAGGGTGGGGGGCAGTCACACAGGGAAGAAATTTCCAAGGTCTGTGGTCAAGTCAGGAGACTTGCCTTCACATCAATATCCTGGAACAAAGGGCCATATACAACGCCCTACGTCAAGCGGAGACCCTGTTTCGCGACCAATCAGTTCTGATTCAGTCAGACAACATCACCGCAGTGGCTCATGTAAACCGCCAAGGCGGCACAAGGAGCAGGGTGGCGATGGCGGAAGCCACCAGAATTCTTCGCTGGGCGGAGAATCAAGTAAGCGCACTGTCAGCAGTGTTCATTCCGGGAGTGGACAACTGGGAAGCAGACTCACCCGGGAGAGTGGGGACTTCATCAAGTAGTCTTCACGCAGATTGCAAGTCGGTGGGAACTGCCACAGGTGGACATGATGGCATCCCGCCTCAACAAAAAGCTGCAGAGGTATTGCGCCAGGTCAAGAGACCCTCAGGCGATAGCTGTAGACGCACTAGTGACACCGTGGGTGTTCCAGTCGGTTTATGTATTTCCTCCTCTTCCTCTTTTATTCCCAAGGTGCTGAGAATCATAATAAGAAGAGTAGTGAGAACAATACTCATTGTTCCGGATTGGCCAAGAAGGACTTGGGATCCAGATCTGCAAGAAATGCTCACAGAGGACCCATGGCCTCTGCCTCTAAGACAGGACTTGTTGCAACAGGGGCCCTGTCTGTTCCAAGACTTACCGCAGCTGCGTTTGACGGCATGGCGGTTGAATGCCGGATCCTAGCAGAAAAAGGCATTCCGGATGAAGTTATTCCTACGCTGATAAAGGCTAGGAAGGACGTGACGGCTAAACATTATCACCGTATATGGCGAAAATATGTTGCTTGGTGTGAGGCCAGGAGTGTCCCCACAGAGGAATTCCAGCTGGGCCGTTTCCTTCACTTCCTACAGGCGGGAGTGACTTTGGGCCTAAAATTGGGTTCCATTAAGGTCCAGATTTCGGCCCTGTCTATTTTCTTTCAAAAAGAACTAGCTTCTCTGCCTGAAGTGCAGACGTTTGTAAAGGGAGTGCTGCATATTCAGCCCCCTTTTGTGCTTCCAGTGGCACCTTGGGATCTAAACGTGGTGTTGAGTTTCCTGAAGTCACACTGGTTTGAACCACTTAAAACCGTGGAGTTAAAATATCTCACGTGGAAGGTGGTCATGCTATTAGCCTTGGCTTCGGCTAGGCGTATGTCAGAATTAGCGGCTTTATCACATAAAAGCCCCTATCTGGTTTTCCATATGGACAGAGCAGAATTGAGGACCCGTCCACAATTTCTGCCTAAGGTGGTGTCATCTTTTCATATGAACCAACCTATTGTGGTGCCTGTGGCTACTCGTGACTTGGAGGATTCCGAGTTACTAGATGTGGTCAGGGCTTTGAAGGTTTATGTAGCCAGAACGGCTAGAGTCAGGAAAACTGAGTCGCTGTTTATCCTGTATGCATCCAACAAGCTGGGTGCTCCTGCTTCAAAGCAGACTATTGCTCGCTGGATCTGTAACACGATTCAGCAGGTTCATTCTGCTGCTGGATTGCCGCTGCCAAAATCAGTTAAAGCCCACTCCACAAGGAAGGTGGGCTCTTCTTGGGCGGCTGCCCGAGGGGGTCTCGGCATTACAGCCTTGCCGAGCAGCTACTTGGTCAGGTTCAAACACTTTTGCAAAGTTCTACAAGTTTGATACCCTTGCTGAGGAGGACCTTGTGTTTGCTCATTCGGTGCTGCAGAGTCATCTGCACTCTCCCGCCCGTTTGGGAGCTTTGGTATAATCCCCATGGTCCTTACGGAGTCTCCAGCATCCACTAGGACGTTAGAGAAAATAAGATTTTACTTACCGGTAAATCTATTTCTCAAAGTCCGTAGTGGATGCTGGGCGCCCGTCCCAAGTGCGGACTTCTTCTGCAATACTTGTATATAGTTATTGCTTGCATAAGGGTTATGTTATAGTGCATCAGGGTTGATCTGATGCTCTGTTGTTGTTCATACTGTTAACTGGGTAAAGTTATCACAAGTTATACGGTGTGATTGGTGTGGCTGGTATGAGTCTTGCCCTAGATTCCAAAATCCTTTCCTTGTACTGTCGGCTCTTCCGGGCACAGTTTCTCTAACAGGTCTGGAGGAGGGACATAGAGGGAGGAGCCAGAGCACACCAGTATCCAAATTCTTTCTTAAAGTGCACTGTCTCCTGCGGAGCCCGTCTATTCCCCATGGTCCTTACGGAGTCCCCAGCATCCACTACGGACTACGAGAAATAGATTTACCGGTAAGTAAAATCTTATTTTTTCTCATGCTGTATGTGACATCACGCAGCCGACACGAAAACGCCACTGACCCAGCCCTGTTTTCCCCGCGCCGCCACCACAATGCTCTGTTGCCAACCCCTGCCTGCCCCTCGAATGCCTCTGCCTGTCAATCAGGCAGAGGTGTTCGCACTCATTGCGCGCTGATCGCATTCGCGTGTGCAGTGGCGCCGCCAGGATTATTGTTGTGGCCCTGATTCAGCATGAGTTGTAGTTGTGTGACTATTTGCACAACTACAACTCACTTCACTAGAATGCGGGGGAACGCCCGCCGCAGGGCAATTCCGGCGGGCCGCCATGATTTGGTTCGCAGCAACCTCATATGACGTCACTCAGCTGCCGCGGCCTGCCCTGCAAATGGTCTGGACACGCCTGCGTTGTATGGACCGTACCCCCCAATGCTGCAACGCCAGCCATTAAACGCTGAGTCGACGCCCCTGCCCGCCCCACTTACGCCTCTGCCTGTCAATCAGGCAGAGGCATTTGCATAAGTGAGATTTTGTCGCATCTCACTGTGTGTGCATGCGCATACGACAAGGGCTTCAGTATGTGAACGCATTGCTGATGTGTTCCATACTAAATGAGGTACTTTATCCAAAGTTTGCTTAGTTCACACTTGTCTGGGAGAGCAGAAAATGAGGCAGCCCTTGTTTTATGTACCTGGTGTTTTCTGAAGAAAAAGTCAGAGGCATACTGTATGTGAGTTTTTTGGAATCACATTCAAATGAATGGAGAAGCATTTTACCTGTCATCTGATATGTAAAATTGCATCTAGTAGACTCCAAAAAAGGTACGTCTCTCATCCATCAGTCAAAAATACATATATATTTTTTTTTACACAATATAAAAAAATTAAACAGAAGGGTGAGGGAACATGTGCTATGGCAAATGGTGATGCCACACAGCAAGAAGTCAGAATGGAGGGTGATGGTACATTATTCTGCCATAAAAGAAATTGAGGAAACAGATACAATGGTGCATAGAGTTGCCACACAGGAAGGAGCGAGAATAGGATCTGGTACATGGCTGTGCCACACAGGAGGTTGGAGGAACCGGTGCTGTGGTTCTATACATGGTGGTGCCCCACATAAATGAATGGAAACAGGTGCTGTGGTACATGGTGTTGTCACACAAGATGGTGAGGAAACAGGTGCTGTGTACATGGTGGTGTCACACAAGATGGTGAGGAAACAGGTGCTGTGTACATGGTGGTGTCACAAAAGATGGTGAGGAAACAGGTGCTGTGATACATTCAGGCCCGGCCCGACGCATACTCCAGTTACGCGGTAGCGTAGAGCACTGGGCCGCTGAGGGCGATGCTGCATTCTGTGAGTCACTGTCACTCACGCTGAGGCGCGCGCCTACAGTCTCCTCTGACAAGCGCACAGCTGTGCCGTTGTACAGAGGAGACATGAAACCCCCTATACCTGCCCCGCACATTTTAAAAGCTGGCGCTGTGACCACTCCACTCCAGTCACTGGGGTATATCATCCAAATGGTACTGACTGCTGTTATATACCATATCACACTAACTGCTATTGAAATGTGAATTGATACTATTCTGTTGTCACGCCCCTTCCCCATGAAGCCACGCCCCACTAAGGGGCGCCAAAATATATATTCGCATACCAAAAAAATTAGGCTCAGGCCGGCCCTGAGTACATGGTGGTGTCACACAGGAGGGAGAGGAATCATGTGATGTGGCTCATGGTGGAGTGACACAGGAGGGAGAGGAAACAGGTGGTATTGTACTCACTAACAGAGAGGAGAAGCAGCCATAAACTTACCAGGCATGAAACTGCGGGCTATTAGTGGCTTTAACTAATGTTCTAAAAAGAACATGGTAGTGCTGGTCCAAAAACTGCAAGCTCCTGCTCTAGCCACAGAACGCTTCCTCCTCAATAACGTTCTTTGTGAACACTCTAGCACATACTCAATACCGTCTAGCTGGCCTTGTTCTACATAGACCAAGGGAGTCATTCCGAACTGATCGCACGCTATTTTTTGCAGCGCTATGATCAGGTCAAAACTCGGCAAAACTGCGCATGCGTATGCGCCGCAATGTGCAGGCATGTCGTACGGGTACAAAGCGGATCGGTGCTGGGCGATGGATTTAACGAAGAATCCATTCGCACAGCCGATTGCAAGAAGATTGACAGGAAGAAGGCATTTGTGGGTGTCAACTGAGCGTTTTCAGGGAGTGTTTGGAAAAATGCAGGCGTGTCCAAGCGTTTGCAGTGCGGGTGTCTGACGTCAATTCCGGGACCGGACAGGCTGAAGTGATCGCAGCGGCTGAGTAAGTTCAGAGCTACTCAGAAACTGCACAAACTGTTTTTGTACCGCTCGGCTGCACAAGCGATCGCACACTTGCAAAGCGAAAATACACTCCCCCATAGGCGGTGACTATCTGATCACAGCACTGCAAAAAATAGCTAGCGAGTGATCAACTCGGAATGACTCCCCCATGTGAGACTTATTTTGTTGCTTCAAGCCATAGGTAATACAAGATACTCAATAGTCTTAACACATCCCTAATACAGAAAATGTTACCATGTTGGTTCTACCACCACATGCAGATTAAGCTCTTTCAAGATGTGTAAATTGGTTGGAGGACATTTTTGAGACAGTTTCTCCACATTTCACGTTACTTTGCTGTGTTAGCATTTCCTTTCAGATGTATGCTAGCACATTACAGACACTTTCCCACTGATACGAAACCCACTAACTAAGCAATGATAATAGCCACATCCTCCAAATGTCTGTTCACAGCACATTGGGGGTAATTCAGACCTGATTGCTCGCTAGCGTTTTTTGCAGCACTGCGATCAGGTCAGAAATGCGCATGCATATGCACAGGTACAAAGCGGGACGCTGCTCAGCGATGGATTTGTGCAAAGAATCCATTCACACAGGCGATCGCAAGGAGGTTGACAGGAAGAAGCCGTTTGTGGGTGGCAACTGACCCTTTTCTGGGAGTGGCTGGAAAAACGCAGGCGCGTCCAAGCTTTTGTAGGGAGGGTTCCTGACATCAATTCCGGTCCCGGACAGGCTGAAGTGATCGCAGTGGCTGAGTAAGTCCTGGGCTACTCAGAGACTGCACAAGATCTGTTTGTACAGCTCGGCTACACAGGTGTTCGCACACTTGCAAAGCGAAAATACACTAACCTATGGGCGGCAACTATCTGTTCGCAGCAGTGCAAAAAAACCCTAGTGAGCGATCAGGTCTGAATTAGGCCCATTGTGCGCTGTGCAATTCTCTACCACTCTTGTATTTGCAGAAACCAAAAAAATGGACATGGGAATTTTTTGAACTGTTGTCAGCTGCACTGTAACGTCAGCCTATGACACAGCCTATCTGTACGTGGCACTGGGAACAAGTGTGCAGGAGGAACATGAGGAGAGAGTGGGACTGAGGACAGTATAATAGAGCTGGTAAAAGGATATTAGGCCTAATTCAGGAAGGTCTTGTGATCACGCCTATCGCCTTGATCAAGCAGAAATTGTGATCGCATCGCAATTTTTGCTTGATAGCAGAAAATAAGAATTTACTTACCGATAATTCTATTTCTCGTAGTCCGTAGTGGATGCTGGGGACTCCATCAGGACCATGGGGAATAGCGGCTCCGCAGGAGACAGGGCACAAAAGTAAAAGCTTTAGGATCAGGTGGTGTGCACTGGCTCCTCCCCCTATGACCCTCCTCCAAGCCTCAGTTAGGATACTGTGCCCGGACGAGCGTACACAATAAGGAAGGATTTTGAATCCCGGGTAAGACTCATACCAGCCACACCAATCACACCGTATAACTTGTGATCTGAACCCAGTTAACAGTATGACAACAGAGGAGCCTCTGAAAGATGGCTCACAACAATAATAACCCGATTTTTGTAACAATAACTATGTACAAGTATTGCAGACAATCCGCACTTGGGACGGGCGCCCAGCATCCACTACGGACTACGAGAAATAGAATTATCGGTAAGTAAATTCTTATTTTCTCTGACGTCCTAAGTGGATGCTGGGGACTCCGTCAGGACCATGGGGATTATACCAAAGCTCCCAAACGGGCGGGAGAGTGCGGATGACTCTGCAGCACCGAATGAGAGAACTCCAGGTCCTCCTCAGCCAGGGTGTGCCCCTGACCAAGTAGCAGCTCGGCAAAGTTGTAAAGCCGAGACCCCTCGGGCAGCCGCCCAAGATGAGCCCACCTTCCTTGTGGAATGGGCATTTACATATTTTGGCTGTGGCAGTGCTGCCACAGAATGTGCAAGCTGAATTGTACTACACATCCAACTAGCAATCGTCTGCTTAGAAGCAAGAGCACCCAGATTTTTGGGTGCCTACAGGATAACAGCAAGTCAGTTTTCCTGACTCCAGCCGTCCTGGAAACCTATATTTTCAGGGCCCTGACAACATCTAGCAACCTGGAGTCCTCCAAGTCCCTAGTAGCCGCAGGTACCACAATAAACTGGTGCAGGTGAAACGCTGACACCACCTTAGGGAGAAACTGGGGACGAGTCCGCAACTCTGCCCCGTCCGAATGGACAATCAGATATGGGCTTTGTGAGACAAAGCCGCCAATTCTGACACTCGCCTGGCCGAGGCCAGGGCCAACATCATGGTCACTTTTCATGTGAGATATTTCAAATCCACAGATTTGAGCGGTTTAAATGTGATTTGAGGAATCCCAGAACTACGTTGAGATCCCACAGTGCCACTGGAGGCACAAAAGGGGGTTGTATATGCAGTACTCCCTTGACAAACTTCTGGACTTCAGGAACTGAAGCCAATTCTTTCTGGAAGAAAATTGACAGGGCCGAAATTTGAACCTTAATGGACCCCAATTTGAGGCCCATAGACACTCCTGTTTTCAGGAAATGCAGGAATCGACCGAGTTGAAATTTCTTCGTGGGGCCTTCCTGGCCTCACACCACGCAACATATTTTCGCCACATGTGGTGATAATGTTGTGCGGTCACCTCCTTCCTGGCTTTGACCAGGGTAGGAATGACCTCTTCCGGAATGCCTTTTTCCCTTAGGATCCGGCGTTCCACCGCCATGCCGTCAAACGCAGCCGCGGTAAGTCTTGGAAACAGACATGGTACTTGCTGAAGCAAGTCCCTTCTTAGCGGCAGAGGCCATGAGTCCTCTGTGGGCATTTCTTGAAGTTCCGGGTACCAAGTCCTTCTTGGCCAATCCGGAGCCACGAGTATAGTTCTTACTCCTCTACGTCTTATAATTCTCAGTACCTTGGGTATGAGAAGCAGAGGAGGGAACACATACACCGTCTGGTAATCCCACGGTGTTACCAGAAACGTCCACAGCTATTGCCTGAGGGTCTCTTGACCTGGCGCAATACCTGTCCAGTTTTTTGTTCAGGCGGGACGCCATCATGTCCACCTTTGGTCTTTCCCAACGGTTCACAATCATGTGGAAGACTTCCCAATGAAGTCCCCACTCTCCCGGGTGGAGGTCGTGCCTGCTGAGGAAGTTTGCTTCCCAGTTGTCCACTCCCGGAATGAACACTGCTGACAGTGCTATCACATGATTTTCCGCCCAGCGAAGAATCCTTGCAGTTTCTGCCATTGCCCTCCTGCTTCTTGTGCCGCCCTGTCTGTTTACGTGGGCGACTGCCGTGATGTTGTCCCACTGGATCAATACCGGCTGACCTTGAAGCAGAGGTCTTGCTAAGCTTAGAGCATTGTAAATTGTCCTTAGCTCCAGTATATTTATGTGGAGAGAAGTCTCCAGACTTGATCACACTCCCTGGAAATTTTTTCCCTGTGTGACTGCTCCCCAGCCTCTCAGGCTGGCATCCGTGGTTACCAGGACCCAGTCCTGAATGCCGAATCTGCGGCCCTTTAGTAGATGAGCACTCTGCAGCCACCGCAGAAGAAACACCCTTGTCCTTGGAGACAGGGTTATCCGCTGATGCATCTGAAGATGCGATCCGGACCATTTTTCCAGCAGATCCCACTGAAAAGTTCTTGCGTGAAATCTGCCGAATGGAATCGCTTCGTAAGAAGCCACCATTTTTCCCAGGACCATTGTGCAATGATGCACTGACACTTTTCCTGGTTTTAGGAGGTTCCTGACTAGCTCGGATAACTCCCTGGCTTTCTTCTCCGGGAGAAACACCCTTTTCTGGACTGTGTCCAGAATCATCCCTAGGAACAGCAGACGTGTCGTCGGAAACAGCTGCGATCTTGGAATATTTAGAATCCACCCGTGCTGTCGTAGAACTACTTGAGATAGTGCTACTCCGACCTCCAACTGTTCTCTGGACCTTGCCCTTATCAGGCGATCGTCCATTTTCTTTGAAGAAGAATCATCATTTCGGCCATTACCTTGGTAAAGACCCGGGGTGCCGTGGACAATCCAAACGGCAGCGTCTGAAACTGATAGTGACAGTTCTGTACCACGAACCTGAGGTACCCTTGGTGAGAAGGGCAAATTGGGACATGGAGGTAAGCATCCCTGATGTCCAGGGACACCATATAGTCCCCTTCTTCCTGGTTCGCTATCACTGCTCTGAGTGACTCCATCTTGATTTGAACCTTTGTATGTAAGTGTTCAAATATTTCAGATTTAGAATAGGTCTCACCGAGCCGTCTGGCTTCAGTACCACAATATAGTGTGGAATAATACCCCTTTCCTTGTTGTAGGAGGGGTACTTTGATTATCACCTGCTGGGAATACAGCTTGTGAAATGTTTCCAATACTGCCTCCCTGTCGGAGGGAGACGTTGGTAAAGCAAACTTCAGGAACCTGCGAGGGGGAGACGTCTCGAATTTCCAATCTGTACCCCTGGGATACTACTTGTAGGATCCAGGGGTCCACTTGCGAGTGAGCCCACTGCGTGCTGAAACTCTTGAGACGACCCCCCACCGCACCTGTTTGTACGGCCCCAGCGTCATGCTGAGGACTTGGCAGAAGCGGTGGAGGGCTTCTGTTCCTGGGAATGGGCTGCCTGCTGCAGTCTTCTTCCCTTTCCTCTATCCCTGGGCAGATATGACTGGCCTTTTGCCCGCTTGCCCTTATGGGGACGAAAGGACTGAGGCTGAAAAGACAATGTCTTTTTCTGCTGAGATGTGACTTGGGGTAAAAAAGGTGGATTTTCCAGCTGTTGCCGTGGCCACCAGGTCCGATGGACCGACCCCAAATAACTCCTCCCCTTTATACGGCAATACTTCCATGTGCCGTTTGGAATCTGCATCACCTGACCACTGTCGTGTCCATAAACATCTTCTGGCAGATATGGACATCGCACTTACTCTTGATGCCAGAGTGCAAATATCCTTCTGTGCATCTCGCATATATAGAAATGCATCCTTTAAATGCTCTATAGTCAATAAAATACTGTCCCTGTCAAGGGTATCAATATTTTCAGTCAGGGAATCCGACCAAGCCACCCCAGCGCTGCCCATCCAGGCTGAGGCGATCGCTGGTCGCAGTATAACACCAGTATGTGTGTATATACTTTTTAGGATATTTTCCAGCCTCCTATCAGTTGGCTCCTTGAGGGCGGCCGTATCTGGAGACAGTAACGCCACTTGTTTTGATAAGCGTGTGAGCGCCTTATCCACCCTAAGGGGTGTTTCCCAACGCGCCATAACTTCTGGCAGGAAAGGGTATACCGCCAATAATTTTCTATCGGGGGAAACCCACGCATCATCACACACTTCATTTAATTTATCTGATTCAGGAAAAAAAAACACAGGTAGTTTTTTCACACCCCACATAATACCCTTTTTTGTGGTACTTGTAGTATCAGAAATATGTAACACCTCCTTCATTGCCCTTAACATGTAACGTGTGGCCCTAAAGGAAAATACGTTTGTTTCTTCACCGTCGACACTGGAGTCAGTGTCCCTGTCTGTGTCTGTGTCGACCGACTGAGGTAAATGGGCGTTTTAAAGCCCCTGACGGTGTTTGAGACGCCTGGACAGGTACTAGTATGTTTGCCGGCCGTCTCATGTCGTCAACCGACCTTGCAGCGTGTTGACATTATCACGTAATTCCCTAAATACGCCATCCATTCCGGTGTCGACTCCCTAGAGAGTGACATCACCATTACAGGCAATTGCTCCGCCTCCTCACCAACATCGTCCTCATACATGTCGACACACACATACCGACACCCAGCACACACACAGGGAATGCTCTGATAGAGGACAGGACCCCACTAGCCCTTTGGGGAGACAGAGGGAGAGTTTGCCAGCACACACCAAAACGCTATAATTATACAGGGACAACCTTTATATAAGTGTTTTCCCCTTATAGCATCTTAATATATAATCATATCGCCAAATAAGTGCCCCCCCTCTCTGTTTTAACCCTGTTTCTGTAGTGCAGTGCAGGGGAGAGCCTGGGAGCCTTCCCACCAGCAGTTCTGTGAGGGAAAATGGCGCTGTGTGCTGAGGAGAATAGGCCCCGCCCCCTTTTCGGCGGGCTTCTTCTCCCGTTTTTCTGACAACCTGGCAGGGGTTAAATACATCCATATAGCCCCAGAGGCTATATGTGATGTATTTTTAGCCAGTATAGGTACTTTCATTGCTGCCCAGGGCGCCCCCCCCAGCGCCCTGCACCCTCAGTGACCGTTGGTGTGAAGTGTGCTGAGAGCAATGGCGCACAGCTGCAGTGCTGTGCGCTACCTCATGAAGACTGAGAAGTCTTCAGCCGCCGATTTCTGGACCTCTTCTCTCTTCAGCATCTGCAAGGGGGTCGGCGGCGCGGCTCCGGTGACCCATCCAGGCTGTACCTGTGATCGTCCCTCTGGAGCTAGTGTCCAGTAGCCTAAGAAGCCAATCCACCCTGCACGCAGGTGAGTTCACTTCTTCTCCCCTAAGTCCCTCGTTGCAGTGAGCCTGTTGCCAGCAGGACTCACTGAAAATAAAAAACCTAATAAAACTTTTACTCTAAGCAGCTCTTTAGGAGAGCCACCTAGATTGCACCCTTCTCGGCCGGGCACAAAAACCTAACTGAGGCTTGGAGGAGGGTCATAGGGGGAGGAGCCAGTGCACACCACCTGATCCTAAAGCTTTTACTTTTGTGCCCTGTCTCCTGCGGAGCCGCTATTCCCCATGGTCCTGACGGAGTCCCCAGCATCCACTTAGGACGTCAGAGAAATTAGGGTTGCCTCCTGCCGGCGCAGCCTGGCTGCGCTCGCAGGAGGCCAGCCGCCATCTTTCTGATCATGGTGGCAGTGTGTGATGTCATGCAGCCGCCGCGATCACACCCACACCACGCCCCTATTTTGATGACGCCTCCCCTGTTTCCTCACCTCCGCTTATTGCGATCCAACCTGAATCAGCCCCAATACGCAGCTTATTTACTAATATCGCTCCAAGGTGCATATATGCACAAAGACCACAGCAACCAATAAGTATTTGCTATCATTGACTGCACTAAACAGGTGAAAGCTAATTCCAGAATAGTAGCTATGGTTTGATTGCACATCTGAGCTGGTTTACGTCATAGGTACAATGGTCTATAATCATCAGACTTTCTTACATTTTCAATACATTGTAGAGATATTGGCAAAGAATATTTCAACAGTGTATTAAGCATATTAACATCAATATAATTAACAATGCCAATGTGGGGACATGTACTGAATAACCCAATGCCATCCCAACAAGCTCCACTTTCAGCCACATATACACAAAATCTCTGAGTGAGAATGTGTCACTTGCTGGATTGCATTTATGTCTATACTCTATGTGATTTATCACCAATTACATTGGGGCCTTAATCTTCCCCACATTGCCTGTATACAAACAAAATGTGCACCGGTAAGCTGAGTTGTATGCTTCCCTTAAACCGGACCGCCCCTTATGCTTGGTTTCATATCTTTCATTACCAGCACTTCCTTGCAGCAGGCCTATACTAGGTGCACAAGATCCGTCTGATAACAGGTGTATTTATGGGGGTCATTCCGAGTTGATAACTAGCTGCTTTTGTTCGCTGTGCAGCGATGAGGCAAAAAAATGGCAATTCTGCGCATGCGTATGCGGCGCAATGCGCACGTGCGTCTTACTATTGCAACGAACGATGTAGTTTCATACAAGGTCTAGCGAAGCTTTTCAGTCGCACTGCTGGCCACTGAGTGATTGACAGGAAGAGGGCGTTTCTGGGTGTCAACTGACCGTTTTCAGGGAGTGTTAGAAAAAACGCAGGCGTGCCAGGAAAAACGCAGGCGTGGCTGGGCGAACGCAGGGCATGTTAGTGACGTCAAAACAGGAACTGAACAGTCTGAAGTGATCGCAAGCGCTGAGTAGGTCTGAAGCTACTCTAAAACTGCACAAAAAAAGTTTGCCGCTGCTCTGCGATCCTTTCGTTCGCACTTCTGCTAAGCTAAAATACACTCCCAGTGGGTGGCGGCATAGCGTTTGCACGACTGCTACAAACTGCTAGCGAGCGAACAACTCAGAATGACCCCCTATATCTCCGTACAATTCTGCATGCACTGGCCTACGTATGAATGAGCCGCTAGTGTAGATGTGAATGAGATGTGTACGACTCCGCATTGGCTCAGCTCTGGAGCATGTGCAGAAGTAAGCACAGCTGACTTGCAGTCAAGCTCCGCTGTGTCCTCTCTGGGTCCTTTCTAATTGGTTTGGCTACCTCACCTGCCATCCAGCCGATTCCACCACCCCATTCTCAGGTAACACTGAGCTGATCTGAATTGATGCTGGAAAGTTGCCCTGTGCTGTTTATTATTAAAACATATATTTTTTAATGATATTAAAATAAAAACTATTTTTATTAATGCTGAGTGATGCATTATTCCTTGTATAGAGAACGCAAATGGGGTGCATTACCCTCTGTACAGGAGCAGTATCCTGCTGTGCAGCACAGGCCAGCATGTCAGTATTACACAATGATGTCCAACATGACAGTAATTATTAGTGTGTATGACCCTTTATTGTACTTGCAAATGAAACACCTGCAGAAATATGTATTTACATATAAGATACATTCTGTTTTTGGATTGGTTTTAAAGACTATGAACCAAACGGTGACATTACCTGCGAATGGAGGCCCCAAAAGTGCTGATATCCCATTGGCACAGATAATGATTCCATAGGCATTTGCCAGCTGCTTGATGCCCACTAAATCTTCAGTTACCACAGGCATGAGAGAGAAGTAACCACTTGAGAACCCTATAAGTGCACAGACCACAGCCAGCCCAGCGTATATATGCATAAGAGGGAGGATAAGGATGCAGACTCCTAGGGTAAAATTGGAGGCAATGAAGACATTCCAAGCACTGACACACGACAAGTCTCCAAGAAAACCCAGGACAATCTTCCCAAAAATATGCACAATGGCAATTATGGAGGTGAGAGGAAAGACGTTGTTCTGCTCTGCCATTCCGTACAGCTCCACAATCTCTGGGAGGTGAATGAACGGGATAACAAAACTGCAGTAGGCCAGCAGTGCCCACATGACAAAAGCCACAAAGACCTTGTTGGTGAAGAGAGAGGCTGCCCCGAAGTAGCTAGAATACCAGGCCCAGAAGCCGGACCTCACAGTCACAGTCATTCGAGTCAAGGACTTCAGTATACTGAGTTTGTTGGTGTTCTTCAGAACAATCTCATTACTTGTATCTTCCTTGTTCCATTTCTCCTTCTTGTCAGTTTTAAAGTCTCTTCCTTCTTCATCATGTAATGGATTATTAGCCCTCTCAGCATCCAGCAGCGAGACTTCCCTGTTATCGCTGTGACCACCTGCCTTCTCCACACTGTACTTCTCCCTGCAGTCCAGAGGCCTCATAAGGGCTCCACAAACGCACAGGTTGAGAGTGACTGCTCCCTGAATGATCATGGCGTTTCTCCAGCCAAACTCTGCACACAAGTACTTCAGTAGCACAGTGATCAGGAATGTCCCAAAGCCAGTACCTGTGGTACTCAGTCCTTGTGCTAGGGCGCGGCGTTTCTGGAAATACTGGCCCACCATTACCACCGCAGGCAGATATACCATGCCACTTCCGATTCCTGGGAAAGGAACACACAATTTCACAATGGCAGTCATGTGCTCATATCATCCTAAACTCTGTAGCTCTCAATGGCTGGGTGGGCATCTGGCATGTAATCTGTCTTGTATAGTATGCTTATTATACTTTATCTGTATTATATATTGCATATCTGTTTCTCATGTTCCATGCTTTCAGCTTAGTCCATGGGAGTGGTGTCAGAGAAAGTGGGAGGAGAAAAGTATCTTATGTGTGCAGGCAGTGATGCAATTACTATCTCACAGAAGTACAGAGAACAGAGTTTTTATTGTGATTACTGATATCATTATTTTACTATTTTATTTTTTTTTAAGTGATTTTTTTATGCTCAGATATCACATGGTGAGATAAATCTGTAAGATAGTCAAAATCTTTAGGAAAGTTAGTGCACAAATCAAGGTGTTCCCGATTCGATCCCGATGCATGCGCCCGAGGGGTCAGTATCGTAAGGCTAGATAGACTGCAGGCAAGTCAATCTTGATTATCTAGTACAAAGTATAGTCAAAATTGGCACTTAGTACATAGACAAAATCGAAAGTACAGATAGTCAAAATCTGTGCTCTCTGGGCTCTGGGGGAGTTCAAGGGAAATCGTATAGTCAAAGTCGGGCATAGCAAGGATCTCACCGTGTGTACACACCTCGTATAACCAGTTTGGTTGTTTTGCTGGCTTTGTCGAAATTTCCACATTTGGAATAACCAAGGTAAAGACCTTTGTACATATACAAGAATAGAGGAAAATGTAGGAAATAGAGGAAATGTATATACCGCCTTCCATTAAGGATAAACTCCACCGTGCCGTATTGTTAACTTATGGGTTGCTCTCCGTTTTAAGGGGCTGATTCACAGATGGACGCAGCCACGCGTCCGTACATAGTGGCCACATCCATCTGGTCTGTGCATGTGTACTGGTCGCAGTGCGCGTGTGACCCTTCTCCTTGCGACCGCATCCAGAAATGATAAGGCCGCAAGATGACTGACATCGGTGACCGCTCGCAAGGCAGCATTGGGGGACAGGCGAAACAGGGGCAGGGTGGGTGTGCCGTGACCGTTTACGGGCCGGCTGCGTGACATCACATGCAGCTGCTCCAATTAAAAAATGGCAGCCAACCGCCTGACAGTGTCAGCAATCTAATTGCGGACGCATCGGGAAGTGGCCCGTCACGCAAGGCGGGCGGCTTTGCCCTATGCTAGGCAGCCCCCACCATATGAGGATTGGATGCAGATCTGGTCCTATGTCTTTATATTACACATTTTACACATTGTTTATAGGTGTCTTCCCCCCACCCCCTTTGATCTAAACCTGGTCTATGTTTTTAAGATTCTAAGAAGGCGTGAGGTTCTCAAACTCCTTAATCTATTATTCTTTTTTTCCCCCCACTAATATGTTCTATTGATTTAATGAATTTGTTGTGTCTGTGTAATCTTTTATAATCGTTACTGTACTGTCTGTAATTTCTCATGTGTGCAGTCCTACAATAAAATTCTATTAAAAAAAAAAGAATAGAGGAAAAGTAAAACATCCCTTATGTACAGTAGGTTATAGTGAATTTGTGTCTAATTTACATTGTCTTCTCATAGTAAAATATACAGTGTATCAATACTACAATAAAAATTACATTACAGGAAGACCTTAGCTTACTTACCAGCTGTTACTCCAAATGTTAAGAAGAGAAAATGCACATTGGTGGCAAAGGCGCTTAGCACCCATCCAAGGGACGTCAGGAACCCTCCAATAATTGCAGTCTTACGACATCCACACGTGTTAATGAACAAGCCGATAAAGGGACCTTCAAAAGAAACGTGTGGCTGTTATATACATTGCCTGTGCTCACCTTGTATAATATAGCTACAGTTCTATTGTGCCCTGATAGCCTACAGTGGGTCTAGAGAGCCACATAATGCTCTACTGTCTTCAGTGGAACAAAGCTACACAGTGACCCAATCCATTTGTAGAAATGTGGAAGAAGCAGATGCCCATAATGCAGTTTCATACCTACTATCAGCGTGATACCCATCGTTAGGGAACTGACCCAGGCTGTCAGACCTCTGCTTTGATTGAACTCTTCAAGCCATTCCATGTTTAGCACACCGAGAGCCATCTGGGATCCCATAACCAGCACGTGGACGAGGAATGAGGACAGAACCACCATCCACGCCCAGCCCCCATCGATGTTGGGGTCCACCTTCTTTGTGTCTGGTCTGCCTTTCAGCTTTCCATCCAGATCCTTCTCCATGTCTACTCCTTCACTGCACATCCTGGCCTATGTCATAGAATATAACATCAACAGATTAGTACAGAAATCACACAAATATTGGGGTTATATACACTTGCAGGATATGTTTTATTCAGGTCAGCACATTTGTATGCACTGACAAGTACTGTAACTGGAAGCAAAATGTCAAGTATAGACCACCTAAAATATTAAGGATCTACCTAAGCATTACATCCAATGTTTCAGCAATAACAAACTCAAAAACATAATATCGTGTGCAAAAAGGAAACAAAAGAAATAACAAACTTCACTGTCATGTAAAAAAGTTAACAAAAGGTAATTTACAGACATGGAAGCATGGGGGCTTATTGCAAATGCAAAATAAGTCATATGTAAAGTAAGATATCACTTTTTGTGCCTTTAAGCCACTTTTTCCCAACTTCTCCCAATGTTGATGACTCTCAAATGTACCTGTCTAATCTGACATTTCTTCCTCAGCCCTCAGGTGAGTCTGTCCTTCACGTCTGCCAACTTATCCTGGATGTCCCAATGTTTTTTCAACACTGAACTCATTGTCCCCCAGGGCCCCATCCTTTCCATCCCCGTACCTTGCGCTGCTGCAGTGTTATCCTGGATTACTGCATGTGTTTCACCCTAACATTCAAAATATATCTCACTCTTGCCGTTTACACTCATCTCCGCACTGCATACTGTAACCTACTCCTCTATGCCCCCTTACTTCCCTTTCCTCACTTCAATCTACCATGATCACTGCTGCCCATCTTTTGTTCCTCTGTAACCACACTGCATCCAGTGTTGGACTGGGGCATGGAGAGGCCACTGGGAGGAATACAGTGTTAGGGGCCCATGAGTGGGGGTGCGGCCAGTCTCCAGAGGCGGTGTGACCAGCTGCCACAGAGGTTTGGATAACCATTAGAGCAGGCATGTCCAAACTGTTTAGACATGCCTGCATTAGAGAGTGCATGGCCTGGGCTGCTTTCTAAATATATATAGTGAATACTGCTAGTGCATGCAATGTACCAGATTGTAACACCAATGCACAGTACAAAATACACCACAGGAATGGGGCCCACCAGGGGTTTCCCCTGTGCCCTGGTGGGCCAGTCCAACCCTGACAGCATTGGTCTCTCTTCTATCAACCTGTATCACTAGTTAGTAATTCCCTTCCAACGCTAGTTCTAACTCCTTACTCTCAATTACAAAGCATTGGCCCTCATTCCGAGTTGTTCGCTCGTTCTTTTTCATCGCATCGCAGTGAAAATCCGCTTAGTACGCATGCGCAAAGTTCGCACTGCGACTGCGCCAAGTAACTTTACTATGAAGAAAGTATTTTTACTCACGGCTTTTTCTTCGCTCCGGCGATCGTAATGTGATTGACAGGAAATGGGTGTTACTGGGCGGAAACACGGCGTTTCAGGGGCGTGTGGCTGAAAACGCTACCGTTTCCGGAAAAAACGCAGGAGTGGCCGGAGAAACGGTGGGAGTGCCTGGGCGAACGCTGGGTGTGTTTGTGACGTCAACCAGGAACGACAAGCACTGAACTGATCGCACAGGCAGAGTAAGTCTGGAGCTACTCTGAAACTGCTAAGTAGTTAGTAATCGCAATATTGCGAATACATCGGTCGCAATTTTAAGAAGCTAAGATTCACTCCCAGTAGGCGGCGGCTTAGCGTGTGTAACTCTGCTAAATTCGCCTTGCGACCGATCAACTCGGAATGAGGGCCTTTAATCCTTCTGCCTCTTCCAATCTCAATTCTATTCACACTTCCTTCTGCCCTCTCTGCACTTCCTTACTCCACTCTGGTTACCTCTTTTCACACTCATATCCAAGATCCTCCACAGGAACTCACTCCCTTGCCAAGTCAGACTTTCTGACAGTCTTGCCAACTTCAAATACACCTTTACACAAGTCCTCCTCCTAAATCTCCACTCTCATGTCATCCTCTGACCTATACTTTTACCCAGATCACCTTTCAACTGTTCACCCCTACTCTTAGCATATAATGACATTCAAGCCCTTCCCTCTTCATGTTCATCCCTAGCTATATTCTTGTTTCCAGCAATCCTTTGTCTCGTCTCTTAGTCCGTTTCAGCGATTTTTTCATCTGTGTGCTCAATCTTTGTTGTATACATTAACATTGAAATGCTTTCCCTCTACTGTGATTCACCTCCATTGTCTGCCAATATACAGTGAGATACCCAACCCTGAGCCCTTGTCCGCGCACTACCGAGTTTGTTGCTTTATTGCTCTGTGTTGTTCCAAAGACATGCCAACTTACATTTACTCTACCACTGATACATTAAGTTGGTTTTTTTTTGCCGTTATATTCCCAGTATGGCAGTAAGGAAACTGTGTGGCTCCTTATAATGTAATTGAAAGATAATAATACAAGGTGTATGACTGTGGCCATGCAGTAGTTAGAATGCTATCAGTGCCAGGGATGTAGTTATGTGACGGTCAGCATGCCGACCAACAGGGACTATTCCCACTCGTAGGTGTCCACGACACCCATAGAGTGGCAAGCGCAGCGAGCCCGCAAGGGACTTCGTTGTGCTTCCCCCCCCACAGCCAGGCATGTAAATGCCGGGATCCCGCGGTCAGTATTGTGACTGCCGGTCACACATAACCAACCACAGTGCCTGACACTTTGCTAGAGTTTCTCATCAATCAGCTGCTGCAATCATCTTTGTGTGTTACGTCCAGCGCCAAAGAAAAGAGCATGAAAGGAAAGTGATGAGACCTGAGGTCTGCTTTGTAACACCACCAGAGATATATATCAGGTATATATACTGTATGTACCAGCTCAGATATATATATGTATCCGCACAAAACACGCAGTGGCACTCAGAGACTTAAATGAAATCAGTGTATTCACAAAGAGGATTTGGTGAGAATACACTGAAGTCTCTGAGTGCCGCTGTGTTTTGGGCTGGTACTTACTGAATCACCAGAGCACAATATCAATAAAGAATTCAGGCACAGCCCAGCAGGTACAGTCAACTTTCCAGAACGTTAGCTTTTTTATCAGAGCGTTAGTCTTGATAAAAGAGCTAACACTCTGAAACGTTGACTGTACCTGCTGAGCTGTGCCTGAATTCTTTATTGATATTGTAGTCCTGGAGTGCCATCCACATCTCCAATATACTCTCTCCTTGGAGTGGCACCCAGGCAACAAATTGGGGTGAGTGCCGGACATTACCTTGCTATATACATATATATATGAGGGTGCATTAGTGCGGGCAGTATAGGTGAGTATAGGTGAGAGTAGGATAGGTGTGAGGGTGTATTAGTGTGGGCAGTATAGGTGGTGTAGGATAGGTGTGAGGGTGCATTAGTGTGGGCAGTATAGGTGAGAGTAGGATAGGTGTGAGGGTGCATTAGTGTGGGCAGTATAGCTGAGTATAGGTGAGAGTAGGAAAGGTGTGAGGGTGCATTAGTGTGGGCAGTATAGGTGAGAGTAGGATAGGTGTGAAGGTGTATTAGTGTGGGCAGTATAGGTGGTGTAGGATAGGTGTGAGGGTGCATTAGTGTGGGCAGTATAGGTGAGAGTAGGATAGGTGTGAGGGTGCATTAGTGTGGGCAGTATAGCTGAGTATAGGTGTGAGGGTGTATTAGTGTGGGCAGTATAGGTGAGAGTAGGATAGGTGTGAGGGTGTATTAGTGTGGGCAGTATAGGTGGTGTAGGATAGGTGTGAGGGTGCATTAGTGTGGGCAGTATAGGTGAGAGTAGGATAGGTGTGAGGGTGTATTAGTGTGGGCAGTATAGGTGGTGTAGGATAGGTGTGAGGGTGCATTAGTGTGGGTAGTATAGCTGAGTATAGGTGAGAGTAGGATAGGTGTGAGGGTGTATTAGTGTGGGCAGTATAGGTGAGAGTAGGATAGGTGTGAGGGTGTATTAGTGTGGGCAGTATAGGTGGTGTAGGATAGGTGTGAGGGTGCATTAGTGTGGGCAGTATAGGTGAGAGTAGGATAGGTGTGAGGGTGCATTAGTGTGGGCAGTATAGCTGAGTATAGGTGAAAGTAGGATAGGTGTGAGGGTGTATTAGTGTGGGCAGTATAGGTGAGAGTAGGATAGGTGTGAGGGTGTATTAGTGTGGGCAGTATAGGTGGTGTAGGATAGGTGTGAGGGTGCATTAGTGTGGGCAGTATAGGTGAGAGTAGGATAGGTGTGAGGGTGCATTAGTGTGGGCAGTATAGCTGAGTATAGGTGAGAGTAGGATAGGTGTGAGGGTGTATTAGTGTGGGCAGTATAGGTGAGAGTAGGATAGGTGTGAGGGTGTATTAGTGTGGGCAGTATAGGTGGTGTAGGATAGGTGTGAGGGTGCATTAGTGTGGGCAGTATAGGTGAGAGTAGGATAGGTGTGAGGGTGTATTAGTGTGGGCAGTATAGGTGGTGTAGGATAGGTGTGAGGGTGCATTAGTGTGGGCAGTATAGGTGAGAGTAGGATAGGTGTGAGGGTGCATTAGTGTGGGCAGTATAGCTGAGTATAGGTGAGAGTAGGATAGGTGTGAGGGTGCATTAGTGTGGGCAGTATAGCTGAGTATAGGTGAGAGTAGGATAGGTGTGAGGGTGTATTAGTGTGGGCAGTATAGGTGAGAGTAGGATAGGTGTGAGGGTGTATTAGTGTGGGCAGTATAGGTGGTGTAGGATAGGTGTGAGGGTGCATTAGTGTGGGCAGTATAGGTGAGAGTAGGATAGGTGTGAGGGTGTATTAGTGTGGGCAGTATAGGTGGTGTAGGATAGGTGTGAGGGTGCATTAGTGTGGGCAGTATAGGTGAGAGTAGGATAGGTGTGAGGGTGCATTAGTGTGGGCAGTATAGCTGAGTATAGGTGAGAGTAGGATAGGTGTGAGGGTGTATTAGTGTGGGCAGTATAGGTGAGAGTAGGATAGGTGTGAGGGTGAATTGGTGTAGGCAGTATAGGTGGTGTAGGATAGGTGTGAGGGTGCATTAGTGTGGGCAGTATAGGTGAGAGTAGGATAGGTGTGAGGGTGCATTGGTGTAGGCAGTATAGGTGGTGTAGGATAGGTGTGAGGGTGCATTAGTGTGGGCAGTATAGGTGAGAGTAGAATAGGTGTGAGGGTGTATTAGTGTGGGCAGTATAGGTGAGAGTAGGATAGGTGTGAGGGTGCATTGGTGTAGGCAGTATAGGTGGTGTAGGATAGGTGTGAGGGTGCATTAGTGTGGGCAGTATAGGTGAGAGTAGGATAGGTGTGAGGGTGCATTAGTGTGGGCAGTATAGGTGAGAGTAGGAGAGGTGTGAGGGTGCATTAGTGTAGGCAGTATAGGTGGTGTAGGATAGGTATGAGGGTCTGCTAGTGTGGGTAGTGCAGAAGGGGGCAGAATAGGTGTGAAGGTGTATTAGTGTGGGCAGTATAGGTGAGAGTAGGATAGGTGTGAAGGTGTAGGCAGTATAGGTGAGAGTAGGATAGGTGTGAGGGTGCATTAGTGTGGGCAGTATAGGTGAGAGTAGGATAGGTGTGAAGGTGTATTAGTGTGGGCAGTATAGGTGAGAGTAGGATAGGTGTGAAGGTGTATTAGTGTGGGCAGTATAGGTGAGAGTAGGATAGGTGTGAGGGTGCATTAGTGTGGGCAGTATAGGTGAGAGTAGGATAGGTGTGAGGGTGCATTAGTGTGGGCAGTATAGGTGAGAGTAGGATAGGTGTGAGGGTGCATTAGTGTGGGCAGTATAGCTGAGTATAGGTGAGAGTAGGATAGGTGTGAGGGTGTATTAGTGTGGGCAGTATAGGTGAGAGTAGGATAGGTGTGAGGGTGTATTAGTGTGGGCAGTATAGGTGGTGTAGGATAGGTGTGAGGGTGCATTAGTGTGGGCAGTATAGGTGAGAGTAGGATAGGTGTGAGGGTGTATTAGTGTGGGCAGTATAGGTGGTGTAGGATAGGTGTGAGGGTGCATTAGTGTGGGCAGTATAGGTGAGAGTAGGATAGGTGTGAGGGTGCATTAGTGTGGGCAGTATAGCTGAGTATAGGTGAGAGTAGGATAGGTGTGAGGGTGTATTAGTGTGGGCAGTATAGGTGAGAGTAGGATAGGTGTGAGGGTGCATTGGTGTAGGCAGTATAGGTGGTGTAGGATAGGTGTGAGGGTGCATTAGTGTGGGCAGTATAGGTGAGAGTAGGATAGGTGTGAGGGTGCATTGGTGTAGGCAGTATAGGTGGTGTAGGATAGGTGTGAGGGTGCATTAGTGTGGGCAGTATAGGTGAGAGTAGAATAGGTGTGAGGGTGTATTAGTGTGGGCAGTATAGGTGAGAGTAGGATAGGTGTGAGGGTGCATTGGTGTAGGCAGTATAGGTGGTGTAGGATAGGTGTGAGGGTGCATTAGTGTGGGCAGTATAGGTGAGAGTAGGATAGGTGTGAGGGTGCATTAGTGTGGGCAGTATAGGTGAGAGTAGGAGAGGTGTGAGGGTGCATTAGTGTAGGCAGTATAGGTGGTGTAGGATAGGTATGAGGGTCTGCTAGTGTGGGTAGTGCAGAAGGGGGCAGAATAGGTGTGAAGGTGTATTAGTGTGGGCAGTATAGGTGAGAGTAGGATAGGTGTGAAGGTGTAGGCAGTATAGGTGAGAGTAGGATAGGTGTGAGGGTGCATTAGTGTGGGCAGTATAGGTGAGAGTAGGATAGGTGTGAAGGTGTATTAGTGTGGGCAGTATAGGTGAGAGTAGGATAGGTGTGAAGGTGTATTAGTGTGGGCAGTATAGGTGAGAGTAGGATAGGTGTGAGAGTGCATTAGTGTGGGCAGTATAGGTGAGAGTAGGGTAGGTGTGAGGGTGCATTAGTGTGGGCAGTATAGGTGAGAGTAGGAGAGGTGTGAGGGTGCATTAGTGTAGGCAGTATAGGTGGTGTAGGATAGGTATGAGGGTCTGCTAGTGTGGGTAGTGCAGAAGGGGGCAGAATAGGTGTGAAGGTGTATTAGTGTGGGCAGTATAGGTGAGAGTAGGATAGGTGTGAAGGTGTAGGCAGTATAGGTGTGAGGGTGCATTAGTGTGGGCAGTATAGGTGAGAGTAGGATAGGTGTGAAGGTGTATTAGTGTGGGCAGTATAGGTGAGAGTAGGATAGGTGTGAGGGTGCATTAGTGTGGGCAGTATAGGTGAGAGTAGGAGAGGTGTGAGGGTGCATTAGTGTAGGCAGTATAGGTGGTGTAGGATAGGTATGAGGGTCTGCTAGTGTGGGTAGTGCAGAAGGGGGCAGAATAGGTGTGAAGGTGTATTAGTGTGGGCAGTATAGGTGAGAGTAGGATAGGTGTGAAGGTGTAGGCAGTATAGGTGAGAGTAGGATAGGTGTGAGGGTGCATTAGTGTGGGCAGTATAGGTGAGAGTAGGATAGGTGTGAAGGTGTATTAGTGTGGGCAGTATAGGTGAGAGTAGGATAGGTGTGAAGGTGTATTAGTGTGGGCAGTATAGGTGAGAGTAGGATAGGTGTGAGGGTGCATTGGTGTAGGCAGTATAGGTGGTGTAGGATAGGTGTGAGGGTGCATTAGTGTGGGCAGTATAGGTGAGAGTAGGATAGGTGTGAGAGTGCATTAGTGTGGGCAGTATAGGTGAGAGTAGGATAGGTGTGAGGGTGCATTAGTGTGGGCAGTATAGGTGAGAGTAGGAGAGGTGTGAGGGTGCATTAGTGTAGGCAGTATAGGTGGTGTAGGATAGGTATGAGGGTCTGCTAGTGTGGGTAGTGCAGAAGGGGGCAGAATAGGTGTGAAGGTGTATTAGTGTGGGCAGTATAGGTGAGAGTAGGATAGGTGTGAAGGTGTAGGCAGTATAGGTGAGAGTAGGATAGGTGTGAGGGTGTATTAGTGTGGGCAGTATAGGTGAGAGTAGGATAGGTGTGAGGGTGCATTAGTGTGGGCAGTATAGGTGAGAGTAGGATAGGTGTGAGGGTGCATTAGTGTGGGCAGTATAGGTGAGAGTAGGATAGGTGTGAGGGTGCATTAGTGTGGGCAGTATAGGTGGTGTAGGATAGGTATGAGGGTCTGCTAGTGTGGGTAGTGCAGATGGGGGCATAATAGGTGTGAAGGTGTATTAGTGTGGGCAGTATAGGTGAGAGTAGGTTAGGTGTGAGGGTGCATTAGTGTGGTCAGTATAGGTGAGAGTAGGATAGGTGTGAGGGTGCATTAGTGTGGGCAGTATAGGTGAGAGAAGGGTAGGTGTGAGGGTGCATTAGTGTGGGCAGTATAGGTGAGAGAAGGGTAGGTGTGAGGGTGCATTAGTGTGGGCAGTATAGGTGGTGTAGGATAGGTGTGAGGGTGCATTAGTGTGGGCAGTATAGGTGAGAGTAGGATAGGTGTGAGGGTGCATTAGTGTGGGCAGTATAGGTGAGAGTAGGATAGGTGTGAGGGTGCATTAGTGTGGGCAGTATAGGTGAGAGTAGGATAGGTGTGAGGGTGCATTAGTGTGGGCAGTATAGGTGGTGTAGGATAGGTATGAGGGTCTGCTAGTGTGGGTAGTGCAGATGGGGGCATCATAGGTGTGAAGGTGTATTAGTGTGGGCAGTATAGGTGAGAGTAGGATAGGTGTGAGGGTGCATTAGTGTGGTCAGTATAGGTGAGAGTAGGATAGGTGTGAGGGTGCATTAGTGTGGGCAGTATAGGTGAGAGAAGGGTAGGTGTGAGGGTGCATTAGTGTGGGCAGTATAGGTGAGAGAAGGGTAGGTGTGAGGGTGCATTAGTGTGGGCAGTATAGGTGGTGTAGGATAGGTGTGAGGGTGCATTAGTGTGGGCAGTATAGGTGGAGTAGGATAGGTGTGCAGGTGAATTAGTGTGGTTAGTATAAGCAGAGTAGGATAGGTGTGAGAGTGCATTAGTGTGGGCAGTATAGGTGGTGTAGGATAGGTATGAGGGTCTGCTAGTGTGGGTAGTGCAGATGGGGCAGAATAGGTGTGAGGGTGCAATAGTGTGGGCAGTAAAGGTGAGAGTAGGGTAGGTGTGCAGGTGAATTAGTGTGGTCAGTATACTGTAGGTGGAGTTGGGTAGGTGTGAGAGTGCATTAGTGTGGGCAGTATAGGTGAGAGTAGGATAGGTGTGAGGGTGCATTAGTGTGGGCAGTATAGGTGGTGTAGGATAGGTATGAGGGTCTGCTAGTGTGGGTAGTGCAGATGGGGGCAGAATAGGTGTGAAGGTGTATTAGTGTGGGCAGTATAGGTGAGAGTAGGATAGGTGTGAGGGTGCATTAGTGTGGTCAGCATAGGTGAGAGTAGGATAGGTGTGAGGGTGCATTAGTGTGGGCAGTATAGGTGAGAGAAGGGTAGGTGTGAGGGTGCATTAGTGTGGGCAGTATAGGTGAGAGAAGGGTAGGTGTGAGGGTGCATTAGTGTGGGCAGTATAGGTGGTGTAGGATAGGTGTGAGGGTGCATTAGTGTGGGCAGTATAGGTGGAGTAGGATAGGTGTGCAGGTGAATTAGTGTGGTTAGTATAAGCAGAGTAGGATAGGTGTGAGAGTGCATTAGTGTGGGCAGTATAGGTGGTGTAGGATAGGTATGAGGGTCTGCTAGTGTGGGTAGTGCAGATGGGGCAGAATAGGTGTGAGGGTGCAATAGTGTGGGCAGTATAGGTGAGAGTAGGGTAGGTGTGCAGGTGAATTAGTGTGGTCAGTATACTGTAGGTGGAGTTGGGTAGGTGTGAGAGTGCATTCGTGTGGGCAGTATAGGCAGAGTAGGATAGGTGTGAGAGTGCATTAGTGTGGGCAGTATAGGCAGAGAAGGATAGGTGTGAGAGTGCATTAGTGTGGGCAGTATAGGCAGAGTAGGATAGGTGTGAGAGTGCATTAGTGTGGGCAGTATAGGAGGTAGTTGGATAGGTGTTAAGGTGCATTAGTATGGGCATTATAAGTGAGAGTAGGATAGGTGTAAGGGTAAATTAGTGTGGGCAGTATAGGTGGTGTAGGACAGGTAAGAGGGTCTGCTAGTGTGGGTAGTGCAGATGGGGGCAGATTAGGTGTGAGGGTGCATTAGTGTGGGCAGTACAGGCAGAGCAGGATAGGCATGATGGCGTATTAGTGTGGGCAGTATAGGTGAGAGTAGGATAGGTGTGAGGGTGCATTAGTGTGGGCAGTATAGGTGAGAGAAGGGTAGGTGTGAGGGTGCATTAGTGTGGGCAGTATAGGTGGTGTAGGATAGGTGTGATGGTGCATTAGTGTGGGCAGTATAGGTGGAGTAGGATAGGTGTGCAGGTGAATTAGTGTGGTTAGTATAAGCAGAGTAGGATAGGTGTGAGAGTGCATTAGTGTGGGCAGTATAGGTGGTGTAGGATAGGTATGAGGGTCTGCTAGTGTGGGTAGTGCAGATGGGGCAGAATAGGTGTGAGGGTGCAATAGTGTGGGCAGTATAGGTGAGAGTAGGGTAGGTGTGCAGGTGAATTAGTGTGGTCAGTATACTGTAGGTGGAGTTGGGTAGGTGTGAGAGTGCATTCGTGTTGGCAGTATAGGCAGAGTAGGATAGGTGTGAGAGTGCATTAGTGTGGGCAGTATAGGCAGAGAAGGATAGGTGTGAGAGTGCATTAGTGTGGGCAGTATAGGCAGAGAAGGATAGGTGTGAGAGTGCATTAGTGTGGGCAGTATAGGCAGAGTAGGATAGGTGTGAGAGTGCATTAGCGTGGGCAGTATAGGAGGTAGTTGGATAGGTGTTAAGGTGCATTAGTATGGGCATTATAAGTGAGAGTAGGATAGGTGTAAGGGTAAATTAGTGTGGGCAGTATAGGTGGTGTAGGACAGGTAAGAGGGTCTGCTATTGTGGGTAGTGCAGATGGGGGCAGATTAGGTGTGAGGGTGCATTAGTGTGGGCAGTACAGGCAGAGCAGGATAGGCATGATGGCGTATTAGTGTGGGCAGTATAGGTGAGAGCAGGGTGAGCTCTTATAAATAAATGGGTTTTCATAGAGCATTTAAAGTTTTGAAGGCTGTGAAAGAGGCTGATAGAGTGTAGTAGGCAGGGCTGGTTTGAGCCCTCTCTGCGCCCCGTGCAGGGAATGGGGGCGTGGCTTAATACAGGGGGCGTGGTCAGTTACGCCCCCTGCACAGTAGTAGCGCCGCTTAAATGATGAGTGGTGCGCAATGACGTCATCGCGCACCGAACAGCAAAAGGTCCTCTCCACAAAGGGAAACTAGACGCATAGCGTCTAGTTCCCTTCGTGGAGAGGACCTTTTCTGTGCGGTGCGCGATGACGTCATCGCGCACTGCTCAGCAAAGGTCCTCTCCACGAAGGGAAACTAGACGCGTAGCATCTAGTTCCCTTCACAGGGGACACAGCCGCACAGCCGGGGGACACAGCGGGCAGCAGAGGGCACAGCAGTGGCGGATCTTGCCATGGTGCGGCGCCCTTCGGAAGGCGCCAGCGCCCTCCGGAAGGCGGCGCCCCGGGCAAAAGCCTTGCTTGCCCGTGGCAAGATCCGCTACTGGTGGTAGGGTATTACATAAGTGAATATCAGCATGGGAGAAGTCTTTTAAGCAGGACTAAAATGTGCAAGGCACAGGTGAGAAGTATGAGTATTTCTGAAGATATGAGGTTTGAGATCTATGAAGGAGTCTTTTTGTGGAGGATGTTATAGGAAGGGGTCAGTAATCTGTACTGGATAGAGGAACACAAAGAGAGACAGTGTAGGGATGTGAAAAGTGGTGTAGCATGTGGAGATGTGAGTCTTGCTGCAGCATTTAAGATGGACTAAAGCAGACATAATTGTCATGATAGAAGATAAGAGAAGTGTATGAGTGTTTTGGTAGCAACTTAGGTAAGAAAAAGACAATATATTTCTAGGGTAGAAATAATAGGATTGGGAGAGAGACGAAAGGCCTACTTCATGTTTGTACGCAATGGACGATGTTCATGGAACAGAGCGATTATCAGCACACTGCGCATGTGCCGCAATCACTGTGCGCATGCACCAAGGTTCCTTTGCAATTGTGTTCACAGAGAGGAATTCATCACAGAGTGATTGACAAAAAAGTGACTGGAGGGAGTTACAGGGGAGTGAGGGCAAAAATGCAGGCATCTCATCGTACTGGGGCGTTTATCTGCCTTCAGCTGCTCTCATATACGCAGAGATACATGGCGCCAGTGATAAGGCTATCCTAAACCTCGATGTTCCTTGTTTTTACGCATAGGCTGTGAAAGTGTACGCAAGTGCAAATAATTTTGCCATGGCTCCAAAGGCGTCAGTTCTAATTTCTGGGTGTCAGTTTCCCTTGCTCATATCAGCAGCTCCATAACCTAGAAAATACCAATTGTGAATGCAATTACGTACCAACATGAATTAGGCCCTAAAGCAGTAGGCTTGGGAGACTGATTCAATTGTGGTGTTATTGACAGAGAAGAGAAAAATAAGATTTTACTCACCGGTAAATCTATTTCTCGTAGTCCGTAGTGGATGCTGGGACTCCGTAAGGACCATGGGGAATAGCGGCTCCGCAGGAGACTGGGCACAACTAAAGAAAGCTTTAGGACTACCTGGTGTGCACTGGCTCCTCCCACTATGACCCTCCTCCAGACCTCAGTTAGGATACTGTGCCCGGAAGAGCTGACACAATAAGGAAGGATTTTGAATCCCAGGTAAGACTCATACCAGCCACACCAATCACACCGTATAACTCGTGATACTATACCCAGTTAACAGTATGAAATATAACTGAGCCTCTCAACAGATGGCTCAACAATAACCCTTTAGTTAAACAATAACTATATACAAGTATTGCAGACAATCCGCACTTGGGATGGGCGCCCAGCATCCACTACGGACTACGAGAAATAGATTTACCGGTGAGTAAAATCTTATTTTCTCTGACGTCCTAAGTGGATGCTGGGACTCCGTAAGGACCATGGGGATTATACCAAAGCTCCCAAACGGGCGGGAGAGTGCGAATGACTCTGCAGCACCGAATGGGCAAACTCTAGGTCCTCTTCAGCCAGGGTATCAAACTTGTAGAATTTAGCAAATGTGTTTGACCCCGACCAAGTAGCTGCTCGGCAAAGTTGTAAAGCCGAGACCCCTCGGGCAGCCGCCCAAGAAGAGCCCACCTTCCTTGTGGAATGGGCTTTCACTGATTTAGGATGCGGCAGTCCAGCCGCAGAATGTGCAAGCTGAATCGTACTACAGATCCAGCGAGCAATAGTCTGCTTTGAAGCAGGAGCACCCAGTTTGTTGGGTGCATACAGGATAAATAGCGAGTCAGTTTTCCTGACACTAGCCGTCCTGGAAACAAAAATTTTCAGGGCCCTGACTACGTCCAACAACTTGGAAGCCTCCAAGTCTTTAGTAGCCGCAGGCACCACGATAGGTTGGTTCAAATGAAAGGCTGATACCACCTTAGGGAGAAACTGGGGACGAGTCCTCAATTCTGCCCTATCCATATGGAAAATTAGATAAGGGCTTTTACATGACAAAGCCGCCAATTCTGACACACGCCTGGCCGAAGCCAAGGCCAACAGCATGACCACTTTCCACGTGAGATATTTTAATTCCACGGTTTTAAGTGGCTCAAACCAATGTAACTTTAAGAAATCCAACACCACGTTGAGATCCCAAGGTGCCACTGGAGGCACAAAAGGGGGCTGAATATGCAGCACTCCCTTAACAAAAGTCTGAACTTCAGGTAGCGAAGCCAGTTCTCTCTGGAAGAAAATCGATAGAGCCGAAATCTGGACCTTAATGGAACCCAATTTTAGGCCCATAGTCACCCCTGACTGTAGGAAGTGCAGAAAACGGCCCAGCTGAAATTCCTCCGTTGGGGCCTTCCTGGCCTCACACCACGCAACATATTTTCGCCAAATGCGGTGATAATGGTTTGCGGTCACTTCTTTCCTAGCTTTAATCAGCGTAGGAATGACTTCCTCCGGAATGCCCTTTTCCTTCAGGATCCGGTGTTCAACCGCCATGCCGTCAAACGCAGCCGCGGTTAGTCTTGGAACAGACAGGGCCCCTGCTGCAGCAGGTCCTGTCTGAGCGGCAGAGGCCATGGGTCCTCTGAGATCATTTCTTGAAGTTCCGGGTACCAAGCTCTTCTTGGCCAATCCGGAACAATGAGTATAGTTCTTACTCCTCTTCTCCTTATTATCCTCAGTACCTTGGGTATAAGAGGAAGAAGAGGGAACACATAAACCGACCGGTACAACCACGGTGTCACTAGAGCGTCCACAGCTATCGCCTTTGGGTCTCTTGACCTGGCGCAATATCTTTCTAGCTTTTTGTTTAGGCGGGACGCCATCATGTCCACCTGTGGCCTTTCCCAACGGTTCACAATCAGTTGGAAGACTTCTGGATGAAGTCCCCACTCTCCCGGGTGGAGATCGTGCCTGCTGAGGAAGTCTGCTTCCCAGTTGTCCACTCCCGGAATGAACACTGCTGACAGTGCTAACACGTGATTTTCCGCCCATCTGAGAATCCTTGTGGCTTCTGCCATCGCCGTCCTGCTTCTTGTGCCGCCCTGTCGGTTTACATGGGCGACTGCCGTGATGTTGTCTGACTGGATCAGTACCGGCTGGTTTTGAAGCAGGGGTTTTGCCTGACTTAGGGCATTGAAAATGGCCCTCAGTTCCAGAATATTTATGTGTAGGGAAGTCTCCTGACTTGACCATAGTCCTTGGAAGTTTCTTCCCTGTGTGACTGCCCCCCAGCCTCGAAGGCTGGCATCCGTGGTCACCAGGACCCAGTCCTGTATGCCGAATCTGCGGCCCTCTTGAAGATGAGCACTTTGCAGCCACCACAGCAGAGACACCCTGGTCCTTGGAGACAGGGTTATCAGCCGATGCACCTGAAGATGCGATCCGGACCACTTGTCCAACAGGTCCCACTTAAAAGTCCTTGCATGGAACCTGCCGAATGGAATTGCTTCGTAGGAAGCTACCATTTTTCCCAGGACTCGCGTGCAGTGATGCACCGACACCTGTTTTGGTTTTAGGAGGCCTCTGACTAGAGATGACAGCTCCTTGGCCTTCTCCTCCGGGAGAAACACTTTTTTCTGTTCTGTGTCCAGAACCATCCCCAGGAACAGTAGACGTGTCGTAGGGACCAGCTGTGACTTTGGAATATTTAGAATCCAACCATGCTGTTGTAGCACCTCCCGAGATAGTGCTACCCCGACCAACAACTTCTCCCTGGACCTCGCCTTTATCAGGAGATCGTCCAAGTACGGGATAATTAAAACTCCCTTTTTTCGAAGGAGTATCATCATTTCGGCCATTACCTTGGTAAATACCCTCGGTGCCGTGGACAGACCAAACGGCAACGTCTGGAATTGGTAATGACAATCCTGTACCACAAATCTGAGGTACTCCTGGTGAGGATGGTAAATGGGGACATGCAGGTAAGCATCCTTGATGTCCAGTGATACCATGTAATCCCCCTCGTCCAGGCTTGCAATAACCGCCCTGAGCGATTCCATCTTGAACTTGAATTTTTTTATATATGTGTTCAAGGATTTCAAATTTAAAATGGGTCTCACCGAACCGTCCGGTTTCGGTACCACAAACATTGTGGAATAGTAACCCCGGCCTTGTTGAAGGAGGGGTACCTTGACTATCACCTGCTGGGAATACAGCTTGTGAATTGCCTCTAGCACTGCCTCCCTGCCTGAGGGAGTTGTTGGCAAGGCAGATTTGAGGAAACGGCGGGGGGGAGACGTCTCGAATTCCAGCTTGTACCCCTGTGATACTACTTGAAGGATCCAGGGATCCACCCGTGAGCGAGCCCACTGATTGCTGAAGTTTTTGAGACGGGCCCCCACCGTACATGGCTTCGCCTGTGGAGCCCCAGCGTCATGCGGTGGACTTGGAGAAAGCGGGGGAGGACTTTTGCTCCTGGGAACTGGCTGTATGCTGCAGCTTTTTCCCTCTACCTCTGCGCAGAAAGGACGCGCCTTTAACCCGCTTGCCCTTATGGGGCCGAAAGGACTGTACCTGATAATACGGTGCTTTCTTTGGCTGTGAGGGAACATGGGGTAAAAATGCTGACTTCCCAGCTGTTGCTGTGGAAACGAGGTCCGAGAGACCATCCCCGAACAACTCCTCACCCTTATAAGGCAAAACTTCCATGTGCCTTTTAGAATCTGCATCACCTGTCCACTGCCGAGTCCATAACCCTCTCCTGGCAGAAATGGACATTGCACTTATTTTAGATGCCAGCCGGCAAATATCCCTCTGTGCATCTCTCATGTATAAGACTGCGTCTTTAATATGCTCTACGGTTAGCAATATAGTGTCCCTGTCTAGGGTATCAATATTTTCCGACAGGGAATCTGACCACGCAGCTGCAGCACTGCACATCCATGCTGAAGCAATAGCTGGTCTCAGTATAATACCTGTGTGTGTATATACAGACTTCAGGATAGCCTCCTGCTTCCTATCAGCAGGCTCCTTTAGGGCGGCCGTATCCGGAGACGGTAGTGCCACCTTCTTTGACAAGCGTGTGAGCGCTTTATCCACCCTAGGGGATGTTTCCCAACGTGACCTATCCTCTGGCGGGAAAGGGTACGTCATTAGTAACCTTTTAGAAATTACCAGTTTCTTATCGGGGGAAGCCCACGCTTCTTCACACACTTCATTTAATTCCTCAGATGGAGGAAAAACTACTGGTAGTTTTTGCTCTCCAAACATAATACCCTTTTTTGTGGTTCCTGGGATAACATCAGAAATGTGCAACACATTTTTCATTGCCTCAATCATGTAACGTGTGGCCCTATTGGAAGTTACGTTAGTCTCATCGTCGTCGACACTGGAGTCAGTATCCGTGTCGACATCTGTGTCTGCCATCTGAGGTAGCGGGCGTTTTAGAGCCCCTGATGGCTTTTGAGACGCCTGGGCAGACACAGGCTGAGAAGCCGGCTGTCCCATATTTGGTATGTCGTCAAACCTTTTATGTAAGGAGTCGACACTGTCGCGTAATTCCTTCCACATAACCATCCACTCAGGTGTCGACCCCGCAGGGGGTGACATCACATTTATCGGTATCTGCTCCGCCTCCACATAAGCCTCCTCCTCAAACATGTCGACACAGCCGTACCGACACACCGCACACACACAGGGGGGGAAATTTACTAAGCTCCCGATTTTGACCGAGATGCCGTTTTTTCATCAAAGTGTCATCTCGGTAATTTACTAAACACTAATCACGGCAGAGATGAGGGCATTCGTAATTTTTTGCAAGTCCAAGTAAAAAATTACGAATGAATACACCATCGGTCAAAACGCGGCTGTTTAAGTATGAATCTCGGTCATTTACTAAGAAGTGCAAAGCAAAAAACAAACAAACACTGCCGTGAAAAATTACAACTCGTAAAAAAGTGCTAAAAAAAAACAGACCTACTTTTTTTTTCCGTGATTGGATAGGCATGCAGGGATCCATGAGATCCGTGCATGTATATCAGTGGGAAGGGGTGGGAAAGTTGTTATTTTATTTAAAAAAATTGCGTGGGGTCCCCCCTCCTAAGCATAACCAGCCTCGGGCTCTTTGAGCCGATCCTGGTTGCAGAAATATGGGGAAAAAAATGACAGGGGTTCCCCCATATTTAAGCAACCAGCATCGGGCTCTGCGCCTGGTCCTGGTCCCAAAAATACGGGGGACAAAAAGAGTAGGGGTCCCCCGTATTTTTAAAAACAGCACCGGGCTCCACTAGCTGGACAGATAATGCCACAGCCGGGGGTCACTTTTATATAGTGCCCTGCGGCCGTGGCATCAAAAATCCAACTAGTCACTCCTGGCCGGGGTACCCTGGGGGAGTGGGGACCCCTTCAATCAAGGGGTCCCCCCCCCCCCAGCCACCCAAGGGCCAGGGGTGAAGCCCGAGGCTGTCCCCCCCCATCCAATGGGCTGCGGATGGGGAGGCTGATAGCCTTTGTTGTAAAAGAAAAGATATTGTTTTTAGTAGCAGTACTACAAGGCCCAGCAAGCCTCCCCCGCATGCTGGTACTTGGAGAACCACAAGTACCAGCATGCGACGGAAAAACGGGCCCGCTGGTACCTGTAGTACTACTACTAAAAAAATACCCAAAAAAAGACAAGACACACACACCGTGAAAGTATAATTTTATTACATACATACACACATACATACATACTTACCTTAAGTTCCCACGCAGGTCGGTCCTCTTCTCCAGTAGAATCCAAGGGGTACCTGTTGAAGAAATTATACTCACGAGATCCAGGGGTCCAGGCTCCTCGGGAAATCCAGGGGTAATCCACGTACTTGCATAAAATAAGAAAACGGAAAGCCGAGCCACGAACTGAAAGGGGCCCCATGTTTTCACATGGGACTCCTTTCCACGAATGCCAGAAACCCACTCTGACTGATGTCTAAGTGGGTTTCTTCAGCCAATCAGGGAGTGCCACGTTGTAGCACTCTCCTGATCGGCTGTGTGCTCCTGTACTGAGTGACAGGCGGCACACGGCAGTGTTACAATGTAGCGCCTATGCGCTACATTGTAACCAATGCTGGGTACTTTCTGCTCAGCGGTGACGTCACTTTAGGTCAACCACAGGGCAGAAAGTTCCCATCATTGGTTACAATGTAGCGCATAGGCGCTACATTGTAACACTGCCGTGTGCTGCCTGTCAGTGAGGACAGGAGCACACAGCCGATCAGGAGAGTGCTACAACGTGGCACTCCCTGATTGGCTGAAGAAACCCACTTAGACATCAGTCAGAGTGGGTTTCTGGCATTCGTGGAAAGGAGTCCCATGTGAAAACATGGGGCCCCTTTCAGTTCGTGGCTCGGCTTTCCGTTTTCTTATTTTATGCAAGTACGTGGATTACCCCTGGATTTCCCGAGGAGCCTGGACCCCTGGATCTCGTGAGTATAATTTCTTCAACAGGTACCCCTTGGATTCTACTGTAGAAGACGACCGACCTGCGTGGGAACTTAAGGTAAGTATGTATGTATGTGTGTATGTATGTAATAAAATTATACTTTCACGGTGTGTGTGTCTTGTCTTTTTTTGGGTATTTTTTTAGTAGTAGTACTACAGGTACCAGCGGGCCCGTTTTTCCGTCGCATGCTGGTACTTGTGGTTCTCCAAGTACCAGCATGCGGGGGAGGCTTGCTGGGCCTTGTAGTACTGCTACTAAAAACAATATCTTTTCTTTTACAACAAAGGCTATCAGCCTCCCCATCCGCAGCCCATTGGATGGGGGGGGACAGCCTCGGGCTTCACCCCTGGCCCTTGGGTGGCTGGGGGGGGGGGACCCCTTGATTGAAGGGGTCCCCACTCCCCCAGGGTACCCCGGCCAGGAGTGACTAGTTGGATTTTTGATGCCACGGCCGCAGGGCACTATATAAAAGTGACCCCCGGCTGTGGCATTATCTGTCCAGCTAGTGGAGCCCGGTGCTGGTTTTAAAAATACGGGGGACCCCTACTCTTTTTGTCCCCCGTATTTTTGGGACCAGGACCAGGCGCAGAGCCCGATGCTGGTTGCTTAAATATGGGGGAACCCCTGTCATTTTTTCCCACATATTTTTGCAACCAGGATCGGCTCAAAGAGCCCGAGGCTGGTTATGCTTAGGAGGGGGGACCCCACGCATTTTTTTTTATTATTTTACAGTGTTTAATTAAAAAAAATAAAAAAATAAACCCCAGCACGGATCACACAGATCCGGCCGAGATTGATTGTAAAAAAAGTCGGCAGTGTTTTGCTAATCACTGCCGTAAAAATATAAAAAAAACCACGAATGACATCGACATCGGAACAAAAGAAAAACCCGAATACGACAGCTTAGTAAATTAGTCGTAATCAATTCAAAAAGTTGCAGTTTTACACTTTCGATGTCATTCGTGATTGAACTTTGACCTGAATCTGGAAAATACGAATCTTAGTAAATTTACCCCAGGGAATGCTCTGACAGAGGACAGGACCCCACAAAGCCCTTTGAGGAGACAGAGAGAGAGTATGCCAGCACACACCAGAGCGCTATATAACACAGGGATGAACACTATAACTGAGTGATTTTCCCTTATAGCTGCTTATATATATATACTGCTGCGCCTAAATTTAGTGCCCCCCCTCTCTTTTTTACCCTTTGTAGTCTTGAAACTGCAGGGGAGAGCCTGGGAGCGATTCTTCCAGCGGAGCTGTGAGGGAAAAATGGCGCCAGTGTGCTGAGGGAGATAGCCCCGCCCCTTTTTCGGCGGACTTTCTCCCGCTTTTTTATGGATCCTGGCAGGGGTATTTTTCACATATATAGCCTCTAGGACTATATATTGTGATTATTTTGCCAGCCAAGGTGTTAATATTGCTGCTCAGGGCGCCCCCCCCCCCCAGCGCCCTGCACCCATCAGTGACCGGAGTGTGAGGTGTGCATGAGGAGCAATGGCGCACAGCTGCAGTGCTGTGCGCTACCTTGTTGAAGACCGAAGTCTTCTGCCGCCGATTTTCAGGACCATCTTCATGCTTCTGGCTCTGTAAGGGGGACGGCGGCGCGGCTCCGGGACCGGACGATCGAGGTCGGGTCCTGTGTTCGATCCCTCTGGAGCTAATGGTGTCCAGTAGCCTAAGAAGCCCAAACTAGCTGCAAGCAGGTAGGTTCGCTTCTTCTCCCCTTAGTCCCTCGCTGCAGTGAGTCTGTTGCCAGCAGATCTCACTGAAAATAAAAAAACCTAACAAATACTTTCTTTACTAGAAGCTCAGGAGAGCCCCTAGTGTGCATCCAGCTCAGCCGGGCACAAGATTCTAACTGAGGTCTGGAGGAGGGTCATAGTGGGAGGAGCCAGTGCACACCAGGTAGTCCTAAAGCTTTCTTTAGTTGTGCCCAGTCTCCTGCGGAGCCGCTATTCCCCATGGTCCTTACGGAGTCCCAGCATCCACTTAGGACGTCAGAGAAAATGATATGCTTTCTTTTGAACCTGTTGAACTTTAGGTAGTGCTGGGACATCTATGTGGAGAAAGCAGACAGAGTTTATTACACAAGATAGTACAGAAGAAGAGAGGTCACTGGAGGAAAGAGAGATTAGTGTCAATAACATAGATGTGGTGCCGGAGGACAAATAATTTGACAGCCCAAAAGAAGAGGTACACAGTGAGAAAGCAGGAGACTAAGACTAGAACCTTGTTCGAAAACATTGGCCGGACCACTCCCCCACAATGGTCCATTGCCGCTACACACACACACACACACACACACACACACTTGGCCGCCGCTGTGAGTCACAGTACGATCGTATCCTTCAGGGATGCGATTGCGCTGTGAAGGTCCGTGCATGCACAAATGTCCAAAAATCGCCCGTTTGCAATTTTCGTACATTAGCGATCCAAGATGAATGAGGGCCTTTATCCAGCCAAATAACCTGTCCTCCCATCTCAAACCACTTCATATAGCCTGCAAATATCAGGCCACACCGTCCTGCATATAAATTAAAAGGCCCCTATATATTCCCAAATTCGTAAAGCAACCAATGTCCAGCCGAATTATCTCTATTTTATTTAGTCCGCCTCCTGCACATGGCCAGCCATGTTTCCTGTATATTATATAGTGCTCCTTCTTCACAATGGCCAGCCATGTTCCCTGTATATTATATGGTCATCCTCCTGCACAATGGCCAGTCATATTCCCTTTATATTGTATAATCTTCCTCCTGCACAATGGCCAGTCATATTCCCTGTATATTATATAGTTCTCCTGCACAATGAGCAGACATATTCCTGTATATTATACAGTTCTCCTCTTGTACAATGGCCAGCCATATTCCCTGTATATTATATAGTTCTCCTCCACAAAGGCCAGCCATATTCCCTGTATATTATATAGTCCTCCTCCTGCACAATGGGAAGTCATATTGCCTGTATATTATATAGTCCTCCTCCTGCACAATGAGCAGCCATATTCCCTGTATATTATATAGGTCTCCTGCACAATGAGCAGCCATATTCCCTGTATATTATATAGTCCTCCTCCTGCACAATGAGCAGCCATATTCCCTGTATTTTATATAATGTAGGTCTCCTGCACAATGAGCAGTCATATTGCCTGTATATTATATAGTCCTCCTCCTGCACAATGGCCAGCCATATTCTCTGTATATTATATAGTCCTCTTCTTGCACAATGGCCAGCCATATTCCCTGTATATTATATAGTTCTCCTGTACAATGGCCAGCCATATTGCCTTTATATTATAGTCCTCCTTCTGCGCAATGAGCAGCCATATTCCCTGTATATTATATAGTCATCCTCCTGCACAATGAGCAACCATAATCCCTGTATATTATATAGTCCTACTTCTGTACAATGATCAGCCATATTCCCCGTATATTGTATAATCTTCCTCCTGCACAATGGCCAGCCATATTTCCTGTATATTATATAGTCCTCCTCCTGCACAATGAGCAGCCATATTCCCTGTATATTATATAGTTCTCCTGCACAATGAGCAGACATATTCCTGTATATTATACAGTTCTCCTCTTGTACAATGGCCAGCCATATTCCCTGTATATTATATAGTTCTCCTCCACAAAGGCCAGCCATATTCCCTGTATATTATAGAGTTCTCCTCCACAAAGGCCAGCCATATTCCCTGTATATTATATAGTCCACCTCCTGCACAATGGGCAGTCATATTGCCTGTATATTATATAGTCCTCCTCCTGCATAATGAGCATCCATATTTCCTGTATATTATATAGTCCTCCTCCTGCACAATGGCCAGTCATATTGCCTGTACATTATATAGTCCTCCTCCTGCAGAATGGCCAGCCATATTCCCTGTATATTATATAGGTCTCCTGCACAATGAGCAGCCATATTCTCTCTATATTATACAGTACTCTTCTTGCACAATGGCCAGGCATATGATCTGTATATTATATAGTCCTCTTCTTGCACAATGGCCAGCCATATTTTCTCTATATTATATATTTCTCCTGCACTATGGCCAGCCATATTGCCTTTATATTATACAGTCCTCCTTCTGCGCAATGAGCAGCCATATTGCCTTTATAATATACAGTCTTCCTTCTGCGCAATGAGCAGCCATATTCCCTGTATATTATACAGTCCTCCTCCTGTACAATGGGCAGCTACTGTATATCCCCTCTATATTATATAGTCCTCCTCCTGCACAATGTGAACCATATTCCCTATATATAATAGTCCTCCTCCTGCACAATGACCAGCCATATTACCTCTATTCTACACAGTCCTGCTCCAGCACAATGGTTATCCATATTCTCTTTATTATACAGTCAAAACATATTATAGTCTCGTCCCCCAGCCCATCTTGTCTAACCTTCATCCAGCTTATGTCTAATCTAAATATATAGCTCAAGGGACTGAGAGCACACACACTTAATGAGCAAACAAGGAGCCTAATTCAGATCTGATCACAGCAGCAAATTTGGTAGGTAATGGGCAAAGCCATGTGCACTGCAGGGGAGGGGGGCAGATATAACATGTGCAGAGAGAGTTAGATTTGGGTGGGTTATACTGTTTCTGTGCAGGGTAAAAGGAGATTTATGGTAGACTTACCATGGTTAAATCTCTTTCTGCGAGGTACATTGGTTCCACAGGGAAACATCGGGGTGTAGAGATGAATCTTGATCCAGGCACCAACAGGCTAAAGCTTTAGACCAGGCATGTCCAACCTGCGGCCCTCCAGCTGTTGTGAAACTACATATCCCAGCATGCCCTGACACTGTTTTGCTGTCAGAGAATGCTAAAGCTGTGTCAGGGCATGCTGGGATGTGTAGTTTCTCAACAGCTGGAGGGCCGCAGGTTGGACATGCCTGCTTTAGACTGTCCCAGGGTGTATTGGGGCCTCTTCTATAACCCCACCTCCAGGCACTGTGAGCTCAGTTTCGTTAACCAGTCCAATGAAGGAGCAGGTAAAAGAGAAGGTAGATGTTAGTCACATAGAACCACGTTCTCACGACAGGAGAAGGGACTAGCGGCTAATGCCATACAAACCCATAGAAGCTAGGTGCGTCAGGGTGGGCGCTCTGTCGAACCAATGTACCTTGCAGAAAGAGATTTAACCATTGTAAGTCTACCATAAATCTCCTTTTCTGCAGTGGGGTACACTGGTTTCCACAGGGAAACATCGGGGATGTCCTAAAGCAGTTCCTCATGGGAAGGGACGCGCCGTAGCGGGTATGAGAACCCGGCGCCCAACGGAAGCATCCTGGGAGGCGGAAGTCTCGAAGGCATAGAACATAATGAACGTTTTTACTGAGGACCACGTAGCTACCTTGCACAATTGTTCAGCGGAAGCGCCTCAGCGGGCTGCCCAAGAAGGTCCAACAGACCGAGTAGAATGGGCATTGATAGCAACAGGAGCTGGGAGTCCAGCCTGCGCATAAGCTTGTGCAATCACCATTCTAATCCATCTGGCCAATGTTTGCTTATTCGCAGGCCAGCCACGTTTGTGAAAACCAAACCAAACAAATAAGGTATCTGACCTTCTGATAGAGGCAGTCCTCTCCACATAAATACGGAGAGCCCTTAGCACATCCAAAGACCGCTCTTTGGAGGACAAATCAGAAGAGATAAAGGCCGGAACCACAATCTCTTGGTTAAGGTGAAACAATGACACCACCTTAGGCAAATAACCAGGGTGAGTTCTAAGAACTGCAAGGTCACGGTGGAATATCAGAAAGGGTGGACGACAGGACAGAGCACCAAGGTCTGACACCCTCCTAACAGAAGCAATAGCTAGTAAGAACAGGACCTTGATCGTGAGCCATTTAAGGTCCACTGACTCAAGAGGTTCAAATGGAGACTCTTGCAGGGCATTCAGGACAACAGACAGATCCCATGGAGCCACAGGAGGAACATAGGGAGGCTGAATCCGTAAAACACCCTGAGTGAAAGTATGAACGTCAGGAATAGACACAAATTTTCTCTGAAACCATAGCAACAAGCAGAGATATGAACCTTGAGGGAGGCCAGACGAAGGCCTAAGTCCAGGCCTTGTTGCAAAAAACCCAGAAATCTGGAAGTACTGAATTTTTATGCATCGTAATTCTTAGCAGCACACCAGGTGAAGTAAGAATTCCAGACCCTGTAATAAATCTGCGCAGATGCCGATTTGCAAGCCTTCAGCATAGTTTGGATAACTGCCTTGGAGAATCCTTTGGCCCTCAGGAGTGAAGCTTCAAGAGCCACGCCATCAAAGCCAGCATGGCCAGGTCCGGGTAGACACAAGGGCCCTGAACGAGGAGGTCTGGGCGTTGAGGAAGTAGAAGAGGACACTCTATCGACAGACCCTGCAGGTCTGAGAACCAATGCTGTCTGGGCCACGCTGGAGCGACTAGAAGTAGTATTCCTCCTTCTTGTTTGAACTTCTGTAGTACCCTGGGCAGGAGTGACACTGGAGGGAACATGTAGGGCAGCCGAAAGTTACATGGAATTGCCAGTGCATCCACAAACGCTGCTTGAGGATCCCTGGTTCTTGATCAGAAGACCGGAACTTTGTGATTGTGTCGAGACGCCATCAGGTCTACATCTGGTAGGCCCCACTAGTCCACTAGGAGTTGAAAGATTTCCTGATGAAGACTCCAATCTCCGGCGTGTATGTCCTGATGATTGAGGAAATCCGCTTCCCAGTTGAGGACTCCCGGAATGAACACTGCCGATATCGCTGGCAGATGGCATTCCGCCCAACAAAGGATTTTTGACACTTCCATCGTTGCCATGTGGCTTCGAGTGCCTCCTTGATGGTTTATTTTAGCCACCGTGGTGGCGTTGTCTGACCGTAACTAAACATGCCTTGTACTGTATCAGAGGCAGGGCGAGAGACAACACATTGAACACTGCCCGCAATTCCAGAATGTTTATCGGGAGGAGTGATTCCTCCTTGGTCCACCGACCCTGGAAAGAGTGTGGCTCCAACACCGCACCCCAACCCCTCAGACTGGTGTCTGTAGTCAGTAGGACCCAGTTGAGGATCCAGAAGGGACGGCCCCTGCTCAACTGCTGGTCCTGTAGCCACCAGGTCAGCGACAGACGAACCTCCGGAGTCAAGGAGACCATGTGAGACCTGATCCGATGAGGTAGGCCATCCCACTTGGAAAGGATTAACCTCTGCAGAGGGCAGGAATGAAATTGAGCATACTCTACCATGTCGAAAGCCGACACCATCAGGCCTAGTACTTGCATCGCCGAGTGTATCGACACTCTTGGGCGAGAGAGGAAGTATCTGATCCTGTCCTGAAGCTTCAGGACCTTCTCTGGAGACAGAAACAGCCGCTGACTGTGTGTGTCCAGCAGTGCCCCCAGGTGCACCATGCTTTGAGCTGGGACCAGCGAGAACTTCTTCCAGTGATGAGCCACCCGTGAGCTTGTAAGAAATTTACCGTCAGTTGCAGATGACTGAGGAGGACATCGTGGGAGTTTGCCAGAATCAGTAAGTCGTCCAGATACGGCAGGATCCTAACTCCCTGGTGACGGAGATGGGCCATCATCACGGCCATAATCTTGGTGAAGATCCGAGAAGCCGTGGCCAGTCCAAACGGCAGAGCCTGGAACTGATAGTGGAGGTTGCCAATAGCAAACCGCAGATATTGCTGATGCGATATGGCAATAGGTATATGCAGGTAAGCATCCTGTATATCCAGGGATACTATATAGTCTCCGGGTTCCATGGCCAGTATAATTGAGTGCAGTGTTTCCATACGGAACTTGGACACTCTCACAAACTTGTTCAATGATTTGAGGTTGAGTATAGGCCGGAAAAAGACCCATTGGGTTTTGGTACTATAAATAAGGTCGAGTAGTATCCTCTGCCTCTCTGGGACAGAGGTACCAGCACCACCACTCCAGTATCCAGGAGGAAACGCACAACCAATTGAAGAGCTTGTGCCTTTAACGGATCCGAAGGGATAACCGTGGTGCAAAACTGGCGAGGGGGACATCTCTTGAAAGAGACTGCATACCCGTGAGAGACAACTTCTCACACCCATGCGTCTGAAGTGGTCTTTAATCAGACCTGGGTGAATCGCAGAGTCGGCCTCCCACCCTGTGGTCCCCCAGGGGGAGGCCCGTCCCATCATGCAGCAGGCTTGTCATGTTTAGAAGCAGGCTGACGGGCTGCCCAGTATTGTTTTGCCTTGGGCTTTGTGGTTTTGGAAGCACGAGATTGTCTCGGGTATGCCTGACCTTTTGCTTTCCCTTGAGGTCATAAAAGAATACAAATTCAAAGACAACTGCGCAACTATTGAATGCTGCAGCCTAATGGTGAAATTTATAGGAATCTTAACAACAATCCCACAGAGATCTAATACAAAAAGTATTCACCACCCTGGCACACACTCATATGCATAAAGGGTAAAGAAAAAAGTGCTTACACAATAATTAAATCGTGTGTCCCCAATTCTTATTTATCTGTGTTCTTTCCAATTCACAAATTTCGTCCGCAAGAAGAATTATCTCGGACCAAGAGAAAAGATCATCGTGCAATATTGTCACACATAAAGAAAAGGGGTTTATTAATACATCACACTCACAATAAAAAACAGAATAAAAGCATGTAACATCATATCAGTGGATGGGGCTTGCATCAGGGATCATCAGTTACCCTCCTAGGTGTAATAAAGGTTAGGAAGTCCAGGGCACCGTCTACTCCCTCGGCAAACGATGTCCCCAGCAAGAGTCCTACAAAAAGTCACTGGCTTAATGCGTTTTGGACTTAATTGTCCTTCCTCATGCTTCTGAGGAAGGACAATTAAGTCCGAAACACGTTAAGCCAGTGGGGGCGTAAGGCGTGTCACAAGCGTATTTGGTATAGTTGAGAACGCCACCCAAGGTGGCTCCTGATTGGTTACAGGAGCTGCGGACTGACTGGGAGATGTATGGCACATAGTACACAGACCATCATACAAAACTTCCCCCTCAGAAAAAGCCTTGGCGCATACGCTGCATGATGCAGGAGCGTTCACGGATTTCCCGTCCTTTGTGTTAGACATTTTCAGTAATGAAACAACAGAGCGTATTAGTATGAAACAGCCAGAGTACAATACCTGCAAATAAATTCCCTAGTATGTGACTGCGTACACAGTATACACCAGTGAATAAATCCTGTATTATGTGACTGAGTCCCCAGTACACAACACCAGCGAATAAATCCTGTATTATATGACTGAGTACACAGTAAAATACGGTAAATACTGTGAAACACTATATATGTGACCCAGACGCACCTAGTCTCTTAGGGTACAGAATACAGTTATTGATAAAGCTAGGATACACAGAAAGTGAAATCCACACAGTAGATACAGGCACACACAGTCACAGCAACAATGCAGATACTTATTTTAGTAAGACAATAAAACTGCACTGGACTAGTGTATGTGTATATATATATATATATATATATATATATAAAACAAAGCGCGGTCTCAGACCGGATGGGTGTATATATCAGAATACTCGTACAATATATTATGGCACAGGTAGACTTGTTCTTAACTAACTCTGTCTTTATATTGACATGTAGAATACTTAAGTGTTTGCAAAATCACGGTGCTGATGCACGGGCGGATTTACAAGGGAGACCTTGGCCTGCAGTCCCAGAAACCAGTCGCAGTTATGCCTAGAAGATGGCACCCAGCGTCTCAGTCAGGGAGAGTGTGAGGCAGCTCCAGGGCGGGAACACCAGCAGTAGATGGCGCCCTGGGCCGGGGCTACAGGTCAAGCACCATCTTCCCTTTGCTGGACTACACCACCTGGTACTATGGAATCTTAATAAAGTGGGCATTAATACACCCGACTTGTACTCCTATGCCCTTGTGAATATAGTGGGGTCCCTGCTCGGTGACAGTGTCCACGCCAGCGTTGCAGTCCGTCTCCCTAGACTGCGGAACGCGATTTAATGGCGGGTCCCAACTGGGGGACCCTCTTACCTCCTCCCTTCATAACAGCCACATGAACCAGGAGAGCGCTGCGACCTTGTGCCCAATGCCGGAGCGTCTCTGCCGCAAGTACCCGCGAACTGAGCCAGCGGGGGTATGCGACCTCGCTAGGGAGGTGACGGATCCGCAGCACAGAATGTCACTCTGACAAGAAAGTGCTGCAGCCCTTGAAGTCTTCTAATAAAAGCTTTTTCACGGCTTCCCAGTTCACCCCCCCCCCCCCGTTAAGTTACCTGCTCTGCAGGGCACCAACTCGAAAATGAGCTCAGTGCCTGGAGGCGGGGTTATAGAGGAGGCCCCAATGCATCCTGGGACAGTCTAAAGCTTTTGCCTATTGGTGCCTGGATCAAGATCCATCTCTACACCTCGATGTTTCCCTGTGGAAACCAATGTACCCCGCTGCAGAATTACTGGCTGCTTTATTTTTATACTGCAACTTCGTTTTCAGTTTGAACACACCCCACCCAAATCTAACTCTCTCTGCACATGTTACATCTGCCCCCCCTCCAGGCAGTGCACATGGGGGGTCATTCCGAGTTGTTCGCTCGCAAGCTGCTTTTAACAGCTTTGCACACGCTAAGCCGCCGCCTACTGGGAGTGAATCTTAGCTTCTTAAAATTGCGAACGAAAGATTCGCAATGTTGCGATAAGACATCTCTGTGCAGTTTCTGAGTAACTCGAAACTTACTCGGCATCTGCGATCAGTTCAGTGCTTGTCGTTCCTGGTTTGACGTCACAAACACACCCAGCGTTCGCCCAGACACTCCTCCGTTTCTCCAGCCACTCCCGCGTTTTTCCCAGAAACTGTAGCGTTTTTTCACACACACCCATAAAACGGCCAGTTTCCGCCCAGAAACACCCACTTCCTGTCAATCACAGTACGATCACCAGAACGAAGAAAAAACCGTGAGTAAAATTCCTAACTGCATAGCAAATTTACTTGGCGCAGTCGCAGTGCGAACATTGCGCATGCGCACTAAGCGGAAAATCGCTGCGATGCGAAGAAATTTACCGAGCGAACAACTCGGAATGACCCCCATGGTTTTGTCCATTAGCTAACAAATTTGCTGCTGAGATCAGATCTGAATTAGGCCCAAAATTAATGGCATACATCTATTTGCCCTATCAACTCTGAAATTGGTCCCTGCTCCTCTACCTATTCATCCACAACTGCACTGTCACACACTGGTCCCCTCCTCTGTTCACAGTTCCAGCAGGCATCATTGCCATCTCTCTACAGTATTCTAGGTCAAAGTGTGACGATCACCCACTTAGAATATATACTCTCTGCACTACAGTACTAATTGGTTGATGGTGGCTCATGCAGCAACAAGGGCCAGCAATGGCTTGTTTTTATTGCATGTGGCATTATTATGTGTTTTTGTTACATTGCTTGAAGTGTGCCTAGAAAATAAGATTTTAAACCTACCGGTAAATCTTTTTCTCCTAGTCCGTAGAGGATGCTAGGGACTCCGTAAGGACCACGGGGTATAAACGGGCTCCGCAGGAGACATGGGCACTATAAAGAACTTTTAGTAAGGGTGTGCACTGGCTCCTCCCTCTATGCCCCTCCTCCAGACCTCAGTTAGAGAACTGTGCCCAGAGGAGATGGACAATATGAGGAAAGGATTTTGTTAATCTAAGGGCAAGATTCATACCAGCCCACACCAATCATACCATATAACCTAGGAACAGAAAGAGGCGATCTCCCAGCGATGCTATATATAGACTCCGAATCCGTAAATGTTCCTGTTTCTTGAACACAGAACACAACATACAGTATATCCGTTAACTGGTGATGATAATTTCCACAGAAATTCCAACGTCACTTTTCTCAGTGACTGACCTTTATTAAATAGGATGCATTCACATAAAGGTTTCTTTCATATTTCATATAAACGACAATCCACGGCTTATCTACACCCGGCTTACCTTTAGGATAAGCCCTATATGCACTGAAAGGTTTCTTTTCCAGTTCTCATTAGTGTTGGAAACGTTGTTATCTCCAATCCAATCACTCCAAAGTGACAGCAAATGGTGAAAAAAATGTCTTTATTCAAACAAACCCACCAATGATGTGGGAATAAAATCCAAGACAGATAAAAACAAAAACGAAAAGTAAAAATAAAACACCACAAGAGGTACCCTAAATGCAATAGGGGCCACTCCCAATAGTACCGGTAGGAAGGACAGGGTATACACTCCCAATTCAAAGGGGTTATACGGAGAGCAGAAAGTTACCCAAGGTTAATGCCAACCACCGTAAAGAAGTACAGCCCAGGGTCCTCCTGTGGAACACCAACGCGTTTCGGATAAAATCCTTCCTCAGGGTATATGATATACCCTGAGGAAGGATTTTATCCGAAACGCGTTGGTGTTCCACAGGAGGACCCTGGGCTGTACTTCTTTACGGTGGTTGGCATTAACCTTGGGTAACTTTCTGCTCTCCGTATAACCCCTTTGAATTGGGAGTGTATACCCTGTCCTTCCTACCGGTACTATTGGGAGTGGCCCCTATTGCATTTAGGGTACCTCTTGTGGTGTTTTATTTTTACTTTTCGTTTTTGTTTTTATCTGTCTTGGATTTTATTCCCACATCATTGGTGGGTTTGTTTGAATAAAGACATTTTTTTCACCATTTGCTGTCACTTTGGAGTGATTGGATTGGAGATAACAACGTTTCCAACACTAATGAGAACTGGAAAAGAAACCTTTCAGTGCATATAGGGCTTATCCTAAAGGTAAGCCGGGTGTAGATAAGCCGTGGATTGTCGTTTATATGAAATATGAAAGAAACCTTTATGTGAATGCATCCTATTTAATAAAGGTCAGTCACTGAGAAAAGTGACGTTGGAATTTCTGTGGAAATTATCATCACCAGTTAACGGATATACTGTATGTTGTGTTCTGTGTTCAAGAAACAGGAACATTTACAGATTTGGAGTCTATATATAGCATCGCTGGGAGATCGTCTCTTTCTGTTCCTATTGTATTTAAAGAGGAGTGGTGCTCCTTTTGGAGATCTGCCGAGCTGAAGCTAGGGCGCAAGTTACTTTTTAAAACCTTTTTCTAAAGTTCATACCATATAACCTGGAATATACGCAACCAGTTAACAGTATGAACAAAAAACAGTATCAGTCAAAGACCGATTCTAACTGTAACATAACCCTTATGAAAGCAACAACTATTTACAAGTCTTGCAGATGTAGTCCGCACTGGGACGGGCGCCCAGCATCCTCTACGGACTAGGAGAAAAAGATTTACCGGTAGGTTTAAAATCTTATTTTCTCTTACGTCCTAGAGGATGCTGGGGACTCCGTAAGGACCATGGGGTTTATACAAACCTCCCAACCGGGCGGGAGAGTGCGGATGACTCTGCAGCACCGACTGAGCAAACGCAAGGTCCTCATCAGCCAGGGTATCAAACTTGTAGAATTTGCAAAAGAGTTTGAACCCGACCAAGTCGCTGCTCGGCAAAGCTGTAATGCCGAGACGCCTCGGGCAGCCGCCCAAGAAGAGCCCACCTTCCTAGTGGAATGGGTCTTTACTGAATTTGGTAACGGCAATCCAGCCGTAGAATGAGCCTGCTGAATCGTGTTACAGATCCAGCGAGCAATAGTCTGCTTAGAAGCAGGAGCGCCAACCTTGTTGGCTGCATACAGGACAAACAGAGCCTCTGTTTTCCTAACCCTAGCCGTCCTGGCTACATAAATCTTTAAGGCCCTGACTACATCCAGGGACTTGGAGTCCTCCCAGTCCCCCGTAGCCACAGGCACCACAATAGGTTGGTTCATATGAAATGAAGAAACCACCTTAGGCAAAAATTGAGGACGAGTCCTCAACTCCGCTCTATCCACATAGAAAATCAAATAGGGGCTCTTGTGGGACATACCCGCCTTGCAGATGCCAAGGCCAATAACATGACCACCTTCCACGTGAGAAATTTTAATTCAACCGTTTGAAGAGGCTCAAACCAGTGAGATTTCAGGAAACTTAACACCACGTTAAGGTCCCACGGTGCCACTGGGGGCACAAAGGGGGGCTGGATGTGCAGCACTCCCTTCACAAACGTCTGAACTTCTGGGAGAGAAGCCAATTCCTTCTGAAAGAATATAGATAGGGCCGAAATCTGTACCTTAATGGAGCCTAACTTCAGGCCCATATCCACTCCTGTCTGTAGAAAGTGGAGAAACCGGCCCAGATGGAAATCTTCAGTAGGAGCATTCTTGGCTTCACACCAAGATACATACTTCCTCCAGATACGGTGATAATGCTTTGCCGTCACCTCATTCCTAGCCTTTATCAGAGTAGGGATGACTTCCCCCGGAATACCCTTCCCAGCTAGGATTCGGTGTTCAACCGCCATGCCGTCAAACGTAACCGCGGTAAGTCTTGGAACACGCAGGGCCCCTGCTGTAACAGGTCCTCCCTGAGAGGAAGAGGCCACGGATCTTCTGTGAGCATTTCCTGAAGATCTGAGTACCAGGCCCTTCGAGGCCAATCTGGAAATGAGTATTGTCTGCACTCTTTTTTGTCTTATGATTCTCAATATTTTTGAGATGAGAGGAAGAGGAGGAAACACATAGACCAACTGAAACACCCATGGTGTCACCAGGGCGTCTACTGCTACTGCCTGAGGGTCCCGTGACCTGGCACAATACCTCCGAAGCTTCTTGTTGAGGCGTGACGCCATCATGTCTATTTGAGGAATTCCCCAAAGACTTGTTATCTCTGCAAAAACTTCTTGATGAAGTCCCCACTCTCCTGGATGGAGATCGTGTCTGCTGAGGAAGTCTGCTTCCCAGTTGTCCACTCCCGGAATGAAGACAACTGACAGAGCGCTTACGTGATTTTCCGCCCAGCGAAGAATCCTGGTGGCTTCCGCCATCGCCACCCTGCTCCTTGTCCCGCCTTGGCGGTTTACATGAGCCACGGCTGTGACGTTGTCTGATTGAATCAGAACCGGTAGGTCGCGAAGAAGATTCTCCGCTTGTCGTAGGCCGTTGTATATGGCCCTCAATTCCAGTATGTTGATGTGTAGACAAGCCTCCTGGCTTGACCATAGTCCCTGAAAATGTCTTCCTTGAGTGACTGCTCCCCATCCTCGGAGGCTCGTGTCCGTGGTCACCAGAACCCAGTCTTGAATGCAGAACCTGCGACCCTCTAGAAGGTGAGCACTCTGCAGCCACCACAGGAGAGACACCCTGGCCCTGGGGGACAGGGTTATTTTCTGATGTATTTGTAGATGGGACCCGGACCACTTGTCCAGAAGGTCCCACTGAAAAGTCCTCGCATGAAACCTGCCGAAGGGGATGGCCTCGTAGGCTGCCACCATTTTTCCCAGAACTCGAGTGCATTGATGAACAGACACTCTTTTTGGTTTTAGCAGGTCTTTGACCATGTTCTGGAGATCCTGGGCTTTTTCCAATGGGAGAAAAACCCTCTTTTGTTCCGTGTCCAGAACCATGCCTAGGATAGATAGCCGAGTCGTTGGAACCAATTGTGACTTTGGCAGATTGAGAATCCAACCGTGCTGTTGCAGCACTCTCAGGGAGAGCGACACGCTCTTCAGCAATTGATCTCTCGATCTCGCCTTTATCAGAAGATCGTCCAAGTATGGGATAATTGTGACTCGCTGTCTGCGCAGGAGCACCATCATCGCCGCCATTACCTTGGTGAAAATCCTCGGGGCCGTGGAAAGCCCAAACGGCAACGTCTGAAACTGGTAATGACAGTCCTGTACAGCGAATCTCAGGTACTCCTGATGAGGGGAATATATGGGGACATGAAGGTATGCATCCTTTATGTCTAGTGACACCATAAAATCCCTCCCTTCCAGGCTGGATATTACAGCTCGGAGCGATTCCATCTTGAATTTGAACTTTTTCAAGTACAGGTTTAGGGATTTTAGATTTAAAATGGGTCTGACCGAACCATCCGGCTTCGGGACCACAAACAGGGTTGAATAATACCCGTTTCCCTGTTGGACCAGGGGAACCTTGACAACCACTTGCTGTTGACACAGCTTTTGAATTGCAGCTAACACTACTTCCCTCTCCGGGGGTGAAGCTGGCAAGGCCGACTTGAAAAATCGGCGAGGGGGCACCTCTTCGAATTCCAGCTTGTAGCCTTGGGAAACAATTTCCATCGCCCAAGGATCCACGTCTGAAAGAACCCAGATCTGGCTGAAAAGTTGAAGGCGTGCCCCCACTGGTGCGGACTCTCTTAGGGGAGCCCCAGCGTCATGCGGTGGATTTTGTAGAAGCCGGGGAGGACTTCTGCTCTTGGGAACTAGCCGAAGCAGGTGTAATCTTTCCTCTACCCTTACCTCTGGCAAGGAAGGAGGAGCCCCAACCTCTTCTGGACTTATGCGACCGAAAGGACTGCATCTGATACTGTGGAGTTTTCTTTTGCTGTTGGGGAACAAAAGGTAAAAAGGTAGATTTACCCGCGGTAGCTGTGGAAACCAGGTCCGCGAGCCCCTCCCCAAACAACACTTCACCCTTGTAAGGTAAAACCTCCAAATGCTTCTTTGAGTCTGCATCACCCGTCCATTGGCGGGTCCATAGAGCTTGTCTCGCAGAAATAGCCATGGCATTGGCTCTGGAACCCAGCAGCCCAACGTCTCTTTGAGCGTCCCTCATATATAAGACTGCGTCTTTAATGTGGGCTAAGGTTAATAAAATGGTATCCCTGTCTAGGGTATCAAGGTCAGCTGACAAGGTATCTGTCCATGCTGCAACTGCGCTACATACCCATGCCGATGCTATTGCCGGTCTGAGCAAAGCACCTGTATGCGCATAAATAGACTTTAAAGTAGTCTCCTGTCTGCGATCAGCAGGATCCTTGAGGGCTGCCGTGTCCGGAGACGGTAGCGCCACCTTCTTGGACAGGCGTGTTAAAGCCTTGTCCACTCTGGGAGAGGATTCCCAACGTACCCTGTCCTGTGCAGGGAAAGGATACGCCATAAGAACCCTTTTGGGTATCTGCAGTTTTTTATCTGGAGTTTCCCAAGCTTTTTCAAATAACTCGTTAAGCTCATGGGATGGGGAAAAGGTTACCTCAGGTTTCTTTTCCTTATACATGCGCACCCTCATGTCAGGGACAGAGGGGTCATCAGTGATATGCAAAATATCTTTTATTGCAATAATCATACACTGAATACTTTTTGCCACCCTTGGGTGTAATTTTGCATCATCGTAGTCGACACTGGAGTCAGAATCCGTGTCGGTACCAGTGTCTACTATTTGGGATAGGGGACGTTTTTGAGACCCAGAGGGGCCCTGTGACCCAGTCCAATCCGTGGATTGACTCCCTGCTTTCTCCCTGGACTCTGCTTTGTCCAGTCTCTTATGTAATGAGGCCACACTTGCATTTAACATATGCCACATGTCCATCCAATCATGAGTCGGCGTTGCCGACGGAGACACACCACTCATCTGCTCCTCCACCTCCTTGGACGAGCTTTCCGCTTCAGACATGCCGACACGCACGTACCGACACCCCCCACACACAGGGATATATCTATAAGGGGACAATTCCCCAGCCAACTGACACTGGAATAAGACCCAGATAGCGCTTTTTATATATATAATCAATGTGTATACACTCAGTGCGCCTTAAAAATGCCCCCCCCCCCCCTCTTTTCAGCCCACTGTCACCGAATTCAGCAGGGGAGAGTCCGGGGAGCCAGCTTCTCTGCAGCGTTCTGTGGAGAAAATGGCGCTGTTAGTGCTGAGGGATCAAGCTCCGCCCCCTCCAGCGGCGGGCTTCGGTCCCGCTTCAATATACAAAAAATGGCGGGGGATCTCTGTATTTACTGCCTCCGCAGCCTAATGTACCCTTATTGCCAGTCCAGAGGTTTATTGCTGCCCAGGGCGCCCCCCCTGCGCCCTGCACCCATCAGTGCCCGTTCCGTGTGTGTAGTGTGTGGGAGCAATGGCGCGCAGCGTTACCGCTGCGCGCTTACCTCAGTGAAGATCTGAAGTCTTCTGCCGCCTTGAAGTCTTCTTTTCTTCTTATTCTCACCCGGCTTCTACCTTCCGGCTCTGCGAGGAGGACGGCGGCGCGACTCTGGGATGAACGGCGGGGTGAGACCTGCGTTCCGACTCCCTCTGGAGCTAATGGTGTCCAGTAGCCTAAGAAGCAGAGCCTATCACTTAAGTAGGTCTGCTTCTCTCTCCTCAGTCCCACGATGCAGGGAGCCTGTTGCCAGCAGTGCTCCATGAAAATAAAAAACCCAACAAAATTCTTTTTCAGAGAAACTCAGGAGAGCTCCCCTGTAATGCACCCTATCTCCTCTGGGCACAAAATCTAATTGAGGTCTGGAGGAGGGGCATAGATGGAGGAGCCAGTGCATACCCTTACTAAAAGTTCTTTATAGTGCCCATGTCTCCTGCGGAGCCCATCTATACCCCATGGTCCTTATGGAGTCCCCAGCATCCTCTAGGACGTAAGAGAAAATAAATTTCCGGCATAAGTGTAACTGGTATGTTGTAGATGCATCCATTCTAAGTATAGTGATGTTTCCTGATCTCTGGAGACTGAGAATTCAAGTCCTTTTGCAGAGAAAAAAGGCTGATAATCTCACAATGCTGGATGTGCAGCCTCACCACACTTTGGGCCTGATTCACAGGTGGACACAATTGCAGCCGCGACCGTGTCTTTTCACCTTCAGGTTACTCAGGATGGTCGGTGTTTTCACCCTGCAAGGGGCAGTAGAACTGTGGGCCTAATTCAGATCTGATCGCAGGGCTGCGTATTTTGCTGTCCTGCGATCAGATAGTCTTCCAGTGCGATTGAATCCTCCTGATCGGGACGGGAACTAACGTCAGACATCCTCCCTTAAAACGTTTGAGCACGCCTGCATTTTCTCCGGCAGGGTCCACAGGTTATCCACAGGATAACAATGGGGGATATGATGAAGCGACAGCGGATTTGCACCAATTGGTCAAAGCTTTCCTGCCTCCCAGCATGCAAGGGGCCTGTCCATATATCCCCGCCTCCTGGCTCAGGCAAATCAGTTTTTTGTTTGGTGCGGCAGGAGCCGAACCATGGTCAGAGGGCTGCTGGTTTTTATAGTCTTACTATTTTTCTGAGCAGTCTTTGTAAACAACGTCTTATACAGGTATGTACCTTAGAAAGAGTCGCTCCAACAACTCTACGCCAGGTCGTGACAACGCTTACCAACGAGTACAGTGTTGTTTCGGCGGGCGTCTGTGTCGGATATACTAGCAGGTCCAGCAGACGTTACCAGGCTGTGGCCGGAGCACGGGGCGAAGGTATGGCATCGGTTCCGCTTAGAAGGGGAATACAGACACAGCTGCACTGTTTTGGGAGGAAACTACCAAACAGTCGCTGTCACGGCTGCCACCTCGGGTGCACCAGCGCTAGGCCTTAGGGATCATAGGCTCCAGGAATAGTATGAGGTCACGATCCCTAGGGTTGATGTCAGCAGTGGGGAGTCAGACGCTCTCCTGGTCGCCCCTCCCCCCGGTTCATGACCAGTTTCCTCAGAGTCTCCCGCCATGAACTGTTTCCCGCTTCCGTCTCAGACTCTGTACACATAGGGGTCCCAGTCGCAGCATAGGCGGCTGTGTGACTGGTGCGTCTGTGTTCACTGAGCTTCTGTGTTCACTATAGGTTCATGGAGCGGCAGTGTACACTAGTAGCGTTTGGATCCACTCAGCGTTCGCTAACGTATTGACCGGTCCTGGAAGCGAGGGGAGTCTCCCTGCATCCCACTCTACTGAGTACGGGTAATACAGCACTAAGTCTCTATCTACTTTTTTGAGTATGAATAGTTAGATAAGTGTCTATTGCATATGAGTCTGTATACATTTACTGTTGTTTCTTTCGCAATGCGTCTGAATACGGTAGATCTGTTTAAACATGATTCAGTAATATGTTCTCCTACATACTTGAAATGTAGTTGTAGTTGATGATGTGCTCATATTGCTAATTATACTAATGTATAACATGTGACTGACTGCTAGTGTGATTGCTGACTTTACTATATTCTGTCAGTTTTGATCTATTCTGATCCTCAATGCTGGTGCATGGGTAGGGTCGGATTGTATGTCACTTTAAAAAGCTTCAAGTGATTACAGTCACAAACTGTGTAGTACACTGTGGAAGTGTTGATTATTTATCATGTCTAAGAGCGGCAAAGATGAGGACGATACACTTGCAGCAACACCAACACTAATATCATGTTTGTCTTGCAAAGCTGTGTTATCCTCTCAGGATTTGGTTCAGGATGGTTTGTATGCAAATTGTTTTAGCTTTCGCCAGGGGTTCTTGAAAAATACAATACAAATTCAGGTGCAGGTTGATCCACCTTAGGCTATGTTTGCACAGACTTTATCCAGCATAGCTGAAAGGATAATTCCTCCAACTCCGGTACCAGGGATAGGTTACACGATTAACCCTTACATGCAGCTTCCCACTTGTGGTGTATCACTTCCAGCAGCTGCCTCTCAAAAGAAACAGGCTGATATGGTTCAGATGAGGATTCATCGGAGGATGAAAGCTCAATTAATTCGGCATACGAAGAGGAGGAGGAAGGTCTCAGCTCAGTGGATATAGCTGAGTTAATTAAAGCAATGAAAGCCATTCTATCCTTAGAGGATTCAGCAGACCCTGTGTTAAAAACCAAGGCAACTGTGTTTAAACGTCCCAAAACAGTTAAGACTGAGTTTCCAGGGTCAGATCAGTTGCGAAAATCTACATTACCTTTGCCTTCAACATCATTAAATTATGTCACGGATAAGAGAGTGGATGGTTTTCTAAAAAACATTTTTTCCCTGTCTGGGGCAGTCATAAGGCCAGCCATGGCTTCAGCTTGGATGGCAAAGGCAGCGGCTGCCTGGGCTGATGCATTGGAGGCAGATTTTTCAATAGCATCTAGAGAGCAAAAAATCCCATATAGCACATATACTGTAAAACAGGCTGTAATGTTCTTGGAAGAAGCAGCATTGGATATGGGTACTATTGTCTCCAGGGCATCAGCTTCAACAATAGCTGCTGTACAGCAGTTTGGCTACGTACGTGGAAACCTGATCCAGAATCTAAGAAGGTTTTGGAATCTTTGCCCTTTTCTGGAGATATTCTTTTTGGCAAAGAATTGACAAATATTTTGGAATCAGAAGCAGACTCCAAGAAAGTAAAGTTTCCTTCCACATACAATTTCAAACCTAAAGCTCTGGCTTTTTGGCCCTTTCAGTCTCAAGGAAAAGCTAAAAGTGATAGCAGGCAGTCCCAATACAACAAGTCTGGTAAGACTAAAAAGCATTGGGCTACCAGAGGACTGCTTGGTAAAACAGATAAGCCATCAGCCTGATGGTGCGGGGCCTCCACATAGGGGATCCCAGGGTGGGGGGCCGACTTCTTCAGTTTGCACAGATCTGGAAGCAGTCTACAACAGATGCCTGGGTGCAGGAAGCAATATCCCTAGGTTATGCTTTTGCCTTCAAGAAGCACCTTCCTCAAAGGTTTTTTTGTACCAGCCCGTCTCGGGTAGAGACGAAGGCCAAGGCTTTGCAAGAGGCAGTTCAGAAATTGCTTCAGTCAGGAGTAGTAATTCCAGTTCCTCATGCACAACGAGGACAGGGGTTTTACTCCAACCTGTTTTTAGTTCAGAAGTCAAATGGGTCATTTTGGCCCATTCTCAATCTCAAAGTGCTGAACAAATACATTTGGTTACCTCAGTTTCAAATGGAGACTTTACGTTCCATCATTTTGGCCATGGAGCCAGGGGATTATATGGTATCCCTGGATATACAGGATGCTTACCTAAATGTTCCTATAGCACTGTCCCATTAGTGCTATCTCAGGTTCGCTATCCTCCAACAGCATTTTCAGTTCCAGGCCCTACCTTTTGGGTTAGCCACAGCCCCCAGAGTATTTACCAAGATTATGGTGGTAATGGCAGCTTACCTCCGCCAGCAGGGTATAAGAATTTTCCCATACCTCGACAATCTTTTAATCCTGGCAGTCGCAGGAATTGCTCCTATGTCATCTGCAACAGACAATAACGTGTCTGCAGAAGCACGGGTGGCTCATAAATTGGGCAAAATCGTCTCTGGCTCCGTCACAGCATATGACTCAATTGGGGGCTGTACTGGATTCAAGTCTTCAGAGAGTAATGTTACCTCTGAACAAGATATCCAAGGTTCAGTCAAGGATTCAGGACTTGCTACACAGTCAATGGTATCCATTCACGCAGCAATGCGTGTGATGGGTTTGATGGTGTCAACATTCGACATGGTGGAGTATGCACAATTCCACTCGAGGCCTCTTGCCAAACGGAATAGGTTGCATCAGACGATAAAAACACAGACTATGGTTCTTACGATAGAAGTAATAAGGTCATTAGCCTGGTGGCTACAGACATCCCATCTGGACAAGAGGAGACCCTTTTGAATATCAGATTGGGAAATTCTGACAACAGATGCCAGTCGCCAGGGCTGGGGAGCAGTGTCAGGAAGGTTGTGGTTCCAGGGGCAATGGACCAAGGAAGAAGGTTGCCTACCAATAAATATATTGGAACTTCGGGCCATATACATGTCACTGATTCAGGCAAAGGACATTCTTCGAGGAAAACCAGTCCAGATCCGCTCTGACAATGCGATGGCAGTAGCGTACCTCAACCATCAGGGAGGAACTCGCAGCCAAAAAACGATGAAGGAGGTAAGTCACATACTAAAGTGGGCAGAACTTCATCATCCAGCCTTGTCCGCAGTGTTCATTCTGGGAGTCATAAACTGGGAAGCGGACTTTCTAAGTCGACACGCCATTCAGGCAAGCAAATGGGCTCTACACCCGGAGGTCTTCCAGACTCTAGTAGACAAGTGGAGGTTGCCAGAGATAGATCTCATGGCGTCCCGGCTGAACAACAAAGTTCTCGCATACGGGTCAAGAACAAAGGATTCCAGAGCAATCTTTGTGGATGCCCTGTCGGTGAGTTGGGACTTTCATCTGGCTTATGTGTTTCCTCCAATCACCCTATTACCCAGGGTAGTGAGAAAGATAAAGCAAGGGAAAGGTTCCGTGATACTAATAGCTTTGACTTGGCCCAGAAAGCATTGGTACACAGATCTGCAGAGGATGTCGATGGATGCTCCACTTCTGCTCCCTCAATGTCCAGATCTACTGATGTAGGGTCCTTGTTATTACAGACATCTGGATTGACTGTCTTTGACAGCGTGGCTCTTGAAACCTCTATCCTGAAGTCAAGAGGATTCTCACAACAGGTAATTCACACTATGCTCAGAGCAACAAACCCTTCCTCAGCTAGCATTTATCACTGAATATGACAAACCTATATTCATTGGTGCAGTGAATGGAAAATGGCCCCAAAGTTTTTCAGAGTTTCCAGGGTCTTCAGGCAGGAATGGATAAAGGTTCGAAGGTGGCTTCCTTGAGAGTGCAATTGTCAGCATTGACTGTATGGTTCCAAAAGAAGATTGCCAACTTACAGGATGTGCATACTTTTTTTCCAGGGAATGCTGCGCATTCAACCTCCTTTTGTTCCTCCTACAGTGCCTTGGGACTTAAGTCTTGTTCTGAAAGCCCTTCAAGTTGCCCCATTTGAACCACTTAATAAAGTGGATCTTAAATGGTTGACAGCTAAAGTTCTCTTTCTACTGGCTACGGCGTCAGCTAGAAGAGTATCAGATTTAGGGTCATTATCATGTTGTTCCCCATTTCTGATTTTTTTTTATCCAGATCAATCAATTCTCAGAACTAGGTCTGGGTATCTTCTGAAGGTGGTGTCTAAATTCCACCTTAATGAAGAAATTGTAGTCCCGGCTTTCCAGGTACCGGGCCTTTCTGTGGGAGATGCATCGCTGGACGTGGTCCGTGCATTAAGGATCTACGTGGATTGTACCAGTGCCATCGGAAAGACAGATTCTCTTTTCATTCTCTACGGATTTCACAAGATGGATGGCCTGCTGATAAGCAGACGCTGGCAAGCTGGCTTTGGATGATGATTTCAGAAGCATATTCTCAAGCTGATCTCCGTGCTCCGGCTAATGTCTCTGCTCACTCTACTCGTAAGGTAGGTCCATCATGGGCAGCACAACGTGGTACTTCAGCAGAACAGATATGTAAGGCAGCCACATGGTCTTCCATTAACACATTCATTAGACATTATGCCATGGATACCTTTGCCTCTCATGACGCTGAATTCGGGCGAAGGATTCTCCTGTCCTATCAGGAGTGTCCCCACCACTAAATTGCTTTGGGAAATCCCATTGTTATCCTGTGGATAACCTGTGGACCCTGCCGCATAAATATACGTTATGGTAAGAACTTACTGTTGATAACAGTATTTCTCCTAAGTCCACAGGGATCCCACCCTGACGCACCTGATTTGAGGATCCTTTTACTCACTAACCTCTTCCTTCTTGTACGGATGGGTGTGCATGTGTGTTCTTATCGCCTGATTAGGGCTATCTATGATGCTCCTGCCTTGAGCTTTGGAATACAACTGATTTGCCTGAGCCAGGAATATATGGACTGCCCTTTGCATGCTGGGAGGCCGGAAAGCTTTGACCGATTGGTGCAAATCCGCTGTTGCTTCATCCTATCCCCCACTGTTATCCTGTGGATAGTGTGGACATAGTGAAATACCATTATCAACGGTAAGTTCTTACCATAACGTATATTTTCCCGACACACCCTGAAAACGGTCAGTTTCCACCCACAAACGGCCTCTTGCTGTCAATCACCTTGCGAACGCCAACGAGCATTACACCCCTGGCAACGAGCATGACACCCTTGGCAACGAGCATGATACCCCTGGCAAGGAGCATTACACCCCTGGCAATGAGCATGACACCTCTGCAAGGGACATGACACCCCTAACAACGAGCATGACACCCCTGGCAATGAGCATTACATCCCTGGTAACGAGCATTACGCCCCATGGCAACAAGCATGGAACCCAGAGCATGAAACACCTGGCAATGAGCATGACACCCCCCTGCAACAAGCATAACACCCAGAGCATGAAACCCCTGGCAACAAGCTTGGAACCCAGAGCATGAAAACCCTGGCAACGAGCATGGAACCCAGAGTATGGAACCCCTGGCAACAAGCATGTAATTTAAAAGTAATTAGAAGCCTTACTGTGTAGCATAATGTATCACGGGCATTGCGGTATAGAATAATGTATAATGGGCATTGCAGTGTGTGGCATAATGTGTCACAGGCATTATGGTGTGTGGCATAATGTATTACAGGAATTGCGGTGTGTGATATAATGTATAACGGGCATTGCGGTGTGTCGTATAATATGTCAGGGACGTGGCATAGTGCATCACGGGCATTACGGTGTGTGGCATATTGTGTAATGGGAATTGCAGTGTGTGGCATAATGTGTCATGGGCATTGCGGTATGGCATAATGTATAATGGACATTGCAGTATTTGACATAAAGTGTCACAGGCATTATGGTGTGTGGCATAATGTAACACAGGCATTGCGGTGTGTGGCACAATGTATCACGGGCATTGCGGTGTGTGGTATAATGTGTCAGAGGTATTGCGGTGTGTGGTATAATGTGTCAGGGGTGTGCTATAGCGTATCACAGGCATTACAGTGTGTGGCATATTGTGTAATGGGAATTGCGGTGTGTGGCATGTGTCACAGGCATTACGGTTTGTGACATAAGGGGCATTACTATAAGGAGGAAAAATTACAAATAATGTAAGAGGCAAGAATTAGGATTTTATTTTTCCTGTGGGGGCCAATGTCTGGACATGTAGGTTGCAAAACTGGGGTGTTAGGTAGTCTTTAACTGCAATGTCACGCCCCTTGCAGCAAAGCCATGCCTCCTTTTTGGAGAGTGTGCACACCGTGCAAATACTTTACTTTTTATATGGCAATGGGGAAAGGGGGGACTTTTTTGCACAGGGGAGCAAAATTTATAGTTACGCCACTGGTTAAAACTAAAACCCTTGGTATATTTGAAAGTTTCTAGCAAGTTCCCCCCTTCCCTTCTCTGCTCCAAATTATACATGTTAGTGATATAGACCACTTACCATGTTAGTTGCCTTTCTTTGTATGCTCTATATGTACTTCTGTCCTTCTGGAGATATGGGACCTAATTCAGACCTGATCGCAGCAGCAACATTTTTCTCTAATGGGCAAAACCATGTGCAGTGCAGGTGAGGCAGATATAACATGTGCAGAGAGCGTTAGATTTGGGTTGGTCATTTTGTTTCTGTGCATGGTAAATACTGGCTGATTTATTTTTACAATTCAATTTAGATTTCAGTTTGAACACACCCCACCCAAATCTAACTCTCTCTGCACATGTTATATCTGCCCGACTTGCACTGCACACGGTTTTGCCCATTAGAGAAATTTTTTGCTGCTGCGATCAGGTCTGAATTAGGCCCAAGGTCTCCAGAACTGAACACAGTATTCTAGATGAGGCCGTACCAATGACCTATACTGTGGCATTATTACTTTTTATTTCCCTGCTACTGATTCCTCTCTCTATGCAACCAAGCATCTGACTTGCCTTTCTCATTGCTTTGTTGCATTGCTTCCCTGCCTTTTAAGTCTTGAAATAATGACTCCTAAATCCATTTCCTCCTCAGTAGTTTCCATTATAGTACTCTTCATACTATATTTAGTCTTTGGGTTTTTGAGACCCAAGTGCATGATTTTGCATTTTTTTTTTTTTTTTTGCATTCAACGGTACTTGTCGCGTTCTTGACCATTCTTCAAGTCTACCTAGTCCATCAATCATTTTACCCTGCCCAGTGTGTATACCCTGTTGCATTTCTTTGTGTCATCTGCAAAAAGGCATACTATTTGCAATGTCACCAACAAAGATTTTAAAGAGCACTAATCCAAGTACAGATTCCTGGGGTACTCCACTGGTAACATTTCCTTTGAATGCACTCCATTACTACAACTGTCTATTTTCTATCCTGCAACCACGTTCATCTCCATTTAACTTTTTTATAATCCAATCCCAAGCATTCAAGTTTATTTAGCAGTCTGTGATGTGGGACAGTGTCAAATGCCTTGCTAAAATCTAGATATGCTACATCTACAGCTTCCCCTTGATCTGTTATTTTAGTCATGGAGTAAAAAAATTAAGTAAGCTATGTGTGGCGTGATCTCCTCCCAGTAAATCCATGCTGTTTGGGATCGTGCAAAATGTTTGATTTACAATATTCCACAACTCTTTCTTTTAACAGTGTTTCCATTACTTTCTCTAACAACTGATGTAAGGCTTAGTGGTCTGAAGTTACTTGCATTTTCCTTGATTCCACTTTTGTGCAGTGCAACTACATTCAGTCTTTCCCAGTTCTCTGGAACTGCACCTGTATCTAGTGACTTGATGAATAATTCTGTTAATGTTGCTACCAGCACATCTTTAAGCTCTTTTAGTATCCGTGGATTGATCTCATCTGGCCCCATAAAAGTTAATATTAAAGTTATTAATATTTAATTGTCTGTCCTTTAGTCTTGGTAATTATATTACAGTGCTTTCCTTGGCTGTCCCAATGACAAAGTGAGGTGAGTTTTGGATAATTCTTGACACTTACTTCCAAAATCAAAGAACAACATGCTCAAGCTATTTATATGAAATGCTGAATGCTAATTGGTCAATAAGCAGCAACATCTGATTGCTACTGTCCGCTAGAGCATGCTCAGATGTATTGACATTGTGCTTCTTTCAGTGGTTTTGCAGTATAACTTTGTAACTGGTTGCTGTTATTAAAAAAGGTGTCATATTTAAAAGCTGTACAAAAAGATATATAACATCTTTTTACCCCTTTTTCACTGCCAGATTATTGAACATGAATGCACATCAACCTGGGTTTTTGCTCAGTGGAAAAGGGTCCAAAAAAAACCCCTGGGTACAGTGACCCAGGAGTTCAACCTGCTTAAGTGTCAGCGTATACGTATAACCCCTATGGACAGCTGTCATCAGGGAGGGAGAGATTACAGCCTCCTGTATGGTCCGTACCCTCCCTGCTTCATACGAGGTGGCTATAATCTCTCCCTGCCTGTCTCCCCGGTGACAGCTTGTTACTGCAGAAACCCTCCCGACACGCACCCAGACGCCCCCCTACTCCATACTGCAGGTCGCTGGTCCGCTCCTGCGATCAGGAGAGATCTGGAGCTTTCTGCATTTGGGGGTGACATCATCTCCAAGCGCCGGCACTGCTCCCGCATTCAGTGTGAATGGCACCAACCCAAGGAATGTAGCAAGTTGGCACTGCAGTGGGAATGGGGTAAGACCCAGGTATTCAAAATCCCGGGTCAGACCTGGGACTTTGGTGGAAAAGGGGTATTATAGTAGCAAAGTAACAACATTAACATAACTGCATTCAAACACACAAAAGTAAAAATGTTCCTGTGAAGCGATGCATGACTTTGTGCCACCACCGTATTTAAGGATGCAGTAAAATGTGATGCAGCATCAGCTCCTCAGGAGACACGTTTACACTGACTCAGAATAAGAAGTGTATGATGTGTTTGAAAACTGCAGTTGTGTGCATGGGAATATTGTCTGGGTATGTGAGTCTTTAGCTTTCATTCATCAAGTAACCCATCACTCTAGTAGACCACTGCTTGTGACTCCGCTCAACATGACATAAAACATGGGCAAGAACTGTACTGTATAAACCACATATGTCTATAGGAATCAGAGGCAGGTGGCACTGATCTTATTATAAGAAGGTCACATAATGATGACAAATCATTACCTATGGTTCTGTGTGTGTGAGAGACAATTCCATGAAGAATACGTAGAGACACAAAGGGCACAGATTAAAGTTCATGAGGGGCTGCAATGCGTCACCTATTACTTACTGCCTGACATTCTTCCAGCTCCATACTTATATATGCCTCTACATATATACAGTACATACAGTATGTACAGATACACATTCACAGCTACAAACATACACATACACTTACATCTAAGTTACTATCAATTATAAAGTGCAGAAATAATGAGGCAATCACATTGCTAGCAGTGCTATAGCACAAAATATATGCAAATACACGCTTTCTACCAACATATCATTACAAAAATATATAATATCTTTAGTTAGGAAAAAAACAAATTTAAGATGAAAAAAATAATAATTAAGGAACAGTAATTCATAAATTATAAAATGTTGGACAAATACTGAAACAGGGAGACAAACACAATCTAAAATGGACCAAGTGTCTCTGATTCTCAAAACTGTATACCTGCACGAACACACACACACATATATATATATATATATATATATATATATACTGTGTATATGTATATATATACATATATATATATATATATATACTGTGTATATGTATATATATATATATATATATAGTCATTACAAGTAATAATAATAAGCATACCCATGACTTCATACCTGAGCCAGTGTTGTTGTGTCTGACCCCAATGTCTGATCTGACCATCTTACAAGTAATGCCTTTTCTAAGTGAACAACTTATGTAGGAGAATCCCAGTATCCTCCCAGAATTGGGGTGGGCACAGGCACTGGTTCATATTGCATGTAATATTGGAATTTACATGTTGAATAATTAGTCTGAAGGAGCATGGCTGCACGGTAGGGAATAAGTAACAGTGACAGAACACTGTCAGCAAGATGCAAAGGTCACCGGGCAAGTCTAATAAGGCATTTTCCTCTTATAGATAAAGGGAAAATGGTTTATGTTAAAATATGGCTGGCACCCTATATATGAGAGACAAGGTATTTATAATGGTTTTCTAAACTTTTATATGTCTGTAACTACTAAATGCTTTTACTGTCTCTCACTCTTATCTGGACCTTGTATTCCAATGACAAAATACATATCTATTGTGGCCATTGTAAAGTAATTACTATAAGGACATTGGTATATTATAAACATCATTTCACTGAATATAAACTATGTCATTTTCTCAGAAAACAGCTAATAAAAACATGGGTGGTCATTCTGAGTTGTTCGCTCGGTAATTTTCTTCGCATCGCAGCGATTTTCCGCTAATTGCGCATGCGCAATGTTCGCACTGCGACAAGTAAATTTGCTATGAAGATTGGTATTTTACTCACGGCATTACAAGGTTTTTTCTTCGTTCTGGTGTTCGTAATGTGATTGACAGGAAGTGGGTGTTTCTGGGAGGAAACTGGCCGTTTTATGGGAGTGTTTGAAAAAACGCTGCCATTTCTGGGAAAAACGCGGGAGTAGCTGGAGAAATGGAGGAGTGTCTGGGCGAACGCTGGGTGTGTTTGTGACGTCAAACCAGGAACGACAAGCACTGAACTGATCGCACTGGAAGAGTAAGTCTCGAGCTACTCAAAAACTGCACAGAGAAGTCTTTTCGCAATATTGCGAATCTTTCGTTCGCAATTTTGATAAGCTAAGATTCACTCCCAGTAGGCGGCGGCTTTGCGTGTGCAATGCTGGTAAAAGCAGCTTGCGAGCGAACAACTCGGAATGAGGGCCATAATGTACAGCCACCTGATTATCTTAACTCATCCCAAAATCTCTTGGGGCCTGATTCAGACCTGATCGTAGCCGTTGCTGTCCGGGTCGCAGTGGCCGCGTGTGATGTCACGCAGCCAGCACGGCCTGCCCCCCCCCCCCCCCGCATGGTCTGGGCACGCCTGCGTTGCCCGGACCGCCCCCCCCCCTCCCAAAACGGCGGGCAAACGCCGCCTACTTGCCCCCTCCCGCCTCTGCCTGTCAATCAGGCAGAGGCAATCGCTGGGCTGAGATGGCCATCGGCTGTCTGGCATGCGCCGATGCCATGCGCAGTTCAGACCTGATCGGCTGCTGTGTGTTTTCGCAGAGCAGCGATCAGGTCTGAATTAGGCCCTCGGTCCGCTCCTTTCATTGTTCCACATGCCTTCTATTGTTTCCTTACCCAAATATTCTTACTTTTGCCCCATATAATCTTGTCTTGTCCAGTAACTGTCATTAATGGAATGCACAATGTTTTGTGATAAGGTAAAAAATAAGATTTTACTTGCCGATAAATCTATTTCTCGTAGTCCGTAGTGGATGCTGGGACTCCGTCAGGACCATGGGGAATAGCGGCTCCGCAGGAGACAGGGCACAAAATTTAAAAGTTTGACCACTAGGTGGTGTGTACTGGCTCCTCCCCCTATGACCCTCCTCCAAGCCTCAGTTAGGATACTGTGCCCGGACGAGCGTACACAATAAGGAAGGATTTTGAATCCCGGGTAAGACTCATACCAGCCACACCAATCACACCGTACAACTTGTGATCTGAACCCAGTTAACAGTATGACAAACGTAGGAGCCTCTGAACAGACGGCTCACAACAATAACAACCCGATTTTTTTGTAACAATAACTATGTACAAGTATTGCAGACAATCCGCACTTGGGATGGGCGCCCAGCATCCACTACGGACTACGAGAAATAGATTTATCGGTAAGTAAAATCTTATTTTCTCTGACGTCCTAGTGGATGCTGGGACTCCGTCAGGACCATGGGGATTATACCAAAGCTCCCAAACGGGCGGGAGAGTGCGGATGACTCTGCAGCACCGAATGAGAGAACTCCAGGTCCTCCTTAGCCAGGGTATCAAATTTGTAGAATTTTACAAACGTGTTCTCCCCTGACCACGTAGCTGCTCGGCAGAGTTGTAATGCCGAGACCCCTCGGGCAGCCGCCCAAGATGAGCCCACCTTCCTTGTGGAATGGGCCTTGACAGATTTAGGCTGTGGCAGGCCTGCCACAGAATGTGCAAGTTGAATTGTGCTACAAATCCAACGGGCAATCGACTGCTTAGAAGCAGGAGCACCCAGCTTGTTGGGTGCATACAGTATAAACAGCGAGTCAGATTTTCTGACTCCAGCCGTCCTTGAAATATATATTTTCAATGCTCTGACAACGTCCAGCAACTTGGAATCCTCCAAATCGCTAGTAGCCGCAGGCACCACAATAGGCTGGTTCAGGTGAAACGCTGAAACCACCTTAGGCAGAAAGTGAGGACGCGTCCGCAGTTCTGCCCTGTCCGAATGGAAAATCAGATATGGGCTTTTATACGATAAAGCCGCCAATTCTGACACTCTCCTGGCTGAAGCCAGGGCCAGTAGCATGGTTACTTTCCATGTAAGATATTTCAAATCCACCGATTTGAGTGGCTCAAACCAATGGGATATGAGAAATCCAAAACTACATTAAGATCCCACGGTGCCACTGGGGGCACAACCGGGGGCTGTATATGTAGTACTCCTTTTACAAAAGTCTGGACTTCAGGAACTGAAGCCAATTCTTTCTGGAAGAAAATCGACAGGGCCGAAATTTGAACCTTAATGGACCCTAATTTGAGGCCCATAGACAATCCTGTTTGCAGGAAATGTAGGAATCGACCCAGTTGAAATTCCTCCGTCGGGGCCTTCCTGGCCTCACACCACGCAACATATTTTCTCCAAATGCGGTGATAATGTTGTGCAGTCACCTCCTTCCTGGCTTTTACCAGGGTAGGGATGACCTCTTCCAGAATGCCTTTTTCCCTTAGGATTCGGCGTTCAACCGCCATGCCGTCAAACGCAGCCGCGGTAAGTCTTGGAATAGACACGGTCCCTGCTGAAGCAGGTCCCGTCTTAGAGGTAGAGGCCACGGATCTTTCGTGAGCATCTCCTGAAGTTCCGGGTACCAAGTTCTTCTTGGCCAATCCGGAGCCACGAGTATCGTTCTTACTCCCCTTTGCCGTATAATTCTCAGTACTTTTGGTATGAGAGGCAGAGGAGGAAACACATACACTGACTGGTACACCCATGGTGTTACCAGAGCGTCTACAGCTATTGCCTGAGGGTCTCTTGACCTGGCGCAATACCTGTCCAGTTTTTTGTTGAGGCGGGACGCCATCATGTCCACCATTGGTCTTTCTCAATGGACCACAATCATGTGGAAGACTTCTGCTGTTTACGTGGGCGACTGCCGTGATGTTGTCCGACTGAATCAACACCGGCTGACCCTGAAGCAGAGGTTTTGCCAGGCTTAGAGCATTGTAGATTGCTCTTAGCTCCAGTATATTTATGTGAAGAGACGTCTCCAGGCTTGACCACACGCCCTGGAAGTTTCTTCCCTGTGTGACCGCTCCCCAGCCTCTCAGGCTGGCATCCGTGGTCACTAGGACCCAGTTCTGTATGCCGAATCTGCGGCCCTCTAACAGATGAGCACTCTGCAACCACCATAGCAGAGACACTCTTGTCCTTGTGGACAATTTTATCCGCTGATGCATCTGCAGATGCGATCCGGACCATTTGTCCAGCAGATCCCACTGAAAAGTTCGTGCATGTAATCTGCCGAATGGAATCGCTTCGTAAGAAGCTACCATTTTTCCCAGGACTCTTGTGCATTGATGCACAGATACTTTTCCTGGTTTTAGGAGGTTCCTGACTAGATCGGATAACTCCCTGGCTTTCTCCTCCGGAAGAAATACCTTTTTCTGAACAGTGTCCAGAATCATCCCTAGGAACAACAGACGTGTCGTCGGGATCAGTTGGGATTTTGGAAAATTCAGAATCCACGCGTGTTGTTGGAGCACTACTTGGGTTAGTGCTACTCCGACCTCCAGCTGTTCTCTGGATCTTGCCCTTATCAGGAGATCGTTCAAGTAAGGGATAATTAAGACGCCTTCTCTTCGAAGAAGGATCATCATTTCGGCCATTACCTTGGTAAAGACCCGGGGTGCCGTGGACAATCCAAACGGCAGCGTCTGAAACGGATAATGACAGTTTTGGATCACGAACCTGAGGTACCCTTGGTGTGAAGGACAAATTGGAACATGAAGGTAAGCATCCTTGATGTCCAAGGACACCATAAAATCCCCTTCTTCCAGATTCGCTATCACTGCTCTGAGTGACTCCATCTTGAACTTGAATTTTTGTATGTACAGGTTCAGAGATTTTAGATTTAGAATCGGTCTTACCGAGCCGTCCGGCTTCGGTACCACAAATAGCGTGGAGTAATACCCCTGTCCCTGTTGTAGGAGGGGTACCTTGACTATCACCTGCTGAGAATACAGCTTGTGAATGGCCTCCAATACCGTCGCCCTGTCGGAGGGAGACGTTGGCAAAGCAGACTTTAGGAAACGGCGAGGAGGGGACTTCTCGAATTCCAACCTGTAACCCTGAGATACTACCTGCAGGATCCAGGGGTCCACCTGCGAGTGAGCCCACTGTGCGCTGAAATGTTTGAGGCGACCCCCCACCGCCCCTGAGTCTGCTTGTAAGGTCCCAGCGTCATGCTGACGCCTTTGTAGTGTTGGCATAGTGCAATGGATCGATACCATAGGTGTGCAGCGGGAAGTCTTATAGATAAAGTATCACCTCAGGAGTTACCTTGTATACAGACAGAACGAGACTTGAGATGTATATCTTCTTTATATAGTACTGAATAGCAGGATCAATATAACAACAAGTTTCAGTATCATCAGCTCATCTCCTTCTCTCAGAGACTTTTCTAGAACACATGTGTGAGGTAAAACAAACAAGTACAAACATATGCAACAGACAAACACTACACCTCTGTAAGTATACAGCGCCATCTGCTGCCCCTGTACGGTAACTACATGCATATAAACAAACCCATAGTCTGTTGTACATATTTCAACACCCCTTCTCAACGGACTGGGTTTCTTCAGTTAGACCCATCTTTGACGTAAGTCTCCAATGTCTCTCTCTGGTAAGAGGCTTAGTCATGATATCAGCTGTCATATCTTCTGTTGGGCAATAGTTCAACTCTATAAGACCTTGTTCCTGTAGATCCCTCAGGAAGTGATGCTTGACATCAATGTGCTTGGTTCTTGGGTTCACTCTTTCTGTTTGCGCTAATGCAAGGCATCCTTGATTATCCTCATATATCTTGATAGGTTCTTCTTGAGGCATTCCTAGGTCTGATAGTAGTTGCATTAACCATACCACTTCTTGACTGGCGTGAGCTGCTGCGATATATTCAGCTTCTGTAGAAGATAGTGCTACGGTAGACTGCTTCTTGCTTGTCCAGCTGATTAATCCTTCTCCAATAGAGAATAGATATCCACTTGTGGATTTTCTGTCACTTGTGTCTCCAGCCCAATCTGCGTCAACATATCCTGTTAACTTGTGACTTGTGTTTGCTGAGAGCTTAAGCTTCTTGTTAATCGTTCCCTTTAAGTAACGAATTACCCTCTTAACTGCATTCCAATCCATCTTTGTGGGTTTTGAGACTTTTCTGCTTAAAATCCCGACTGCTGTGGAGATATCTGGTCTGGTGACGGTGGCAATGTATAGCAATTTTCCTATGGCTTTTCTGTATAGATGGTTATCCTCTAACAGGTTGCTCTGATCATTTGGTTCCTTTTCATAACTTGTCTCCATAGGAGTGCTTGCTGTCTTTGCATCTTGTATACCAAATTCCTCGATGGTTTCCTGAATTTTGTATTTCTGACTTAGTGTGAATGTTCCATCATCTTCTCTTGAGATTTGCATTCCCAAGTAATGCGTTATGTGGCCGAGGTCTTTTGTTTCAAACTGACGGTTTAGTTCTTGTAACAATTCAACTTCGTCCCCTTCTTGTTCAAAACAAACTAGCAAATCGTCCACGTAAATTAATACATAGAACCATCTTTCCTCTATCAACTTTGTATAGAGACATGGGTCTGCTTTGCTTCTGATGAATCCCTTTTCTGTCAGAACTCCATTTATCTTTGTATTCCATGCTCTTGCTGCTTGTTTAAGACCATATATACTCTTGTTCAGTTTACATACATGATCTGGGTTCTGAGAATTCACGAAGCCTGGTGGTTGTTCCATGTATATATCTTCCTTTAGTTCACCATGTAGGAAAGCCGTCTTTACATCGAAATGTTTCACTTGCATACCCTTTATGGCTGCTGTTAGGAGTAAGGTTCTAATGGTAGTGTGCTTCACAACTGGAGCAAACGTTTCATCATAATCTTCTCCAAATTTCTGTGAATATCCTTTAGCAACGAGTCTTGCCTTGTATCTTTCTATTTTTCCTTCAGAATCATACTTGACCTTAAAAGTCCATTTACATCCTATGGCCTTTTTGTCTAATGGTAGTCTGGTCAATGTCCATGTCTGATTGTCTTCCATTGATTCCATTTCTTCTTTTGCGGCTCCTAGCCATTTCTGTGCTTCTCTTTCAGAAAAATTAGCAATTTCTTCCCATGATGCAGGTTCTTGTATGTTAATGGCTTTTGCTTTGTAAGATAAACGTGTAGGTGCTTTTCCCTTATTTTCTCTTGAAGAGCGTCTCACCCCCTCGGATGCACTCTCATGAGTGTCGCTGGTATTTGTCTTGTGTTGTACTTCAACTTCTTGAGTGATCTCTACTTCATCTGTTTCTTTGGATTCAGTGCTTTCTTCTTCTTCAGTAGAGTCTACTGGAATTATGACATCTCGTGTTTCTTCTATGAATGTCACACTGTTGCTTATAACTACTTTTCCAGTTCTTGGATTTAAGATTCTGTAGCCTTTTGAATGTTCACTATAGCCGACTAGAACTCCCTCTTCTGCTCGGTTCTGCAACTTGCTTCGTTTTTCAGCAGGAATGTAGACGAAGGCTCTGCATCCAAAAACTCTAATGTGCTTTAAGCTGGGTTTCTTACCGTGCCACAGCTCATATGGTGTCTTCCTTACTGCTTTGGAAAGTAGTCTGTTTTGAAGATAGGTGGCTGTTGCTGCTGCTTCACCCCAATATTTGTCAGGTAGTCCTGAATCTGTAAGCATGCACCTTATCATTTCTGTTAGTGATCTGTTTTTCCTCTCAGATACACCGTTTTGCTCTGGTGTATATGGTACTGTCTTCTGATGCTCAATACCGAGTCCTCTTAAGTACCGTTCTATTTTCTGTCCTGTGAACTCGCCTCCATTGTCGCTGCGAAGAGTTAGCATATTCCTCTTGAACCTGTTTCTGGTCATGGTCACGTAGTCTTGCAGCTTTTCTAAGACTTCATCTTTACTTTTTATTAGATAAGTGACTGTGAACCTGGAGTAGTCGTCAATGAATGTCAGCATATACCTTTTGTCTCCTACGGTTCGCGTTTTCATAGGTCCACATACATCACTATGTACCAGGTCTAGTGGTCTGGAAGCTCTGTTTTCACTTTTCTTAGGAATTGACGTCCTTGTTGCTTTTGCTTCTATGCAGCATTGACACTTCATCATTTCCGAACTGTCTGACACTTTGAGATCCCTGGCTAGGTCTCTCTTCTGCATTTCCTTTATGCAATCTGGGTGTCTGTGTCCTAATCTTCTATGCCATTTGTGAATACAGTCAGCGTGTTTCTGTGTACTCAGCTTTGCCTGCTGTGCTGCGATATCCAGACAGTATAAATGTTCTTTTATTCTGGCTGTAGCTAGTGTTTCTCTTCCGTTTTGGATAAAACACTTATTATTCTGAAACTTTACAGTAAGTCCTTTTTCTACTAGATTCTTTACTGATAGCAGTGCTCCCTCAAGCTTGGGAACATATAGCACATCTGTTACGGGTATTTCTGCATAGCTGCCATTACCCTTGGAGCATAGGAATTTACCATTCCCTTTCCCTTCTGCAATGATATTTGTTCCATCTGCTAGGTAGATTGTTTCTTTATGGTTCAAATCAAGTTCAGTAAAGAAATCCTTGTTATTTGTCATATGACTAGTCGCTCCTGAGTCTACATACCACTTTTCTGATAATTGGGTTACTGTCGCTTTAAATGTTCCATTCCAATTGTGTGCTCCTGTATCTGTAAGTGTGGCTTTGGCTCTTTGTTTGTGTAATCTTTCTGGTGGTTTGTGCTGCTCTGTCTTCCATATGGTGCAATCTTTTTTCAGGTGACCCACTTTCTTGCATCTGAAACATGCTCTTGTTTCCCTGGTGTGTGGCTTAGTGTCCGCCATTTTAAGTGCTTTCTCTGTGTCACTTTCAGTATTGCACTCTGTAAGCTCCTTTCTGCGTTGATACTCCTCTATGAGCCTGTTCTTCACAAAGTCTGGTGTGATTTCTGCTTCAGGTCTCATTTCTAGTGCATTTATTAGTGCACTGTATGTATCTGGTAAACTGCAAAGGAGGATGGCTACTATGTGGTTGCTTTTGATTTCTTCTCCCATTGACCTGAGCTGTATGGTTATCTCTAGTAGTGCACTGATGTGTTCTTGCATTGTCTTGCCTTTATTAAATCTCATTTGATATAATTTTCTTAATAGGAATAGTTTGCTGTTCAAACTTGATCCTTCATGCACTCTCTGTAAAGCACACCACATGCCTTTAGCTGTACTCTCTTGTCTTATGTGTATAAGCTGTTCATCTTCCACTAGTAAACTTATAGTGGCTCTTGCCTGTCTGTCCTTCTTAATCCACTGCTGATCCTCTCCTTCAGGTCTGTCTGCATTTATAACATCCCATAAATCATCTCTGGTTAATAGCATTTCTACTTTAAACTTCCATGTTTGATAGTTCTCATTAGAAAGCTTGCTAGTAGCTAGTCTGAGATCTGTGTAATTTGCCATAACCCTTCCTTGTATAGATCTCTCTATTCTTCTGTGGTATTAAACTTGTTTTACTCACAGTTTTCTTTCCAAGGTTCTCCTGGGTTGTTTCTTGTGTGCGTTACACAGTCTGCTGTCTGCGCCTGCTGGGACTTGCAGTGCGACTCGTGATCTGGATGCTGCTTAGGATGCACTCCTGAAAACTTTATCTTGTATAGACTCCAGTCTGGGCCCATAACCTGTTGGCATAGTGCGATGGATCGATACCATAGGTGTGCAGCGGGAAGTCTTATAGATAAAGTATCACCTCAGGAGTTACCTTGTATACAGACAGAACGAGACTTGAGATGTATATCTTCTTTATATAGTACTGAATAGCAGGATCAATATAACAACAAGTTTCAGTATCATCAGCTCATCTCCTTCTCTCAGAGACTTTTCTAGAACACATGTGTGAGGTAAAACAAACAAGTACAAACATATGCAACAGACAAACACTACACCTCTGTAAGTATACAGCGCCATCTGCTGCCCCTGTACGGTAACTACATGCATATAAACAAACCCATAGTCTGTTGTACATATTTCAACATGTAGAAGCCGGGGAGGGCTTCTGCTCCTGGGAAGGAGCTGCTTGTTGCAGTCTCTTACCCTTTCCTTTGCCTCGGGGCAAATAGGAATGTCCTTTTGCTCGTTTGTTCTTATAGGAACGAAAGGACTGCGGCTGAAAAGCCTGCGGCTTTTTCTGCTGGGAGGTGACCTGGGGTAAAAAGGTGGATTTTCCGGCCGTTGCCGTGGCCACCAGATCCGATAGACCGACCCCAAATAATTCCTCCCCCTTATACGGCAATACTTCCATATGTCGTTTGGAATCCGCATCACCTGACCACTGGCGCGTCCATAAACTTCTTCTGGCAGATATGGACATCGCACTTACTCTTGATGCCAGAGTGCAAATATCTCTCTGTGCATCTCGCATATAAAGAAATGCATCCTTTAACTGCTCTATAGTCAGTAAAATACTGTCCCTATCCAGGGTATCAATATTTTCAGACAGTGACTCCGACCAAGCCACGCCAGCACTGCACATCCAGGCTGAGGCGATTGCTGGTCTCAGTATAACACCCGTATGTGTGTATATACTTTTTAATGTATTCTCCAGCCTCCTATCAGCTGGATCCTTGAGGGCGGCCGTATCAGGAGACGGTAACGCCACTTGCTTTGATAAGCGTGTGAGCGCCTTATCCACCCTAGGAGGTGTTTCCCAGCGCGCCCTAACCTCTGGCGGGAAAGGGTATAATGCCAATAACTTCTTTGAAATTAGCAGTTTTCTATCTGGGGTAACCCACGCTTCATCACACACTTCATTCAGTTCCTCTGATTCAGGAAAAACTATCGGTAGTTTTTTCACACCCCACATAATACCCCTTTTTGTGGTACTTGCAGTATCAGAGATATGCAAAGCCTCCTTCATTGCCGTGATCATATAACGTGTGGCCCTACTGGAAAATACGTTTGTTTCTTCACCGTCGACACTGGATTCAGTGTCAGTGTCTGGGTCTGTGTCGACCGACTGAGGTAAAGGGCGTTTTACAGCCCCTGACGGTGTCTGAGACGCCTGGACAGGTACTAACTGGTTTGCCGGCTGTCTCATGTCGTCAACCGACTTTAGTAGCGTGCTGACACTATCCCATAATTCCATAAACAAAGCCATCCATTCTGGTGTCGACTCCCTAGGGGGTGACATCACCATTACAGGCAATTGCTCCGCCTCCACGCCAACATCGTCCTCATACATGTCGACACACACGTACCGACACACAGCAGACACACAGGGAATGCTCTGATAGAAGACAGGACCCCACTAGCCCTTTGGGAAGACAGAGGGAGAGTTTGCCAGCACACACCCAAGCGCTATAAATATATATAGGGACAACCTTAATAAGTGTGTTCCCTTTATAGCAGCTCAAATATTATAAATATCGCCAATAAGTGCCCCCCCTCTCTGTTTTTACCCTGTTTCTGTAGTGCAGTGCAGGGGAGAGTCCTGGGAGCCTTCCTCGCAGCGGAGCTGGGCAGGAAAATGGCGCTGTGTGCTGAGGAGAATAGGCCCCGCCCCCTTTTCGGCGGGCTTCTTCTCCCGGTTTTTTTGGAACCTGGCAGGGGTTAAATACATCCATATAGCCCCAGGGGCTATATGTGATATATTTTAGCCAGAATAGGTATATTACATTGCTGCCCAGGGCGCCCCCCCCAGCGCCCTGCACCCTCAGTGACCGCTGGTGTGAAGTGTGCGGAGAGCAATGGCGCACAGCTGCAGTGCTGTGCGCTACCTCATGAAGACTGAGACATCTTCTGCCGCCGGTTTCTGGACCTCTTCTCTATTCGGCATCTGCAAGGGGGTCGGCGGCGCGGCTCCGGTGACCCATCCAGGCTGTACCTGTGATCGTCCCTCTGGAGCTAATGTCCAGTAGCCTAAGAAGCAAATCCATCCTGCACGCAGGTGAGTTCACTTCTTCTCCCCTAAGTCCCTCGTTGCAGTGAGCCTGTTGCCAGCAGGACTCACTGAAAATAAAAAACCTAACAAACTTTTTCTAAGCAGCTCTTTAGGAGAGCCACCTAGATTGCACCCTGCTCGGACGGGCACAAAAACCTAACTGAGGCTTGGAGGAGGGTCATAGGGGGAGGAGCCAGTACACACCACCTAGTGGTCAAACTTTTAAATTTTGTGCCCTGTCTCCTGCGGAGCCGCTATTCCCCATGGTCCTGACGGAGTCCCAGCATCCACTAGGACGTCAGAGAAAAATATATACACAACCACCCAAATCCTAACCACTGATCGATGATAGAGAAAACACTAATGTAAAAACAGTGACTTTTGTTCTAGCACCAATATATCTAGTCTTTATTATGCTTAGGGAGTATTCAATTGTTTCTGGGGGGAGTAGAGGAAGGAAGGGGGGGAATAAATCATCAGTGCTTGACCGACGATATTCAGTTGTTCTGCAGATGGGCGTGAGTGGCTCATCTGTGTTTTCTAGTTTTTGATGTATTCACATGTTTGTCTCATACTTGTCTACTTTTTTAGTCTCCTTTTCTGGAGAATCCCGGAGAGGCGATGCTGGTGGCCCCTTTCACGGGGCCGGGCCTTCACATCATTAGGCTCAACTCGGACTACATACAGTGCCATGAGTCTGTGATTATCTCTGCATCCTGCCTAGGGTGGCCAATCCCGGGATCGGGATCGGCGGGATCCTGGGATTTGGGGCCAAAAATGCCGGGATTTGAATCCCGGGATTGGAGGTTTCAATCCCGGGATTCACGTGCGCATGCGCACTACTGATTCTTGACCGGGCAGCGCCGCTGAGCACTAGCGCTCGGCTCAGCCTCAGATGCTGCCCGGCCCCGGCTGCCCTGCTGTGTGCGGCGTGACGTCAGCGAGGTCACGCTGCACAGCCCCTTCAGCCATGGCCGCTCCTTCCGCCCTCCAATGCGCCTGCCTGCCAGCCAGCCCTCCTGCCCGCCACAATTTGAAAGTAAAGAGGAGGACTCTAAAGCAGGTGCACTGTCTGTGAGTGATACTCACGCTGCACTGCCCTGCTGCCTGCCTCTGGAGTCTGGACCTCAGTGACCCCCTATAATAGTGAGTATTATATATATCTTATATATTACAGGTTGAGTATCCCATATCCAAATATTCAGAAATACGGAATATTCCGAAATACGGACTTTTCTGAGTGAGAGTGAGATATTGAAACCTTTGTTTTCTGATGGCTCAATGTACACAAACTTTGTTTAATACACAAAGTTATTAAAAATATTGTATTAAATGACCTTCAGGCTGTGTGTATAAGGTGTATATGAAACATAAATGAATTATGTGAATGTACACACACTTTGTTTAATGCACAAAGTTATAAAAAAATATTGGCTAAAATTACCTTCAGGCTGTGTGTATAAGGGCCCTCATTCCGAGTCGTTCGCTCGTTCTTTTTTTTCGCATCGCAGTGAAAATCAGCTTAGAGCGCATGCGCAATGTTCGCACTGCGACTGCGCTAAGTAATTCTGCTATGAAGAAAGGATTTTTACTCACGGCTTTTTGTTCGCACCGGCGAACGTAGTGTGATTGACAGGAAATGGGTGTTACTGGGCGGAAACACGGCGTTTTATGGGCGTGTGGCTGAAAACGCTACCGTTTCCGGAAAAAACGCAGGAGTGGCCGGAGAAACGGGGGAGTGTCTGGGCGAACGCTGGGAGTGTTTGTGACGTCAAACCAGGAACGACAAGCACTGAACTGATCGCACAGGCAGAGTAAGTCTGGAGCTACTCTAAAACTGCTAAGTTTTTTTTGTTCGCAATATTGCGTAAACTTCGTTCGCACTTTTAAGATGCTAAGATACACTCCCAGTAGGCGTAGACTAAGCGTGTGTAACTCTGCTAAATTCGCCTTGCGACCGATCAACTCGGAATGAGGGCCAAGGTGTATATGTAACATAAATGCATTCTGTGCTTATATTTAGTTCCCATCACCATGATATCTCATTATGGTGTGCAATTATTCCAAAATACGGAAAAATCCGATATCCAAAATACCTCTGGTCCCAAGCATTTTGGATAAGGGAGACTCAACCTGAATATATTATAATATATATATATATAATATATATAAATATATATTATAATATATAGAATTAATTAATGCTGCAGCACTCTGAGTCTTTTAAACATCAAAGGTGTATTGGAAAAATTACATCATGATTTTTTCAGTACACCTGTGATGTTTAAACGACTCACAGTGCTGCAGCATTAATTTATCCCATTGCTTCCATCACTTTATTCCCTGAAGCAGAGTGCCAGGCTGTATGTACCATAATATATATATATATATATATATATTTATTATACATACACGGTACAATCCCGGGATCCCGGGATTGAGCATTTTTCAATCCCAATCCCCGGGATTGGAAAAACGGCCCGGGATTGGCCTCCCTAATCCTGCCCACTTCACTAGGAAGCATGGGGGTGGGGGTGAGATTTGCCCACTCTTGCATGTGTAACTACCCATAAAATCATGCGTCTCCGACTCTTCCGGCAGAGTAGGCAAGTATGGTTTATCCACCATAGAGGGGTTAAACGTACAGAAGTTTGCAGAGTCAATATGATCGCTTCTAACCACAGAGGATGCACAGGTTTGTGGCAGGGCATTCCTCCATAGGCAAACGTCAAAGCTGGTCACACAGACTGGATATAAACAGAAAAAAATGCCTTTCTGCAGGCATATCTTCTGAAGCTACTATAGGGCAGGTACAAGGGCATGATGATAATTTATAACAAAACCAGGTACCTGCACTAAAGTCACAGATACGGTCACGTCTCATATGTATAGCTGTGCACGTGGGTGAATATATGCATTGTTCTCTGTGCACGCTTCTTTTGAACAATGTAGTCCAATTTACATACTTCGCACATCATCCAGGCAGCAGTCTTCTTTCTCAAGTGTTACCGGTGGCAGACCTGGGGCCCCACCAGACCCCTCCAAGAAGTCCATCCCCCCCCTCTCATCCCCACTGTCTAATGCCCAGAGTTACTGTCAGGAACACACACACTCACACGGACACACACATGCAAGCACACTTACATGGACACACACATATGCACTTACACACAGGATTATTTACTAAACGTTGATTTTCATTGATTTCAAAATGATCTCAGTTGATATTCATTTTTAAATGCTAGCAAATGTGTGTTTTAGCCCTGTAGTATGACATCGATTTAATTTGGTTTTTATAGATTTGTAATGGAAGAAAATGGATATAACTCACAGACACACATGTATGCTAATAGACTCACACAAAACTACATACACACTGATTCGCTCGTCTTTGCCTACTTCCTCCTCAGAATCAGTTATTAATTTTTACAGCACAGAGCTGAAAAACAAGGCTGACCTTTCACACAGTTTCGTACTACATGGCAGACTGAAGACGCAGTACATTGTCAGTGCAGCCTTTTACCATATACAGAACGTGTTTTAAAACACAACACATTGTCTTTGTGGAGAGCACAGAGCGTATATAGGTGGACATCCCTATCCCGGTATTCATGGTCCATCTGATCAAAGTCTTGTACAACCTTCCTAAAAGTACATTTGGATGAAATGCGCGGGAAGCATTTGATATTCCGGCTGTCGGGATCCCGGCGCTCAGCATACCGTCACAGGGATCACAACCGCAGGGATACCGACAACTATTCTCCCTCTTGGGGTGTCCACAACACCCCTGGAGGGAGAATACCATGCCCGCAGCGTGGCAAGTGCAGCGAGCCTGCAAGGGGCTCTTTTGCGCTCGCCCCGCTGCCGGCTTTCTGGCGGTCAGGATCCCGGCGCTGGTATGCTGGGCGCCGGGATCCCGACCAGCGAGATATCTTAGTAGACTCGAAATGTACATGTAACCCTACTGAACCAATGAACTTTTAAACTTGAACTTATTTTTTTCTTCTGAATGCTGCTTATGCCATAAAATGTAATAAGTTATTTATATAACACACACATATTCCACAGCACTTTACAAAGAATATTTGACCATTCACATCAGTTCCCTACCCCAAGTGCACACAATGACATACGCACAAGGGTTCACCAGTATATTTCTGGAGTGTGGCATGAAACCGGAGAAAACCCAAGCAAGCACGGGGAGAACGTTCAAAGTTCTACAGTTAGGGCTGTATCGGGAATTGAACCCAAGACCAGGCAGTAATGCTAACCATTACATCATCCATGTATTATTTACTTTGTAACATGAAGGGTACATCAGGAATGTCTTTATCTCTTTATCTCAAATATCACCACCACTTTATTTAGTGATTCGGGACCCTTGCGTGGCCCGGGAAGGGTGTGTGGCCTTGGCCGAGTGGGCGTGGCACATGCCACGGACCCGTTTTCAGCATTAAAGGGAGCTGCTGCCACTGAGGACCCTGGAAGGGACCTGAAACACCATGAGGAAGATTAACTGATTTTGGAGTACCAATAACCCTGATGCTGATTACTGTACCTTTCTGAGAAGGTCTTCTGTGGTACACAGCCATTTTTACCACTTAATGTCTTTATAAATCTGATGTCATTACACTATGGGATGTCCCCTTTATGATTTTATTTGGAGGTGCTGTTGACCCCAAGGAGATGTATGTGTTCAAATTATAACCTGACGAAACCAGAAAATATATTTGTTTGATGAGGACTTTGATTCATAGCAGTGACTGTTTATAGAATTTAATTTGGACTGGAAAACCGTTCTGTTTGGAATATACCCTAGTGAAGGGGCACTTGATATGTGAATATGTTCATGCATTGCTCCTTTCTGTGATTATCACATTTATATCGAGCTGCACCTACCTGTGTAGAATGCAGGAGATACACTGTATTGTTTATATGTAATATATTTGGATGGGACAAAAGAGGCAGAAATTAAATTAAAAGCTATTGTCTTGTGTATACCTGCATGCCTATGCTATTTCATAAAATAAAGCAAAGAAACCATGAAAACAAATTATTGCTTATTCACCAAAAATAAATGGCCTGGGCAGGTTTGTTGGTACCCCTTAGATCACCCCAACGGTCCAGGTTTGAGGTATAGCCATAGCTCAGCACTGAATGAGGTGCTAATTAAGGGGGTAATTCAGACCTGATCGGTGCTGTGCGTTTTCACACAGTGGGCGATCAGATCTAAACTGCACATACGTATGCACCGCAATGCGCCGGCGCGTCGGTCGACTGCATCGGGCATCGGTGCCTAGCAACGGGATGGTGCAAAAAAAGCGACCGCATGGGCGATCCCAAGGTGATTGACAGGAAAAGGCTGTTTGTGGGTCGCAACTGACCGTTTTGCAGGAGTGTCCAGAAAACGCAGGTGGGCTCAGGCGTTTGGAGGGAGGGTGTCTGACGTCAGCTCCGGTCCCGATCACCAGTAATCCATTGCAGTAGCAGAGTAAGTCCTGGGCTGAGCAGAGACTGCACAAATTGATATTTATGCAGCTCTGCTAGAAAAGCAAATGCACACCTGCACAACACTTTTCCCCTCCCCCTGTAGGTGGCGACTACCTGATAGCAGGGCTGCAAAAAACGCACCCTAGCGATCAGGTCTGAATTACCCCCTAAGTTACCTTTGGCCAAGCATGGATTAACTTAAAGCCTGGACTGTTGGGGTGCCTTGAAGACCACGTTTGAAAACCTCTGCCTTAGATAATGCACAATTGCATTATAGGGATTGTGACCGGACGGTCCAGTACGAAAGCCCTCACCGCTTCCACGTCCTATCCCCAGTACAGAATGGATGTTTAGGTCACACGGGACCTGGCCTCATAGGGTATTCCCACTTACTGTCAGTAACCGCCTGTTACTGACTCCACCCACTGCGTAGTGGGCGGGTTCTGCACTGCCACCACCAAACTCCTAACCTGCCATGGTGTTTGGAACCACGGTTCTGCTCTGTATGTGTCGACACGCCACCTTACCACACCTGTGTGGTGCTGACGAATCCCCACTTGCCGCTTGACTAGGCCTCCGCTGGTAGCTGGCGGAAGGCAGAACTTGGAGACGCTGGGTACACCCTGTACAGCCGGAAAACGGAGCTAGGTTTCGCCCAGCCCTGCAGGTCACAAGAAGCGGTCATCTTGAGGCAGATGATGTTATTTGCCCAAATAGTTCTGAAAAGAACTCCGCAATACAGTAGATCTTTACAGCAGAATGAAAATGGTATAATACACCCCTGAAGCTCACAGGCCTCCTCTTTTTATACAGTAAAACCACAATACATCTCAGGGGGTAGTTTCCCCCCTGAGTCCTTTCCATCCAATCAGGATATCTTACAACATTCAAATAAATTACATTTTAAAAGGATATAAGTGCATGAAGCAATTTCCTCCTTCCTGTCACACATACAAAGTTTGGTGTCATTTAAACTCAAATTCCTAACACCTGGGAGTTTACACTTCGCCATTGATACATTTATCACATACGGTTTGTATTTGAGTTCCCAAACAAATGTTCCTCTTCCTTTTCCTGTCACACACAAAGTCCTTGTAATTTAAACATAAATCTGCATCCTAGATAATGCAGCCTAAGAAATCTTACATCAAACTATTGTTAAACGAAACCCTCTAGTTTATATTCATAAAACACAATGTGATAAACATGTTCCTGTCTCTCTCACATCTCCATGTAAAACCAGTTTTGGCTTATCACACAACAGGAGATGCTGGAAACACAAACAGTCTTCTCTCCAAACCTTCCTTTGTATCTCAAAGAAAATGTTTGGTCACCAAATGCCTGCCAATTGTCACCTATTCCCTGCTGGAGCTAGGACACTTAACATACGATTTTCTATGCAAAAGTTTCTCAAGAACTATTGTCAAGGCCTTTTTAGAAACAAAATACATTGTACTTTTCTCATAAGTGCCCTGTCCATGCAGTTCTATAACCGTGCAGTCAATCATTCTCCAACTATGCACTGCACAGCGATATAACATATGACACATTATTAAACATATTTTGAAACAGTCCTCGCCTGGCACCGTAAGTACATTTAACAGTGGCGCCAAGCGCCTATTGTCCTTAAAATGGCACCGGGCACTTTAAGGGTTAACCCCTTACGTGCCGTGGCCGCCATTAACCATGTGGCCACCAGGGTCTCCGGGCACAGGGATATTTCAAACGAATTGCTTTCTTGAATTAGCATCACACATGTCTTCTAATCAGTCATTCAGCCTATAAATGGAGAAAGTAGTCACTCTGCTGTTTGGTATCACTGTGTTCACCACACTGAACATGAACCAGAAAAAGCAAAGGAGAATTTTGCATGAGGAGAGCAGAAAAAAAATTAAAGGCAAAAGCACACTAAAGGTAAACGTTGTAAGACCATCTCCAAGCAAGTTGTAAATATTAAGTAGTTTAAAGTCTATGGGACTGTAGCCAACTTCTCTGGAGGTGGCTGCAAATGGAACATCAAATAAAGAGCCAAGGAAAACTTTCAGAGGTACAAGCTGAACTCCAAGGTCAAGGTCTGTCACTATCTGATGCTTTTTGAGTGGCAGTGAGATCCATGGAATAAGATTCAGGAGGACTATAACATATAAAATCGAAACGGGAATCTTCTAAAATGAATATTGACACAATGCTTCTGGGACAATGTCCTTTGGGCAGATGAGACAAAACTGGAGGTTTTTGGCAAGCCACATTAGCTCTATGTTCACAGATGAAAAGAATAATGCTGTAAAAGAAAAGAAATCCATACCTACAGTGAAGTATGGAAGAGTTTTGGTTATGCTTTGGGGCTCATTTGCTGTGACTGGCACTGGGTGCCTTGAATCTGTGCAGGGCACACAGCATTTTGGAGTGAATCATACTGCCCAGTGTCAGAAAGCTCTGTCTCAGTCCAAGGGCATGGGTAATACAACAGGATAATAACATAAAACACACAGCTAAAAGCACCCATGAATGGATAAGAAAATAACATTTCTCTGTTATGAAGTGGCCTTCTAAGAGCCCTGATACAAATCCTATCAAAAATCTATGGAAAGACCTGCAACATACAGTCTGGTGAAGGCACCCATCAAACCTGAGACAGCTGGAGCAGTTTGCTAAGGAAGAATGGGCTAACCTATCTGTTTACAGGTATGGAAGTCCCATTGAGAGCTACAGGAATCAAGTGATTGCAGCAACTGCTTCATAAGGTTGTGCAACAAAACAAAACATTAGGTTATGGGTACCATTATTTTTATCCATGCCATTTTAATTGCTTTAATTATTACAAATATTTTGTTGATTTATAAATGTAATGCAGTCTGATATCTAATAAATATGGCATAAAAAATAATGGACACCAACTCTTTTTGTCAATTTCAAGTTATTTCAGAATCACAGGTTCTTCTTTTTTCATGGAAGGGTACCCACACATTTCTCCAAGTAGTATTTCATCTTCTTCTCTAAATTCAGCCTCCTTGGATGTAGTTTCACTGTTACACGCTCCATTGCATCAAATATGAAGGGACTGATTCAACTAGACTTGCCCATGAAGTCCAAGCAGGTAAGTGAGGTTACATACCGCACTTACGATAGCTGCTGACTCACTGATTTTTGTTTGCAGCCTCAAGTCCTGGACAAAATTTGACATCAAGGGGGGCAAGATGAGGTGCTGTTGCTGGTATTTTGCCACTAACGGAATCCACCTCAAAGAGTCCATTAAATAAGAATCCTTCTATCCTTGTCATTAAATAAAGTAAATATACAAACACATTTTAGAAATACTCTTCTGCTAAGAAGTGCTGACAAGATAGAAAATATTTGCTGATAGGTTATTCTTATTGGCTGGGGGCTTATAAAGCCTTGTAATAGACCACACTTGCCGACTTTTTACTCTCGCCACTAAGAGATGCTGTAGGGGAAGGTCCTGTATGAGGTAGGGGCGTTGCGGTGCAGTGAATCACTACGGCATTGTGCAGCTGTGGTCAAGGTAAAAGTAAAGATAAGCCCTGGCCTGGACTGCACACTTCTGTGGGGAAGTGGCTGGATCCAGGAAACTGATCTAGTCTGTCAGGAGAATAGGAGAGCTCTGCGAAATTCATGTGTATTCTGGAGAGTAGGCCACCTCCACACGCAATTGCTAAGGTGTATGCAGTGTCGGACTGGGGCATGATGGGCCCACCGGGGGGATGCAGTGGTAGGTGCCCATACTTAGGGATGTGGCCATCCTACAAAGGGGGTGTGGCCAGCCTCCACCGAGGCTTGAGATACACAATAGTTTAGTGCAGTGTAATGCAACATATCTACCATGTCTAATCCAAGTGCACAGTCTTGAACCTGATCCCTAGAGGAAGGAGTAGGCCCTCAGGCAGTGGGGCCTACCGGTGGTTTCCCTGGTACCCCTGTGGGCCAGTCCGACCCTGGGTGTATGTGCCGCCGACACTGACTGTATAGAGTCCGCTGCAATATGTAATAGCAGCGGTGCGCCCGACCAGCTCCTTCTCTGCTGGACACACTGCTACTTATTCATTACAGCAGTCAGTGCAGCTGTTGCCTGCTCTGCGTGCTCCGCCCCTTCTCCCATCTCCTGCAGTGTCTGCAGAGACAGGGAGAGACGTTAGTCATCACATCTCTCCACAGTCCAGTCCCACGTTGCTGTTGGGCAACAGAAGAGGCAGCGCTGTGAGGGAGACAGTGTGTACCCCCTTGCCCTGACTTCAGTCACAGATTGGGGCTGAGTGCTGTGCTGCAACCTGCATACAGTATGTTATTATAAAAAACAATTATTCATAAATTAATTACATCCATGATTGACAGCTGGGGGGACTATTAAGAATTTACATTTTTTAGAGATAGAAAGAGACATAGTGAGGTGGTGGGGGATTTAATAATTAGCAGGTAACGAGAAGCATAGGAATTAGGTTGGAGGGTTATTAATGGCCTGGTAAAGTTCTAAATGAAAAAGAGAGAGAAAGAAAGGGGGTTTGGAGGGGTGTTTACTAATGGCTACGTAAGGTTATACTGTGTGGGCGTACTGTGTAAGGGGCAGTGGCGTCAGAAGGCGGGTGCGGGGGGTGCGGCACGCACCCAGGTATCACCCACGGAAGGGGTGACACCAAGTGCTGGCTCGTCTGCAGTGACAGGAGCCGAGTGCTGCAGTGTGATAATCCTCTGCAGCACTCGGCTCCTGTCACAGAAAAGGAGCCGGCACTGCACACTGCCTAGTCTCCGGGGGCAGCCAGCATTTCAGAGGAAGCTGGATACAGCCCCCGGAGTGAAGAAGAGGTGACCCGCGAGGCCACCCCCCCTTTATATTAGACCACACCCCCTTTTCGTCCGCCCGCGGCTCCGGCGGGGTGAGTGTGGGAAGAGGGTGGTGGGGGGGGGGGGGTAGTAATGCAGAGTGCGCACCGGGTGTACCCACACTACTACTGTGGGCATAATGTGCAAGGGACACTACTACTGTTGGCGTACTGTGTGAGGAGCAGTAATGTGTGGTATAATGTGTATAAAGGGTGCTACTGTGTGGCATAATATGGATAAGGGGTACTACTGTGTGGCGTAACGTGAATAAGGGGTAATATTGTGTGGCTTATTGTTCCATGCCTATTTAAAATATAGGAGGGGGAACCAATGCTCTTGCTGGCACGGGGCATCAAAATCTCTAGTTACGGTTCTGCCCAAAACAGTGTATAAGAATGAAAAATAGGGACAGAGACTGGGATTGCCGATGTCACTGCTGAGATGAGGGAGAAATCGCAGCCCCATACTGTGTGCCGTGGCTCCTTGGGGTGCCTCAGGACACTTGCAGGGGTGCCCTGGGTTGGTGGTCCAGGACCAATTCAAATTATTCATGGTCAATGTAATAGGCAAAACCAGTGCTGGTGGCTGCCAGTCATAAAATATGTGGTCAAACAGAAGCAAATCTTGTCCCTGACCACGCAACTGACCCTAAGGATGACATATAAACGCGATCTACTTAATGTAATATTTCTTTCTAAATTTCTCAATAAGAAATTTTTGGCCTAGGGGTGCCGTGAAAAAAATTCTGATATTCTAGGGTGCCGTGATTCAAAAAAGTTTGGAAACCACTGCCTTATACATAAAGTAGAAAGGTATGCCCTGTGTAAACAAAGGAGCAGTATGCCAATATCAACTGAATTGTCAGCAGGTTATAATTAGATAGAAAATGTGGGCAATTAATAAAAATATTATCAGTTTTTAGCTATAGATCTTAACTGCTTGTTTTTACTTTAATCTTGTAATGTTATTTCAATTATCATGAAGGTAGGATAATCCAGATTGCCTTTATCACGTGACACTTTTTTATGCTAAAAGCTTTGTTTTACACTGGGCAAACTATGCCTTGAAATGCACTTCTCGGCCAAAATGCTGATGGAACGAGCGTGATACATCATATTACAAATATAGCATATGATACGATCTCTACCAGCCAGGGCTGCCATGAGTAATTGTGGGCACCCAATACAAGGGGTTGTGGACATATGTATCGAGGTGTAGCCATGCTAGGACCTTTAGGCCTTCTCTATAGAAGCTGTGCTACTGCACAGGTGAAAGGGGCGTGGTCACAGCCATCTAGAGGTGTGGCTTCTACTCTATGGAAGGTTTGGCAATTTTTTTATCTAAATGTCATATAAGTACATGAGCCCTATTAAAGACATTGTGTAAGAAGTCATATAAGGGTTCTGCAAATAAGTGACAAAAGTCATGCAAAGAAGAAATTCTGTTCCTGCTCATGACCCCCCCGCCCCCATTATTTATACATTGTACGTAGGCTGTTTTATATTTCATAATCTGCTGTAGCGGATGAGTTAGGAAAGATGAGTATGTAGCTCACGTGGCCCTTAATGAAACTGACCACCTTCCAGCCCACATTGGGGATCATGTGTGGACGTTGCTTCACCACTTTGGCAGATAAAAAAAACTTTTTTGCTGGTGTCAATTTGTACTGTATTTCATTGGATTAAATCCAATATTTCTATTGGTTGAAACTACTTCTTTATTGATTGAATTTTAGGCATTCATTTTGTCAATCCTTTTAAACCAATTACAAACATGCAGAAATACACACTGCACATACACTGCACACTCTGTAGAACCTCTCAGGTCTGTATCTGACATTCTGCCTAATAATACAAGCTTGTACAGTACATTTATTTATTTATCATGCTTTGTCACATACATCTCAAATATCCACTGAGAAAAGGCATCCCCAACCCCTTGGCTGTTCAGTAGTGTTTTCAAACAAAGCTTCAGTGGCCAGCGGATACCTTGTTGTATGCGGAAATAAGATTTCCTGGTTATTTTGTACAGTGGGAGGATGATAACAAGCTCTCATCAGACCTCAGCTCTCTGCCTTCAAGACATAACCAGCAAACATCCTCTGCCTGTTATAGCACGCATATCTGTGCGGTATTGTGCGGTATTGTGTGTGTGTGTGTGTGTGTGTGTGTGTGTGTGTGTGTGTGTGTGTGTGTGTGTGTGTAGCACTATGAGGTGGTAGGGACCCCCACCATATGTCATGGAAGTAAATACATGCATTCAAACACGCACACAAAGCAGACCCTGGAGAAATTCAGCGATTAAAGGCAATAACAAAGAAAGGCGGTCAGAGGAATGACATCTCTATCCAAATGCTTATATTAACCTATAGTAACCTCGCTCACGCTGCTGCACACTTACTGGATGAGGAGGCGCACTATTCACTATGGCATCACGCCTGGCACAGTATGTCAGATTACAAAGACAAATGCAAATTCTTCTTTTTCAAGATCAAAATATACACACAAATATATATATATATATATATATATATATATATATATATATATTTAGTCATACAATCTAACACACACACATATATATATTTAGTTATACACATAGACATATATAGTGATAGAATTATACACACACATATACACATATACTTAGTAATGCAATGATACATATACTTATATATATACTGTATATACTTAGTAATACAAATATACACACACACATATAGATATACTTATTAATAAAGTTACACACACAATTACAGACACACACACACACACACATATATATATATATATATCTAGTAATGGGATACATATGGTATCCGGCCAGACGGTATAATGGCTGTCACTATACCGACCGTGGCATCCTGTCTGCCAGAATCCCGGCAGCGAGTCTGCTCACCACACATCGGGCTCGGTGGCAAGCTTCTATTCCCACTCGGTTGGTGGCGTGGACCCACCAAACAACTGGGAAATCCGAGAGTATGTCGGGATTCCGTGGTTCGGCATTTCACCGGCTATCGGGATTCCGGCGTCTTCTGATCGCTGGGATCCCGGCAGCTGGTACTGTATATTCACTGCATCCCCTAGTAATACAATTAAACATACACACATATTCTCAGTAATATAGTTATACATGCACACATATACTTAGTGGCCCAATTTTACATATACACATTTAAAAATGTGTTCAAACCAACAACAAAAAATGCCATTTTCTGAGGTTTGTCTCAACCCCCATATGCATTAAAAGTGATCCCCATCCCATCGTTCATTGGAAACATCTGCTGCGGACCTCCGGCACTGCAGTCCCCATAGAATACTATGGAGCTGCAACGTACTGGTAGTGAAACTTTCCAGAGCTTGTTGCAGATAGGCAATGCCATCTACGGATGGCACTGCCTACAGAACCAATGCACTTAACTTTCCCGAAGGGGGATCCAAAGGAACCATCTCTGACCCCCGCCTGCATTCGCAGTAGGACGCCTGGGTCATAAATCCAGAAGTCTTCACAGCACAAAGGACAGTTATCGGAAGAGCTGTCCCTTGCGTTTTTAATCATATTTATTCATACATCTGGCGTTAATAAACCCCGCTATGCATGTGATAAGTGGCAGGATGCAATACATTGTACACTGAAATGTATTATACGCACACCAAAACACACACAACAAAGCAGGTACATCGAGGTGGGTGTGTTTATATGAAAGTAGCAGCCCAAGCACTTACAACGCACACATGTGCCAATATTTATGTCTATAAGAGTATAATAAGTACAGCAGGTGTATGTATGTAATATGCATATGGACCTAGATCAGACTCTTCCAATGCATAGACAGAGCCCTGGTGACAAGTGCACAGTGACTGAGGCAGCAGCCTGCAGGGACCACATGTAATTAGGGTGCACACTGCAGAGTGATGCCCGGAGGTGCACAGCCCCATATTCCCCGGCATCAGCCGGGCAGAGGATCCTCAGTAAAGTTCCCACAGACACCTGCAGCAGCAAAGGACGTGCGGGCGCTATACTGTACCTGCTCCAGGACCGTCCTCCGGCTGCAGCAGTTGCGGGGCAGACCGCTCTCTGTGCTCCGGGACTGTCAGACCCTCCGCCATAAACAACATGCAGCCTCCATACCCGCTGCATCCCCGGCCGCCCGTCTCCGGTCCATGGCGTGCAGGGGGCGGGAGAGCAGAGCAGGCAGCCTCGGGTTATCCTCGTCCTGCCTCATCACCGGCTCCTCTCTTGTTATTGCTCCGCTTTCATGGCCGTACCGGCTGATTCTGGTTTGCAGGGAGAGAGAGAACAACATGAAGCGACATTCTCCACACAGACATCTCACAAGCACACTCTTGTGGCAGGATGGCGGTGTGTTCTGCGCCACTGCCCACTGCTGCAGCAGCAGTCCTGTCCATTGGTACCAGGCTCAGGCTGTCCTGTACTTGATTATATTGTGATTATTACATGATCACCTACAGCCAGCATCACTCACAGCGATTGCTTATTATTATTATTATTATTATTATTATTATTATTATTATTATTATTTATTATCATCATCACCATTGTTATCAAATCTTTGTGGCAATGCCACCATTGCAACTTGACTTGCGATGGCAGGTAGCCATCATAAGGTAATTACCAATGGATTGCTGGTTATTTAATGCACACTTGACATCGGAAATTTGCGTGTGCGCAGCCGTATTGATTAACTCAACAGAAAGAGACATACAGTGGTGACCAAAATGCCAACTCTTTCCAGGGCTGTAGAGAGGTTTGCCGGGCCCAGGTATTGAGAGGAGGCGTGGCCACGATTTCTACCTCTGAAAAAAGAATATACATATACAGTTCTAAGTACGGCCCTGTGAATCAGGTCTCCGCACTGCTCAGGAAGGGGATCAGTTTCTTACCTGACTCCGGCAAGCGAGATCCTCCTCCTCTTGTCCAGTGATATTCGGGAAGATGGCGCAGGTGTGCTAGAGAGAAAAGTCTCTGGCACAGTATTTACCTGAACAGTGCGGCACCAGCATTCCAAAGCTGTCACTGGGAAGATTGCGCAGCGGAGATGTGCTTGTCGGAGGGGTTGGACCTGGGCCCCATTCGGGCCCCTCTAACAAGCCCAGGCCAGGGCTTGTTAAATATTAAATTGCCCCAACCCCCCACATAAAGAATGACCTGATCTGTCAGAAAGAGGAACTCTCAGTCCCTCCCCACCCTCAGCTTTGGCAGGCAAGCAGCAGAAATCTTGGGGCCCGGTATGCTGATTTATCTGCCCTGCCTCCCCACCTCAACCACACTTGACCCCCAACCTCCTCCAAACATCCCTACATATATATACTGTACAGTATATACAATATATACACTATATGGACAAAAGTATTTGGTCACACCTATTAATTATTGAATTCAGGTGTTTCAATCATACCCGTTGCCACAGGTGTATAAAATCAAGCACCTAGCTATGTAGTCTCCATTTGCAAACATTTGTGATACAAAATGGGTCATTCTGAAGATCTTAGTGACTTTAAGCGTGGTACTGTGATAGGATGCCACCTTTGCAATAAGACTGTTCGTGAAATTTCACCCCTGCTGGATATTCCACGGTCAACTAATAGTTATATTATTAGAAAATGGAAGTGTGTAGGAACAACAGCAACTCTGCCCGAAGCGGAAGAGCACGTAAAATAACAGAGTGGGGTCAGTAATTGCTAAGACGCATGGTCATGCATATAAGTCACCAATGCACTGCTGATTCCGTAGCTGAAGAATTCCGGACTTCCATTATCCTTAATGTAAGGACAGAAACTGTGGTGGGAGCTTAATGGAATGGGTTTCTATGGCCAAGCAGCTGCATGCAAGTGTCACATCACCAAGTCCAAAGCCAAGCGTCGGATGGAGTGGTGTAAAGCCCAGCGACACTGGACTGTGGAGAAGTGTAAACGTGTTCTGTGGAGTGAAGAATCGCGCTTCTCTGCTTGGTGGTCAGATGGATGAGTCTGGGTTTGGCAGATGCCAGGAGAACGTTACTTGCCTGCAGGGGCATTTTAAGAGAGGAGGTGCAATATCATGAGCTTTTTTGTAATATGTACATACAACCATACAATTTTAGGGCATTGATGTCAGCTTGGACCCTCCTCCTTGTGCTTCTGAATGGCGCTGGAGAGTAAACAGCAGCATCACAAAAGTAGAACGCCAGTTCAATTGGTATGTGCAGAGGTGTAGCTAGGTGCCATGGTGCCCGGAGCAAGGGCATGTTTCAGCGCCCCCTCCCCTGTTCTCAATTGGGCCAGTTCTAGACATTGTGGCGCTCAGAGCAAAAGGTCCCTTGGGTGACACAAGTGTGAAATAGGGACAGTGCGATATGAAGGTGCGCATCAAAAAATATAGGGGCGTAGCTTCATGGGGAAGGGGGGTGGCCACAGAATAGTAGCAATTCAGATTACACCGCACAGTATTGTCCATTATTCACATTACACCACACAGTAGTACCCCTTATACACACTATGCCACACAGTAGAGCCGCTTATACACATTACACCACAGTAGAACCATTTATACATGTTACACCACAGTAGAGCCCCTTATACAAGTTACACCACAGTGGAGCTGCTTATAAACTTTACACCACAGTAGAGCCGTTTAAACACGTTCTGCTACAGTAGAGACACTTATACATGTTACTCTGCAGCTTCTAATGCAGAGAGAGGTGCTGCAGCTGGGGTAGAGAGAGGTGCTGCAGCATCAATGTAGAGAGGGGTTCTGTAGCAGCCAGGGCAGAGAGGGGTGCTGCAACAGGTGGGGCAGAGAGAGGTGCTGCAGCAGCCGGGGCAGAGAAAAGTGCTGCAGCAGCAGGGACAGAGAGAGGTGCAGCAGCAGGGACAGAGAGAGGTGCTGCAGCAGCCAGGGCAGAAAGAGGTGCTGCAGCAGCGGGGCAGAGAGTGGTGTAGCAGGACAGAAGTAACCCTGCTGCACAGCTACAAGCAGACAGTGAGACATATAAAGAGGGCAGCAGAGCTCCGGCATGTGCTGGCCGTCAGTGTCCTGTTGTCACCTGGCCTGCCCTGTTCCCTACCTAGTCTCCGAGTCAGTGTGCGTCCCACTGCTTTTCCTCCTCCTGCTCTGCAGCTGTATGTACAGCGGCCCGCGTTATAGCGGTTAGAGGGTGGGGTGGTGATCAGGTGGCGGCGCACCCTCTAACTTTTCCAGCACCTGGAGCTCGAGCTCCACCGGAGCCACCCTCGCTGTGTGCATGTATTGTTGGTGACCACCAATGTGTATGTGTCACTCATGGTGCTGACCACTGCCCACCACTACCAGGCCTTGCATGCTGTGATGTTATGCTGGCCATACATACTAATCACAATGCAAAACTGCACAGAGCAAAATGGTGAGCGCTTTATATACGGTAGCCTACAAAGAAGTCCAGACCCTTAAGCAACTCCAGCCCCATAAGATATCATTTCATCTTATCCTGTCATTTTATCGTATAGTGGAGGTAATTCAGACCTGATCGCTGGACAGTGATTTTTGCAGCCCTGCGATCAGATAGTCGCCGCCTACTGGGGGAGTGTATTTTAGCTGTGCAAGTGTGCGAACGCATGTGTAGCAGAGCTGCACAAACTGATTTTGTGCAGTCTCTACGCAGCCCAGGACTTACTCTGCCGCTGCGATCACATCAGGCTGTTCAGGACCGGAACTGATGTCAGACACCCTCCCTTCAAACGCTTGGACACGCCTGCATTTTTCCAGACACTCCCTGAAAATGGCCAGTTGACACCCACAAATGCCCTCTTCCTGTCAATCTCCTTGCGATCGCCCGAGCGATTGCTTTTTTCGCACCATCCCGTCGCCATGCTCTGATGCCCGATGCAGTCATCCGACGCACCTGCGCATTGTGGTACATACGTATGCGCAGTTTGGACCTGATCGCAGGCTGTGAGAAAAATCAGCCTAGCAATCAGGTCTGAATCACCCCCAGTGTGTATGCCCGATATCGTATGTCAGGAAATCGTATACGACATTGAATGGGGCGCACATCTTACTAATGTGTACATAGCTGAATGGGTAAAACCATGTTGCCCTGCAGGTGGGGCAGATGTAACATGTTCAGAAAGATTTAGATGTTGGTGGGGTGTGTTCAAACTGAAATCTAAATTGCAGTGTAAAAATAAGATTTTACTTACCGGTAAATCTATTTCTCGTAGTCCGTAGTGGATGCTGGGGACTCCGTAAGGACCATGGGGAACAGACGGGCTCCGCAGGAGACAGGGCACTTTAAGAAAGAATTAGAAATACTGGTGTGCACTGGCTCCTCCCTCTATGTCCCTCCTCCAGACCTCAGTTAAGGAAACTGTGCCCGGAAGAGCTGACATTACAAGGAAAGGATTTTGGAATCCAGGGCAAGACTCATACCAGCCACACCAATCACACCGTATAACTAGTGATAAACTTACCCAGTTAACAGTATGAACAACAACAGAGCATCAGACCACCCTGATGCAACCATAACATAACCCTTATGTAAGCAATAACTATATACAAGCATTGCAGAAGAAGTCCGCACTTGGGACGGGCGCCCAGCATCCACTACGGACTACGAGAAATAGATTTACCGGTAAGTAAAATATTATTTTCTCTAATGTCCTAGTGGATGCTGGGGACTCCGTAAGGACCATGGGGATTATACCAAAGCTCCCAAACGGGCGGGAGAGTGCGGATGACTCTGCAGCCCCGAATGAGCAAACACAAGGTCCTCCTCAGCCAGGGTATCAAACTTGTAGAATTTTGCAAAAGTGTTTGAACCCGATCAAGTAGCCGCTCGGCAAAGTTGTAAAGCCGAGATCCCTCGGGCAGCCGCCCAAGAAGAGCCCACCTTCCTTGTGGAGTGGGCTTTTACTGATTTTGGAGGCGGCAATCCAACCGCAGAATGAGCCTGCTGAATCGTGTTACAGATCCAGCGAGCAATAGTTTGCTTTGAAGCAGGAGCACCCAGCTTGTTGGATGCATACAGGATAAACAGCGACTCAGTTTTCCTGACTCCAGCCGTTCTGGCTACACAAACCTTCAAAGCCCTGACTACCTCTAGTAACTTGGCATCCTCCAAGTCACGAGTAGCCGCAGGCACCACAATAGGTTGGTTCAAATGAAAAGATGACACCACTTTTGGCAGAAATTGCAGACGAGTCCGTAATTCTGCCCTGTCCATATGGAAAACCAGATAGGGGCTTTTATGTGACAAAGCCGCCAATTCTGACACACGCCTAGCCAAAGCTAAGGCCAACAGCATGACCACCTTCCATGTGAGATATTTTAACTCCACGGTTTTAAGTGGCTCAAACCAGTGTGATTTCAGGAAACTCAACACCACGTTAAGATCCCGAGGTGCCACTGGTGGCACAAAAGGGGCTGAATATGCAGCACTCCCTTTACAAACGTCTGAACTTCAGGAAGAGAAGCCAGTTCCTTTTGAAAGAAAATGGATAGGGCTGAAATCTGGACCTTAATGGACCCCAATTTTAAGCCCAAAGTCACTCCCGACTGTAGGAAGTGAAGGAAACGGCCCAGCTGGAATTCCTCTGTAGGGGCATTCCTGGCCTCACACCAAGCAACATATTTTCGCCATATACGGTGATAATGCTTAGCCGTCACGTCCTTCCTAGCCTTTATTAGCGTAGGAATAACCTCATCCGGAATGCCTTTTTCTGCTAGGATCCGGCGTTCAACCGCCATGCCGTCAAACGCAGCCGCGGTAAGTCTTGGAACAGACAGGGCCCCTGTTGCAACAGATCCTGTCTGAGAGGCAGAGGCCATGGGTCCTCTGTGAGCATTTCTTGCAGTTCCGGATACCAAGTCCTTCTTGGCCAATCCGGAACAATGAGTATTGTTCTCACTCCGCTTTGTCTTACGATTCTCAGCACCTTGGGTATGAGAGGAAGAGGAGGAAACACATAAACCGACTGGAACACCCACAGTGTCACCAGTGCGTCCACAGCCATCGCCCGAGGGTCTCTTGACCTGGCGCAATACATTTGTAGCTTTTTGTGGAGGCGGGGTACCATCTTGTCCACCTGTGGCAGTTCCCAACGACTTGTAATCTGTGTGAAGACTTCTTGATGAAGTCCCCACTCTCCCGGGTGGAGGTTGTGCCTGCTGAGGAAGTCTGCTTCCCAGTTGTCCACTCCCGGAATGAACACTGCTGACAGTGCTTTTACGTGATTCTCCGCCCCGCGAAGAATTCTGGTGGCTACCACCATCGCCACCCTGCTCCTTGTGCCGCCTTGGCGGTTTACATGAGCCACTGCGGTGATATTGTCTGCCCGAATCAGCACCGGTTGGTTGCGAAGCAGAGGCTCCGCTTGACTTAGGGTGTTGTATATGGCCCTTAGTTCCAGGATATTGATGTGCAGACAAGTCTCCTGACTTGACCACAGACCCTGGAAATTTCTTCCCTGTGTGACTGCCCCCCACCCTCGGAGGCTTGCATCCGTGGTCATCAGGACCCAGTCCTGAATGCCGAACCTGCGACCCTCGATAAGGTGAGCACTCTGCAGCCACCACAGAAGAGACATCCTGGCCCTGGGGGATAGGGTGATCAGCCGCTGCATCTGAAGATGTGATCCGGACCACCTGTCCAACAGATCCCACTGAAAGGTCCTCGCATGGAACCTGCCGAAGGGAATGGCTTCGTATGACGCCACCATCTTTCCCAGGACTCACGTGCATTGATGCACCGACACCTGTTTTGGTTTTAAGAGGCCTCTGACCAGAGTCACGAGCTCCTGAGCCTTCTCCGCCGGGAGAAAAACCTTCTTCTGGTCTGTGTCCAGAATCATGCCCAGGAAGGGCAGACGCGTCGTAGGAATCAGCTGCGACTTTGGAATATTCAGAATCCAGCCGTGCTGTTGCAACACTTCCCGAGAGTGTGCTACGCTGATCAGCAACTGCTCTCTGGACCTCGCCTTTATGAGGAGATCGTCCAAGTATGGGATAATTGTGACTCCTTGCTTTCGCAGAAGCACCATCATTTCTGCCATTACCTTGGTAAATATTCTCGGTGCCGTGGACAGACCAAACGGCAACGTCTGGAATGGGTAATGACAATTCTGTACCACAAATCTGAGGTACGCCTGATGAGGTGGATAAATGGGGACATGAAGGTATGCATCCTTTATGTCCAGAGACACCATAAAATCCCCCCCTTCCAGGCTTGCGATGACCGCTCTGAGCGATTCCATCTTGAACTTGAACCTTTTCAGGTATATGTTCAGGGATTTTAAATTCAATATGGGTCTGACCGAACCGTCCGGTTTCGGTACTACAAACATGGTCGAATAATAACCCTTTCCTTGTTGAAGGAGGGGAACCTTGACCACCACCTGCTGAAGATACAATTTGTGAATTGCAGTTAACACTGTTTCCCTCTCGTGGGGGGAAGCCGGCAGGGCCGTCGGTGAGGGGGCATCTTCTCAAAGTCTAGCTTGCATCCCTGAGACACAATATCTATTGCCTAGGGATCTAACAGGGAGTGAACCCACTTGTGGCTGAACTTACGCAGGCGTGCCCCCACCGTGCCCAGCTCCGCCTGTGGAGCCCCAGCGACATGCGGTGGATTTTTGTAGAGGCCGGGGAGGACTTCTGTTCCTGGGACCTAGCTGTGTTGTGCAGCTTTTTTCCTCTGTCCCCGCCTCTGGCAAGAAAGGACGCACCTCGGACTTTCTTGTTTCTTTGTTCTAAAGGCTGCATTTGATAATGTCGTGCTTTCCTAGGCTGTGCAGGAATATAAGGCAAAATATCAGAATTACCAGCTATAGCTGTGGAGACCAGGTCCGAGAACCCTTCTCCACACAATCCTCAGCCTTCCATATGCCTCTTAAGTCGGCATCATCTGTCCATTGCATATTCTACAGGACACGTCAAGCAGAAATCGACATAGCTTTGTCTCTAGGACCCAGTATACTCATGTCTCTTTGGGCATGTTTTATATATATATATATATATATATATATAAACAATGAAAAAGAGGCGGCACTCGGAGACTTAAAAGTTCAAATAGTGTATTCAGCAAAACAACCAACGTTTCGGGGTCAGATGCACCCCTTTGTCAAGGTGAATATTCACCTTGACAAAGGGGTGCATCTGACCCCGAAACGTTGGTTGTTTTGCTGAATACACTATTTGAACTTTTAAGTCTCCGAGTGCCGCCTCTTTTTCATTGTTTATGAGGATTTTCTTGGAGGGCACCGGAGCCATTGTAGCAAACGGAGGAGGGAGTGCCGGTCCGTGGGGAATATATATATATATATATATATATATATATATATATAAAAATCTCTTAAGGCAGCATCTTTAATATATATATATCTCTATATATAAATATATCTACATATATCTACATACTAGGGTCTCAATCTCTGCTGATAAGGTACCTGTCCACGCTGCCCCAGCGCTATAAACCCATGCCGACACAATCGCCGGTCTGTGCAGGATCCCTGAGAATAGCTGTTACGACAGGTTACCTTTTGGGCAAACGTGACACCCTAGCGGAAGATTCCCATCGTATCCTGGCCCTAGTGGGGAAAGGATACTGCCTGAGAATTCTTTGTGGGAAACTGCAGTCTCTTGTCTGGAGATTCCCGCTCTTTTTCCTCATGAGAGGAGGGAAATTTACCTCAGCTTTCTTCCCCTTAAACATGTGTACCCTTGTGTCAGGGACAGATGAGTCATCAGTGATATGCAAATCATCTTTTATTACAATAATCATATATTGAATACGTTTCTGCCATTTTGGCTGTAACTTTGCATTATCGTAGTCGACACTGGAGTCAATCTCCATGTCGACATCAGTGTTTATTATTTTGGATAGTGAGCATTGAGAGACACTGAAGGTCTCTGCGACAGAGGGACAGACATGGGTAGATTTCCTGTCTGCTCTCTATTCTTTTGTGCAATAAATTCACCTTAGCACTTAATTACACATATCCAACAGGTGTCGGCGTTGTCGACGGAGACACCCTCACACACACATATTTGCTCTATCTCCTCCTTAGGGGAGCCTTTTACCTCAGACATGTCGACACACACGTACCGACACACCACACACACAGGGGATGCTCTATTTGAAGACGGTTCCCCCACAAGGACCCTTGGAGAGACAGAGATAGAGTATGCCAGCACACACCCCAGTGCTATATGACCCAGGAATCACACAGTAACGTAGTGTTAACCCAGTAGCTGCTGTATATATTGTTTTTACGCCAAATTTATGTGCCCCCCCTCTCTTTTCACCCTCTTCTATCGTGCTTCTGCAGGGGAGAGCCTGGGGAGCTTCCTCTCAGCGGAGCTGTGGAGAGAAAATGGCGCTGGTGAGTGCTGAGGAAGAAACCCCGCCCCCTCAGCGGCTGGCTTCTGTCCCGCGATTTTGTGTAAAATAATGGCGGGGGCTCATGCATATATACAGTGCCCAACTGTATATATGCTGCTTTTGCCAAGAGGTACCTAATTGCTGCCCAGGGCGCCCCCCCTGCGCCCTGCACCCTACAGTGACCCGAGTGTGTGGGTTTAATGTGGGAGCAATGGCGCACAGCTGCAGTGCTGTGCGCTACCTCATATGAAGACTGGAGTCTTCTGCCGCCGCTTTTGACGTCTTCTTGCTTCTCACGCCGGCTTCTGGCTCTGCGAGGGGGACGGCGGCGCGGCTCTGGGATCGGACGACCAAGGGTGCGTTCCTGTGTTCGATCCCTCTGGAGCTAATGGTGTCCAGTAGCCTAAGAAGCATGACCTATCCGCAGTTAGTAGGTCTGCTTCTCTCCCCTCAGTCCCACGTAGCAGAGAGTCTGTTGCCAGCAGATCTCGCTGAAAATAAAAAATCCTAACAAAATACTTTCTTATTAGCAAGCTCAGGAGAGCTCACTAAAGTGCACCCAGCTCTGTCCGGGCACAGATTCTAACTGAGGTCTGGAGGAGGGACATAGAGGGAGGAGCCAGTGCACACCAGTATTCCTAATTCTTTCTTAAAGTGCCCTGTCTCCTGCGGAGCCCGTCTATTCCCCATGGTCCTTACGGAGTCCCCAGCATCCACTAGGACGTTAGAGAAAATAAAGCAGCCAGTATTTACCATGCACAGAAACAATATAACCACCAAAATTTAACTCTCTCTGCACATGTTACATCGGCACCAACTGCAGTGCAACATGGTTTTGATCATTAGTGTGCTTTTTGTGTTTGCTAACAATCTTGAATAACTCCCATAGCTTGATCAGTTCAGTGTGGAAGTACTTGTCCACACAGAGCCCTGGCCCCAACCCCATCGAGCACCTTTGGGATGAACTGGAACGGAGATTGCAAGTCAGACCTTCTCGTCCAGCATCAGTGCCTGATCTCATAAATGCTCTACCGAATGAATGGGCACAAATTCCCACAGAAGCACTCCAAACTCTTGTGGAAAGCCTTCCAAGAAGAGTGAAAGCTGTTAAAGTTGCAAAAGTTAGACCAAGTCCATATTAAAGTATGTATATTTGAATACAGTGTCATTACAGTCCCTGTTGGCGTAATGGTCAGTTCTCCGAATACTTTTGTCCATATAGTGTATACATACAGTGGGGCAAAAAAGTATTTGGACAGCCACCAACTGTGCAAGTTGACCCACTTAAAAAGTAATTTCCGTAGTCATAGTCATTCAGCAGTGCTTTCTCCTGCCCCAGTTCAACCACTGCCTGATCCTCATGGCCCCTCTGACCCTCGGGGCCCGGTACAGTTGTCCCCTTTATCCCCACCTGTTGCCAGGCCTGCTCATTGCCGACTACAGAGCACTGTGCATGGAGAACAATTGGTGGTGCACAGGGCCGTAACTAGGTGTGTGCGAGAGGGGCCTCGCACACAGCGCAGAGCCTTGGGGAGCGCACAGTCACGGCCCTATTTAACACTGTACAGAGCATCAGAGCTCCGTACAGCTTTATTGCCCAGCCGCAGCCCGCCCCAGCACAGCAAGCCGCCTCAGCTCCACTGTACGGACTCCGTACAGTGGAGCTGAGGCGTTTTGCGGCTGGGGCATGTTGGCGGGTCCTCCCTGCTCCCATGCTCCGTGCTCAGTACTCCCTACTCCCATGCTCCGTACGGTCCTCCCCGCAAGCATGCTCCAGCCGCAGGCGCCGCTCAGCTCCATTGCCCAGCCGCAGCCCGCCCCAGCACAGCACAGCAGCACCAGCCAGTGTTACAGAGGACAGCGGGGAGAGATGGCAAGTGTCTGTCTGTCTGTCTCTCTCTCTCTCTCTCGACGCTGTCTGCCGTAATGTGTAAAATCGGGACTGGCTGCCGTAATGTGTAAAAAGGGGGGCGCTGTCTGCCGTAATGTGTAAAAAGGGGAGCGCTGTCTGCCGTAATGTGTAAAAAGGGGAGCGCTGTCTGCCGTAATGTGTAAAAAGGGGGACGCTGTCTGCTGTAATGTGTAAAAAGGGGACACTGTTTGCCGTAATGTGTAAAAAGGGGGACGCTGTCTGCCGTAATGTGTAAAAAGGGACGCTGTTTGCCGTAATGTGTAAAACGGGGGATGCTGCCTGCCGTAATGTGTAAAAAGGGGAGCGCTGTCTGCCGTAATGTGTAAAAAGGGGGACGCTGCCTGCCGTAATATATAAAAAGGGGAACGCTGTCTGCCGTAATGTGTAAAAAGGGGGACGCTGTTTTCCGTAATGTGTAAAAAGGGGTGCGCTGTCTGTTGTAATGTGTAAAAAGGGGGACGCTGTCTGCCGTAATGTGTAAAAAGGGGGACTGTCTGCTGTAATGTGTAAAAAGGGGACGCTGTCTGCCGTAATGTGTAAAAAGGGGGACTGTCTGCCGTAATGTGTAAAAGGCCTCTACCTGGTGTAATGGCGCTACTGTGCGGTGTCATTTTAAAAATGGAGACTACTGTGCACCGTAGTATGAATTGGTATTATTTTGTGGCCACACCCTTTCCCCATGAAGCCACGCCCCTATTTTTGTTTGCGCCGACGGCGCGCACTGCCCATGTTTTCTATAAGGTGGGTGGGGCGCCAATGCCGTTTCTTGCACACAGCACTAAGATGCCTAGTTACGGCACTGATGGTGCAGATGCCACCATGCCCGCCAGTCCTGATCAGTCCAGGGTCCCAGCGTCAGATGCACTGCATTCCCTTTGCTGGACCTACCACTGTGCCCTCTTCTAATTTGGCTCAATGGCTGTGGCATCGGTGGTGTGTAGGCTGTCACATGTGACAGCCTCAGCCAATACGAATTAGCCTGATTCCTATTGGCTATTGTTGTCACAGTGACAGCCTGCAAAGATGGAAACGGCTTCAGTTTGTCAAAGCTAGCCAATAAGAATCAATCTTGGAGATAAATGCAACATTAAATAAATAAAAATAAAATAAATACCAGTTACTAGAAATAGCAAGCAGCACTAAAAAATGATGCCAAGTGCATATCTCATTGTTCCTAATTACCTAAGCAGACAAGGTGCTCAACTACATCCCCCTCACTGCGGTACTTGCACATCTTATGCTGAATCATTTCTGCATGCTATAGGATGTGTTCTGCTTATAGCTCCATACATTTATTATTCTGCTCTGTACCAAAGAAAGTACATGTTATTACAGAATGTTTACTGTTTTACTCAATAGAAGTGTGACTATGGGGGTCACTCCAAGTTGATCGCACGTAGCAACTTTTTGCTGCCCGTGCGATCAACTAGACGCCGCCTATGGGGGAGGTTTTTTTTGCATAGCAAGGCTGCGATTGCTTGTGCAGCCAAGCTATACAAAAACATTTTGTGCAGTTTCCGAGTAGCTCTGGAGTTACTTACCCCGCTGCGATGTCTTCGGCCTGTCAGGTCCCGGAATTGACATCAGACACCTGCCCTGCAAACGCCTGGACATGCCTGCGTTCGCCGCACCACTCCCAGAAAATGGTCAGTTGACGCCCTGGAACGCCTTCCTCCTGTGAATCTTCTTGCGATCGCGTTAGCGATCGCTTTCTTCATTCTTCTTGACGCTTGTTCTTCTTGTGCCGCTGCACATGCGCAGAACCGACCTGTTCGCACCGCTGTGAAAAACATCAGCGTGCGAATGGGTCAGAATGACCCCCTATGTCAGGTGCTACAGAATCTGTGGTGCCAAAATAAAGATAGGATGATCATAATGCCATAGAAATCTGTTGAAGCCTGCTCCTTTTCAGCTGCCTCCATGTATCCAGCATCTGTATATAAAAAAAAAGAAGAAGCAAATATTAAATGTAAGAATATATGCCATGTAATACTGGCATTGCATTGGGGTTTGGGTGGGGAGTGGGAGAGGAAGGCAAAGGATGAAAAAGCAGAAGTGGATTATGGAGTAGTGGGAGAATGTGTGCAACAAGAGAAAATGAGGGTTGTGTGGGGCATGTCATGGATGCCTTTATTGATCCACATTGAGAAAATCTGGTGCTGTGGTACACTTACTTACGGTACCCATTTGTAGTGTGTCTCACCCCTTTGCGGTTGCTCTCCTTTACTCCTGATATGGCATGGGTATGACATCCACGACCAGCAGGGTCCCCAATGGGTGCTTAGCACAGTGGGGCAGATGTATTAAGCATGGAGAAGTGATAAAGCAGTGATAACTAACACATCAGCCAATCAGCTCCTAATTGTTAATTTACATATTGGAGCTGATTGGCTGGTGCGTTATCACCTTGCACTTATCACTGCTTGATCATTGCTTTAGCACTTCTTCAGGCTTTATACATCAGCCCCAAAAGTATCTAAAGGAGGACCCACACATGGACAACGGGTGCAGTACAGTAAACAAATGTTGGGCGCAAGACCATCTTGTGATACAAGAACAAGAAAACTTTATTTACACTCCACCATATCCTCCAGCATAGTAAGCATAAAGGTTACAAGCTCTACGTTGCCAACTTCCTCCAGCACATTACTTGCAGCAGATGGTAAATGCGGTATATTTTAAGCTTGATGGTTACAAAAGGTTAGATACACTTTCAACGCCAAGTGAACATCTCCAGCACAGTCTTAAGCCCCTCATACATTATCGTTGTATTGGGGCAATCCCCCGATCTCCTGGGGATCGGGGAGATTAAGCATGTTTAAAAATCCCAATCCCAGCGGCGACAGGGGAATCAGGCATTTTTAATATGCTTAATTCCCGAATCCACTGATGGATAGCCGATCATCGATGCCCACCGATTGGCGCATTCGGTCGGCGGACCGGCAGTGCCGCAGATGTATAGGGGCTTTATGCATATGACACAATGGTAGCACATACCCGGGTGTTGCTTGGCACAGTAGTTCTACAGCATCTCAGTCCAGCAACTACATCATATAGGGGACTCCAGATTCAAAGTTCACTGCACCTCATCTCAACCCTCATGAAAGACTTCAAATGTACAGCAAATACCATTACACAGGGTCCCTCTCTCTTCCGTCACCCCGTATATACACCTTTTTCAGGCATACCGGCGTCCTCTATATCCAGGAATTGTGACGCTATTACATATCTCACTATCCATGGACCTTTCATCTGATGTGCTGGCAACTTTATGCAGGCCTTCGACCCTTCCACGGTTGGGCACCTTTACTTAAGTATATGGTTACTTGCAGTGGCGGAGCTAGCGAGCGGTGTGCCCAGGTGCAACAAAATGCTTTGGGCCCTCCTCTCATCCCGTCCAAGTCTACCCCCCTCACCCCCAACTCCACATTAGGGATTCTTTGCATGCTCCCGTTTAATGATATATACATATGTGTATATATATATATATACACATATATATATATATATATATATATATGTTTAGATATTGATATATTATTTAAAAAAGGGATTGCTGGGCACGAAGGATATATATACATGATGTGCTGTCCCTGACGACGGGGTATATCCCCGAAACGACGTTGGAAAATAAACTTGCTATGTTTATAAAAGATTGAACAAGTCTGCTTGAGTGCCGCCGTAACTGCTTGATGAATATTGGGGGTTGTGCCGTCAACCTACGGAGGGCACCGCAGCAAGAATTATCCTTCATCCCATATAGGAGTGCCGGGTAACCATTGATTTCTATATATATATATATATATATATAATAGGATTTTAATACCTACCGGTAAATCCTTTTCTCTTAGTCCGTAGAGGATGCTGGGGTAACCATAAGAACCATGGGGTATAAACGGGATCCGCAGGAGACATGGGCACTTTAAGACTTTGAATGGGTGTGAACTGGCTCCTCCCTCTATGCCCCTCCTCCAGACTCCAGTTATAGGAACTGTGACCAGGGAGACGGACATTTCAAGGAAAGGAATTATTGTTAAACTAAGGTGAGATACATACCAGCTCACACCTCAAACATGCCGTACAACATGGCATTCAACAGAACTCCAGCCAACGGCCTGAACAATGTCAGCAACAGGCTGACTATAAAGTAACACAAACTGTGTATAACCAGAATTAATAACTGCAGATACAGAACACACTGGGACGGGCGCCCAGCATCCTCTATGGACTAAGAGAAAAGGATTTACCGGTGGGTGTTAAAATCCTATTTTCTCATACGTCCTAGAGGATGCTGGGGTAGCCATAAGAACCATGGGGTTATACCAAAGCTCTAGAACGGGCGGGAGAGTGCGGATGACTCTGCAGCACCGATTGACCAAACATGAGGTCCTCCTCGGCCAGGGTATCGAACTTGTAAAACTTTGCAAAAGTGTTTGAACCCGACCAAGTAGCTGCTCGGCATAGTTGCAAGGCCGAGACCCCCCGGGCAGCTGCCCAGGACGCGCCCACCTTCCTGGTAGAATGGGCCTTCACCGATTTCGGTAACGGCAATCCAGCCGTAGAATGAGCCTGCTGAATCGTAGAACAGATCCAGCGTGCAATAGTCTGCTTGGAAGCAGGAGTCCCATTCTTGTCGGGATCATAAAGGACAAACAGAGCCTCCGTTTTCCTAATCCATGCAGTCCTGGTGACATAAATTTTTAAAGCTCTGACCACATCGAGAGATTTCGACTCCACTAAGGCATCAGTAGCCACTGGCACCACAATAGGTTGGTTCATGTGGAACGACGAAACCACCTTCGGCAGAAATTGCTGACGAGTCCTCAACTCTGCTCTATCTTCATGGAATATCAAATAAGGGCTCTTGTGAGACAAAGCCGCTAACTCCGATACCCGCCTTGCGGATGCCAAGGCCAACAGCATGACCACTTTCAAAGTGACGAATTTCAATTCCACCTTTTGTAAAGGCTCAAACCAATGTGATTGAAGGAACTGCAACACCACATTAAGATCCCATGGTGCCACTGGGGGCACAAATCGAGGTTGGATGTGCAGCACGCCTTTCACGAAAGTCTGAACCTCTGGAAGGGAGGCCAATTGTTTTTGAAAGAAAACTGATAAGGCCGAAATGTGTACTTTAATTGAGCCGAACTTCAAGCCCGCATCCACAGCTGCCTGTAGAAAATGGAGAAAACGTCCCAACTGAAATTCTTCCGTAGGAGCCTCCTTGGATTCACACCAAGACACATATTTTCTCCAAATACGGTGGTAATGTTTGGACGTTACTCCCTTTCTAGCCTGCAGAAGTGTGGAATGACTTCACTGGGAATACCCTTTCGGGTTAGGATCTGGCGTTCAACCGCCAAGCCGTCAAACGTAGCCACGGTAAGTCTTGATACACGCACGGCCCTTGTTTAACAGGTTCTCTCATAGAGGAAGATGCCAGGGATCTTCTATGAGTAATTCCTGAAGATCTGGATACCAAGCCCTCCTTGGCCAGTCTGGAACAATGAGGATCGCCCGAAACTTTGTTCTTCTTAAGATCTTTAGCACTTTTGGAATGAGCGGAAGTGGAGGGAATACATACACCGACTGAAACACCCATGGTGTCACTAGGGCATCCACTGCTATTGCTCGAGGATCCCTCAACCTGGAACAATATCTCTGAAGCTTCTTGTTGAGACAAGACGCCATCATGTCTACTTGAGGAATTCCCCAAAGACCTGTCACTTCTGTGAAGACCTCTTGATGAAGACCCCACTCTCCTGGATGGAGATCGTGTCTGCTGAGGAAGTCTGCTTCCCAGTTGTCCACTCCCAGAATGAAGACCGCTGACAGAGCGCTTGTATGTCTATCCACCCAGCGGAGAACCCTCGTGGCCTCTGCCATTGCCGCTCTGCTTTTTGTTCCGCCTTGGCGGTTTATGTACGCTACTGCTGTTATATTGTCCGACTGGATCAGTACGGGCAGATTGCGAAGCAGATGTTCCGCTTGAAGAAGGCCGTTGTAAATGGCTCTTAACTCCAGAACGTTTATGTGTAGACAAATTTCCAGGCTTGACCATCTTCCCTGGAAGTTTTCCCCCTGTGTGACTGCCCCCCAGCCCCGGAGTGGTTACTAGGATCCAGTCCTGGATCCCGAACCTGCGCCCCTCTAAGAGGTGAGAGCTGTGCAGCCACCACAGGAGTGAGATACTGGTCTTGGAAGACAGAATTATTTTCCGGTGCATGTGCAGGTGGGATCCGGACCACTTGTCCAACAGGTCCCACTGAAACACCCTGGCATGGAACCTGCCAAACTGAATGGCCTCGTAGGCCGCCACCATCTTCCCCAGTAAACGAGTGCATTGATGGACTGACACTCTTGCTGGTTTCAGAATTTGTCTGACCAGGTTCTGAATTTCCAGAGCCTTTTCCACTGGAAGAAACACTCTCTGTAATTCTGTGTCCAGAATCATTCCCAAAAACGACAGTCGCGTCGTCGGAATCAACTGTGATTTTGGCAAGTTTAGGAGCCAACCGTGATGTTGCAGAACTGCCACGGCGAGTGTGATGTTCTGCACCAGTTGGTCCCTGGATCTCGCCTTTATCAGGAGATCGTCCAAGTATGGGATAATCGTGACTCCTTGTTTGTGAAGGAGAACCATCATTTCCGCCATCACTTTGGTGAAAATCCTCGGAGCCGTGGACAGACCAAACGGCAACATCCGAAATTAGTAATGACAATCCTGAATTGCAAACCTCAGGTTAGCCTGATGTGGAGGATAAATGGAAACATGTAAGTAGGCATCTTTTATGTCCACCGATACCATAAAATCCCCTTCCTCCAGACTGGAGATCACTGCTCGGAGAGACTCCATCTTGAATTTGAATCTTCTTAGGTGGAAATTGAGGGATTTTAGGTTCAGGATTGGTCTGACCGAGCCGTCCGGCTTCGGGATCACGAACAGGCTCGAATAAAAGCCTTCTCCCTGTTGTGACGGGGGAACCTTGATAATGAATAAACAACCGAAGAATCAAATGGTAGGTGGGCGCTAGTAATCGGCTATGAGACACCAATAATACCAATACTGTTCTAAGACTGCAGCTTCCCAAATTGAGGTGCTGATCCTCAACCAATATTACATAAAAATAATGAAAAACCACTCAGAGAAGCGCTGTCGTTAAACAGTATTAATAAAATTTATTATTAAAAAATATATTTAATGTGTATATATATCACAATACAATACGTAAACCAAGTATCCTGTAATTTTGCAGTGATCACTATAAATAGCAATAAAATATAAGATACATTGTAAACAGCTCCCTTAGAAATGTAAACTCTTATATTCCGGATCAATGTATAACATTTATACTTATCAGATGCTCCTTATAATGAGCTCCATGCATGGGCTAAATGATCTCAAAGACTTATTTGGATAATCCTTTAAATTTGAGAGTCCATCCACACTGAAAGTGATGTACTTGAGTTGTCTAGTGCTTGATGAAAAGCTTAAATGCTCACACTCTTATCCACCAATGAAGAAAGGCTCTTTACGGGTAGCTAATATGGACTTAATACCATATATACCACAATGACTTTTAAGCTGGAACCGCTATTTGTACAGTCTCGTGCAGAGCTTACCCTGGCCTTAGAAGTAGAGGGATTGAGCGGTGTCTCCTTCTTAATAGTGGGCGCCGGCTGCCCACACCGCTATGCAGCGGCACAGAGGAGGCTGTCAGGTGCGATGTGTGAGGACGGGACTCACAAGATGATGTTGGAGCGCGGCTTGTACATCCGAAGCCGTTCGCTCGTGGTTACGTAGCGGGAGCCGCCACAGCCCGTTGCTGTGTGTCAAGTCCTGAGTGATGTCCAGGATACCGGATAGCGTGTCGGGCGGAATGCTTGACGCGTTTCTCAGCCTCTGAGACTGCGGCTGTTTCATCAGAAGTACCGCCTCCATAGCCTTAGATATTTTTATACTCCAGAGCTCCCTAATTGCTTGAGCAGCTGTGTGATAGTAATCAGCCAATTTAAGACTGTGTCGAATTAGTTCAAATCAACTGGCTCATGTTAGTATTACCATGCTTTTATACATCAATAAACATATACAGACTTACATGTTCATCCTCTGTACAGAGGGATAGCTAAAATTAAATAGCCTTTTCTCCTTTATAGTTCTAAACAAACAAGAGAAGCTCTATAACACTTAAAAGACATATTAAAAAATGCATAAGTATATATAAAAAAATATAATCTATAATTTAAATAACAACAGGTGTCTCATAGCCAAATAATTACCATGCTAGTTTCATTCTAGAGATAACGAGTCCCTGGACTACACAACACTAGTCTTATAGTTACCATACTAATGACAACATATAATAAAATAGAAACTTAAAGTGGAAGGATAGCAGAATGAAAGACATTTTGTTATATTCTTCCTTAAGGTTATATACACATAAATAAAATAATCTATTTCATAGACATAAATCCATTATCAAAACAACATTTATTTTTGATTTTGATACATCTCAGGAAATCCCAATCAGGGAATAATATATCTCAATAATAATCTAACTAAACCCAAAGTGGTCGAACTACAGCATTTGTATATACAATTTGATCAGCCACCTATGATTTGCTTAAAACAAAAAACTGCTATTCTCAAGGAACTCTTATAGACCAAATCTAAATGAGATACTGTAAATATAAATGTGGCCATACATTGTGTACCTAAGTCCAAAAACCTGGAGCTGTAGGGGAAAAAGGAAAGGAAATGGGGAAAATGGGGAAAAAAAGGGGGAGGGGGGCAGATATAACTTCCTACTGCCCACCCTGAGTTAAATATTATTAAGCTCTATAGTATCATTGAGGCCTAGAGGGACCATAGTTCCGAGTTTAAATATCCAAAACGCCTCTTTACGACAAAGCTTTGAATATCTATCCCCACCTCTAACTGATGGAGGAATCTGCTCAATGGCTTGCACTTTAATGTCTTTGAGGATCCCCTTCGGGCACATTTCGAAATGACATGGTAAACTGTGTGTTCTATTGCCTTTTATGAGGAATCTCCTATGTTCAAGGAACCGGACATTTAATGTTCTGGTGGTGCGGCCTACATATTGTATACCGCACCCACAGGTGATGACATATATAACATAACAAGACTGGCAGTTAAGAAAGAAACCTAGCTCAAATGATTCTTTGTTACTGAATGATGTAATGGTATTGCATCTATGTGCAGCATGATCACAAGTGTGGCATCTGGGCTTACCACACCTAAAAAACCCTTTTGGTTTTGTAGTTAGATCTAACCAATTGCCTACACCTGAACCCTTATTGCAATCTGGTCTAAGCATGCTAGGTGCTAGTTTCTGTTTCAAACTATCCGCCTTTCTAAAGACTACTTTCCGAGATTCTTGTATATCGTTCTTCAGATATTTATCTAACCTTAATAAACCATAATTTTTATTTATAATACGTTTGATTTCAGTGGCAGATGAATTATATTTTGTTATAAAGGTGAGAGGGCATTTTGAGTTATTTTCCCTATATGATATAGGTTTCCTGGTTCTATTCTTCTTGGGCACAAGTAGCCCTTCTCTGTTCATAGAGCTAACTTCCGTGAGGGTTCTTTCTAAAAGATTTTTAGGGCACCCTTGTTTCAAAAAAGATGCAAACATAGTTTCTATCTGTATAGCATAGTCCGCTTCGTTAGAACAATTCCTGCGGACTCGCATGAATTGGCCTTTGGGTATATTTGTCTTCCAGCTACTGTGATGGCAACTATCAAAATGAAGATACTTATTGCAATCAACTTCCTTGGTGAATGTGGCAGTGTGAAGCTGGTTGTTAACCACTTTCACCGTGATATCCAAAAAATTGAGGGTGGTATCACTCACACTGTGTGTGAATTTTAAATTAAATTCATTATTATTCAGATTTTTAATTAAATCTGTGACCGTGGTAAAATCCCCATCCCAAATGATACATAAATCGTCAATATACCGCCCGAAGAAGACCAAGTTCGCCCCGTGCCCGCCACCCCAAATGTGGCGTTCTTCGAAACGCCCCATATAGAGGTTGGCAAAGCTCGGAGCGAACTTGGTCCCCATGGCGGTCCCCAGTGACTGCAAAAAAAAATTGTGAATAAAAAAATAATAATTATGTGATAAAATAAATTGTATTGATGATAATAAAAAGTTACGTAATGACTCTGATATGGTAGGATCTTTCTGTAGATAGTATTGCACTGCCAATATCCCCTTTTCATGTGGGATATTGGTATATAGTGCTTCTACATCACATGTTATAATTTTATAAGTGTTTTTCCAAACAATTTCATTTATTTTGTTCAAAAAATCAGAAGAATCTCTTAAATAAGATTGAAGAGACGTTACGTAACCTTGTAAATGTGCATCAACAAAAGAAGATAAATTAGTGGTAAGAGACCCTACACCTGAAATTATAGGTCTACCCGGTGGTGTTGTGAGGTGTTTATGGATTTTTGGTAAATGATAATAAATGGGAATAATCGGGTGTGCAGAAAACAAAAAGTGCCATGTTACTTTAGATATGGTTCCATCGCTGTATCTAAAAGAGTTTTTAGCTCTTTCTGGTAGACAAAGGTGGGGTCTGATGACAATTTCTTATAGAATAATGTAATATTAAGCTGTCTATTGGCTTCAGAAAGGTAATCCTTTCTATTTTGTATTACTAGTCCCCCACCTTTGTCAGCCTGTCTAAAGACCAAATCAGTGTCTGTTGTTAATTTCTTGAGAGCTAATCTCTCTTTTTTGGTAATGTTATCCCCACGGAATTTACTTCTGCCCTCTCTGGATTCTATTTTTTGGCATAGTTTCCTAAAATCTTCCATAGTGGAAGAATAAAAACTCTCTATGAATGGCCCCTGATATTGAAGAGGATAAAACTCAGATGGTTTCTTGAAGGATAATCCTTTATTATTCACATCATAAAGCTTTATTGTTGTATCGGGTACCCCACAGTCTTCTACATTTTCTACAAGAAGAGATTCTAATATTTCCAAAGGAACTTGATCATTAGAATCCAATATAATGGGATTCCCTATTACTTCCTTTTTGTTTAATTCCTTAATGGCAAAATACCTCTTACGGCTTAAGGTCCTAACGAACCTATTAAGGTCAACAAAAAGACCAAACAAATCAGGCTTAGCAGACGGGGCGAATTTAAGGCCCTTTTTGAGTAATGTCATCTCTTCGACAGATAAAGATCTGTCGGAGAGATTAAATATCCCTGTGGGGCTCATCTCCTCCTGAAGTTTTTGTTTGGGATTCTTGTTGAATCTCCCCCCTCTACATCCTCTCTTTCTTCTTCTACTTCCTCTCTTACTCTTTTTCCACTCCACCTTATTTCGTGATCCTCTCTTTCTTGCAGTTGTAGGGACCTCTGGTGGTTGGTGTAATGGCCCTTTTCCAAAAAACGTGATTGTTGTCGGGTGGGTGATGGTCTCCTTCTTACTCCTCCTTGAGGGGAGAAGGATCCAGAAGCCTGCTCTATTCTATCACCAAGTGGCTCAAATCTGTTATGTGTGGGAATCTCTTTATATTGAACTTCCTTTCTCTTAGTATAATACTGTTTCCGACCTCTTTGGGATGTATCTCTTTGTCTATAATATTGTTGTCTGGATGGACTTCCATATTGTTTCATATAGCCCCTATTGATTGAATTATGGCGACCTCTTCTATTATTCCTATTACCCGAGAAATCCCTATGGGGCATCATATGATTGGATCCTTTGTCTTTTCTATTGTAAGTGCGAACCTGGTCTCTATCATAATCTTCCTTATCCCTGTGCATTTTCTCATCCTTTCTATTTATGAGCTCTTTTTCAAAATCTTCCACTCTACAGTTAATCCTACTATCTCTCATTTCAAAACTAGGGTGTTGTGAAAATTTCTTTAAATCCCCATGGACTTGTTCTATCTCTTTCTATATTTCTAGTACTCTCTCTGCTCTATAATTAATTAACAATTTCATGAGATTCTTAGAGCAGTCATCTAATGCATTATTCCATTTTTCCATAAACAATTCATCTTCCTTAAATGAAGAATATTTAAATATTCTTAAACCTCTTGGGATCAGATCCCTATCCAGATATTTTTGGAGGGTGATCTGGTCCCACCAATGACGAGTTTCTGCTAGACACAGTGACTCCATTTTGTTAAACAGTTTAAACATGTCATTATTATCCTCAACGTCAGGTCTATCTGTATTGTTTCCAAAGTTAACAGTATATTTACTCCGTCTTTCTAAACGTTCAGAAATACATTTTAGACCTGACATGGTAACTACTGAGCTGCCCACCAATCAGCAAAAAATGAATAAACAACCGAAGAATCAAATGGTAGGTGGGCGCTAGTAATCGGCTATGAGACACCAATAATACCAATACTGTTCTAAGACTGCAGCTTCCCAAATTGAGGTGCTGATCCTCAACCAATATTACATAAAAATAATGAAAAACCACTCAGAGAAGCGCTGTCGTTAAACAGTATTAATAAAATGTATTATTAAAAAATATATTTAATGTGTATATATATCACAATACAATACGTAAACCAAGTATCCTGTAATTTTGCAGTGATCACTATAAATAGCAATAAAATATAAGATACATTGTAAACAGCTCCCTTAGAAATGTAACCTCTTATATTCCGGATCAATGTATAACATTTATACTTATCAGATGCTCCTTATAATGAGCTCCATGCATGGGCTAAATGATCTCAAAGACTTATTTGGATAATCCTTTAAATTTGAGAGTCCATCCACACTGAAAGTGATGTACTTGAGTTGTCTAGTGCTTGATGAAAAGCTTAAATGCTCACACTCTTATCCACCAATGAAGAAAGGCTCTTTACGGGTAGCTAATATGGACTTAATACCATATATACCACAATGACTTTTAAACTGGAACCGCTAGTTGTACAGTCTTGTGCAGAGCTTACCCTGGCCTTAGAAGTAGAGGGATTGAGCGGTGTCTCCTTCTTAATAGTGGGCGCCGGCTGCCCACACCGCTATGCAGCGGCACAGAGGAGGCTGTCAGGTGCGATGTGTGAGGACGGGACTCACAAGATGATGTTGGAGCGCGGCTTGTACATCCGAAGCCGTTCGCTCGTGGTTACGTAGCGGGAGCCGCCACAGCCCGTTGCTGTGTGTCAAGTCCAGGATACCGGATAGCGTGTCGGGCGGAATGCTTGACGCGTTTCTCAGCCTCTGAGACTGGGGCTGTTTCATCAGAAGTACCGCCTCCATAGCCTTAGGTATTTTTATACTCCAGAGCTCCCTAATTGCTTGAGCAGCTGTGTGATAGTAATCAGCCAATTTAAGACTGTGTCGAATTAGTTCAAATCAACTGGCTCATGTTAGTATTACCATGCTTTTATACATCAATAAACATATACAGACTTACATGTTCATCCTCTGTACAGAGGGATAGCTAAAATTAAATAGCATTTTCTCCTTTATAGTTCTAAACAAACAAGAGAAGCTCTATAACACTTAAAAGACATATTAAAAAATGCATAAGTATATATAAAAAAATATAATCTATAATTTAAATAACAACAGGTGTCTCATAGCCAAATAATTACCATGCTAGTTTCATTCTAGAGATAACGAGTCCCTGGACTACACAACACTAGTCTTATAGTTACCATACTAATTTAAGCTTTTCATCAAGCACTAGACAACTCAAGTACATCACTTTCAGTGTGGATGGACTCTCAAATTTAAAGGATTATCCAAATAAGTCTTTGAGATCATTTAAGGGGGGTACACACGGAGAGATCCGTGCTTAAAATCTAAGCAATCTTGCTAGATTGCTTAGATTTTAAGCACGGATCTGTCGTGTGTATGCCCTCCAGCGATAGCGATGCGCGGCCCCGCGCATCGCTATAGCCGGTGCTAGATTGAGCTGCATGCAGGCTCCATCTAGCGGGTCGCTCACTTCACCATTGTGTGAAGTGAGCGGCCCCCCGTCGGCTTTCCCCCTCGCTCAGCACATCGCGCTGTGCTGAGCGGGGTGAGAGATGTGTGCTGAGCGATCTGTGTTAAGATCGCTCAGCACACATCTCTCCCGTGAGTACCCCCCTTTAGCCCATGCATGGAGCTCATTATAATGAGCATCTGATAAGTATAAATGTTATACATTGATCCGGAATATAAGAGGTTACATTTCTAAGGGAGCTGTTTACAATGTATCTTATATTTTATTGCTATTTTTATAGTGATCACTGCAAAATTACAGGATACTTGGTTTACGTATTGTATTGTGATATATATACACATTAAATATATTTTTTAATAATAAATTTTATTAATACTGTTTAACGACAGCGCTTCTCTGAGTGGTTTTTCAACCTTGATAATGACCTGATTTTGACACAACTTTTGTATTGCGCCGCATACTACCTCCCTGTCTGGAAGAGAAGCTGGTAAGGTCGATTGAAAAATCGTCGAGGGGGAACGTCTTGAAACTCCAGTTTGTACCCTTGGGACACTATTTCTAAAACCCATGGGTCCAGGTCCGAACGAACCCAGAACTGACTGAAGAGTTTGAGACGAGCCCCCACTGGTGTGGACTCCCGTAGAGGAGCCCCAGCGCCATGTGGTGGATTTGGCAGAAGCCGGGGAGGACTTCTGCTCCTGGGAACCTGCCGAGGCCGGTGATCTTTTACCCCTTCCCCTTCCTCTAGTAGCAAGGAAGGAAGAACCTCGGTCCTTCCTGTATTTATTGGGCCGAAAGGACTGCATCTGATAGTGGTGCGTTTTCTTTTGTTGTGAAGGAACGTAAGGCAAAAATGATGACTTACCCACGGTAGCTGTAGATACCAAATCAGCGAGACCTTCACCAAACAAGACACCACCTTTATATGGCAGAGATTCCATATTTTTCCTGGAGTCAGCATCAGCATTCCATTGATGGATCCACAATGCTCGCCTAGCTGAGACTGCCATGGCATTAGCTTTTGATCCCAAAAGGCCAATATCTCTCGCCATTTCCTTTAGGTAGGCCGCTGCGTCCCTGATATGACCCAGTGTCAAAAGGACGCTATACCTATCTAGGGTATCTATCTCAGATGACAAGTTATCTGCACACTTTTCGATAGCACTACTCACCCACGCAGACGCTATGGCTGGTCTGAGCAGTGTACCCGTGGTGGCATAAATGGATTTTAATGTATTTTCCTGCTTGCGATCCGCAGGGTCCTTAAGGGCTTCCGTGTCAGGAGACGGGAGAGCCACCTTTTTAGACAAGCGGGATAGGGCCTTGTCCACAATGGGGGGTGACTCCCACTTTTCCCTATCCCCAGAGGGAAATGGATACACCACCTGAATCCTCTTGGGAATCTGAAACTTTTTGTCAGGGCTTTCCCAAACCTTTTCAAAAAGAGTGTTCAGCTCATGAGAGGGAGGAAACGTTACCTCAGGTTTCTTTTCTTTATACATACAAACCCTTGAATCAGGAACAGTAGGGTCCTCAGAAATATGTTAGGGTTAGGCTGCGGGAATTGGGGGCTAGATTTAGGATGCAGATAGGGGTGGTTAGGGCTAGCCACCCCCAGGGAGGGTTATGGTTAGGCCTTGGAGAGTGGTGGGTTAGATTTAGGATGCGGAGTGGAGGGGTTAGGGCGAGGCACTCCCAGGGAGGGATAGGTTAGGCTGTGGAGAGGGGGGGACTAGGGTAAGGGGGTGAGGTAGCTTGCTTACCGCCCCCTGTTAGGATTCTAAACAGCGTGATGACGCTGTCGGTATTCTGACCACCGGCATCCTGCCCGCTGGCATTTCAGACCCAACCCATACTGACAGATATACAGTAGATAGATATATAGAAGATACAGTAGATATATCATGTAGAGAGATTGAAATACATAGAGATAGATAGATGTGCAGTAAATACATATGTGAGCCATGAGATTGTATTTCTTTCCTTACCAGCTCAGGATCCTCCCTACCGGTGCAGAGTCAGACAGCTTCCTCTGGTCCATCCCGCCTTCTCCCAGCATTCGCAATGGCCAGCCTACGGAGAGGGATACGGATGGCTGCAGCAGTGTCACTGGTTGAAGCACCAATTACAGTGCGCTGCTGCGGGTCCCGAGTTCCCCTCCCTCCTCCTCCTTCCCCCTGTGGCTGCGTCCCTGCGCTCTGCTCCTCTTCAGTGGCAGGTGGCATGTAATGAGTCGGTTTGGGCCCCTTGACAGCAGTGGGCCCCAGTGCAAGGCACCGCTTGCACTGCTGGTAGTTCCGCCACTGGTTACTTGAGACTCTTCAGTGGAACTCCCCTCTAGCCATGCTGCCATCTCGCAATGATCTCTTCCTCACTATGGGGCAATTCTCAGGGATCCAGCATTACACATCACATACACACTTACCCTCTCACACACTGGGTGTCTCTTTACAGGAGATCCTCTCATCTTCCGCTGTAACACCAGGCAGCACTCCACTTCAGATCCTCTGCAGAGGTCTCTGTCCTGTTGCAGTGACTGCATTACTCCATAAATGCACTCTGACTCCAGCTGCAACCTCACCATCTCTGCAGCACTCCTAAAATCTCTACTCTATAGATAGGTACTTCTTATAATGGGGCCCTTGTGTATAGCGCCCTCTCCTTCTCATATCTTGGGGAAAATGCATATTGCTTCCAGGGGACCAATCTTGTGCATGGCTTCCCCCTCTCTTATAATGGGGGTACTTTAAGGGAGAGGCTTTATCTGACAAGGGCATCTCCTCTCTTTTAGCTACTGCTGGGCGGTTAATAGGGGAGCCCTGTGCTTATTGGGATTTGCCCCCTTACACCGATTGTGCCTTCGTGGTCAGGGCTGCCACCAGAAATTGTGGGGCCCGGGACTGACAAAATAGGAAGCCCCCCCCCCCCCCGAAAAAAAAGTACAATAAAAATAAATATATATATTCCAAAAAATAATAAATTATATTTCTATGCAGACACGAAGCCACCCCCTGAAGTCTGTGTTTTTAAGGTAGGAATATTTATTTATTTATTTTAGTTAAAAAAAATTGAATTCGCCAGACACCTTAAGATCTCACCTCATTTTTCTTTATATATATATATATATATATATACAAACAAATATAGAAAACCACAGCACTCGCCACCCCAGAAGCGGGGTGCAGTGTCTGCACTCACCACTCATAGGGTGGGGTGCATGCAGCCCATGGCCACCTACCCAAATACATACAAAATAGAGAATTCAGCACTCACCATAGCAAGCTCACTTGTCCTCACAACATCAATAAATAAATAAATGATGGGGGTTTAGTTGGTGGATTGGCCAATGCACGGAAGCCTGCATACCGATTTTCAAGGTACCCCACCTTCATGCAGGTCCTACACTATCACAAAGCCTAAAGAATTAAAACCTGGCAACTGTATCACATATAATATAACTGCAAATATGCCCACTAGGTTTAATGTATGCCTGCCACATATCTAGTGGCTTTTAAAGGCATACTAGTCACCTGACACAGCCGATAAATTACTAAGGAGCAGCTGACACAGGTTTAAAACAATTAAGATTACACAGGGGTGCATGAAAAGGCCTGTGACCATGGTTAATAAGAGTTAACCAAAGATTAACCCCAAAATATACAAACAAATATAGAAAACCACAGCACTCGCCACCCCAGAAGCGGGGTGCAGTGTCTGCACTCACCACTCATAGGGTGGGGTGCATGCAGCCCATGGCCACCTACCCAAATACATACAAAATAGAGAATTCAGCACTCACCATAGCAAGCTCACTTGTCCTCACAACATCAATAAATAAATAAATGATGGGGGTTTAGTTGGTGGATTGGCCAATGCACGGAAGCCTGCATACCGATTTTCAAGGTACCCCACCTTCATGCAGGTCCTACACTATCACAAAGCCTAAAGAATTAAAACCTGGCAACTGTATCACATATAATATAACTGCAAATATGCCCACTAGGTTTAATGTATGCCTGCCACATATCTAGTGGCTTTTAAAGGCATACTAGTCACCTGACACAGCCGATAAATTACTAAGGAGCAGCTGACACAGGTTTAGAACAATTAAGATTACACAGGGGTGCATGAAAAGGCCTGTGACCATGGTTAATAAGAGTTAACCAAAGATTAACCCCAAAATATACAAACAAATATAGAAAACCACAGCACTAGCCACCCCAGAAGCGGGGTGCAGTGTCTGCACTCACCACTCATAGGGTGGGGTGCATGCAGCCCATGGCCACCTACCCAAATACATACAAAATAGAGAATTCAGCACTCACCATAGCAAGCTCACTTGTCCTCACAACATCAATAAATAAATAAATAAATGATGGGGGTTTAGTTGGTGGATTGGCCAATGCACGGAAGCCTGCATACCGATTTTCAAGGTACCCCACCTTCATGCAGGTCCTACACTATCACAAAGCCTAAAGAATTAAAACCTGGCAACTGTATCACATATAATATAACTGCAAATATGCCCACTAGGTTTAATGTATGCCTGCCACATATCTAGTGGCTTTTAAAGGCATACTAGTCACCTGACACAGCCGATAAATTACTAAGGAGCAGCTGACACAGGTTTAGAACAATTAAGATTACACAGGGGTGCATGAAAAGGCCTGTGACCATGGTTAATAAGAGTTAACCAAAGATTAACCCCAAAATATACAAACAAATATAGAAAACCACAGCACTCGCCACCCCAGAAGCGGGGTGCAGTGTCTGCACTCACCACTCATAGGGTGGGGTGCATGCAGCCCATGGCCACCTACCCAAATACATACAAAATAGAGAATTCAGCACTCACCATAGCAAGCTCACTTGTCCTCATTTATTTATTTATTGATGTTGTGAGGACAAGTGAGCTTGCTATGGTGAGTGCTGAATTCTCTATTTTGTATATATATATATATATATATATGGTAAAAAAAAGGGGGATGGGGGCGCCAGCGACCAATGGTGTCTAATGGTTTTTAGATAAGATATGAAGAAGTGGCTGGATACGTTCAGATAAAATTATAAAATTCAATTTAATTTATAAAAGAAAAGGGTGGGATAAAAGTTTACAAGCATAGGGTAATATTTAAGAATACATCAAAAAGATTTTTAAAAATCGGATACACAAAATATGAGAATAAAAAATATCAATATTCTAAAAAGATAAAAAACACAATGCTTATCTTTTAAAATGGAGGGTCAGTTTAGAGGTACACCCAACGCGTTTCGTCCATCAGACTTCATCAAGGGGTAGGGTGCTAATGAACAAGGGTAGTATTTATAGCTGGTATCATGTGATCATAGGTAATTATGACATCACTTCCTGTTAAGAATCTAAAAGGCATAATGCTACACAATTCTCAATATAAATATAAGTGTGCTGAGGAGGCAGTGGAAGTGTGTCCTATAGTGTCATTTTGTACAAGAAACGAGTCTTGGAAAGCTGTATTATCGGTCTGAAGGGTCCAGGACGCGTCCCGCGTCATTTCCGCCCCGCTTCCGGCGTCCGCAGAGACGATGTGCGCATATATATATATATATATATATATATATACATACACATAGATATGCCCCCAGTGCCAGATACATATATGCCCCCAGTGCCAGATACAGAAATGCCCCACAGTGCCTGACAGATATGCCCCCAGTGCGATACAGAAATGCCCCCACAGTGCATGCCAGATATGCACCCAGTGCCAGATACAGAAATGCCCCCACTGTGCCTGCCAGATATGCACCCAGTGCCAGATACATATATGCCCACAGTGCCAGATACAGAAATACCCCACAGTGCCAAATACAGAAATGCCCCCATTGCCAGATATGCCCACAGTGCCAGATACAGAAATGCCCCCACAGTGCATGCCAGATATGCCCCCAGTGCCAGATACAGAAATGCCCCCACTGTGCCTGCCAGATATGCCCCCAGTGCCAGATATGCCCCTAGTGCCAGATATGCCCCCAGTGCCAGATATGTCCCACTCCCCAGTGCCAGATATGCCCCCAGATCTCAGTGCCAGGTACACATGTACTCACAGCTCCGGGCCCCCTTCTCACAAAACACACAGTCACAGACAACAGAGACATACATACTTACCTACAAATCCGTCCTCTCTGCTCGCTCTCAGTCTCTCCCATGCTATTTACTGCTGCGTCGCATTAGAATAAAAGAAACTTTATTAAGCCGAACAGCAAGAAGCAGCTTGCTGTGATCGGCAGCGGGCGGCGGGACACGAAGGGGCAAAAGCCGCGCAGCGGTCAGTGTCACCGGTGGCGGTCGCCGCCGGGAATAGCCACGGCTGGCTGTGTGTGCAGCCCGGGCCCTCCACTCTGTCAGAGTAGCCGTGCCCGGGACAACTGTACACAGGGCACCCCCTTGATGGCGGCCCTGCTCGTGGTAGTGCCATGCACCACCCAAGTGCCATGGTCCCAGCTAAAATGGGCATATGTCCCTTCCAAATGCCCATTAGTACATTCATGTGATACTAAAATAATGTGAAAAGGGTTTGAAAACATCCATTTTCACATTATTTTAGTAAACATAATATTGATAATATATGCCTATATAACAAGTTTGTATCCCCAACATGTGCAATTGAATTTCTCTAACGTCCTAAGTGGATGCTGGGGACTCCGTAAGGACCATGGGGAATAGCGGCTCCGCAGGAGACTGGGCACATCTAAAGAAAGCTTTAGGACTATCTGGTGTGCACTGGCTCCTCCCCCTATGACCCTCCTCCAAGCCCCAGTTAGATCTCTGTGCCCGAACGAGAAGGGTGCACACTAGGGGCTCTCCTGAGCTTCTTAGTGAAAGTTTTAGTTTAGGTTTTTTATTTTCAGTGAGACCTGCTGGCAACAGGCTCACTGCATCGAGGGACTAAGGGGAGAAGAAGCGAACTCACCTGCGTGCAGAGTGGATTGGGCTTCTTAGGCTACTGGACATTAGCTCCAGAGGGACGATCACAGGCCCAGCCATGGATGGGTCCCAGAGCCGCGCCGCCGGCCCCCTTACAGAGCCAGAAGACAGAAGAGGTCCGGAAAATCGGCGGCAGAAGACATCCTGTCTTCACCAAGGTAGCGCACAGCACTGCAGCTGTGCGCCATTGCTCCTCAGCACACATCACACTTCGGTCACTGAGGGTGCAGGGCGCTAGGGGGGGGGGCGCCCTGAGCAGCAATAAAAACACCTTGGCTGGCGAAAATACATCACATATAGCCCCCAGGGCTATATGGATGAATTTTAACCCCTGCCAGAATCCATAAAAAAGCAGGAGAAAAGTCCGCGAAAAAGGGGCGGAGCCTATCTCCTCAGCACACTGGCGCCATTTTCCCTCACAGCTCCGTTGGAGGGAAGCTCCCCTGGCTCTCCCCTGCAGTCACTACACTACAGAAAGGGTTAAAAAAGAGAGGGGGGCACTAATTAGGCGCAGTATTAACAATACAGCAGCTATAAGGGGAAAAACACTTATATAAGGTTATCCCTGTATATATATAGCGCTTTGGTGTGTGCTGGCAAACTCTCCCTCTGTCTCCCCAAAGGGCTAGTGGGGTCCTGTCCTCTATCAGAGCATTCCCTGTGTGTGTGCTGTATGTCGGTACGTTTGTGTCGACATGTATGAGGAGAAAAATGATGTGGAGACGGAGCAGATTGCCTGTAATAGTGATGTCACCCCCTAGGGGGTCGACACCTGAGTGGATGAACTGTTGGAAGGAATTACGTGACAGTGTCAGCTCTGTATAAAAGACAGTGGTTGACATGAGACAGCCGGCTACTCAGCTTGTGCCTGTCCAGACGTCTCATAGGCCGTCAGGGGCTCTAAAGCGCCCGTTACCTCAGATGGCAGATATAGACGCCGACACGGATACTGACCCCAGTGTCGACGGTGAAGAGACAAATGTGACTTCCAGTAGGGCCACACGTTACATGATTGAGGCAATGAAAAATGTTTTACACATTTCTGATAATATGAGTACCACCAAAAAGGGGTATTATGTTCGGTGAGGAAAAACTACCTGTAGTTTTCCTGAATCTGAGAAATTAAATGAGGTGTGTGATGATGCGTGGTTTTCCCCCGATAACAACTGATAATTTCTAAAATGTTATTGGCATTATATCCTTTCCCGCCAGAGGTTAGGGTGCGTTGGGAAACACCCCCTAGGGTGGATAAAGCGCTCACACGCTTGTAAGGGCTCTACCCTCTCCTGAGATGGCCGCCCTTAAGGATCCTGCTGATAGAAAGCAGGAGGGTATCCTAAAATGTATTTACACACATACTGGTGTTATACTGCGACCAGCAATCGCCTCAGCCTGGATGTGCAGTGCTGGGTTGGCGTGGTCGGATTCCCTGACTGAAAATATTGATACCCTAGATAGGGACAGTATATTTTTGCCTATAGAGCATTTAAAAGATGCATTTCTATATATGCGTGATGCACAGCGGAATATTTGCCGACTGGCATCAAGTCTAAGTGCGTTGTCCATTTCTACCAGTAGAGGGTTATGGACACGTCAGTGGTCAGGTGATGCGTATTCCAAACGGCATTTGGAAGTATTGCCTTAATAAGGGGAGGAGTTATTTGGGGTCTGTCTTTCAGACCTGGTGGCCACGGCAACAGCTGGGAAATCCACGTTTGTACCCCAGGTCGCCTCTCAACATGAGAAGACGCCGTATTATCAGGCGCAGTCTTTTCGTGGACAAGCGGGCAAAATGTTCCTCATTTCTGCCCCGTGACAGAGGGAGAGGAAAAAGGCTGCAGAAATCAGCCAGTTCCCAGGAACAGAAACCCTCTCCCGCCTCTGCCAAGCCCTCAGTATGACGCTGGGGCTTTACAAGCAGAATCAGGCACGGTGGGGGCCCGTCTCAATGAATTTCAGCGCGCAGTGGGCTCACTCGCAAGTAGACCCCTGGATCCTTCAGGTGATATCTCAGGGGTACAAATTAGAATTCGAGACGTCTCCCCCTCGCCGTTTTCCTAAAGTCGGCTTTACCGATGTCTCCTTCTGACAGGGAGACAGTTTTGGAAGCCATTCACAAGCTGTATTCCCAGCAGGTGATAATCAAGGTACCCCTCCTGCAACAGGGAACGGGGTATTATTCCACACTGTTGTGGTACCGAAGCCGGACGGCTCGGTGAGACCGATTCTAAATCTAAAATCTTTGAACACTTACATACAGAGGTTCAAATTCAAGATTGAGTCACTCAGAGCAGTGATTGCGAACCTGGAAGAAGGGGACTACATGATGTCTCGGGACATCAAGGATGCTTACCTTCATGTCAAAATTTACCCTTCTCACCAAGGGTACCTCAGGTTTATGGTACAGAACTGTCACTATCAGTTCAGACGCTGCCGTATGGATGGTCCACGGCACCCCGGGTCTTTACCAAGGTAATGGCCGAAATGATGATATTCCTTCGAAGGAAGGGAATTTTAGTTATCCCTTACTTGGACGATTCCCTGATAAGGGTAAGATCCAGGGAACAGTTGGAGGTCGGTGTAGCACTATCTCAGGTAGTGTTGCGGCAGCACGATTGGATTCTCAATATTCCAAAATCGCAGCTGGTTCCGACGACTTGTCTTCTGTTCCTAGGGATGATCCTGGACACAGTCCAGAAAAAGGTGTTTCTCCCGGAGGGGAAAGCCAGGGAGTTATCCGAGCTAGTCAGGAACCTCCTAAAACCGAGCCAAGTCTCAGTGCATCAATGCACAAGGGTTCTGGGTAAAATGGTGGCTTCCTACGAAGCAATCCCATTCGGCAGATTCCACGCAAGAACTTTCCAGTGGGACCTGCTGGACAAATGGTCCGGGTCGCATCTTCAGATGCATCAGCGGATAACCCTGTCACCAAGGACAAGGGTGTCCCTCCTGTGGTGGTTGCAGAGTGCTCATCTTCTAGAGGGCCGCAGATTCGGCATTCAGGACTGGGTCCTGGTGACCACGGATGCCAGCCTGCGAGGCTGGGGAGCAGTCACACAGGGAAGGAATATCCAGGGCTTATGGTCAAGCCTGGAGACATCACTTCACATAAATATCCTGAAGCTAAGGGCCATTTACAATGCTCTAAGCTTAGCAAGACCTCTGCTTCAAGGTCAGCCGGTGTTGATCCAGTCGGACAACATCACGGCAGTCACCCACGTAAACAGACAGGGTGGCACAAGAAGCAGGAGGGCAATGGCAGAAGCTGCAAGGATTCTTCGCTGGGCGGAAAATCATGTGATAGCACTGTCAGCAGTATTCATTCCGGGAGTGGACAACTGGGAAGCAGACTTCCTCAGCACGACCTCCACCCGGGAGAGTGGGGACTTCACCCAGAAGTCTTCCACATGATTATAAACCGTTGGGAAAAACTCGACAGGTATTGCGCCAGGTCAAGGGACCCTCAGGCAATAGCTGTAGACGCTCTGGTAACACCGTGGGTGTACTAGTCAGTGTATGTGTTCCCTCCTCTGCCTCTCATACCCAAGGTACTGAGATTGATAAGATGGAGAGGAGTAAGCACTATATTCGTGGCTCCGGATTGGCCAAGAAGGACTTGGTAACCGGAACTTCAAGAGATGCTCACGGAGGATCCGTGGCCTCTACCTCTAAGAAGGGACCTGCTCCAACAAGGACCCTGTCTGTTCCAAAACTTACCGCGGCTGCGTTTGACGGCATGGCGGTTGAACGCCGGATCCTGAAGGAAAAAAGGCATTCCGGATGAAGTCATCCCTATCCTGATCAAAGCCAGGAAGGATGTAACCGCAAAACATTATCACCGCATTTGGCGAAAATATGTTGCGTGATGCGAGGCCAGTAAGGCCCGACGGAGGAAATTCAACTGGGTCGATTCCTACATTTCCTGCAAACAGGAGTGTCTATGGGCCTGAAATTGGGGTCCATTAAGGTTCAAATTTCGGCCCTGTCAATTTTCTTCCAAAAAGAACTAGCTTCAGTCCCTGAAGTTCAGACGTTTGTAAAAGGGGTACTGCATATACAGCCTCCTTTTGTGCCTCCAGTGGCACTTTGGGATCTCAATGTAGTTTTTTGGGTTCCAAAAGTCACATTGGTTTGAACCACTTAAATCTGTGGAGTTAAAATATCTCACATGGAAAGTGGTCATGCTGTTGGCCCTGGCCTGGGCCAGGCGCGTGTCAGAATTGGCGGCTTTATCCTGTAAAAGCCCTTATCTGATTTTCCATTCGGACAGGGCGGAATTGAGGACTCGTCCTCAGTTTCTCCCTAAGGTGGTTTCAGCGTTTCACCTGAACCAACCTATTGTGGTGCCTGCGGCTACTAGGGACTTGGAGGACTCCAAGTTGCTAGACGTTGTCAGGGCCCTGAAAATATATGTTTCCAGGACGGCTGGAGTCAGAAAATCTGACTCGCTGTTTATCCTGTATGCACCCAACAAGCTGGGTGCTCCTGCTTCTAAGCAGACTATTGCTCGTTGGATTTGTAGTACAATTCAGCTTGCACATTCTGTGGCAGGCCTGCCACAGCCAAAAATCTGTAAATGCCCACTCCACAAGGAAGGTGGGCTCATCTTGGGCGGCTGCCCGAGGGGTCTCGGCTTTACAACTTTGCCGAGCAGCTACTTGGTCAGGAGCAAATACATTTGTAAAATTCTACAAAATTGATACCCTGGCTGAGGAGGACCTGGAGTTCTCTCAATTGGTGCTGCAGAGTCATCCGCACTCTCCCGCCCGTTTGGGAGCTTTGGTATAATCCCCATGGTCCTTACGGAGTCCCCAGCATCCACTTAGGACGTTAGAGAAAATAAGAATTTACTTACCGATAATTCTATTTCTCGTAGTCCGTAGTGGATGCTGGGCGCCCATCCCAAGTGCGGATTGTCTGCAATACTGGTACATAGTTATTGTTACCAAAAAATCGGGTTATTGCTGTAGTGAGCCATCTTTTCTAGAGGCTCCTCTGTTATCATGCTGTTAACTGGGTTTAGATCACAAGTTATATGGTGTGATTGGTGTGGCTGGTATGAGTCTTACCCGGGATTCAAAATCCTTCCTTATTGTGTACGCTCGTCCGGGCACAGTATCCTAACTGAGGCTTGGAGGAGGGTCATAGGGGGAGGAGCCAGTGCACACCAGATAGTCCTAAAGCTTTCTTTAGATGTGCCCAGTCTCCTGCGGAGCCGCTATTCCCCATGGTCCTTACGGAGTCCCCAGCATCCACTACGGACTACGAGAAATAGAATTATCGGTAAGTAAATTCTTATTTTTAAATATATTGGTTCTGTAAAGTGAATAGACAAAAAAATGGTTGACCAGCGCTAATCAATTGCAGTTTTCTGTGCAGCTAGCAGAAAAACAGAGGTTACTCAACCCTGTATATAGAAAATCTAAAAAGCAACAGAATTGCAGCGCACAGAAAAAGCCTCAACCAATGAATAAAAAGGTTTTTTATTTAATTAAAACAATTTATTATAACCTTGGGACAAGTGTATAAACTTTAAAACACATCACCATCTAATAAAATTGTCTGCATTAAATAATCCAGCAATTTTAACCTATAGTTTAAAGCCAAACATATATGCAGGAAAAGCTCTGTTTACATATCCAGCGCTACCTTGTAGCTAATCTTCAACAATGTATCGGCAGTATTACTTTTATGGAGCTGCTGCCAGTGTATCACCCAAGTCAATTAAACTACATTCAGATGGACATAAATTAATTAATGGACTCCCCTGATGTAATTCTTGACAACCAGAGAGTTACGGACATTCGATTCCTATATTCGTAAGTCCAGTGTCCACAATTGTACAATTGTACATAATCAGCTGGCCAGCTACTTTAAATATCACTGATGCAGTAATGAGCTATAAACAATGCTCACGTCCTCCCCGGCTGCTGGTGCCGTACCTTTTTTGTGGCAGTCTTTTCAGGGGGACTGAGATATCTAATTTCCACACGTTAAGTTTCAAACCCCCCTTCCTCCCCAACTGCTAGGTGCTTGATCCTTACGTGGCAGTCTTTTCTGGGAGACTGAGGTACAGAGATCCAAACGTGGAATGGTTTCCCAGTGCAAACATGCAGATGCAGTCTCGTTTAGGTGGTGAGCGTCTCGGATAGAACTTTACGCGTTTCTCCGCCTTCCCTACGGTCTCAGCGGCTTCGTCAGAAGTGTTTCCATGTCTGTCTTAGATGATATTTAAACACCGCGGCTCATTAGCCGCGCAGGCGCACTCCATGTACTTCACGCCTCGTTGTGACTCCGGAGAGCAATCATCACGGTTTTGATTGCCGCATGTGTTCAGTAACTCTTTCACGCTTCCAAGTTTGTAAATAGCGCTTTCATTAATGCTTTAATCATTACACCTGCTACATTAGGGTACCTTTTATCAAACACTAAACACCTTGCTTTATTCCTCAATTAATATCATCATTCTTGCAGACATGAAATATGTTATCTATAAGATTATATTATTTCATAAATACACACTTATATTTATTTATTCTAAAAATTATATATATTCCATTGATTGAGTATATACTCATATAAAAACCTTTTAACATAAAAATTAATCATGTCACCGCTGAATGCATAGAAATATAACATTTGGAGAGTTTCTACCTCCGTCATACACAGTTTATAAAAGAACAGAATAAAATAATGCTACTAGTATAACAATAAATATTACTATAGACTTCTCCTTAAAGTATATACAAAATAAGATATTACTCACCGGTAAATCTATTTCTCATAGTCCGTAGTGGATGCTGAGAACTCCGTATGGACCATGGGGAATAGCGGGCTCCGCAGGAGACTGGGCACTCTAAAGTAAGATTTAGTACTATCTGGTGTGCACTGGCTCCTCCCTCTATGCCCCTCCTCCAGACCTCAGTTAAGGAAACTGTGCCCGGAAGAGCAGACATTATAAGGAAAGGATTTTGGAATCCCGGGTAAGACTCATACCAGCCACACCAATCACACCGTATAACTTGTGATACACTTATCCAGTCAACAGTATGAACAACAACAGGGCATCAACAATGGATGCCAACATAACATAACCCATTATTAAGCAATAACTATGTACACGTATTGCAGAAAGTCCGCACTAGGGACCGGCACCCAGCATCCACTACGGACTATGAGAAATAGATTTACCGGTGAGTAAAATCTTACTTTCTCTAACGTCCTAGTGGATGCTGGGAACTCCGTAAGGACCATGGGGATTATACCAAAGCTCCCAAACGGGCGGGAGAGTGCGGATGACTCTGCAGCACCGAATGGGCGAACTCAAGGTCCTCCTCAGCCAGGGTATCAAACTTGTAGAATTTTGCAAATGTGTTTGAACCCGACCAACTAGCAACTCGGCAAAGCTGTAAAGCCGAGACCCCTCGGGCAGCCGCCCAAGAAGAGCCCACCTTCCTTGTGGAATGGGCTTTCACTGATTTTGGATGCGGCAATCCAGCCGCAGAATGAGCCTGCTGAATCGTGTTACAGATCCAGCGGGCAACGGTGTGCTTTGAAGCAGGAGCTCCCAACTTGTTGGGGGCATATAGGATAAACAGCGAGTCAGTTTTCCTGACTCCAGCCGTTCTGGCTACATAAATCTTCAAAGCCCTGACTACATCTAGTAACCTGGAATCCTCCAAGTCACGAGTAGCCGCAGGCACCACAATAGGTTGGTTCAAATGAAAAGATGACACCACCTTTGGCAGAAATTGGGGACGAGTCCACAATTCTGCCCAGTCCATATGAAATACCAGATAGGGGCTTTTACATGACAAAGCCGCCAATTCTGACACACGCCTAGCCGAGGCTAAGGCCAATAGCATGACCACCTTCCACGTGAGATACTTTAGCTCCACGGTCTTAAGTGGTTCAAACCAGTGGGATTTTAGGAAACCCAACACCACGTTGAGATCCCAAGGTGCCACTGGTGGCACAAAAGGGGGCTGAATATGCAGCACTCCCTTAACGTCTGAACTTCAGGAAGAGACGCCAGTTCCTTTTGAAAGAAAATGGATAGGGCCGAAATCTGGACCTTTATGGATCCCAACTTCAAGGTCATAGTCACTCCAGACTGTAGAAAGTGCAGAAATCTGCCCAGTTGGAATTCCTCTGTAGGGGCCTTCCTGGCCTCACACCAAGCAACATATTTTCGCCATATGCTGTGATAATGCTTTGCTGTCACGTCCTTCCTAGCCTTTATCAGCGTAGGAATATCTTCCTCCGGAATGCCTTTTTCCGCTAGGATCCGGCGTTCAACCGCCATGCCGTCAAACGTAGCCGCGGTAAGTCTTGGAACAGGCAGGGCCCCTGTTGCAACAGGTCCTGTCTGAGAGGCAGAGGCCATGGGTCCTCTGTGAGCATTTCTTGCAGTTCCGGGTACCAAGGCCTTCTTGGCCAATCCGGAACAATGAGTATTGTTCTCACTCCTCTTTTCTTACGATTCTCAGCACCTTGGGTATGAGAGGAAGAGGAGGAAACACATAGACCGACTGGAACACCCACGGTGTTACCAGGGCGTCCACAGCTATCGCCTGAGGGTCTCTTGACCTGGCGCAATACCGTTGTAGTTTTTTGTTGAGACGGGACGCCATCATGTCTACCTGTGGCAGTTCCCATCGATTTGTAATTTGAATGAAGACTTCGTGATGAAGTCCCCACTCTCCCGGGTGAAGGTCGTGCCTGCTGAGGAAGTCTGCTTCCCAGTTGTCCACCCCCGGAATGAACACTGCTGACAGTGCTTGCACGTGATTCTCCGCCCACCGAAGAATCCTGGTGGCTTCCGCCATCGCGACTCTGCTTCTTGTGCCGCCCTGGCGGTTTACATGAGCCACTGCGGTGATGTTGTCTGACTGAATCAGCACCGGTTGGTTGCGAAGCAGGGGCTCCGCTTGACTCAGGGCGTTGAATATGGCCCTTAGTTCCAGGATATTTATGTGCAGACAAGCCTCCTGACTTGACCACAACCCTTGGAAGTTTCTTCCCTGTGTGACTGCCCCCCACCCTCGGAGGCTCGCATCCGTGGTCACCAGGACCCAGTCCTGTATGCCGAACCTGCAGCCCTCGAGAAGGTGAGCACTCTGCAGCCACCACAGAAGAGACACCCTGGCCCTGGGGGACAGGGCGACCAGCCGATGCATCTGAAGATGCGATCCGGACCATTTGTCCAACAGATCCCATTGAAAGATCCTCGCATGGAACCTGCCGAAGGGAATGGCTTCGTACGATGCCACCATCTTTCCCAGGACTCGCGTGCAGTGATGCACCGACACCTGTTTCAGTTTTAAGAGGTCTCTGACTAGAGTCACAAGCTCTTGAGCCTTCTCCGTCGGGAGAAACACCTTCTTCTGGTCTGTGTCCAGAATCATGCCCAGAAAGGGCAGACGCGTCGTAGGAATCAGCTGCGACTTTGGGATATTCAGAATCCAGCCATGCTGTTGCAACACTTCCTGAGAGTGCGCTACGCTGATCTGCAACTGCTCCCTTGACCTCGCCTTTATGAGGAGATCGTCCAAGTATGGGATAATTGTGACCCCTTGCTTTCTCAGGATCACCATCATTTCTGCCATTACCTTCGTAAATATTCTCGGTGCCGTGGAGAGCCCAAACGGCAACGTCTGGAATTGGTAATGACAGTCCTGTACCACAAATCTGAGGTACTCCTGATGAGGCGGATAAATGGGGACATGCAAGTAAGCATCCTTGATGTCCAGAGACACCATAAAATCCCCCTCTTCCAGGCTTGCAATGACCGCTCTGAGCGATTCCATTTTGAACTTGAATCTTTTCAGATAAATGTTCAGGGACTTTAAATTTAATATAGGTCTGACCGAACCGTCCGGTTTCGGTACCACAAACATTGTGGAATAGTATCCCTTTCCCTGTTGAAGAAGGGGAACCTTTACCACCACCTGCTGGAGAAATAGCTTGTGAATTGCCGCTACCACTACTTCCCTTTCTATGGGGGAAGCTGGCAGGGCCGATTTCAGGTAACGTTGAGGGGGCATCACCTCGAATTCCAGCTTGTATCCCTGAGACACAATCTGTATAGCCCAGGGATCCACCTGTGAGCGAACCCACTGGTGGCTGAAATGTCGGAGACGCGCCCCCACCGCTCCTGGCTCTACCCGTGGAGCCCCAGCGTCATGCGGTGGATTTAGTGGAAGCCGGGGAGGACTTCTGTTCCTGGGAACTAGCTGTAAGGTGCAGCTTTTTTCCTCTACCCCTGCCTCTAGCAAGAAAGGAAGCACCTCTGACCTTCTTGCTTCTTTGTGCGCGAAAGGACTGCATTTGGTAATACAGTGCTTTCTTAGGTTGTGAGGGAATATATGGCAAAAAGTTTGACTTCCCAGCAGTAGCTGTGGAAACCAGGTCCGAGAGACCGTCCACAAACAATTCCTCACCCTTGTAAGGTAACACCTCCATATGTTTTTTGGAGTCGGCATCACCTGTCCACTGCCGAGTCCACAGGACCCTCCTGGCAGAAATTGACATTGCATTAATTCTAGAGCCCAGTAGGCAAATGTCCCTCTGGGCATCCCTCATATATAGGACAGTGTCTTTTATATGCCCCAGGGTCAGCATAATGGTATCCCTGTCCAAGGTATCCATTTCCTCCGACAGATTATCTGTCCACGCTGCTACAGCACTACACATCCACGCAGACGCAATTGCCGGCCTCAGTAGAGTCCCTGAATGTGTATAAACAGATTTCAGGATACTTTCCTGCTTTCTATCTGCAGGATCCTTTAGGGTGGCCGTATCCTGCGACGGCAGGGCCACCTTCTTAGATAAGCGTGTGAGAGCTTTATCTACCCTAGGGGAGGATTCCCAGCGCACCCTGTCCTCTGGCGGGAAAGGGTACGCCATAAGTAACCGTTTGGAAATCAGGACTTTCTTATCTGGGGAATCCCACGCTCTTTCACATAACTCATTTAACTCATGTGAAGGGGGAAAAGTCACCTCTTGCTTTTTCTCCCCATACATATAAACCCTCTTGTCAGGGACAGGGTTTACCTCAGATATGTGTAAAACATCCTTCATCGCTATAATCATGTAGCGTATAGCTTTTGTCATTTTCGGTTGCAATTTTGCATCATCGTCGTCGACACTGGAGTCAGAATCCGTGTCGACATCTGTGTCAACCATTTTGGATAGTGGACGCTTTTGAGACCCTGAGGGCCTCTGCGCTGTAGGATCAGGCACGGGTTGAGACCCTGACTGGCCCGAGGTATCAGCATTATCCAACCTTTTATGTAAGGAGTTTACATTATCATTTAACACCTTCCACATATCCATCTAATCAGGTGTCGGCACCGTCGGCGGCGACACGTCAGTCAACTGCACTTGCTCTGCCTCCACATAGCCCTCTTCGTCAAACATGTCGATACATGCGTACCGACACACCACACACACAGTGGAAGCTCTAAATGAGGACAGGACCCCCACAAGGCCTTTTGGAGAGACAGAGAGAGAGTATGCCAGCACACACCCCAGCGCTATATAACCCAGGGATTACACAGTACTTTAGTGTTTACCCAGTAGCTGCTGTATTATGAATAATGTGCCTAAATTTATGTGCCCCCCCTCTCTTTTTCACCCTTCTACCGGGATTCTGCAGGGGAGAGCCTGGGGAGCTTCCTCTCAGCGGAGCTGTGGCAGGAAAATGGCGCTGGTGAGTGCTGAGGACGAAGGCCCCGCCCCCTCAGCGGCGGGCTTCTGTCCCGCGATTTTCTGTAAAATAAATGGCGGGGGCTCATACATATAATAGTGTCCCACTGTCTATATGCAGTTTTCGCCAGGAGGTATAAATTGCTGCCCAGGGCGCCCCCCCCTGCGCCCTGCACCCTACAGTGACCGGAGTGTGTGGGTTAGTGTGGGCGCAATGGCGCACAGCTGCAGTGCTGTGCGCTACCTCATGTGAAGACAGGAGTCTTCTGCCGCCGATTTCGATGTCTTCTCCGCTTCTGCCGGCTTCTGTCTTCTGGCTCTGCGAGGGGGACGGCGGCGCGGCTCCGGGAACGGACGACAAGGTCAGGTCCTGTGTTCGATCCCTCTGGAGCTAATGGTGTCCAGTAGCCTAAGAAGCGCAACCTAGCCACAGTTAGTAGGTTTGCTTCTCTCCCCTCAGTCCCACGTAGCAGAGAGTCTGTTGCCAGCAGAAGCTCTCTGAAAATAAAAAAACCTAACTAAAATACTTTCTTATTAGCAAGCTCAGGAGAGCTCACTAAAAGCACCCAGCTCTGTCCGGGCACAGATTCTAACTGAGGTCTGGAGGAGGGGCATAGAGGGAGGAGCCAGTGCACACCAGTAGTACTAAATCTTTCTTTAGAGTGCCCAGTCTCCTGCAGAGCCCGCTATTCCCCATGGTCCTTACGGAGTTCCCAGCATCCACTAGGACGTTAGAGAAATACCCTTTGTATAAGGAAAATATATATACCTATTTATCTATAAACCATAAGAGAGAAATACACAGGAACCACTTTAACATTAAAATGAAGATCTACTACTTAGGACAGATAGAGAAATTGTCTTCTATCCACCTATCAGTACACACAGTTAATTATATCCTCTGCTATTTTCTATCGTATCCATGTTATTCCCACTCCAGAAAAAGACTGTTGGTATTTCACATGAATACAGCAAAGAGAGATGAAGATAATGAAGAAAAGTGAGGGGAAAGAGAGAGAAAACCCTGAATACTGGAACTGAAGGAAGATAAACTTCAAATATTATTCATCTCAATAACATCATTCAGTCCATTAGGGAATAGTGTATTCATTCTGTAGATCCAGAAGGCTTCCCTTCTACATAACCTTCCATAGCGATCACCTCCTCTTGATGTCACTTTTATTTGTTCAATTGCCACAGCAAAAAGTCCATCAAGGGTTTGATTTTGACACATTGCAATATGATTTGAAAGGGGATGTAGTTTATTTCCACTTAAGATGTTTCTCTTGTGTTCCATAAATCTAATATGGAAAGTACGTATGGTGCGGCCTATATATTGTTTTTCACATTTACATCTTCACAGGTAAATTACATAAGAGGATTGGCAGTTAAGGAAATCTTTTATCTGAAACCTCTCTCCTGACACTGATGAACTAAACTCCGTGACCTTCCTAGGTGTATTCGTGCAGACCAAACATTTTGTATTCCCACATCTATGATATCCTAGTGGCCTACTGGGTATCCAATTTACATTAAGCTCACTTGAGGATTCTTTTTTTCTTTTAAAATGACTCTGAACTAATTGGGACTTTAAGTTATCTGACCTCCTAAAAGTCACCCCCCCTTTTAATTGAATTTCTGTTTTCAAGACATCATCTTGTAGTAACATAAAAGTGTTATTTTTCACTATATTCCTAATTTCTTTAGCATACCCATTATATTGTGTAACAAAGTTAACTGAACGGTTATCCCTTGTTTGATTTTTATTTTTATTCTTACTTTTATTTTTTATTTCCATTTTTAACAGGGATGACCTTTCCATTGAGCTTACTTCATTGTATGCTTTTTTGACAACTACCTCATGATATCCCTGTTGCAATATATTATTCATGAGTTCCTTAGCTTGTTGTTGATAAGTGGCTTCTAGGGTACAGTTCCGTTTCATCTGAATCAGCTGTCCCTTGGGTATATAATTTTTCCATGAATCTAAATGCGAACTATCATAATTAAGATATTTATTACTATCTACTGACTTCTTATATGTTTCCGTAATGATTTGATCATCCCTCACCGAGAGGGCGATATCCAGAAAATGAATTTGTGAAGAACTAAAAGTGGCAGTGAACTTTAAACCATATGTGTTAGTATTAAGATCATAAACAAATGATTGGAGTGATTCTAAATCCCCTTCCCAAATAATGAATAAATCATCTATAAATCTAACGAAAAGGACCAGATTCGCACCGTAGCATACATTCCACACATGTTCGTCCTCAAAGGCGACCATGTATAGATTTGCATAGCTCGGCGCAAACCTGGTCCCCATCGCAGTCCCCCATGTCTATAAATAAAACCGTGTATCAAACGTGAAAAAATTGTGTTCTAAGATAAATTTAATGGATTGAATAATGAATTGATTGAATTCAGTAAAGTTTGCACCACGGTATAATCATGTTTTTTATATTGTATCCTCATAAGTAATATTTATTTTAAATGTTACAATGTATATGCACTGATGCTGTATTTTACAATGTATTAAATAATGTGTATGTGAGTTAATAATTTTTATAGATGATCCACATCTTTGTTTGATTGACAATTGAAGTATTGATACTTATATAGCACACTCTCTTTTTGTATTATGCAAAAAAAAATATTATATATATTACCTTCTGCATAGACAATACACCATACAGTACTTGCCGAGACTCCCTGAAATAGTAGCAATCTCCCTGACTCCCTGAAGAGTGTAGGACTCTCCCTGATTGCACCGTACTGACATTATATAGCTGTTATATTCTTGGGGGGAAAAAGATATCAGAGATATATACACATTTAAATGGGATCATCAGTGCCATTTCCCTGCATTGGTTATAAGAAGAGATGAGCGGGTTTGGTTCTCAGAGAACCGAACCGTACCGAACTTCACCATTCTAGTCCAGTTCCGAGCCAGGCTCGGGTTTTCCCGCCTGACTCGGAAACCAGAACGAGGCAAAACGTCATCATCCCGCTGTCGGATTCTCGTGGGGTTTGGATTCCTTATAAGGAGCCGCGCATCCCCGCCATTTTCACTCCGACATTGGAGAGTGTAGAGAGAGGACATGTCCCCGTCCTCAGTGGTAGTGTCTTGTGCTGTGTTTGTCCAGTCACAGTGTTTGTGTCCTCTTGCTGCCATATGTCCATTGCTGCTGTGTTGTGCTGCATCAGTACAGTGGTGGTGTATTGTGCTGCATCAGTCCAGTGCTAGTATCCTGTGCATCAGCCATCAGTCATTCCAGTGACCAGGCAGTCAGTGTTTGTGTCCTCTTGCTGCCATATGTCCATTGCTGCTGCTGTGTTGTGCTGCATCAGTTCAGTGTTGCTGTGTTGTGCTGCATCAGACCAGTGGTAGTGTCCTGGCCATCAGTCATTCCAGTGACCTGGCAGTCACAGTGGTATACGCTACTGCTATATGTCCACTGCTGCCTTAAAGTGTGCATGTCCTGTTTATACAACATAAGGGTGGGTGGAGGGCCCAAGGACAATTCCATCTTGCACCTCTTTTTTTTCTTATCGCTGTTTGGGGACTATTTTTTTAAAGTGTCATCCTGTCTGACACTTCCGTATATGTCCAGTGGTATTGCCATTTAATTCCAGTGATTTGAACGTATAATTCCAGTGATTTGGACGTATAATTCCAGTGATTTGGACATATAATTCCAGTGATTTTGGACGTATAATTCCAGAGAGAATTGTTTGTGTCGCTTGGCTTAGTCATACAGCTACCTCATTGCACCTCTTCGACATCTTTGCATGAGGTGCTATTTGGGGCCTAGTTTTAGTCCTGGGGTACTGCCGTATAAGTCCACCAATTGCAGAATTTTTTTAAAAATTACAGGGGCTTGCTGGGGATGCTGCCAGTGGAGCAAACAATTGCGGCCCACTCTCGACATTCAGCCACTGCATGACACTACTAGATGGGCTAGGTAGTTGTGTCGCTTAGCTTAGTCATACAGCAACCTCGGCGCAGCTTTTTTTCTTCTTTGCATCATGTGCTGTTTGGGGCCTTTTTTTGATATCTGCCCTCCTGTCTGCCACTGCAATGCCACTCCTAGATGGGCCAATTGTATGTGTCGCTTGGCTTAGTAATACAGCTACCTCATTGTACCTCTTCTACATCTTTGCATGAGGTGCTGTTTGGGGCCTAGTTTTTGAAAAGTGCCATCCTGTCTGACACTGCAGTGCCACTCCTAGATGGGCCAGGTGTTTGTGCCGCACACTTGTGTCGCTTAGCTTGGCCATCCAGCTACCTAATTGCATCTCTTTTTCTTATTTGCATCATGTGCTGTTTGGGGACTAGTTTTTGAATAGTGCCATCTTGTCTGCAACTGCAGTGCCACTCCTAAATGGGCCAGGTGTTTGTGCCGCACACTTGTGTCGCTTAGCTTAGTCATACAACCACCTCGGTGCAACTTTTAGGCCTAAAAACAATATTGTGAGGTGTGAGGTGTTCAGAATAGACTGGAAATGAGTGGAAATGAATGTTATTGAGGTTAATAATACCATAGGAGCAAAATTACCTCAAATTCTGTGATTTTAGCTGTTTTTATGTTTTAAAAAAAAAAGTAATGAGGCACAATGATTCTATGGCTACATGCATTTTCAAATAAGGTTTCTCGTGACCACTTACAGTAAATGGAACCACTTGTAAAATACAATACATGAGCAATCCCTGAAAAGTAGATCTTATTACAAGTAGATCTTACTAACTGCTTTAGGGCTCATTTACATTTAGATGTAAGTCTTTTTTTGACATGCCTTTCAGATTTAGCAGTATACATCCATTTCTGCTCATAGGTGTTGCTTTCACAATCTCCCTGAAATACTTTTTCAAAAGTAGGCATGTATGCTATCCAGACATATATAGTGGCAGATGCTCAATTAGCTTAGTGATATCATTCAGGTGCTTGAAAGGGAGGGGTATTTCTAAGCAAGAAAAAGAAGGCATTTTGTTTCCCCCAGCACCCTGAATGATAACATTAACCAGATTTAAATCCCACACAATATTAGAACTCAGAGATCTTGGTTACATAAATTTGCGCAAATGTGTGAATAAGCCCCAAAGCCGCGTCAAGGCCTCCCTGTATTTTGGGGTCCCTAACGCTATATCTAGGTGCAGGTTGTGGCACCCCAAAAAATCAGCATAAGCCCAGGGCAGCATATCAGTGAAAAAACTATAGTGTTAATAAGTTAGTGTTAGGAAGCTGAAGCTATAAAGAAAGTGATACAAAAATGAGATGTAATTAAAATGGAGAAATAGTGTTAAAGAAGTTAAGTGATAAGTGTTAATAGAATGTAAAGGTATGCCACACTAAAGCCATCCAGCTCCACCAGTCTAGGGGCAGCACACCCCACACCTCCATCACCACAATCTGGGTCTATGATTAACCAGCAAGGAGCAACATGATAATGGCTCCTTACTTAAATATATCTAAGCTGAGAGCTACCTACCTTGGAGCAACCCCATAATGCTCCATATGGCATGTCGGGGGCCTGCACCTCCTCCTAATGCAGGAACCTCTCTGCATCTCACAACAGACATATGTAGTGGCAGATGCTCAATTAGCTTAGTGATATCTAGGCTTGGATTGGCCCACAGGGGTATGGGGGAAACCACCGGTGGGCCCCACTGCCTGGGGGCCCACCTCCTGCTCTAAGGATCAGGTTCCAAACTTCACCTGAATTATACATTATACATATGTTACCTTATACTGGACTATGGTGTATTTTCTACAATGCATTGCTGTTATTAATCTGGTACATTATCATGCATACAGCAGTTGAATTTACTCTACCACTGCAACTCCCCGGTGGGCCCTAAATGCCCCAGTCCGACACTGGTGATATCATTCAGGTGCTTGAAAGGGAGGGGTATTTCTAAGCAAGAAAAAAAAAGGCATTTTGTTTCCCCCAGCACCCTGAATGATAACAGTAACCACATTTGAATCCCACACAATATTAGAATTCAGAGATCTCGGTTACATATATTTGCGCAAATGTATGAATAATCCCCAAAGCCGCGTCAAGGCCTCTCTGCATATTTGGGGTCCCTAGCACTATATCTAGGTGCAAGGTGTGGTACCCCAAAAAATCAGCATAAGCCATAAAGCCAGAATGTATGCTATCCAGCCTGGAATCTATTCCTTGGCCAGCTTGTATAGGTGTCAATAATACCCCTTTTCCACTGAAATGAAAATCCAGGTTCTTTTCACATGAACGCTCACCTACCCGGGTTTTGTGCCAGTGGAAACAGCTACAAGTCAAAAATCCCAGGTAAAGTGTCCTGGGATTTTCACCCTGGTCACAAGCAGGGTTTTTAGTGGGTTTTTCCCAGGTGAGCTGCACCGAAAACAGCTCCTACCTGGAATTTTTGACCCAGGAATTTACAGAAAGCCACTTATTGGTCCCTCCTGGGCACTGGCAGCTGATGTCGTCACCCAGGGAGCAGAGGAGATGTTGGGAGATGCTTGTGTACATGTTGGTCACAGTTGGGAGAGATGGGCACAGAGCTGGACACACACAGGCTACAGATTGAGCGCTAGGCACAGGTGACAAAGCACAGAGAGGGTGCTGGTCACACAGAAAGAAGGCAGAAGGAGTGTTGCTATGACAACACCGGTTTTATTGTCCTTTTCCGGGTTTTCCCTTATTCAGTGGAAACGGTGTCGACCAGGGAAAACAGTGCAGTGGAAATGGGGACATTGAAGAGTGAAACCCAGCAAAAATCTGGGTTACAAAGCTGGGTCAGACCCGAGTTTTTGGTGGAAAAGCAGTATAAGAGATGAGCAGGCTCGGTTCTCAGACCCAAGCCCTTCTGAACGTATCCAAACTGGGGGAATCCGGACTGGGGCTTTGATCTCCCCGCATTTTTTTTTTAGATTCCAAAACAAGGCAAAAAGTCATCATCCCTGCTTCGGATCTCGCAGGTTTTGGATTCTATATAGGTCCCTGCGGCGGTGATTCATGCACCATTTCACACTGCATAGCGGTAGAGTTGTGTTCTTTGAAGGTCTGTGTCCATCCACTCCAAGGCTGAGCTGACCTATCTGTGTCCACTCACTGTGTCCATCCACTCCAGTGGCTGAGCTGACCTGACCTATCTGCAGTAGCAGATTTGTTAGCAAATGTGCAAAACCATGTGCACTGTAGTGGGGAGGGGAAGGGGGAGCAGATATAACATGTGCAGAGGGAGTTTGATTTGGGTGGGGTGTGTTCAAACTGAAATCTAAATTGCAGTGTAAAAATAAAGCAGCCAGTATTTACCCTGCACAGAAACAATATAACCCACCCAAATCTAACTCTCTCTCCACATGTTATATCTGCCCCCCCTGCAGTGCACATTGGGGGTCATTCTGAGTTGATCGCTCGTTGCCGATTTTTGCAACGGAGCGATTAAGGCAAAAATGCGCATGCGCATGGTACGCAGTGCGCATGCGCTAAGTATTTTAGCACAAAACTTAGTAGATTTACTCACGTCCGAACAAAGAATTTTCATTGTTGAAGTGATCGGAGTGTGATTAACAGGAAGTGGGTGTTTCTGGGCGAAAACTGACCGTTTTCTGGGAGTGTGCGGAAAAACGCAGGCGTGCCATGATAAAACGCGGGAGTGTCTGGAGAAACGGGGGAGTGGCTGGCCGAACGCAGGGCGTGTTTGTGACGTCAAACCAGGAACGAAACGGGCTGAGCTGATCGCAGTGTAGAAGTAAGTCTGGAGCTACTCAGAAACTGCTAAGAATTTTCTATTCGCAATTCTGCTAATCTTTCGTTCGCAATTCTGCTAAGCTAAGATACACTCCCAGAGGGCGGCGGCCTAGCGTGTGCAATGCTGCTAAAATCTGCTAGCGAGCTAACAACTCGGAATGACCCCATGGTTTTGCCCATTAGCTAACAAATTTGCTGCTGCGATCAGATCTGATTTAGGCCCTGTGTCCACTGGGTCTATCCACTCCAGTGACTGAGCTGACCTGACCTATCTGTTCACTGTGTTCATTCACTCCAATTGCTGAACTAACCTGACCTATCTGTTCACTGTGTCCATTGACTCCAAATGCTGAACTGATCTGACCTATCTGTTCACTGTGTCCATCCACTCCAGTGGCTGGGCAGAGCTGACCTATCTGTCTATTGTGTCCATTCACTCCAGTGCTGAGCTGACCCATCTGTCAACTCCAGTCCGCTCAGGCTCCTTAGAGTTGTTAATATTGGACAGGCTAGATTGCAGTATAGGCAGTTAGTAAGTCATTGTTTATTATTTTTTTATAGTGCAGGAACTTATGGGCCCTACACATATGGCGATGTGCCGCCGAGGTGCCCGACGGCCGATACGGCCAACGAGCGATCCAGCGGCGGGGGGGGGGGCAGTGACGGGGGGAGACGTAGACGTGCAGGCAAATATGGACGAGATCGTCCATATTGGCCTGCATGCACAGCCGACGAGAGGCCAGCGATGAACGAGCGCGGGGCCGCACATCGTTCATCGCTGGAGCCTCCACACTGAAAGATATGAACGAGTTCTCGTTCATTTATGAACGAGATCGTTCATATCTTTCAAAAAATCGGCCAGTGTGTAGGGCCTATTAGTTACATCTATTGTCACACTGGTATTGCACTGTGACTCTGCAGGCTGTACCCCACTGTGTTCACATAAATAATATAAGGCCTGTGACTCCGCCGTGTGAATTGTCATTTGCGTTAAAAGTTTAAACAAGTAAAAAAAAGTTAGAATAAATTGTCCTGTTTCTTTTTTTTTCAACTTGTGTGTGCTTTACCCCTCTGAGTTCACATAAATATAAGCGTTGTGACTCTGTCATGTCAGTTTTCATTTGAAAAAAAAAAAGTTAAAAGAAAAAGTTAACAAACTAAATAAGTTTAACATTGTTTTCTTTTCTTTTTACATGTGTGTACTGTACCCCACTGCGTTTATTCACATAAAAAAAAAATGTCGGGTTTGTTAAACTGTTCATGTCCTTCATAAAAGTGGGTGGGAGGGTCCAAGGACAATTCCATCTTGTACCACTTTTCTTTTCATAATGGGCTGTATTTTTGGGGGGCATTGAGGACATTATGCAACATATTTTTAACAAGAAATTATGTGCCTCAGACATGGTAATTTTAATTAATTAATCAATCAATCAATCAATCAATCAATCAGTCAGTCATTCTTGTATTCTATTCTGGCATTGTTCCTCTTGACTTGCTGCAAAACAGAAGGTTAATATAGATTTTTCATACGTCCTAGAGGATGCTGGGGACTCCGTAAGGACCATGGGGTATAGACGGGATCCGCAGGAGACATGGGCACACTATAAGACTTTGAATGGGTGTGAACTGGCTCCTCCCTCTATGCCCCTCCTCCAGACTCCAGTTAGACCCTGTGCCCAGAGACTGGACACACACTAGGGGAGCTCTACAGAGTTTCTCTGAAAAGACTTTCTGTTAGGTTTTTTATTTTCAGGGAGACCTGCTGGCTACAGGCTCCCTGCATCGTGGGAGTGAGGGGAGAGATGTCAGACCTACTTCTTCTGAGTTAAGGGCTCTGCTTCTTACTGGACACCATTAGCTCCAGAGGGTTCGATCACTTGGTGCGCCTAGCTGCTTGTTCCCAGAGCCGCGCCGTCACCCCCCTCACAGAAGCCAGAAAAAAGAAGCCGGGTGAGTATTAGAAGAACAGAAGACTTCAGTGATGGCAGAAGACTTCAGAGTCTCGGAGGTACCGGGCAGCGCGCCATTGCTCCCACACACAAGCGGCACTACAAGGGTGCAGGGCGCAGGGGGGGCGACCTGGGCAGCAATATACCTCTTCAGTAAGCCTGGCAAAAGATGTATACAGTGCATAGGCACTGTATACGGACCCCCGCCAGTACAGAAATGTAAAATAATAGCAGGGCTGAAGCGCGCCGAGAAGGGGGCGTGGCTTAGCCCTCACAACTCAATACAGCGCCATTTTCTCCTCACAGAGATGCTGTCCCCGCCAAAGCACTGTTAGACAGCTAGCAGTGTAAAACGAGGGGGGCACAGTGATTTAGTGCAATATAGGTGAAAAAATGTAGCACTATATACTATAATGTGCGTGTAGTCAATGAGTTGTAAATAAGTTACAGCTATGGGAATCCCTCTGTCGGCATTGCCGACTCCTGATAGTACTTGATTCTGTAGATGAAGTGTCAGCAGGTCGGTAGTTGTATGCTTTTTCAAAAGTAATCACTGTATGGGAGACACAGTAGTATGTGGGTGACCCTGTCGGCACCAACTGTTATTACTGGGTGTAAAGTAACATGATGTAAATAACCTATACCTGTATATATATATATATATATATATATGTATGGTACGGTTCCATTGGCCTGTAGCTCGAGCACAGACGTGGTTGTATTTGTGGGGGAGTGATATTAAAATTATGTGTATATACTTCCCTCAGACCCCTCGGGGTCGCAAGAATGTTATTTTGCCTGGTTACTACTCGCTGTTGTCGACGAATACTATGTTTTATGTCGACCATAAGGTTTCCTGGTTAGATCCACAACTTTCAGTACATGGTCATACATATTCAGAACACATTAATGTCACTAGGGACCCTGCGGTTTCGGACAAAATACTTATATGTATGATATATATAGGATATGTGTTTATATGTGTATTAAAATATGTATATTCATATTGCAATTTCTAATGAATGCTGAAGTAAAATTATTCCTTCTCATGTGCTGGTCGCTCTGTTGATAAAGCTCTAGGTCAGCTGTGACGAGATGGTCTCAAATCCTCACGAGGAGTCCGAGTGTTTATTCTTTTCCCGCCACGGATAGAATAAAGTGAAAGTCAACCCCTGGTCTGCACGGGGCCCTGTCACAAAGGATCGTATACAGGAAGCTAAGTGATATTTTAATTATATGCTTTGATGATATTTGCATTACATACGCATGGGGGAGTGCTTGTATTCAGAAATGGTCGGTTACCTTGGCATCCGATAGAATTACCCTAGAGGGGGGATGTTTCTTAAGTTGGGTCTTCTCTAGAACATTGCAGCAGGCTGCCGTGCGACTACAAGAGGTATGGGACTCTTGAGTGCGCGGGCCACTTCCATGGACCTCTCGACTGGGAGGGCGTTGTGGATTCACCAAGGGAATGCTGAGGCTGACTCCGAGAGATACTGGAGTATCTTCCCTATTAAGGTGTAACCGGTGTTTGGCGATGCCTTGGTTAAGTTAATCTCGGCAGATACCACTGGTAAGTCTACCTTCTTGAGATAGGTTCCCTCACAACGGTTGATGATGCATTCTTTTGTGGGATGCAGTCATTTTAACCGGTTGGATACCGTTCTTTTTTCCCTTTCTTTGCAGATAGTGGAAGGTGAAAAGGTAAGAGGTCTGCAGCCTTTTCAGGTTCGCAGAAGCAGATATCGTCTTCTGTTTCTACCACATCCACCGCATGTCGCTGGGTCTATCTTGCTGGAGCCCACACCGGTGGGAACTCGTCTAATACTCTTCAGTCAGTCCTGGAATGGACTTGGACCAGTGAGTTAAAAATAGAATCCAAAGGGGGACATACTGGAGTTTCCAGATGATTCCCCTCACTGATTTTTCAAATAGATCTTACCGATTCTCCTCTGGAAGGGGAGGTAGTATGCGACACCATACCAGAGTTGCGTCAGGATCAGGACATTGTCCTGCTGTCCCTGTCATAAAAAAATAAAATAAAAAAAATAAAGATTTCTACTTAAGAAGTTGAACTACAGGATGTAATCTCTCAGGTCAGGGATCTCCAACACGTAAAAGAAGAAAGTGGGTTTATCTGCGGTTTCATCCGCATTAAGCTTACCTGGGTTTGCTACCCAGGATTGTCTTTGCCATTTCACCGGAGTGATGGCAGTATGATGGTTTTCCTTCAATAGTAAGAGCCATTATTATTCTGTACTGGGATGCTCTCCTGACTACGGCGAGGTCAAGAAACAAGTGGTACAAATCGTTGTTTCTCTCTGACAGTTCTTCAACACAGAAAATCGCTGTTGATCCCAACGACGCAGATGTCGGAGGTGGGAATAAGATTAGATACTGAACTGTTGAGAGTTTATTTTTTCCTGTGGAAAGAGATCTGAGGATCCAGAGTCGGATCAGATTTGCAGTGACAACCCATCAATATGTTCCGTTGATGAAGAAGATGGTTGCGGCCTAAGAGGCCTTTTCGGTGAGCAGGTCAAATGCCAGAGTGGTTTTCAAAGGACCAGTTGGACACGTAGTCCTGGTCTCACCTGCACATGCACCGGAAAATAATCTTAAGGACCAGGATATCGCTCCTGTGGTGTCTGCACAGTTCTCACCTCCTAGATGGACGAAGGTTCGGGATCCAGGATTAGATCCTGGTGTCAATGCATGCAGGTCTCTGAGGCTGCGGAGCAGTCTTTCCAGGGGAAGAATTTCTAGGGGAGAAGGTCAAGCTGGGAAGCTTGTCTGCAATAAGCATTCTTGAATTGAGAGCTATTTTCAATGAACATCTTCTTTGTGATCTGCCCGTCTGACGATTTAACAGCAGTGGCGTAAGTAAGCCGCTAGGGCGGAACAAGGAGCAAAGCGGCAATGGCAGAAGCCGCAAAAGTTTTCCGCTGGGCGGAAAGGCAGTAAACGCTATATTAGCAGTTTTCGTTCCGGATGTAGACAACAGAGAAATAGATTTCCTCTGCAGACGCGATCTCTCTCCGGGGAGAAATGCAGTCATCATCGAGAAGTTTTCACAGAAGTGACAAGTCTTTGAGGAATGCCTCAATTGGACATGATGGCGTCTCACCTCAACGAGAGACCTCAGGGATATTGTTCCAGGTCAAGGGACACTCAAGCTATAGCAGTGGACGCCCTCGTGACACCGTGGGTGTTTTCAGTCGGTCTATGTGTCCCCTCCGCTTTCACTCTTTCCGAAGGTGATAAACATAAGAAGAACAAAGGTTCAGGCGATCCTCATTGTTCCAGTCTCGTCAAGGAGGGCTTGGTATCCAGATCTTCAAGACTTACTCATAGAAGATCCATAGCCTTTTCTTCTACGAGAGGACCTGTTGCAGCAGGGACCGGGCGTGTATCAAGACTTACCGCGGCTGCGTTTGACGGCAGGGCGTTTGTACGCCATATCCTAGCCCGAAAGGGTATTTTCGGTGAAGTCATTCCCACTTTTCTTCAAGCTAGGAAAGGAGTAACGGTGAAGCTTTACCTCTATATTTGGAGGAAGTAGGTGTCTTGGTGTGAATCCTAGAAGGCTCCTACGGAAGAATTTCAGCTGGGTCGTTTTTCTCCATTCTTTGCAAGCAGGTGTGGATGCAGGCCTAAAGTTAGGCTCCATTTCAGAGCAGTTTTCGGCCTTATAAATTTTCTTTCAAAAAGAATTGGCCACCTTTCCGGAAGTTCAGACTTTTGTAAAAGGAGTGCTGCACATCCAACCTCCATTTGTGCCCCCACTGGCACCGTGGGACCTTAACGTGGTGTTGCAGTTTCTTATGTCACACTGGTTGGAACCTTTATGAAAGGTTGTGTTAAAATTTCTCTCTTGGAAAGTGGTCATGTTATTGGCCTTGACGTCCGCAAGGCGGGTGTCGGAAGTAGCGGCTTTGTCTCACAAGAGCCCCTATTTGATCTTCCATGTGGATAGAGTGGAATTGAGAACTCGGAAAATAGTTCTGCCAAAAGTGGTTTCTGTGTTTCACAGAAACCAGCCTATTTTGATGCCTGTGGTTGCTTAAGCATTGGCTGATCCAAAGTCTCTCGATGTAGTCAGGGCTTTGAATACTTATGTCGCCAGAACGGCTCAGATTGGGGAAACAGAGGCTCTGTTTGTCCTGTATGCTCCCAGCAAGATTGGGGCGCCTGCTTCTATGCAGTCTGTTGCACGCTGGATCTGTGATACGATTCGGCATGCTCGTTATACGGCTGGATTGCCGTTACCGAAGTCGGTGGAGACCCATTCTACTAGGAAGATGGGCTCTTCTTGGGCGGATGCCCGAGGAGTCTCGGCGGTTCAACTTTGCCGAGCGGCTACTTGGTCGGGTTCAAACACTTTTGCTAAGTTCTACAAGTTTGATACTCTGGCTGATGAGGACCTCATGTTTGCTCAATCGGTGCTGCAGAGTCGTCCGCACTCTCCCGCCCGGTCTGGAGCTTTGGTATAAACCCCATGGTCCTTACGGAGTCCCCAGCATCCTCTAGGACGTATGAGAAAATAGGATTTTAATACCTACCGGTAAATCCTTTTCTCTTAGTCCGTAGAGGATGCTGGACGCTCGTCCCAGTGCGTACTGTGTCTGCAGTTATTGGTTATGGTTACACTCTTGTGGTGTTTCTTTTCAGTCAGGCTGTTGCTGACATTGTTCATGCCATGGCATGCGGTATCTTATTATTGGTTGTGTTGAAACACAGGTTGTGTTACATATTCTCTCAGCATGTGGCTGTGTATTTTTCATGCCGTGTTCTATTGAATGCCACGTTCTGCGGCATGTTCGAGGTGTGAGCTGGTATGACACTCACCGTCTTTAAACAATAAATTCTTTCCTCGAAATGTCCGTCTCCCTGGGCACAGTTCTCTAACTGGAGTCTGGAGGAGGGGCATAGAGGGAGGAGCCAGTTCACACCCATTCAAAGTCTTATAGTGTGCCCATGTCTCCTGCGGATCCCGTCTATACCCCATGGTCCTTACGGAGTCCCCAGCATCCTCTACGGACTAAGAGAAAAGGATTTACCGGTAGGTATTAAAATCCTATTATTTTTCTAATAATCAGTTGTTTTAAAATTAATTAATTGATCAATCAATCAATCAATCAATCAATCAATAGATCGATCGATCGATCATTCTTTTACCTGCCTTCCACTTTATACTCCACCTCCATTTCCCTCTGGTCTCTGAGCTAGTTCTTGATTAATGAAAGCATTCTTGGTTACTTTCTATGGCAGGGGTGGCCAACCAGTCAGAGGCAAAGAGCCAGAAGGGATCAATAGGCAAGGGCAAGAGACACTATCATGAATGCGCCGAAGACGCGTGCGCAAAAATGGGGGCGTGGCCTAGTTATCACAAAGCCACGCCCCATTTTTGTGCACACACCTTTCGGTATGACGTTTGTAGGAGTGTGACCTTGTGTCATAACCCCGTTTAGTCATGTTGTACAGTGCCACATACATATAAAAATGCCAAAAAATGGGTGCCACCACAGTGCCAGATACATATATGCCCCCACAGTGCCAGATACACATGCTCCCACAGTGCCAGATAAATATATGCCCCCAGTGCCAGCTACACATGCCCCTACAGTGCCAGATACATATATGCCCACAGTACCAGATACCCCAAAAAAAAGTGCTGCTTACTCTGCTGCTCAGCTGCTGCTGTGAGGGGAAGGAGAGCACAGAGTACGCCTTTCCTACTCCTCAGTCTCCGGCGGCGGGTGATTTCGGCGCCAGCCCAAGAGCCAATCAGAGCTCATGGTCCGGCAGCCAATCAGGAGTCTTAGCTGCCGGTCCGACTCTGATTGGCTAACGGGCCGGGACCAAATTGAAGATAGACACCGCCACTGGATACCTTTCTGTGCGCCGGGCTGTGAGTGCGCTATGTCGGGCAGCCGTGACCGGGAGCGGATCGAGCCGCATGCAGAGGATGAAAGAGCCATATGCAGCTCGAGAGCCGCGGGTAGGCCACCGCTGTTCTATGGGATTGTATAGTTTATTAAACTACCATGTTGTCTGCCACTGCACTGCCACTCTGTTTCCTAGATGTGCCATGTTGTAAGTTGAACTGCCACATGTTTGTGCCGCCCACTGCTGTTGCTTAGCTTAGTCAACCAGCTACCTTGGTGTAACCTTTTGGCCTAAACTGGATGAAAACAATATTGTTAGCTGTGAGGTGGTCAAAATTTACTGGAAATGACGGGAAATGAATGTTATTGAGCTTAATAATACCATAGGAAAAAATAGGCCCAAATTATGTAATTTTAGCTGGTTTATCAATTTAAAAAAAAAAAAAAAAAGATCCAAAACAAAAAAACATAAGGGTGGTTTTATCAATAACAAAACCAAAACACAAAGTAAATACAGGTCCAAAACCAAAACACAGAGATGGGCACACATCTCTAGTGTCAATATAGTCAACTCACCCTCTATTCAATGGAGAAAACTCCTAGGCGAAGAATGGAATGTTTTGACACACTAAAAGGAAAAGAACATGATGAACCGCTGCTCAGGGAATTAACTATAATATAACTAGAAAAATAAACCAAAGTGTTAGTCAAATATAATAAGAAACATATTTAATGGAATGTTAGATTGCGATACAGCTGAACATTTGTGTATGTTAAAATAGCTTGTAGGGCATGTGTGACCTTATAACTTCTCATTTCTACTGTGAGAAGACAATCCGGACCCAAGTACAGGAGCAGAGTAATGCTGACTGAGCAAAACATCTTGACTTGTTTATTTTGGCGGAAAGGACACAAGGTTTTATAAACACTGGAGCAACACCAAGTGTGCCAAGAGTACAATCAGTGTTATTGTTCTCACGCTCTTCATGGACAATGAGGGGCATTTACTACACAAGATAAAATGGCTAATTGTGTAAAAGCTGCAGATATACAGGTTATATATCACTGTGCCCACAAATGCAGCAGTTTATGAAATACTGTACATACAGAGTAGGGATGTCCATTGACCATTGGTGATTTGAAATCATCAGTGGTCTGTGACCAATGTTGAATACTTTTACCACTGATGGGGGAGAACCAGATGGTTTCCTGTCATCAATGCTACAGAGCTACCAATTATTTTTTTTTCTCCAAGTGTCAGGGCACAATGCTTAGCTCCACCCTCGACACCTGTGAAGCCCCACCCCTGGGCTTTAATTGGCCCGCAGCTGTTTTACCAAAAATGCAGGGGTGACCATTACTGAGTAAAACTATTGATGGTTCCCTTTTACACCATCAAGGTTTTCCATTGATGGTACCATCGATGGTGACCATTGATAGATAACCCACCAATGGCCTAATACAGAAATGTCAGTGCATCCAAACAGGTACAGAAATGGGCTATAAAGATATTAGCAGTTAGGTGTTACTGGTTTTGCACACACTTTAGCCACTAAACTGGCTAGTAATTCTTTCCAAAGAACTGCTCAGAATTTTTTTTTTTTAATGATTGAATTAGGTTAAGAACATCTATTTAAAACTTATCCAACACAATTTTATGAAAAAAAGTTTGGTATTTTTTTTATACATCTTTAATTTTTTATATTTATTCAAACATCTGTACCCTATTTATCGGATTGGAATATTGTGACATTGCTGCTTTTTTCTCTGGTGGCTGCTCCTCTTTGCAGCAGCTGGGTGTACGCAGGGAAGGTGATGATTTCCGCTGACTACCAGATCTACCAACCGAGCGTCTGCTCGATATGTCGTCCTGATGTCACAGCTGAGCAGGCATTTGAGTTTGCCCACCCAGCTTTTATATCAGGCCCTGCAGCCAGTGTACGTGCAGTCAGCGGACCACCTGTAGATCGAGCATCAGCTGCACTGCAGGGCTGCCGCGATATGTCTGTGTACACACCCGCCGACCCGCTAGCGATATATCGTCTGTTTGTTCAAACAGAGGATGTATCGCCCACTGTGTACCAGTGGCGTGCGGTGGGGTCGGTGGCTGGGGAGGCACAAGCAGCCAACACCCCCCCCCCCCCCCATAGAGTGGGGTACAAAAAAAAAAAAGTGTAGCCCCACCCCCACATTCGTGATACCAGCACCGGGCAGGACCAGCCAGGGGGGGGGGGGGGGGGTAATGCCATAGCAGGGGAGACACTCGGTATGGGGTCCCCCTGCCATAACATTAATCTGCCCCCCCCAAACCAGTTAGCCCAGGGCTGGAATTCCTCGGAAATGGGGACCCCAAAAAATTAAAATGGGGTCCCTCTCCCAAGCAACAACCAGCACTGGGCTGATAGCCCAGTGCTATGCCCCGCACCCCTGGTGGCGGTGGGTGCGGGGTTCATTGTTAATATTGTTCTTGACAGGTGCCCTACAGGTCCCAGCAAGCCTGCCCCAGCATGCCGGCACTTGGAGAACCACAAGTGCCAGCATGCCCGGACATAAATGGCCCGCAGGCACCTGTGGTCCACCTGTAAAGAACAGTAATATTGTTCTTTACAGGTGGCCAACAGGTCCCAGCAAGCCTGCCCCAGCATGCTGGCACATGGAGAACCACAAGTGCCAGCATGCCCGGACATAAATGGCCTGCTGGCACCTGTTCTCCACCTGTAAAGAAAATATTAAAATAAAAACACCAGTCTCTTTAAAAAAAAATAGTTTATTTGACAGGGTCTTCACCTGGGGGCGGCGGCCTTTAAGCTCTTTTGCATGGCCGCCGCCTCCCCAGGGCTTCTGGCGTCTTCACCTGGGGGGGCGCCACCTCCCCAGGGCTTCCAGTGTCTTCCTCCGGCGTCTTCACCTTGGAGGCGGCGGCCTTTAAGCTCTTTTGCATGGCCGCCGCCTTCCCCAGGGCTTCCAGCATCTTCACCTGGTGGGAGGCGGCTGCTAAGCTCTTTTGCATAGCCACCGCCCATCCAGGACTTCCGACGTCTTCTGCCTTCAGGAGCTCTTCTCCGCTCCTCCTCCTCCGTCGGACTGACAGCCGTTCCCTCGCGCTGACTTATATAAGTCAGCCGGAGGGGGCGGGGCGATGACGCTGCGAGCCGTGATTGGCTCGCGGCGGCCATCTTGAATTTAAAAAATGACGCTATGGCGCCATTTTTGAAATTGGTACCGCTCCGCTGCCCAAACTCTGCACCGCCGCCCGCGCCCGGCCGCCTGCACCTCCGTCGCCCGCACCTCCGCCGCCAGCACCTCCGCCGAAACCCGCACCTCCGCCGCCAGCACCTCCGCCGACACCCGCACCTCCGCCGCACCCACAACAGTGATTGACAGCGGATCCAGTGACGGATCAGCTGGCCAATCACTGTGGCCTGACTGACAGGGGACGTGCTTTCATAGGTTGAAAGCACGTCCCTGTGTGAAAGCGGCACCTCTAATGGTGCCGCTTTCCCATGTTATTTCAATGGGCTTTTAATGCCCATTGCTAGGCCCCGCCCGTGCCCGCCCCCCGCTCTCCATACCTTCCCCTATCTGACAGGGAGGCACCACGATCGGTGCCTCCCAAACACATTTTAGACAGGAGGTACAATTAGGATAATATAAAGCAGATACTCATGACACAGAATATGTGTCATAAGTATCTTCTTTATAATATTTTAATCATTAATGACAGGGGAGGCACTGCCTCCCCTGCCTCCCCTGACTGCACGTCCCTGGTGTGTACCCAGTTTAAGACTGCACTGGGAGGTATAATGATTTACTTCAGAAGTAAGGAAGTACTGGCTCTCATTTCTCCTATTTCAAGATAGTCTCAGTTCTAGGTACAGTTCTTAAAAAAGACCGAGAGGCTCTCAGGGTAATTTATTACTTCTCCTATGCAGAGACCCTGTGATATGTTGGGTAAATTAAACCTCCTTCTTATTTAAATTGCAGATTTGTGTGTTGGAAAGCTTAAAATAAAGATACTCAGATACCCAGATTAAAAGCAACACTTGGTTTACCTTTAAAAAAACTGACTCCAAATCTTACAATTAAATTGCTGAAAACTCTGCACTGGTTGCAACTCGCATTCTATTACATTGGCTCCATCGTTCTGGAAAGTGTAGCAATAGGATGTGTCTCCTCAGTGTCTGTGCGGGAAAGTTGTGTGACGCGTGGGGTGGCGACCTGCTGTTATGTGTCATTCCAGTGCTGTCTTGTGCTGCATCAGTCTAGTGGTGGTGTCTTGTGCTGCATCAGTCCAGTCACAGTGGTCGTGTCCTGTGCTGCCATAATTCCAGTGCTGCTGTATAAGTCCAGTCCAGTTGTGCTGTCTTGTGCTGCATCAGTCCAGTGGTGGTGTCCTGTGCTGCCATAAGTCCAGTGGTATTGTCCTGTGCTGCCATAAGTCCAGTCCAGTTGTGCTGTCTTGTGCTGCATCAGTCCATTGGTGGTGTCCTGTGCTGCCATAAGTTCAGTGGTAGTGTCCTGTGCTGCCATAAGTCCAGTGTAGTGGTGCTGTGTTGTGCTGCATCAGTCCAATGGTGGTGTCCTGTGCTGCCATAAGTCCATTGCTGCTGCTGTATAAATCCAGTGCAGTGGTGGTGTGTTTTGCTGCATCAGTCCAGTGGTGGTGTCCTGTGCTGCCATAAGTCCAGTGCTGCTGCCGTATAAGTCCAGGGGTACTGCCATATAAGTTCAGGGGTACTGCTGTATAAGTCCAGTCCAGTGGTGCAGCCGTATAAGGCCAGTGGTACTGCTGTATAAGTCCAGTGGTACTGCCGTATAAGACCAGTGGTACTTCCGTATAAGTCCAGTCCAGTGGTACTGCCGTATAAGTCCAGTGGTACTGCTGTATAGGTCCAGTCCAGTGGTACTGCCGTATAAGTCCAGTGGTACTTCTGTATAAGTCCAGTCCAGTGGTACTGCCGTATAAGTCCAGTCCAGTGGTACTGCCGTATAAGTACAGAGTTACTGCCGTATAAGTCCAGTGGTGCTGCCATATAAGTCCAGTGGTACTGCCGTATAAGTCCAGTCCAGTGGTACTACGGTATAAGTCCAGTGGTACTGCCGTATAAGTCCAGTCCAGTGGTGCAGCCATATAAGTTCAGGGGTACTGCCGTATAAGTCCAGGGATACTGCTGTATAAGTCCAGTGGTATTGTCGTATAAGTCCAGTGGTACTGCTGTATAAGTCCAGGGATACTGCTGTATAAGTCCAGTGGTACTGCCGTATAAGTCCAGTGGTACTGCCGTATAAGTCCAGTGGTACTGCTGTATAAGTCCAGGGGTACTGCTGTATAAATCCAGAGTTACTGCCAAATAAATCCAGAGGTACTGCCGTATAGGTCCAGTGGTACTGCTGTATAGGTCCAGTGGTACTGCCGTATAAGTCCAGTGGTACTGCCATATAAGTCCATTCCAGTGGTACTGCCATATAAGTCCAGTGGTACTGCCGTATAAGTCCAGTGATACTGCGGTATAAGTCCAGGGGTCCTGCCATATCAGTCTAGTGGTACTGCCGTATAAGTCCAGGGGTACTGCCGTATAAGTACAGTGGTACTGCCATATAAATCCAGTGGTGCTGTCTTGTGCTGTATATTATTTACTCCAAATAAAAGGGTTATTAATATTTAATCCAACATTTTTTTACAGGGTTTGCCCTGTGTGGTGTAGGGGTATGCTCTCCTGTGCCGCATATTGTTATATAACTCCAGAAAAATAATGGAGAACAAAAATTTGGAGGATAAAATAGGGAAAGATCAAGAACCACTTCCTCCTAGTGCTGAAGCTGCTGCCACTAGTCATGATATAGACGATGAAATGCCATCAACGTCATCTGCTAAGGTCGATGCCCAATGTCATAGTAGAGGGCATGTAAAGTCCAGAAAGCCAAAGTTCAGTAAAGTGACCCAAAAAAATACATTTCAATCGTCTGAGGAAAAACGTAAACTTGCCAATATGCCATTTACAACACGGAGTGGCAAAGAACAGCTAAGCCCCTGGCCTATGTTCATGACTAGTGATTCAGCTTCACATGACGATGGAAGCCCTCATCCTCCCGCTAGAAAAATGATAAGAGCTGGCAAAAGAACAGCAAAGAACTGTGTGTTCTAAGATGGTATCACAAATCCCTAAGGAGAGTCCAAGTGTGTCGACGGTTGCGATGCCTGACCTTCCCAACACTGGACGGGAAAAGGTGGCTCCTTCCCCCATTTGCACGCCCTCTGCAAGTGCTGGAAGAAACACCCACAGTCCAGTTTCTGATATTCAAATTGAAGATGTCACTGTTGAAGTACACCAGGATGAGGATATGGGTGTTGCTGGCGCTGAGAAGGAAGTTGACGGGGAGGATTCTCATGGTGATGTGGATTGTTTAAATCAAGCACCGGGGGAGACAGTTGTTGTCTGTGGAATGAATAAGCCCATTGTCATTCCTGGGCAAAATACCAAAAAAGACACCTCTTCAGTGTGGAATTATTTCTCCACAAATCCGGACAACAGGTGTCAAGCCGTTTGTTGCCTTTGTCAATCCGTAATAAGTAGGGGTAAGGACATTAACCACCTAGGAACATCCACCCTTATATTTCACCTGCAGCGCATTCATCAGACGTCATTGTCAAGTTCAGAAACTTTGTGTAAGAGTGTAAGCAGTCCACTGACACCTAAATCCCTTCTTCCTCTTGTACCCATGCTCCTGTAGGCCACACCACCAACTCCCTCAACGTCAATTTCCTGCCCAGTCAGGAACGTCAATAGTCCTGCAGGCCATGTCACTGGCATGACTGACGTGTCCTCTTCTAACTGGGATTCCTCCGGAGGATCCTTCCTTGAGTGGTACGCTTACTGCTGCTGCCTCTGCTGTTGTTGCTGCTGGGAGTCGATCGTCATCCCAGAGGGGAAGTCGGAAGACCACTTGTACTACTTCAACTAAGCAATTGACTGTCCAACAGTCCTTTGCGAGGAAGATTAAATATGACAGCAGTCATCCTGTTGCAAAGCGGATAACTGAGGCTTTGACAGCTATGTTGGTGTTAGACGTGCGTCCGGTATCCGCCATTGGTGCAGTGGGATTTAGACAGTTGATGGAGGTAGTGTGTCCCCAGTAGCAAATCCCATCTAGATTCCACTTCACAAGAAAGCGATTCTCGGACTATACAGGGACATTAAGAAAAGTGTCCTCAGTGTCCTGAAAAATGCGATTGTACCCAGTGTCCACTTAACCACGGACATGTGGACAAGTGGAGCAGGGCAAACTAAGGACTACATGACTGTGACAGCCCACTGGGTATATGTATTGCCTCCCGCAGCAACAACAGCAGCGGCACCAGTAGCAGCATTTCACAAACGCCAGCTCATTCCTAGCCAGGCTACGCTGTGTATCACCAGTTTTCGTAAGAGGCACACCGCTGACAACCTCTTACGGAAACTGAGGGACATCATCACACTATGGCCTACCCCACTTAGACTCTCCTGGGGATTTGTGATATCGGACAATGCCACCAATATTATGCGTACATTACATCTGGGCAAATTCCAGCACGTCCCATGTTTTGCACATACAATTAATTTGGTGGTGCAGACTTTTTTGAAAAATGACAGGGGCGTGCAGAAGATGCTGTCAGTACTTTCGACATTCAGCGACTGTAACCTTGTCAGTGATCGGCGTAGGAGGTTACTTCCACAAAATGTGGAGAAGATGATGTTAATCAAAATTAATTATAAATTCCTCCAGGAAGACCTTTACCAGCAATTTGCTTTAGAAAGTACACAGGGACCTGTGATGGTGGATTCCAGTGGGGACGAATTAATACTCTGTGAGGAGGAGGATGTACACACTGAAAGGGGTGAGGAATCGGAGGATGAGGATGAGGTCGACATCTTGTCTCTGTAGAGCCAGTTTGTGCAAGGAGAGATAAATTGCTTCTTTTTTGGTGGAGGAGTAATTGCTTCTTTTTTTGTGAGGGCCCAAACACACCAATCATTTCAGCCACAGGCATGTGGCAGACTTTGTCGCTGAAATGATTGGTTTGTTAAACTGTGCATGTCCTGTTTATACAACATAAGTGTGGATGGGAGGGCCCAAGGTCATTTCCATCTTGCACCTTTTTTTCTTTGCATTATGTGCTGTTTGGGGACTAGTTTTTAAAACTGCCATCCTGTCTGACACTGCAGTGCCACTCTTAGATGGGCCAGGTGTTTATGCCGCACACTTGTGTCGCTTAGCAAAGTCATCCAGCTACCTCGGTGCAACCTTTTGGCCTAAAAACAATATTGTGAGGTGTGAGGTGTTCAGAATAGAATGGAAATGAGTGGAAATGAATGGTATCGAGGTTAATAATACCGTAGGATCAAAATTACCCCCAAATTCTGTGATTTTAGCTGTTTTGTGTTTTTTCCAAAAATCATCCAAAACCAAAACCAAACCCTGAATGGGTGCTTTTGGAAAAAACAATCCAGATCCAAAACACGAGTGAGGATCCAGATCCAAAACCAAAACACAAAACACGAAAAGTGCCCGCCACACATCACTAAACTAAGCACAGCGCTGCATGAGGAATGTTTCTGGGAAGTCTAGTATGTAACACGGACTTTGGAACGCAGAATGACAACTTCCTGTGAATGGAACGCAAACCGTCACGTGACTTCTGGTTTCCCGTCTTGTCACGTACGCGCTGTCCATGAATGATGCCGTTCAGCGGTAAACAGGGTCACCTGTTACCGCTTATAGTTGGGGGGATATAATGACAGCCCTGAGAGCCTGAGCCACGCTACTGAAGAAGGACACTAAGGGGTATATTCAATTAGCAGCGATAACGAACTTTTCACGTGAAAAGTCCGGTTTTCGCCCGAAAAAACTGACTTTTCCAGCTAAACGCAATTACAGCCTATTCAATTTTCCGTGAAAATTTATCGTTGATCATTTTTTCACTAATTTCACTTCACCTACTCTGAAGCAGGTGAAAAGTTGGAAAAAGTCACTATTTTAAGGTAAAAATGTTTGGATATGGTCCAGAACTCCTGGGACACCCCCCTTAATGACTAATTAGGCACGTTGAAGTTTTTAATTATTTTTAATTGGCCAATAATGACATGTCATTTTTGGGGTGAAAAAGTTCAAAGTGATGGAAATTGGGGTTCAAGGTATGGGACAGGTATATTGGGGTGCTTTATGAGTGGGACAGATGTCTTTAGGCTTGCAGATGGGAGTAATCGGTCTTTTTCCACTTTTTTTTTTAAAGTACCCTAAAATGACCCAAATATATACTTATACCCATTTTCATTTACCCCAAATTTAATGAGAGCATTTATTTTGCTCAAAAAAACTTGCTTTCTATCATTTTTTTGCATTTTTAAAAAAAATGCATATAACAGCCATTTCACACAATTTAAGTCCCCAAAAACTCTCTAATGTGATCTCTAATACACTTCTCTTCTGTTTTCCTATGTTAGTTTAGCATTTTTTGGGGTACAGGATGATTTCCCCATTTTCACCTGCACTTTTCACTGCAAGAATTTTCACGTGAAACCCGTTTGGAATTAAATAGGTCGAAAAACGGAGCGTTTTCGCGGCAATCGGGCGAAAATTGCAGCGAAAACGCTCCGTTTTTCGACCTATTTAATTCCAAACGGGTTTCGGGCGAAAAATTGCAGCGAATTTGCGGATAATTGAATACCCTAGTATGTCTGAAACGCGTTTAGCGTGGCTCTGAATGTCTTCTCCACTTTGCTGAACTTCTGGGTGTACTGCTGGACTATGGCCCTCATTCCGAGTTGTTCGCTCGGTAATTTTCTTTGCATCGCAGCGATTTTCCGCTAATTGCGCATGCGCAATGTTCACACTGCGACTGCGCCAAGTAAATTTGCTATGCAGTTAGGTATTTTACTCACGGCATTACGAGGTTTTTTCTTCGTTCTGGTGATCGTAATGTGATTGACAGGAAGTGGGTGTTGCTGGGCGGAAACTGGACGTTTTATGGGTGTGTGTGAAAAAACGCTACCGTTTCTGGGAAAAACGCGGGAGTGTCTGAAGAAACGGGGGAGTGTCTGGGCGAACGCTGGGTGTGTTTGTGACGTCAAACCAGGAACGAAACTGACTGAACTGATCGCAGTTGCCGAGTAAGTCTGAAGCTACTCAGAAACTGCTAAGAAGTGTCTATTCGCAATTCTGTTAATCTTTCGTTCGCAATTTTACTATGCTAAGATTCACTCCCAGTAGGCGGCAGCTTAGCGTGTGCAAAGCTGCTAAAAGCAGCTTGCGAGCGAACAACTCGGAATGACCACCTATACTCACAATCCGGAAGTGAGTTATAGCCGATTGCTTGGAACATCTTTGGAATACCAGGAGCTACCCTTGCTGTTTGCCACTGTGCGATCAATTATGCTGTGTTTTTAACACTTGTTTGTTAGTGTACATCTGTATTAAATTACTTTTTGTTTTTACATACTTGCACTATTTACTTGTATTTTTGTCTTCTATGGTATCTTCTACATCACTCCACTGGCGGATCCAGCAGGGGGCGATAAGGGCGATCGCCCCCCGTAACACACAGCTCTGCCTTTCATGCGCCGTTGCTGTCAAACAACAAAAAACTACAACTCCCTGCATGCCATGCAGTGCCTTTGGTCGCCATGTTGGTTGTGGTATTCCTAGAGATCGTCGATCAGACGGATTGAGCCTAGCGGCCAGACGCAACTAGTAAATGTCAGAGAATGTTGCTAAATGCCCTGGGGTCCTGAGTGAAGGGGAGAGCGGGAAGGTGAGTGCGGTTGTGGGGGAGCGTGAAGGTGAGTGCGAGTGCAGGGGAGTGGGAAGGTAAATGTGGTGGAGCGGGAAGGTGAGTGCAGGTTCGGGGAAGAGAGAAGATGAGCGCGGGTGTGGGGGAGCGGGAAGGTAAGTGTGGTGGAGTGGGAAGGTGAGTGAAAGTGCTCGGGAGCAGGATGGTGAATGAGGGGGAGTTGGAGTGAACCTGAGCTATGGGGCAGGGGGTCACTAGGATGCTAACCTGGAGAATATGACTTTTACAATGGGCATTTTCAGCATTTCCCTCCTTTCTGCAATCATCCTTTATAAGACTGTTGAGGCCAGGGCACAAGGCACAATTTGCACCATAGGTTCTGGTTAGAGTGTTATGTTCGGGATGTTGGGCATATTTAAGTTAACTGACCAAGATGCATAAAATAACTACAAACATTTAGAAAGAAAAAAAATAAAGTAAAATGCCACATGCATCTATCCCATTTTCTCCAATGTGTCTTATTCTCCTCCCTCCTCTCTCTCTCTCCTACTGTGGCATCTCTCTCCTTCCTTTACGCTTTCTCCAATATCTCTCTTCCAGTCTCTCAATCTGCCTCTCTCTTTCACCCATATCCTGTTCCTCTCACCAACATACTACCTCTTTATTGTCACTCTCATCACTTCCCAATACCCTCTGTCTGTCTCGCTCTGTCTATTCTCTCTTCCTCCTTTCCTATCCCTGTACTTTTCATGCAACAACGTCTATCCCTCTCTCTTGTATTGTCACTTCTGCCCTCCCTCCCTCACTGTCTCTCCTCTTCTCTCTCTCCTCGACTTTCTTATATTTCTTTATCAGCAGTTGAACCATCCAACCATCCATCATCCATGTCTCCATCCAGCTTGCCCACCATACTGCCCCTTGCTGTATAACCCCTGCTGTACTCCACTCATACAAATCATCTAGCCCTATCTCCCTCAACCCTCCATAAATTTATCTCCCTGTCTATGTAATTTTTTCCCTCTTGTTGCGCTGTAACAAAATATGGTAAACATCTCTGTAGGTAAAGCATAATGTATTCATGTGTTCTCACCCTATGTTTTTACCTATATAGATCCTTTTATATCTGAATCACTTGAAACCAATTATAAAAATATTGGTAGCAACTTTCCCCATACACTCAGATTACAGCACATGGTATTGGTGACTTGAGTGCCGGATTCTTTGGATTCTATATATATATATATAATAGGTGATTCACCTTACACTTTCACATGTGCAGAAATTCGGGTGACTGCATGTCATCTCAGGATGGCACACAGTTTCACTGTCAAGTTCCGAAACTTAAGCATTTTTGGAACTTGTTGAATTACTCAATTTCTACAGCTCCTAAAGTATTGGGACTGTGGAAATCATTGTGAAAGTTTGGTATCACGGAGATATGAGTGTTATCTCGATCATTATAGCTCTGATAAATAGGGCTGTCACTTGGAAATGAGAAAAGTGCATGGAAAAATTGTAAATATGGCGAAATTTAGTGATTGGGAGAAATGTGGGAGGAGTAATGAGTAGAGGGGAGGGAGTCAGTATTAATTCTTAAACCGCCCCCCCTAAAAGAAAAGTCTAGATCCGCCCCTGCACCACTCTGGATCATATAAGAAAGGCTGATTCTCGTCATCTGGACCGATACATCGGATTTATGCTACATTGCCACTGTGGGATAATTATCACGCTGATATCAATCACTTCTTTGTAAGTGAACATCGTGAATTAAAATTTGCCATTCTTATGATGGTCTGCACTATTATGTGTCTCTTTGTTTTTTACATGTGATGTTGTGGAATTTCATGAACTAAGAGAAGCCCTTTGACTCCATCCTAACTACTTCTAAAAATCCGTAAAGCTAACTTTATGTTGGTGGTATTAGTTGTGTGAACCATAGCTGCACAGGGTTGAATGTGGTATTCCTCCTAGCGCTAAAATGTGTGTGTGTTTTTCTTTGTTCTATGTGTTATTTCTGAGTAAATTGGATGCTTACTCTTGAACACAAGTATAGCTGCATTGTGGGGGACTTCTATTGCGCACCATTACTGAAAATACCCTTTAAATAGGCTACACCACATGGAAGAATCAGAAAAAAAACAAATTTGACTAAGAAAATTGTGTTGAGATGGACTGCAGACTCCAAGTCCTAAATGTAGGTTGGGTATGGAATCCCGGCGGTCACAATACCGACTCCGGGATCCCAGCCTCTAGAATGCTGGGAGCAGGGCTAGCGCTAGAAAGCCCCTTGCGGGCTTGGTGTCTTGCTGCACTCGCCACAGGACCTATTCCCGCTCTATGGGTGTCGTGGGCACCCAAGAGAGGGAATAGCCCTAGTGCAGCTGTCAGCATTCCCAGCAGGCTAAATCCTGGCGTCAGTATTCCGACAGCCAGGATATTTACTACATTCCCTAACAGTGCCGTAACTAGACATTTTAGCGCTGTGTGCAAGAAATAGCACCGGCGCCCCCCCCCCCCCCCATATACAAAATGTGCCAGTGTGCGCCGCTGGCGTGCGTAAAATATATAGGAGCGTGGCTTCATGGGAAGAGGCGTGTCCACAGAGCTTCCTTTTACACATTACAGCAGGCAGAGCTCCCATTAACACAGTACGGCAGGTACTGTAGAGCTCCCTTTTACACATTACGGCAGGCAGAGCTCCCTTTTACACATTACAGTAGCAGAGTCCCCTTTTCACACATTAGGCAGCAGAGTCCCCCTTTTTACACATTAGACAGGTAGACTCCCTCTTTTTTACACATTACAGCAGCAGAGTGGCACACTGTGGAGAGCTAGGGAGAAAGCAGGTGAGAAGAACACTGGGGGAGAGCTAGGGAAAGAGCAGGTGAGCGGCACACAGGGGGGAGAGCTAGGGTTAGAGCAGGTGTGGGGCACACAGGGGGAGAGCTAGGGAAAGAGCAAATTAGAGGCACACCAGGGGAGAGCTACGGAGAAAGCAGGTGAGCGGCACACAGGGGGGAGAGCTAGGGTTAGAGCAGGTGAGGGGTGTGCGTGGGGAGGGCTAGGGAAAGAGCAAATTAGAAGCACACCAGGGGAGAGCTAGGGAGAAAGCAGGTGAGAGGAACACTTGGGGAGAGCTAGGGAAAGAGCAGGTGAAAGGAACGCAGGGGGAGGGCTAGGGAGAGAGCAGGCAAGAGGAACGTAGGGTGAGGGCTAGGGAGAGAGCAGGTGAGAAGAACGTGGGGGGAGGGCTAGGGAGAGAGCAGGTGAGGGGCACGCAGGGGGAGGACTAGGGAGAGAGCATGTGTGGGGCACGTGGGGAGAGGGATAGGGAGAGAGCAGGTGAAGGGCACGTGGGGGGAGGGCTAGGGAGAGAGAAGGTAAGGGGCACACAGGGGGGAGAGCTAGGGTTAGAGCAGGTGTGGGGCACACTGGGGAGAGCTAGGGAAAGAGCAAATTAGAGGCACACCAGGGGAGAGCTACGGAGAAAGCAGGTGAGCGGCACACAGGGGGGAGAGCTAGGGTTAGAGCAGGTGAGGGGTGTGCTTGGGGAGGGCTAGGTAAAGAGCAAATTAGAAGCACACCAGGGGAGAGCTAGGGAGAAAGCAAGTGAGAGGAACACTGGGGGAGAGCTAGGGAAAGAGCAGGTGAGAGGAACGCGGGGGGAGGGCTAGGGAGAGAGCAGGCGAGAGGAAGGCGGGGTAAGGGCTAGGGAGAGAGCAGGTGAGAGGAACGTGGGGGGAGGGCTAGGGAGAGAGCAGGTGAGGGGCACGTGGGGAGAGGGATAGGGAGAGAGCAGGTGAAGGGCACATGGGGGGAGGGCTAGGGAGAGAGAAGGTGAGGGGCACGCGGGGGGTGGGCTAGGGAGAGAGCAGGGGAGGGCTAGGAGAGAGCATGTGAGGGGCACGTGGGGGGAGGACTAGGGAGCGAGCAGATGAGAGTAACATGGGGGAGGGCTAGGGAGAGAGCAGGTGAGAGTAACATAGGGGGAGAGCTAGAGAGAGAGTAGGTGAGAGTAACATGGGGGAGAGCTAGGGAGAGAGCAGGTGAGAGGAACGCTGGGGGAGGGCTAGAGATAGAGTAGGTGAGAGGAACACGAGGGAAGGGCTAGGGAGAGAGCAGGTGAGAGGAACGCTGGGGCAGGGTTAGAGAGACAACAGGTGAGAGGAACATGGGGGGAGGGCTAGGGAGAGAGCAGGTGAGGGGCACGCGGGGAGAGGGCTAGGGAGAGAGCAGGTGAGGGGCACGTGGGGGGAGGGCTAGGGAGAGAGCATGTGAGGGGCATGTGGGGAGAGGGATAGGGAGAGAGCAGGTGAAGGGCACATGGGGGGAGGGCTAGGGAGAGAGAAGGTGAGGGGCACGCGGGGGCTGGGCTAGGGAGACAGCAGGTAAGGGGCACGCGCGGGGAGGGCTAGGGAGAGAGCAGGTAAGAGTAACATGGGGGGAGGGCTAGGGAAAGAGGAGGTGAGGGGCTCGAAGGGTGAGGGATGGGGAGAGAGCAGGTGAGAGTAACGCGTGGGAGGGCTAGGGAGAGAGCAGGTGAGGGGCATGCGGGGGGAGGGCTAGGGAGAGAGCAGGTGAGAGTAACATGGGGGGGGGCTTGGGATAGAGGTGAGCGGCATATAGAGGGGAGAGCTATGGAGAGAGTAAGTGAGAGGCCCACCACGGATAGGGGAAGGGAGGTTGTAATAAGTCCCTACCCCTGTGATGGTATGCGCTCCTATGAATACGAAGTGAGGAGTGCATCGCTGACAGGCGCTGGTGCATGGGTCACTGCTCCATCCTCATCTTCCCCGGCTGGTTCTTCCATGGCTGCAGCTCCCCCTGTCAAGCGCTGAACGGTGAGTGGGCGTTCATGATGACGTCAGGCCCAGCGCTGCTGAGGGAAGAAGGTGCTGGTGAAGAGCTTGCCAGCCTCCTCCCCCAAGATCAGCTGCTGCCGGGTGACACAGTCCTAGTCCGCACTCGAGTCGTCCACTACTTAGTAACGCCGGTGAGCATAGCGGAGCGGTACAGCACAGTCTGGGGTGGGGAAGGAGAAGGGGGATTTAGAGCATGGCACCTGGTAGACCACACCGTGCTCCTCGGCAGCACTGCAGATTACTAGCGGCAATGGCGGGGGTGGTGGTAGTGTGGCATGGCCCAGCGGGTGCCTGTGGAGATTTTTCCGCCCTAAAGCACATTGGGCTGTGTGCATTTCACCTCTCGCCCATACCTAGTGACGGCCCTCTTCCCTAAATTTCAGTCTGAGCTGATAAATCTGTGTTTCTTGTCAGACGTTAATGAGCCTGATTTTATAACATGTGGCTCCAAAACCTGCTTGTTGGTAAATGCTTTTGATAGTTTTTTGCTATCTATCTGCCTGTGGGGGTAATTCCAAGTTGATCGCAGCAGGAATTTTGTTAGCAGTTGGGCAAAACCATCTGCACTGCAGGGGAGGCAGATATAACATTTGCAGAGAGAGTTAGATTTGGGTGGGTTATTTTATTTCTGTGCAGGGTAAATACTGGCTGCTTTATTTTTACACTGCAAATTAGATTGCAGATTGAACTCACCACACCCAAATCTAACTCTCTCTGCACATGTTATATGTGCCCCTCCTGCAGTGCACATGGGGGGTAATTCCGAGTTGTTCGCTCGCTAGCTGCTTTTAGCAGCATTGCACACGCTAGGCCGCCGCCCTCTGGGAGTGTATCTTAGCTTAGCAGAAGTGCGCACAAAAGATTAGCAGAATTGCGAATAGAAATTTCTTAGCAGTTTCTGAGTAGCTCCACACTTAATCAGCCATTGCGACCAGCTCAGTCCTTTTCGTTCCTGGTTTGACGTCACAAACACACCCAGCGTTTGCCCAACCACTCCCCCGTTTCTCCAGCCACTCCTGCGTTTTGCAACTCGAACACCTGCGTTTTTCAGCACTCTCCCATAAAACGGCCAGTTTCCGCCCAGAAACACCCACTTCCTGTCAATCACACTACGATCAGCACAGCGATGAAAAAGCTTTGTTATGCCGTGAGTAAAATACCTAACTTTTGTGTAAAATAACTAAGCGCATGCGCTCTGCGAACCTTGCGCATGCGCAGTAAGCGACTAATCGCAGTATAGCGAAAATCGGCAACGAGCGAACAACTCGGAATGACCCCCATGGTTTTGCCCAACTGCTAACAAAATTCCTGCTGCGAACAACTTGGAATTACCCCCTGTGTGCGCAGTCATCCTCTTACTACACTAATGGGCTGCAATAGAGACAGAAGTTCTCTGGATGATTAGACATACTGGTTTGGCCAACAGCGTGTGTGGTCCAATGGAAAAATGGGGGTAATTCAGACTTGATCGTAGCAACAAATTTGTTAGCAGTTGGCCAAAACCATGGCCCTCATTCCGAGTTGATCGCCAGCTGCCGTTGTGCGTAGCGATCATTGAAAAAACGGCAAATCTGTGCATGCGTATGCACCGCAATGCACACGCGCGGCGTACGGGTACAAAGAGCATTGTGGTTTTGCACAGGTTATAGCGACGCTTTCAGTCGCACTGGCGGATGCAAGGAGATTGACAAGAAGTGGGAGTTTCTGGGTGGCAACTGACCGTTTTCTGGGAGTGTTTGGAAAAACGCAGGCGTGGCCAGGCATTTGCTGGGCGGGTTTCTGACATCATTACCGTGTCATTCGTCGCAGCAATCATCGCACAGAATAAGTAACTACAGGGCTGGTCTTGTTCTGCACAAAATGTGTTTGCTGCCGCTCGGCTGCACAGGCGTTCGTACACTTGCAAAGCGAAAATACACTCCCCCGGGTGCGGCGACTATGCGTTTGCACGGCTGCTAAAAGTAGCTAGCGAGCGATCAACTCGGAATGAGGGCCCATGTGCACTGCAGGTGGGCAGATATAACATGTGCAGAGAGTTAGATTTGGGTGGGTTATTTTGTTTCTGTGCAGGGTAAATACTGGCTGTTTATAATCACTAATTTACACTGCAATTTAGATTACAGTTTGAACACACTCCACCCAAATCTAACTCTCTCTGCACATATTATATCTGCCCCACCTGCACTGCACATGGTTTTGCCCAACTGCTAACAAATTTGCTGCTACGATCAGGTCTAAGGGGGTCATTCGAGTTGATCGCTCGCTAGCTACTTTTTGCAGCGCTGCAATCAGATAGTCGCCGCCTATAGGGGAGTGTATTTTCGCTTTGCAAGTGTGCGAACGCCTGTGCAGCCGAACTCTGAAAAACCATTTTGTGCAGTCTCTGAGTAGGTCTGAACTTACTCAGCCCTTGCGATCATTTCAGCCTGTCTGGTCCCGGAATTGGCGTCAGACACCCGCCCTTCAAACACTTGGATACGCCTGTGTCTTCCCAAACACTCCCAGAAAACGGTCAGTTGAGACCCATAAACGCTTTCTAACTGTCAATCCTCTTGCGATTGGCCGCGCGAATGGATTCTTCGTTAAATCAATCGCTCAGTAACGATCTGCTTTGTACCCGTACGACGCGCCTGCGCATTGCGGTGCATACGCATGCGCAGTAGTGACCTGATCACTGTGCTGTGAAAAACGTCAGCGTGCGAACAGGTCAGAATGACCCCCTAAATTACCCCCGTTAGTCCTCTCCTGCAGGTTAGTCTGGCTGTGGCCAGCTTTACTGTCTCATGTCTGCAAGAAAGTATGCAGTGCTTTATAGTAACCTGCTGATCCCATGCCCCCCACCTAAACCACTCTCCCTAGAAAAGGATCTAGTGAAATATATGGAAACTTCATTATCTGCTGCCATATTTTATCTACAAAGCTGGAGCCAATTCTTGCACAGACAGCAGGTGTGATTTATATTTTTTCTTAAAGTTAACAGTCGGCATGTCAACAGTGTGATTTCCCGTTCAATCTTACTCTACGCCTAACCCTGACGTTAATCTAACCCTAGCTTTAACCCTAACTGCAACCTAACCCTAACCCTAATTCACGCATAACCCTAAAGGTTGTGTCGACATTCTGGCAGTGTCGACCTTATGTCAGTGTGAATGTGAACATTCTCAATATCGACATAGAGACCATGGCCAGTATTTACTAAAAATCCGAGTTTGGCCGATTTGTGTTTTTTTTTCTAAATCCCAATCCGGGAATTCACTAAGCACCAATCTCGGCAGTGTTTGGACTATTCGTAATGGTTTGAATGACAACGTTCAGAAATACGAATGAATAGACCATCGGTCAAACGCGGCTGTTATTTCATAGAATACGGGCATTCACTATTCATTCGTATTTGGGTGTTAGATTCTGAGTGCTCAAGTGCGGGTCTGTTTTTCCCCGATTCGTTAAAAAAAGCAGCAATAAAATAGACCTGCTTTTTCCAGTCGAGTTTGGATAACCATGCACGGATCAGTGAGATCTGTGCATGGTTATCTATGGGAAAGGGTCTGTTTAGTGTAAAATCTGAAAAAAAAATTGCGTGGGGTCCCCCCTCCTAAGCATAACCAGCCTCGGGCTCTTTGAGCCGGTCCTGGTTGAAAAAATATGGGGGAAAAAATGACAGGGGTTCCCCCATATTTAATCAACCAGCACCGGGCTCTGCGCCTGGTCCTGGTTCCAAAAATACGGGGGACAAAAAGCGTAGGGGTCCCCCGTATTTTTGAAACCAGCACCGGGCTCCACTAGCTGGGGAGATAATGCCACAGCCGGGGGACAATTTGATATCGGTCCCTGCGACCGTGCCATTAAAACCCCAACTAGTCACCCCTGGCTGGGGTACCCTGGAGGAGTGGGGACCTCTTCAATCAAGGGGTCCCCCCCCTCCAGCCACCCAAGGGCCAGGGGTGAAGCCCGAGGCTGTCCCCCCCATCCAAGGGCGGCGGATGGGGGGCTGATAGCCTTGTTTACAAAATGTGAATATTGTTTTTAGTAGCAGTACTACAAGTCCCAGCAAGCCTCCCCCGCAAGCTGGTACTTGGAGAACCACAAGTACCAGCATGCGGTGGAAAACCGGGCCCGCTGGTACCTGTAGTACTACTACTAAAAAAATACCCCAATAAAAACAGGACACACACACCGTGACAGTACAACTTTATTACATACATGCACACCAACATACACACATACTTACCTATGTTCCCACGAGGCTCGGTCCTCTTCTCCATGTAGAATCCTAGGGGTACCTGTGAAAAAAATTATACTCACATAATCCAGTGTACCTTCTGTTCTTTGTATAATCCACGTACTTGGCAAAATAATAAAACGGAAACCCGACCACGCACTGAAAGGGGCCCCATGTTTACACATGGGACCCCTTTCCCCGACTGCCAGGACCCCCCCTGACTCGTGTCAAAGAGGGTCCCTTCAGCCAATCAGGGAGCGCCACGTCGTGGCACTCTCCTGATTGGCTGTGTGCTCCTGTAGTGTCTGTCAGGCAGCACACGGCACAGATACAATGGAGCGCCTATGCGCTCCATTGTAGCCAATGGTGGGAACTTTGCGGTCAGCGGTTGACCGAAAGTAACCTCACCGCTGACCGCAAAGTTCCCACCATTGGCTACAATGGAGCGCATAGGCGCAACATTGTATCTGTGCCGTGTGCTGCCTGACAGACACTTCAGGAGCACACAGCCAATCAGGAGAGTGCCACGACGTGGCGCTCCCTGATTGGCTGAAGGGACCCTCTTTGACAGGAGTCAGGGGGGGTCCTGGCAGTCGGGGAAAGGGGTCCCATGTGTAAACATGGTGCCCCTTTCAGTGCGTGGTCGGGTTTCCGTTTTATTATTTTGCCAAGTACGTGGATTATACAAAGAACAGAAGGTACACTGGATTATGTGAGTATAATTTTTTTCACAGGTACCCCTAGGATTCTACACGGAGAAGAAGACCGAGCCTCGTGGGAACATAGGTAAGTATGTGTGTATGTTGGTGTGCATGTATGTAATAAAGTTGTACTGTCACGGTGTGTGTGTCCTGTTTTTATTGGGGTATTTTTTTAGTAGTAGTACTACAGGTACCAGCGGGCCCGGTTTTCCACTGCATGCTGGTACTTGTGGTTCTCCAAGTACCAGCTTGCGGGGGAGGCTTGCTGGGACTTGTAGTACTGCTACTAAAAACAATATTCACATTTTGTAAACAAGGCTATCAGCGCCCCATCCGCCGCCCTTGGATGGGGGGGACAGCCTCGGGCTTCACCCCTGGCCCTTGGGTGGCTGGAGGGGGGGACCCCTTGATTGAAGGGGTCCCCACTCCTCCAGGGTACCCCGGCCAGGGGTGACTAGTTGGGGTTTTAATGGCACGGCCACAGGGACCGATATCAAAGTGTCCCCCGGCTGTGGTATTATCTCCCCAGCTAGTGGAGCCCGGTGCTGGTTTCAAAAATACGGGGGACCCCTACGCTTTTTGTCCCCCATATTTTTGGAACCAGGACCAGGCGCAGAGCCCGGTGCTGGTTGATTAAATATGGGGGAACCCCTGACATTCCCCCCCCCCATATTTTGACAACCAGGAGTGGCTCAAAGAGCCCGAGGCTGGTTATGCTTAGGAGGGGGGACCCCACGCAATTTTTTCTAACTTTTTTAAGACTTTAATGAACTTTTTAAGGTACACAATGAAGCCCTGCACGGATCTCACAGATCCGGCCGGGATTCCTTGTGTTTTGTCAGGCAGTGTTTTACTCATCACTCCCGTAAAACACTGCCTGATATTACGAATCACATCGACATCGGAAAAAACGAATGTGCAAAACTCGGCAGCTTAGTGAATGACCGTATCAGGATTCAAAAAGTTGCAGTAAAATGCACCCGATACCATTCGAGATCAAACACCCTTCAAAACGGCAAAAACACGAACATTAGTAAATAAACCCCCATGTTGACATCATGTGTGGACAAACTGACTGCATGCACAGATATCCTGACTGTGGTGGTCATTCCGAGTTTATCACTCGCTAGCAGTTTTTAGCAGCCGTGCAAACGCTATGCCGCCTCCCACTGGGTTTGTATTTTAGCTTAGCAGAAGTGCGGATGAAAGAATCGCAGAGCGCCTACAAAGTTTTTTTGTGCAGTTTCTAAGTAGCTCTAAACCTACTTAGCGCTTGCGATCACTTCAGACTATTCAGTTCCTCTTTTGACGTCACAAACACGCCCTGCGTTCGCCCAGCCACACCTGTGTTTTTCCTGGCACGCCTGCGTTTTTCCGAACACCCCCTGAAAACGGTCAGTTGACACTCAGAAACGCCCTCTTCCTGTCAATCACTCTGTGGTCAGCAGTGCAACTGAAATGCTTTGCTAGTCCCTGTGTGAATCTACATCGTTTGTTGTAATAATATGTTGCGCGTGCGCGTTGCTCCGCATACGCATGTGCAGAAGTGCCTTTTTTTGCCTCATCGCTGCACAGTGAACGAATTCAGCTAGCGATCAACTCGGAATGACCACCCGTGTTATTTCACGTGATAAATGCCCCAAGAAAACAGTGATATAAAAGTAATATTTTGCTTTTAGAACAGTACGTTTCATGCGTCACACAAGCTCTTGAAATAATTTTCTCATTATTATCTTATTAACAGAACTAGTTCATGTCTCAGCCGACATCAAGACCAACGCAAATATTTGTGCAGGAAATGTTGAAACGTATTGATCATATCAGATGCCAGACACGTAGTAGAAAAAGCAAACAAGTATAACAGAGTTTCTTGAAAAATGACTTACAAGTAATGTAATATCAAGAAAACATAGCTAACCACAGGATGCATTAATAACTTAGACAAGTCAAAAACACACACTTTATACCTCAATCAGCTATCCATGCTCTGTCACCGGATTCTTAAAAATAAAGTCAGTGATGCTTTGGACATCCACTGTCAGACATATAGGGGGTCATTCCGAGTTGATCGCTAGCTGCTGTTGTTCGCAGCGCAGCGATCAGGCCAAAAATTGGCACTTCTGCGCATGCGTATGGTACGCAGTGCGCACGCGCAAAGTACTTTCACAAAAGCCAATGCTTTTCAATCGCAATGTTGATCGGTGAGTGATTGACAGGAAAGGGGCGTTTCTGGGAGGTAACTGACCGTTTTCTGGGAGTGTGCTGAAAAACGTAGGCGTGTCAGATGAAAACGCAGGTGTGCCTGGGGAAACGGGGGAGTGGCTAGCCGAAAGCAGGGCGTGTTCGTGACGTCAAAATAGGAACTAAATAGACTGAAGTGATTGCAAGGTAGGGGTAGGTATGGAGCTACTCTGAAACTGCTTGAAAAAAATGTTGTTGCCGTTCTGCGACCCTTTCGTTCGCACTTCTGCTAAGCTAAGATACACTCCCAGAGGGCGGCAGCTTAGCGTTTGCACTGCTGCTAAAAGCAGCTAGCGAGCGATCAACTCGGAATGAAGGCCATAGGCCCTCATTCCAAGTTGATCGCACACTAGCTACTTTTTGCTGCCGTGCAAACGCATAGTCGCCGCCCTCTGGGAGTGTATTTTCGCTTTGCAAGTGTGCGATCACATGTGCAGCTGAGCGGTATGAAAAAGTTTTTTGCAGTTTCAGTGTAGGTCTCAACATACTCAGCCCTTGCGATCACTTCAGCCTTCCGGTCCTGGAATTGACGTCAGACACCCGCCCTGCAAACGCCTGGACACGCCTGCGTTTTCCCTACCACTCCCAGAAAACGGTCAGTTGACACCCATAAACCTTCCTGTCAATCTGCTTGCGATCGGTTGTGCAAATGGATTCGTCACTAGAAGCATTACACAGCAACGATGCTGTTTGTACCCATACGACGCGCGTGTGCATTGCTGTGCATACGCATGCGCAGTAGTAACCTAATTGATGCGCTGCAAAAAATGGCAGCGAGCGATCAACTCGGAATGAGGGCCATACTGCATAGATACACTTCTAGTGACATCCATATACTAAACATGTCAGTTCCCAGCCTCTGCCTGCCCAGTGGTTTCAGTACACGCCTGTCTACCTCCGCCACCAGCCCTCAGCGTTCCATCATGACAACGCACCTGCTCACACAGTGCTGAGTTAGAGTGACCATATTATCCCTTTTACCTGGGAGCTCATGGATTACACAGGTTCTGTGGCTGATTAAAATTAAAACCAGCTGAAATGTAGTCTTGAAGTCATCCAGCCACAGAACCTGTGTAATCCATGAGCGTCCCAGGTAAAAGGGATAATATGGTCACTCTAGCTGAGTGTTTAGCAATCTTTAACCAAAACTGATATGACACCTTTGCCTCACCCACCTTATTCATCCGATCTCGCCCCGCGCAACTTTGTTTTATTTCCTCGGATGAAAAGAGACATTAAAGGAAAACAATTTGCTGATATTGAAGAGGTCAAACAAAAAACGGCAAAAGTGCTAAAAGGAATCAACGAAGATGAAAAAATGTTTTGAGCAATGGAAAAAAACATTTGGACAAATGTATTGATTCAAGTGAAGAGTACTTTGAGGGTGACTGAAGTTTCAAAATGTACAAATAAATAATGAATTAATAAATCATTAATTCCTGTTTCTTTTGGGTACCCCTTGTACATTCTCTATGCAGTGGCACCCCCTGCCAAATACACTCCCTGTACAGTGGCACCTCCCGCCAATTACACTCATTGTGCAGTGGCACCCCCTGTCAAATACACTCATTATACATTGGCACCCCCTGCCAAGTACACTCCCTGTAAGTGGCACCGCCCGCCAAATACACTCATTATACATTGGCACCCCCTTTCAAGTACACTCCCGCTACAGTGGCACCCACTGTCAAATACATGTCCTGTATAGTGGGACCCCCTGCCAAATACACTCCTTGTACAGTGGTACCCCCTGCCAAATTCATTCCCTGTATAGTGGCACCCTATATATATACTGCCTGTACAGTGACACCTGCTATATATACACTGCCTGAATAGTGATACCCTCCTGCTATATACACTTTCTGTATAGTGCCACCTCTGGAGATATATATATATATATATATATATATATATATATATAACCTGTACAGTGGCTCCTCTTACAAAATATATTACTTATACAGTAGCACCTTCAGTCCTAAATATTACTTGTGCAGTGGTACTTGCAGACACATTAATCCCCCCACCACCTCCCTTCCATATAATGGCAACTCCTACTGTATATATATACTGTCTGTGTCAGGGCATCTCCTGACATATATACTCCAGTGCTATTGTCAGGGGGTGCAGGGAGATCGCCTAATCCCCCCAACTTCAAACTGGTCCTCAGTGATTAAGGTGGCCAATCCTGGAATCGTCGGGATCCCGGGATTTAGGCCAAAAATCGTCCGGGATTCAATCCCGAGATTGGAAGCTCCAATCCCGGGGATAGCGGGATCAGATGGCCCTTTAATGCCGGGCAGTGTTGAGCATCCTCAGGATGCTCAACGCTGCCCAGTTCCCTCCTCCACCTGCGCAACGTGACCTCTGACTCTGAGGTCACGCTGCACAGTCACGCTATGCAGTCACCAGCCTGTCACCTGCTGTCTCCTCCCGGCTCCCCCTGCAGTCACCAGCCCATCACCCGCCGCCTCCATGGAGGATGATGATGAATGAGAGGGAATGTGGAAGAGGAGGCATGAGGAGGTGGAATGATGATGAATGATGATGAAAAATGAAGAGTAGTAATGATGAGGAGGAGGAATAATGAGGAGGCTGGGCTTTACTGTGGCATAATGTATATAAGGGTCTCTACTTTTTGGCGTAATGTGTATAAGGGGTACTACTGTGTGACATATCCTATATAAGGGGCTCTGCTGTTTGGCGTAACATGTATAAGCGACTCTGCTGTATGGTTTATTGCAGGGCTCGACAAATCTCAGGGGCCAGGACGCCATGACCCCTTGATTTTGCTGCCTGGCTACCAGATTATTGAGGGAGAAAGCAGATCCTCCTTAGCCCCAGCAAAGCTCTGTGGGCGTGCCTGTACTGCAGAAGCCATTTCATGCACAGGAGTGCATGTGCAGAGTGCCTGTCCTGCCCTGATCTGACTGCTATGCCTGTCTGCACTGGACTGCCTGTCCATCCCAGCCTGCTGTCTCCAAACTCTGGCTGCATAGAGCTCTCCGATAAGATGGTCTATGTGTAGTTGGGGCTTCAAAGGGGGTAGTGATGTGGCCAAAGTGGTGGTGGTGATTGTTTGCCTGGGGTTGCTGTGGATAGGTTATTAGGCTGGGGGGACCCCTTTAGTTGTGTGGCCATGGGGGCTGGTTGCCCAGGTAGATTAGCTGCTCATTAATGTGGCCATGGGGTGGGGGCTGTTTGCCTGGGGGGTTAGCTGAACAGCAGTGTGGTTGCAGAGAGCTGGTATGCCTGGGGGTAACCCCTTAGTTGTGTGGCCATGGGGGTTGGTCTGCTTGGGGGGTGGTGGAAGCTGCTCAGTAATGTGGCTGCGGGGGGAGGGGGTTTCTGTTGTTTTATTATGGGAGGGGGGGGAGACAGATGGTGGTCTGGCTCATACACTTTCAGCCTAACTCATAAAAAATTGTCAAGCCCTGGTTTAATGTGTATAAGAGGCTCTACTGTAATGCAAGATGGATAAGGGGCTCTACTGTGTAGCATAATATGTATAAGGGGTACTACTGTTTGGTGTAATGTGTATAAGGGGCTCTACTGTGTGGCATAATGTGTATAAGAGGTGCTACTGTGTGGTGTAAATGTGTATAAGGGGCTATACTGTACATTATGGCATAATGTGTATAAGAGGCACTACTGTGTATGCACTGTGGCCACACACCTTCACCCGCAAAGCCACACCCCGAAGGTATGTGCTATCCCTATTTCAGATATGGGGGCACCAATTCTCTTTCTGGCATGAGGCACCACAATGTCTAGTCACGGCTCTAGTGTGGCATAAACTGGTGGAAATATAGTTGATCGCTTGCTAGCTATTTTTTGCAGAGCAGCGATCAGATAGTCGCCGCCTCTAGGGGAGTGTATTTTTGCTTTGCAAGTGTGTGAACGCTTGTGCAGCCGAGCGGGATGAAAACGTTTTTTGCAGTTTCTGAGTAGATCTGAACTTACTCAGCCATTGCGATCACTTCAGCCTGTCCGGTCCCGGAATTGACGTCAGACACCCGCCTGCAAAAGCTTGGACACGCCTGCGTTTTCCCTACCACTCCCAGAAAACGGTCAGTTGACACCCATAAACACCCTCTTCCTGTCAATCTCCTTGCGATCGGTTGTGCGAATGGATTCGTCGCTAGAAGCCTTGCACAGCAACGATGCTGTTTGTACCCGTACGACGCGCGTACGCATTACGGTGCCTATGCATGCGCAGTAGTAACCTGATCGCTGCATTGCGAAGATCTGCAGCGTGCGATTAACTCGGAATGACCCCCATAGTGTGCTATAATGTGAACTGGGGGAACTGTAATGATAAAATTATGAACTGAAAAAGGTTGAGAATCTCTGCTCTGCTGCCCACCCTCCATCTTACATTTGGAGGATTATATTCCCTCCTGACTTTTCAAGTCAGAAATTTCGAAACAGGCATGTTCACTTTAGAAGTGGTTTAAATTCTGTTTTGGATTTAATTTCTCTATTATTTAGAGGAAGTGCCTAGCAAATTAAAGATAGGGTAAATTGTTGCTTCTGAAGTGTTCCCACTCGTGTGGAGATGTTATTTTGCTTGATGTATTTATATGCTCTTATACACTGTAATGTATTATTGTTCGTGTCTTCTATGATATTCGATACAGTCCAGATTTTTTTTTAGGAGATTCTATACCAATATTTGATACAAATCAATTTATCAATATATATATATATATATATATATATATATATATATATTATATACAAACAGAAAGTTCAGCACTCACCATAGCAAGCTCACTTATCCTCACAACATCAATAAATAAATGATGGGGGTTTAGTTAGTGAATTGGCCAATGCACGGAAGCCTGCATACCGCTCGCCAAGGTACCCCACCTTCATGCAGGTCCTACACTATCACAAAGTCTCAAAAATTTGATGTTGTGAGGATAAGTGAGCTTGCTATGGTGAGTGCTGAACTTTCTGTTTGTATATATTTGGGTTGGTGGCCATGGGCTGCATGCACCCCACCCTATGAGTGGTGAGTGCAGATATAGCACCCCGCTTCTGGGGTGGCGAGTTCTGTGGTTTTCTAGATTTGTTTGTATATTACGGGGTTAATCTTTGGTTAACTCTTATTAACCGTGGTCACAGGCCTTTTCATGCACCCCTGTGTAATCTCAATTGTTCTAAACCTGTGTCAGCTGCTCCTTAGTAATTTATCAGCCAGTGTCAGGTGACTAGTGTACCTTTTAAAAGCCATAAGATGCATGGCAGATACACATTAAACCTAGTGGGCATGTGTGCAGTATATTATGTGTGATACAGTTGCCAGGTTTTAATTTTTGAGACTTTGTGATAGTGTAGGACCTGCATGAAGGTGGGGTACCTTGGCGAGCGGTATGCAGGCTTCCGTGCATTGGCCAATTCACTAACTAAACCCCCATCATTTATTTATTGATGTTGTGAGGATAAGTGAGCTTGCTATGGTGAGTGCTGAACTTTCTGTTTGTATATATTTGGGTTGGTGGCCATGGGCTGCATGCACCCCACCCTATGAGTGGTGAGTGCAGATATAGCACCCCGCTTCTGGGGTGGCGAGTGCTGTGGTTTTCTAGATTTGTTTGTATATTACGGGGTTAATCTTTGGTTAACTCTTATTAACCGTGGTCACAGGCCTTTTCATGCACCCCTGTGTAATCTCAATTGTTCTAAACCTGTGTCAGCTGCTCCTTAGTAATTTATCAGCCAGTGTCAGGTGACTAGTGTACCTTTTAAAAGCCATAAGATGCATGGCAGATACACATTAAACCTAGTGGGCATGTGTGCAGTATATTATGTGTGATACAGTTGCCAGGTTTTAATTTTTGAGACTTTGTGATAGTGTAGGACCTGCATGAAGGTGGGGTACCTTGGCGAGCGGTATGCAGGCTTCCGTGCATTGGCCAATTCACTAACTAAACCCCCATCATTTATTTATTGATGTTGTGAGGATAAGTGAGCTTGCTATGGTGAGTGCTGAACTTTCTGTTTGTATATATTTGGGTTGGTGGCCATGGGCTGCATGCACCCCACCCTATGAGTGGTGAGTGCAGATATAGCACCCCGCTTCTGGGGTGGCGAGTGCTGTGGTTTTCTAGATTTGTTTATATATATATTATATATATCTCATACTTGCCTACTTTTGAAAACTAGTTTCAGGGAGATTTTAGTCAGCATCAGAACGCGCCGTGCACAGCACGGACCTCTGTTTAGGGGGCATGTCATTCTCCACCCAAAGGGCGTACCTATTGCCTCTCAGGGGTGTTCTGCAGTGGCAGGTATTAATTTAAGTGCAGCATGCTTCCAGAGAGGGATTTTGTATGAGTGGCATGTGCAGTTGTAAAAATTGCTAATTTACATTGCACCCAAGTCAGAATGATCCCCAGTATGTGACAATGGATGACTCAGCAAAAAATGAGTCCCGACTCCTGAGTAATGAGTATTTTTAAAACCTCCACTGTTTGGGCACCCCAGTGGGCAGTGCCATCCTACACACACACACACACACACACACACACACACACACACACACACACGGGCAGTGCCATCCTACAAACACACACACACACACACACACGGAGTGCCATCCAACCCACACACACACACACACATACACACACACACACACGGGCAGTGCCATCCTACAAACACACACACACACACAGGCAGTGCCATCCAACACACACACACACACACACACACACACACACACACACACACACACACACACACACACGCAGTGCCATCCAACACACACACACATGGGCAGTGCCATCCTACACACACACACACACACACACACACACACACAGGCAGTGCCATCCAACACACACACACGGGCAGTGCCATCCTACACACAGGGGCAGGCCATATTTTACACACACACACACACACACACACACACACACACACACACACACACACACACACACACACACACACGGGCAGTGCCATCCTACAAACACACACACACACACACACACACACACACACACACACAGGCAGTGCCATCCAACACACACACACACACACACACACACACACACACACACACACACACGCAGTGCCATCCAACACACACACACACATGGGCAGTGCCATCCTACACACACACACACACACACACACACACACACACACACACAGGCAGTGCCATCCAACACACACACACGGGCAGTGCCATCCTACACACAGGGGCAGTGCCATATTTTACACACACACACACACACACACACACACACACACACACACACACACACACACACACACACACACACTGGGGGCAGTGTCATATTACACACATGCACACTGGGGGCAGTGCCATATTACACACACACACACACACACACACACACACACACACACTGGGGGCAGTGTCATATTACACACACGCACACTGGGGGCAGTGTCATATTTTACACACGCACACTGGGGGCAGTGCCATACTACACACACACACACACACACACACACACTGGGGGCAATGCCATCCTAAACACACACTCACTGGGGGCAGTGCCATATTACACACACACACACACACACACACACACACACACACACACACACACTGGGAGCAGCACCGTCCTACACACACACACGCACGCACGCACGCGCACACACACGCACACACACACACACTGGGGGCAGTGCCATCCTAAACACACACACTGGGAGTAGTGCCATCCTGAACACACACACACACACACACACACACTGGGGGGCATTGCCATATTACACACACTGGGAGCAGTGCCATCCTATACACACAGGGGGCAATGGGTGGGCAGAACTATGTAGCCCTGTGTGTGTGCGGTATGGCTGTGGATAGAAGTAGGATGAGCATTGTAAATTACCAGATGTAAGGAGTGGGTGGGGGCAGGTGAGTACCTAGTAGCAGGGAAGGTGAGCACCCAGTGTTATGGGAGGGAGCTGGGGATTACCAAGTGGCGGGGGAGGAGGTATTCACTCACTATGTGGTAGGAGGCATCACTGCTGCTCTCAGCTGTCCTCCTGGCTCCATGGCGGGCCGTTGCTGTCACAGCGCTGGGCGGCTCTATGATTACTGCAGAACAGTACCGCGGCCAGCATTTTGCTCCCTCTGTGCGGGACATGTGGTACTACACTGCCCAATCACTGCCCAGAAATGTCATCACTAGAGGCAGCATGTAATCAGCTGCTGTGTCTCCAGCTAGGCTGCTATTTACTGTTGCTTGATGCTATGTACTGGTCTCCAGGAAAATGGTTACCTGTGCATGCATGACAGTCCGGACGCCGCAGTGAATAATGCGGGGGATTTGCGTGGTGTGTCGGGGGCAGTGTGAGACTCCACTGTGATCCGGGAGTCTCCCGCAGGATGCGGGAGGGTAGGCAAGTATGATATATATATATATATATATATATATGAAAGGTATGGTTCTCTGGTTAGGATTACTGCTCCTGTCCGTACTGCAAAAGAACCAGGCGGCACTCCGGGATTTTGAAAAAAGCCAAACGTGTAATGGTCACAACAAATACATCAAACAGGCATAGTGGTTACACCGATGTTTCAACGCCCTACCGGCGTTTTCTTCAAGGTGCTATGCTGCAAGTGAAACACACCAAACTAAACAAAAAAACACTAGCAAGTGACATACCTTAAATAGGTGATAGAGGTGATGTAGGACAGCCCCCTCCTGCCCCATGCTGGCGTCTCCCTGGGTCCGGACATCGCCTTCCGTTGCATTTCCGGTCACGGCCGCAGGCGTGCTGACGTCACCCACCCCGTGTTTCCTCTATGCCCGGCTACAGCTCTCTATCCGTTGCCAGGGACGCCGTCACCTGGGGGAGGGCCGGAGGCTGAAAGAAAACAAAGTACTTAAATACATGACTTATGCGCGCTACATGCGCTAATAGTGAACGTGCCTAAAGTGCAGACAAATAGTAAAACAAGATAAAAACAAAGTATCATTACAGGGCTGCCAAGCATATTTAAGCAATTAATAAGACTGGTCTAAACAACAAGCTATGCATTGTAACACATATAAATAATTACTCGAGAAATGCATCAGAGATACCTTCCACTTATACACACGGAGATCGCTGGTAATTCCCCTTCTACAGGGTGGTATAAACTACATGGGACTAACTAGGCACTGAGGCTGCTCAAAGGGCACCTACTTAGGGAAGGCTCATATTTACTGCCGTCAGCCAATACCATGGCATAACTGCAGCAAATATGCCCCCCAGATGTGACAAACTATATAGATTGAAAAATACTGCTACATCGTATACTTGAATAGACTGCAGTCCAGTTCATGGAAGGTCTAGAGGAATACATTCCACTGGATTTGTTCATTAAGACCCTTCGGGGTCAGAGAGTCTAATTGATGAATCCATTTAGTTTCTTTTTGAGATAGCATCCTAGCCCGGTCTCCACCCCTCAAAGGCTTTGGTACATGATCTATGATGGTATACTTCAAGTCATTCAGACGATGGTTGGCTACCTTAAAGTGTCTGGCTACGGGTTGGTCTTTCCCTTTTCCCTCCAGTGTGGCACGTATGGCCGATCTGTGGAGTACCATCCTCTCACGGAATGTCCTTGTGGTCTGACCGACATATATTAGGCCACACGGGCAGACTATCGCGTAGATTACAAATGACGATGTACATGTGACATAGTGTCTGATATCAAATTTTTTACCTGTACCTGGGTGTACAAACGTCTGTCCCGGGGCCATGTAATTGCATGTCTCACACTTGAGGCATTTATAACACCCGTTCTTGTGAAAGATCGTCGGCTTCTTGGTTACATCTAGTTTTACTACCAGATCTTTGAGGTTACGTCCCCTTTTGAAGCTTGGCATTATCCTTTTCCCTTTAAAGCATGGTACTTCGGGATCTGTAGATACTATGGGCCACAAGGCCTTGGTGGCCCTTGAGAGGACTGAACTTGCTGTGGTGAATTCCGTAATGAGGGGTATTCTGTCTCCCTGCTGGTCCCTCTTAGCTGTGCGATGCTTTTGTACTTGAGCGGGACGGGGGGCCTGACATGCGGGGCGGACTAGCCCTGTGCTGGGCGTCCCCCCCCACATGTTAGTGTAAGTGATCGTAGCTGTGCTAAATTTAGCACAGCTACGATCAGGTCGCAATGACCCCCTATATCCTGCTGCCAGTCCGCCTGCCCCATATTATTACCATTATTATTATTATTACCAGTTATTTATATAGCGCACACATATTCCGCAGCGCTTTACAGAGAATATTTGGCCATTCACATCAGTCAACATATGGCATCAACAAACCCCACTCCCTAGCCGCGGCGCATGTGGAACGAAAGCTGCTGCGGCCACCGTCATAGATGTACAATACACAAGAAATTTGGGAGGCATACAACCCTGGGCGCTTGTAGTTCGGTGATGAAGACAATATGGTGCAATCACTATTCAAAGATTTCAGTGTCCATCCGTCAATCAGCTGTATGCTTGATTTCCACTCAGAAAAGTGAAGAGCATGAAAAAAGAAAAAAATATAGATAGTGTAATACAGTTTTAGTGAAGATTCAATATATATGACTATTTCTTGTATCTTATTTCGGGCTTTCACTTAACAGTGCAACCCTGTGTAGTGTGCAGTCCACAACATACAAAAAGGTGTACCCCACTCACTATGCAAATGATGTGGAGTAAGTTCATAAAGGTATCTTTGATCAATAAAGGATGGCGTACCCCACTCACAATGTCATATACGGTGTGAAGTTCATCAAGGTATCTTTCTTGAAGGATTAAATGCTGTCTTCCAGACCAGATGACACGTTTTTAATCCATGTATACCCAAAACAGAAAGAACATTTTTCCGATGTGTAGTATAGTTTTCACAACCTTACAGGTCACACTATGACTATAAAAATGTGTACTTTATTGATTAATAGCTTGTGGTCATAGATTTAAAAGATGAGTGTACCCAACTCACACAAAATTGGTAGCTTATGTGCACATCAAGGTATCTTTCTATGTTCTTTGACTGAAAGTGTAGAATGCGTACCCTACTCTCAATGTCAGACGGGGTTTACAAAGCGCATCAAGGTTTCTTTCACTTTCAGACTTCCTCCAAGGAAACTCACATCAAAAGAACCAGGATTTTTCTTAAAAACCGTAAAAATGTATTGTACAAAAAGCCCCAATTGGTAGGGGAAAAGGATCCAATATGACAATAACAAGATAAAATACCAAGATAAAAATACAAAAATGTAAAAAAAAATTCAATGAAAAAAACATCCATGCTAAATCTCTGGGGTATTTCTCCCAAAAAAGGGGAACATTTCATTAGAGATTACCTGATCCAGAGTTAGCAGTGTCTTTTGGATGGAGGAAAAATGCTGGCTGTCCACACTCCTTCTGTCAATGCATTTCGGTCTATAAATCACCTTTGTCAAGACAAGATGTCTTGAAAAGGTCATTTACAGGCTGAAATGCATTGACAGAAGAAGTGTGTATATATATATATATATATATATATATATATGTATATATAGCAGTTTTTTATGGTTATGCATACTTTTCAATTTTGTATTGTTTATCTCAGTGTCCTCTTAACGCAATTTGCCACCATTTCTGTAATCAAGCCCCTGAAACACCCAAATCACTGTGTAAATGGGTAAGTTCCAGGAGGCTGGCCTACTCTCTCAGGATTCCAGGAGAGCACCCTGAAATTTGTGAGTCTCCCGGAAATTCCATGAGAGTATGCAATATGAGGGTAATGCATTTGTTCTAAATTCCGTCAAACTGGTAACCATGTTGACATTCACTGTTCATCTCCAGATCGTATTACTGTAATCTCCTCCTATCTGGCCTCCTTGACAAATGCCTCTCTCCACTCCAATCTATCCTCAATGCTGCTGCCTGGCTTATCTTCCTCTCCAACTGTACTACGTCCACTTCCCCTATCTTACAAGCCCTACACTGGTTCCCCTGCTGAAATCAATTCAAGCTTCACACACTCACATACATAGCCCCCACCCATTTCTCTTACATTTACATATCTGACCTTATCTCCCTTTACCCTCCCACCCGCCCCCTTCACTCTACAAATTCATGCCAACACTATACTGGTTACTTCCTCCCAATATTGCCTCCAAGATTTTTGCTGTGGTTCTTCCTATCTCTGGAATTCTCTGCCTCTCATTATCAGACTTGCAATCTCTCTATAAAACATTAAACGGGCTCTCAAGACCCACTTCTTCCTCAAACCCAGCCTAAACCTCTGCTACATGGCTCACTTCTACCCTATCCATCTGTGTCACCCCTGTCTGTCTGGCCCTCGCTCTCCCCTTCAGAATGTAAGCTCTCATGAGCAGGGCCCTCTCCCTGCATGTGCTCTAGACTATTTTCTACTCCATACCACAGCACCTAACCCTTGGTATTTGCCACCCTGATGTTTCGGTGTCGTGTCCCCGATGCAGTAATGTTAATATACCATGTATTTGTTCTACCTTGTCACGTACTGTAAGTCATTGTTTTCTTGTTTTGCTCATCTGTTTATGTACTTTCTTAGGCGCTGCCGTACTCTTCCTGTGCCATATAAAGGATAATAATAATAGCATGGTTCAAACTTTCCACAGGTGCCATGTCAAAATCCTCAGAATGCAGACATCAGAAATGTTGGCACGAGAAATGTAGACACTCAGTATGCCCAAGGCTAGGGTTTGGCACCGGCGGAACAAATATGGTTAGGTTGCTTTTGGAGGCTAAGGTTAGACTGCAGGGTGGGGTAGGGGTGGATGGGTTAGGGTTAGAGTATCGGAGGTCTGTTTCATATCTGCACTGCACGTGACCGCCGGAACCATGAAGACAGGAGCAGTGGCAGGTGTTGGGAGAAGGTAAGAGACCACTAGACGGTTTGTCGACATTTCATCCTTGTAGACATATTATCCATGTAGACATATCATCTGTGTAGACATGTTGACAGCTTGCACATGTTGATATTATCATGTCGACCTGATCACAGTCAACATAATATCTGTAAACAAATCATACCACACTCATCAAGCTACATTTCTATGCTATCTCTAAGCCTTTTCTACCCCTGTGTAGTTCACAATTGTACACACTATCTAGTGCTATAGTGTTGTACAGCTGGATGTATAGTAAGATTTGTCCAGCTGAACATATATGCACATATGTGCACTTCTTCATGCTAGTGTACCTCCTTACCTACAGCTCACGTGCATATACGTACATTGCTTCAGAATAAAATCTATAAATACTATTTAGCTGATGTTACCCCTGTCTGCTTGTTTGGTGTTGGCAGTGCGTTATCTTTCACTGTTACATTGAGTCACACACCCAGCTGGACTGTAGCTCAGTTGTTCCCACCATAGGATTCTGGGGCTCATTCAGGTGTCGCTGCACATACAGGTTTAGTAACATAGAAGTAGATACAGAAGGTGTAGTGGTGTACAGTTACTGTGATGAAATGAATGGACACCAGGCTGTTACCTGTTATAGGGAATATAGAATGTTAGCTCCACTGAGGCAGGGACTAATGTGAATGACTAAATATTCTCCTACGTAATATGCTTATGCTGCTTAAATAACTGTTAGTAATAAATAAAATAAATGAATGTGCTTATTCTGGAAATGTTTCTTAGATGTGCTGTGCAAAAGTTTTAGGCAGGTGTGGAAAAAATGCTGCGACGTAAGAATATTTTCAAAAATAGAAGAGTTAATAGTTTATTTTTATCAATTAACAAAATGCAAAGTGAATGAACAGAAATGTAAATTAAATCAATATTTGGTGTGACCACCCTTTGCCTTCAAAGCAGCATCAATTCTTCTAGATACACTTGCACACAGTATTTAAAGGAACTTGGCAGGGAGGTTGTTCCAAACATCTTGGTGAACTAACCACAGATCTTCTGTGCATGTAGGCTTGCAGAAATCCTTCTGTCTCTTCATGTAATCAGGGGCATGGAGAACCATGCCAGGAGCCGGTAAAGAGGGGGCGTGGCTTAAAAAATGGGGCATGTTAATGCCCGACATTATAAAATCTTTATATAATAATTGCAAGGGGATGGGGCACACTTCTCACACAGGGAGAGCGCGGGGCACACACTTTTAACACAGGGAGGGCAGGGGGGACGCAGGGGAAGGCATCTGCTTCTTACCTTACTTGAACAGGAAGTTGGTCCCTCCTCCCCGGCCAGCACTATCTTTCCAGTGATATTTAGGAAGACTATACTAGAGAACAAAGACTCAGAGTCTTTGCTTTCTATGTGAGGCGCCATCTTCCCGAAGAGATCACCAGGAACAGGCCACCGCCAGCCACAGCACAGGTATACTGGGAGGGTGGGTGGGGGTGGGATGGTGGGGGTTAGTGGACTTGTGACCCCGCCAGGCCCTTCCAGGTAATTTGTTCCTGCTCCCATTAATCCTGACCAAATCCCCAACTCCATTTGCTAAGATGCAGTCCAAACTTGTAAGGAACTTCCACCGTACTTCATTGTTGCCTGCAGACACTCATTATTGTACTGCTCTTCAACCCTTTGGCAAACAAACTGCCTTCTGTTACAGATAAAGATTTCAAATTGTCAGTCCAGAGCACCTGCTGCCATTTTTCTGCATTTCCTATGTTTTCTAACATAGTTGGGTTGCTTAGCCTCGTTGCTGCAATTCTTCCATGAAGACCACTCCTGGCCAGACTTCGCTAAACAGTTGATGGGTATCAAATATAACCCTAATAATATTAGGATATAATCTCAGGCGCAATATTAAACAGTAAATTGATATTGCGCCTGAGATTATATCCTAATATTATTAGGGTTATAGGGTTATATTTGTTACCTAGCTTCTGTTACTTTTTGGGCTGCATAGATTGTGTATTTGTGATTTGTATTTTTTTTATTTATTTTTTTAAAGATGGCGTCTAGGAGGGGCGTCGCTGATAGGAATGTGAGACATAATTTGATATTAAATGATACTTTACAGAGTGAGACAGACTTGAAGGCTATCAACTCCCTAGATATGCACCAATTGTTTTATAAATTAGAAACCCCAGTGGCGTAAGTTCGCCCCAGTCACCCGGAGGCATGATAAATGTTGGTGCCCCCCCTACATACTGTATACACACACACACACACACTTCATATGTAGCTATCCGGCACTCATGTTGAACAGTAGTAGCGTGCTCAGGTTCCTTTCCCAATAGTAATGTAGATACACATACAAAGTGGACGGCACTCCAAGTCAGTCATCACAATAAAATAGACACCAGCATACCTTTATAGCATACCTACAGTGCTCCCTCACCCACCAGCGTGTCACAATGTAGATGCTTTGGTGCAGTGGTGTGCCGATATACAGTATATATATATATATATAAAAAACACACAAACGCCTTTCACTTAAACACACGCCTCTCACTTACACTCACGCCTCTTACTTACACATGCCTCCTTCGTTTAAACACACACGCCTCTCACTTACACACACGCCTCTCACTTACACACACGCCTCCCACTTACAAATGCTTCCTTCACTTAAACTCGCACACACACGCCTTCTTCATTTAAACTCACACACACACACGCTTCCTTAACTTATACTCACAAACATGCCTCTTTCACTTAAACACACACACAAACGCCTCTTTCACTTAAACGCACACACGCCTCTCATTTACACTCACGCCTCTTACTTACACATGCCTCCTTCGCTTAAACACACACGCCTCTCACTTACACACACGCCTCTCACTTACACCCACGCCTCTCACTTACACACACGCCTCCCACTTACAAATGCTTCCTTCACTTAAACTCGCACACACACGCCTCCTTCATTTAAACTCACACAGATGCTTCCTTAACTTATACTCACAAACATGCCTCTTTCACTTAAACACACACACAAACGCCTCTTTCACTTAAACACACACACGCCTCTCACTTACACTCACGCCTCTTACTTACACATGCCTCCTTAGCTTAAACACACACATGCCTCCTTCGCTTAAACACACACACCTCCTTCATTTAAACACACACAGTCCTCACTTACACACACGCCTCTCACTTACACACACGCCTCTCACTTACACACACGTCTCTCACTTACACATGCTTCCTTCACTTAAACTCACACACACACGCCTCCTTCATTTAAACTCACACACACACACACACACACACACACACACACACACACACACACACACGCTTCCTTAACTTAAACTCACAGACATGCCTCTTTCACTTACACACACACACATGCCTCTTTCACTTAAACACAGATATGCTTCTCTCACACATACACACACACACACACACACTCACACACGCCTCTTTCACTTAAAAACACACACACGCACAAACAAAAACAAACACATGCTTCATTCACTTACACACACACACCTCACTTAAACATGCACACAGAAAACACAGTGCTGCCAACATTTATTAAAGACCCCCCAGCACCCCTCCCCTTTCCAACTACACACACCCCCACAGTGCAGCTTGAGGCAAGTGCTGCCAGTGCCTACCTGCTGCTATCAGCCCAAAGGAGGAACTGAGAGCTTCACTCGGCCAGCTCATCTGGAAGGGTCTGGCAGGAGCTGCATTCTGGAGCTCCCCCTAGCTGTAGCCACAGCCAGCTCTCTGTATATACTAGGAGGCAGCTTCCGTGTCACTGACACGAAAGCTCCTCGCAGAGAACGATCTTCAGGGTCAGGCAGCTGGAGACAATGGAGGAGATGTGCCCCCTTGAGGTCAGGAGCCCGGCGGCAGCCGACTCCACTGCCTCCCATAGTTCCACCCCTGAGAAACCCTACTAAAGGCGGAAGCCAGACACTGGCTAGACCAGATGTTACTTACAAAATATTTAAAGGAGAAAATGATTCCTAGGGGGTTGAGGATCTTCAAGTCTTGCTCCTTTAAGGAGGATGAAATTCTTACTAAAACATGGAATGAGACACTGGACCAATGCTCCTTTAAATTAATGGAGATTTTGGTTACTTATCGAGAGGGAAAAGTAAAAAGTATTGCTGAGGAAATTGAAATAATCCAGACACATTTGAAACCTTTTGAAGTCAGAACAGAGTATAGAGATTTAGATTATGTATTAAACCAAAACATTGAAGAATACAAAAAACATCTCATCTCTACTAAAAAATAAAAAAACTCCATAGAGATAATTTTGATTACAATAGTGACAAAAGTAAGAACCTTTAATAGAAAGAATTGTTTTTATTCCCAACAGCCCGATAGGAGAGAACAATATAGATCTATGATAAATTGACATATTCCTACTTGTAGTGATGTGCACCGGACATTTTTCGGGTTTTGTGTTTTGGTTTTGGATTCGGTTCCGCGGCCGTGTTTTGGATTCGGACGCGTTTTGGCAAAACCTCACCGAAATTTTTTTGTCGGATTCGGGTGTGTTTTGGATTCGGGTGTTTTTTTCAAAAAAACCTAAAAAACAGCTTAAATCATAGAATTTGGGGGTCATTTTGATCCCATAGTATTATTAACCTCAATTACCATAATTTCCACTCATTTCCAGTCTATTCTGAACACCTCACACCTCACAATATTATTTTTAGTCCTACAATTTGCACCGAGGTCGCTGGATGGCTAAGCTAAGCGACACAAGTGGCCGACACAAACACCTGGCCCATCTAGGAGTGGCACTTCAGTGTCAGGCAGGATGGCACTTCCAAAAAATTGTCCCCAAACAGCACATGATGCAAAGAAAAAAAGAGGCGCACCAAGGTCGCTGTGTGACTAAGCTAAGCGACACAAGTGGCCGACACAAACACCTGGCCCATCTAGGAGTGGCACTGCAGTGTCAGGCAGGATGGCACTTCAAAAAAATTGTCCCCAAACAGCACATGATGCAAAGAAAAAAAGAGGCGCACCAAGGTCGCTGTGTGACTAAGCTAAGCGACACAAGTGGCTGACACAAACACCTGGCCCATCTAGGAGTGGCACTGCAGTGTCAGGCAGGATGGCACTTCCAAAAAATTGTCCCCAAACAGCACATGATGCAAAGAAAAAAAGAGGCACACCAAGGTCGCTGGATGGCTAAGCTAAGCGACACAAGTGGCCGACACAAACACCTGGCCCATCTAGGAGTGGCACTGCAGTGTCAGGCAGGATGGCACTTCAAAAAAATTGTCCCCAAACAGCACATGATGCAAAGAAAAATGAAAGAAAAAAGAGGTGCAAGATGGAATTGTCCTTGGGCCCTCCCACCCACCCTTATGTTGTATAAACAGGACATGCACACTTTAACGAACCCATCATTTCAGCGACAGGGTCTGCCACACGACTGTGACTGAAATGACTGGTTGGTTTGGGCCCCCACCAAAAAAGAAGCAATCAATCTCTCCTTGCACAAACTGGCTCTACAGAGGCAAGATGTCCACCTCATCATCATCCTCCGATTCCTCACCCCTTTCACTGTGTACATCCCCCTCCTCACAGATTATTAATTCGTCCCCACTGGAATCCACCATCTCAGGTCCCCGTGTACTTTCTGGAGGCAATTGCTGCTGGTCAATGTCTCCACGGAGGAATTGATTATAATTCATTTTGATGAACATCATCTTCTCCACATTTTCTGGAAGTAACCTCGTACGCCGATTGCTGACAAGGTGAGCGGCTGCACTAAACACTCTTTCGGAGTACACACTGGAGGTAGGGCAACTTAGGTAGAATAAAGCCAGTTTGTGCAAGGGCCTCCAAATTGCCTCTTTTTCCTGCCAGTATACGTACGGACTGTCTGACGTGCCTACTTTGATGCGGTCACTCATATAATCCTCCACCATTCTTTCAATGGTGAGAGAATCATATGCAGTGACAGTAGACGACATGTCAGTAATCGTTGGCAGGTCCTTCAGTCCGGACCAGATGTCAGCACTCGCTCCAGACTGCCCTGCATCACCGCCAGCGGGTGGACTCGGAATTCTTAGCCTTTTCCTCGCACCCCCAGTTGCGGGAGAATGTGAAGGAGGAGCTGTTGACGGGTCACGTTCCGCTTGACTTGACAATTTTCTCACCAGCAGGTCTTTGAACCTCTGCAGACTTGTGTCTGCCGGAAAGAGAGATACAACGTAGGTTTTAAATCTAGGATCGAGCACGGTGGCCAAAATGTAGTGCTCTGATTTCAACAGATTGACCACCCGTGAATCCTGGTTAAGCGAATTAAGGGCTCCATCCACAAGTCCCACATGCCTAGCGGAATCGCTCTGTTTTAGCTCCTCCTTCAATGTCTCCAGCTTCTTCTGCAAAAGCCTGATGAGGGGAATGACCTGACTCAGGCTGGCAGTGTCTGAACTGACTTCACGTGTGGCAAGTTCAAAGGGTTGCAGAACCTTGCACAACGTTGAAATCATTCTCCACTGCGCTTGAGTCAGGTGCATTCCCCCTCCTTTGCCTATATCGTGGGCAGATGTATAGCTTGAATGGCCTTTTGCTGCTCCTCCATCCTCTGAAGCATATAGAGGGTTGAATTCCACCTCGTTACCACCTCTTGCTTCAGATGATGGCAGGGCAGGTTCAGGAATGTTTGGTGGTGCTCCAGTCTTCTGTACGCGGCGCAATTCTTCGGGCCACCGACAGCATCTCTTGCACGCCCCTGTCGTTTTTTAAATAATTCTGCACCACCAAATTCAATGTATGTGCAAAACATGGGACGTGCTGGAATTTGCCCAGATGTAATGCACGCACAATATTGCTGGCGTTGTCCGATGTCACAAATCCCCAGGAGAGTCCAATTGGGGTAAGCCATTCTGCGATGATCTTCCTCAGTTCCCGAAAGAGGTTGTCAGCTGTGTGCCTCTTATGGAAAGCGGTGATACAAAGCGTAGCCTGCCTAGGAACGAGTTGGCGTTTGCGAGATGCTGCTACTGGTGCCGGCGCTGCTGTTCTTGCTGCGGGAGGCAATACATCTACCCAGTGGGCTGTCACAGTCATATAGTCCTGAGTCTGCCCTGCTCCACTTGTCCACATGTCCGTGGTTAAGTGGACATTGGGTGCAACTGCATTTTTTAGGACACTGGTGAGTCTTTTCCTGAGGTCTGTGTACATTTTCGGTATCGCCTGCCTAGAGAAATGGAACCTAGATGGTATTTGGTACCGGGGACACAGTACCTCAATCATGTCTATAGTTGCCTCTGAATTAACTATGGATACCGGAACCACGTTTCTCACCACCCAGGCTGCCAAGGCCTGAGTTATCTGCTTTGCAGCAGGATGACTGCTGTGATATTTCATCTTCCTCGCAAAGGACTGTTGGACAGTCAATTGATTACTGGAAGTAGTACAAGTGGTCTTCCGACTTCCCCTCTGGGATGACGATCGACTCCCAGCAGCAACAACAGCAGCGCCAGCAGCAGTAGGCGTTACACTCAAGGATGCATCGGAGGAATCCCAGGCAGGAGAGGACTTGTCAGACTTGACAGTGACATGGCCTGCAGGACTATTGGCTATCCTGGGTAAGGAGGAAATTGACACTGAGGGAGTTGGTGGTGTGGTTTGCAGGAGCTTGGTTACAAGAGGAAGGGATTTAGTGGTCAGTGGACTGCGTCCGCTGTCACCCAAAGTTTTTGAACTTGTCACTGACTTATGATGAATGCGCTGCAGGTGACGTATAAGGGAGGATGTTCCGAGGTGGTTAACGTCCTTACCCCTACTTATTACAGCTTGACAAAGGCAACACACGGCTTGACACCTGTTGTCCGCATTTGTGTTGAAATAATTCCACACCGAAGAGGTGATTTTTTTTGTATTTTGACCAGGCATGTCAATGGCCATATTCGTCCCACGGACAACAGGTGTCTCCCCGGGTGCCTGACTTAAACAAACCACCTCACCATCAGAATCCTCCTTGTCAATTTCCTCCCCAGCGCCAGCAACACCCATATCCTCATCCTGGTGTACTTCAACAGTGACATCTTCAATTTGACTATCAGGAACTGGACTGCGGGTGCTCCTTCCAGCACTTGCAGGGGGCGTGCAAATGGTGGAAGGCGCAAGCTCTTCCCGTCCAGTGTTGGGAAGGTCAGGCATCGCACCCGACACAATTGGACTCTCCTTGGGGATTTGTGATTTAGCAGAACGCACAGTTCTTTGCTGTGCTTTTGCCAGCTTAAGTCTTTTCATTTTTCTTGCAAGAGGATGAGTGCTTCCATCCTCATGTGAAGCTGAACCACTAGCCATGAACATAGGCCAGGGCCTCAGCCGTTCCTTGCCACTCCGTGTCGTAAATGGCATATTGGCAAGTTTACGCTTCTCCTCAGACGATTTTAATTTTGATTTTTGGGTCATTTTACTGAACTTTTGTTTTTTGGATTTTACATGCTCTCTACTATGACATTGGGCATCGGCCTTGGCAGACGACGTTTATGGCATTTCATCGTCTCGGCCAGGACTAGTGGCAGCAGCTTCAGCACGAGGTGGAAGTGGATCTTGATCTTTCCCTATTTTAACCTCCACATTTTTGTTCTCCATTTTTTAATGTGTGGAATTATATGCCAGTATCAATAGCAATGGCCTACTACTATATTTACTGCGCACAACTGAAATGCACCACAGGTATGGATGGATAGTATACTTGACGACAGCAGTCTTATATATGAGGGACGCTAAAAGAGACGTTGGGCTGCTGGGTTCCAGAGCCAATGCCATGGCTATTTCTGCGAGACAAGCTCTATGGACCCGCCAATGGACGGGTGATGCAGACTCACAGAAGCATATGGAGGTTTTACCTTACAAGGGTGAAGTGTTGTTTGGGGATGGGCTCGCGGACCTGGTTTCCACAGCTACCGCTAGTAAATCTACCTTTTTACCTTTTGTTCCCCAACAGCAAAAGAAAACTCCACAGTATCTGATGCAGTCCTTTCGGTCGCATAAGTCAAGAAGAGGTCGGGGCTCCTCCTTCCTTGCCAGAGGTAAGGGTAGAGGAAAGAGAACGCCTGCTTCGGCTAGTTCCCAGGAGCAGAAGTCCTCCCCGGCTTCTACAAAATCCACCGCATGACGCTGGGGCTCCACTGAGGGAGTCCGCACCAGTGGGGGCACGTCTTTGACTTTTCAGCCAGATCTGGGTTCTTTCAGATGTGGATCCTTGGGCGATGGAAATTGTTTCCCAAGGCTACAAGCTGGAATTCGAAGAGGTGCCCCCTTGCCGATTTTTCAAGTCGGCCTTGCCAGCTTCACCCCCGGAGAGGGAAGTAGTGTTAGCTGCAATTCAAAAGCTGTGTCAACAGCAAGTGATTGTCAAGGTTCCCCTGGTCCAACAGGGAAAAGGGTACTATTCAACCCTGTTCGTGGTCCCGAAGCTGGATGGTTCGGTCAGACCCATTTTAAATCTAAAATCCCTAAACCTGTACTTGAAAAAGTTCAAATTCAAGATGGAATCGCTCCGAGCTGTAATATCCAGCCTGGAAGGGAGGGATTTTATGGTGTCACTAGACATAAAGGATGCATACCTTCATGTCCCCATATATCCCCCTCATCAGGAGTACCTGAGATTCGCTATACAGGACTGTCATTACCAGTTTCAGACGTTGCCGTTTGGGCTTTCCACGGCCCCGAGGATTTTCACCAAGGTGATGGAGGAGATGATGGTGCTCCTGCGCAGGCAGGGAGTCACAATTATCCCATACTTGGACGATCTCCTGATAAAGGCGAGATCGAGAGAGCAATTGCTGAAGAGCGTGTCGCTCTCCCTGAGAGTGCTGCAACAGCACGGTTGGATTCTCAATCTGCCAAAGTCACAATTGGTTCCAATGACTCGGCTATCATTCCTAGGCATGATTCTGGACACGGAACAAAAGAGGGTTTTTCTCCCATTGGAAAAGGCCCAGGACCTCCAGAACATGGTCAGAGACCTGCTAAAACCAAAAAGAGTGTCTGTTCATCAATGCACTCGAGTTCTGGGAAAAATGGTGGCAGCCTACGAGGCCATCCCCTTCGGCAGGTTCCATGCGAGGACATTTCAGTGGGACCTTCTGGACAAGTGGTCCGGGTCCCATCTACAAATACATCAGAAAATAACCCTGTCCCCCAGGGCCAGGGCATCTCTCCTGTGGTGGCTGCAGAGTGCTCACCTTCTAGAGGGTCGCAGGTTCGGCATTCAAGACTGGGTTCTGGTGACCACGGATGCGAGCCTCCGAGGATGGGGAGCAGTCACACAAGGAAGAAATTTTCAGGGACTATGGTCAAGCCAGGAGGCTTGTCTACACATCAACATACTGGAATTGAGGGCCATATACAACGGCCTACGACAACCGGTTCTGATTCAATCAGACAACGTCACAGCCGTGGCTCATGTAAACCGCCAAGGCGGGACAAGGAGCAGAGTGGCGATGGTGGAAGCCACCAGGATTCTTCGCTGGGTGGAAAATCACGTGAGCGCTCTGTCAGCTGTCTTCATTCCGGGAGTGGACAACTGGGAAGCAGACTTCCTCAGCAGACACGATCTCCATCCAGGAGAGTGGGTACTTCATCAAGAAGTTTTTGCAGAGATAACAAGTCTTTGGGGAATTCCTCAAATAGACATGATGGCGTCATGCCTCAACAAGAAGCTTCGGAGGTATTGTGCCAGGTCACGGGACCCTCAGGCAGTAACGGTGGACGCCCTGGTGACACCATGGGTGTTTCAGTCGGTCTATGTGTTCCCTCCTCTTCCTCTCATCTCAAAAATATTGAGAATCATAAGACGAAAAAGAGTGCAGACAATACTCATTGTTCCAGATTGGCCTCGAAGGGCCTGGTACTCAGATCTTCAGGAAATGCTCACAGAAGATCCGTGGCCTCTTCCTCTCAGGGAGGACCTGTTACAGCAGGAGCCCTGCGTGTTCCAAGACTTACCACAGTTACGTTTGACGGCATGGCGGTTGAACACTGAATCCTAGCTGGGAAAGGTATTCTGGAGGAAGTCATACCTACTCTAGGAAGGAGGTGACGGCAAAACATTATCACCGTATCTGGAGGAAGTATGTATCTTGGTGTGAAGCCAAGAATGCTCCTATGGAAGATTTCCATCTGGGCCGTTTTCTCCACTTTCTACAGACAGGAGTGGATATCGGCCTGAAGTTAGGCTCCATTAAGGTACAGATTTCGGCCCTATCTATAGTTTTCCAGAAGGAATTGGCTTCTCTCCCAGAATTCCAGACGTTTGTGAAGGGAGTGCTGCACATCCAGCCCCCCTTTGTGCCCCCAGTGGCTAAAATCTCACTGGTTTGAAACTCTTCAAACGGTTGAATTAAAATTTCTCACGTGGAAGGTGGTCATGTTATTGGCCTTGGCATCTGCAAGGCGGGTGTCCGAATTGGCGGCCTTGTCCCACAAGAGCCCCTATTTGATTTTCCATGTGGATAGAGCGGAGTTGAGGACTCGTCCTCAATTTTTGCCTAAGGTGGTTTCTTCATTTCATATGAACCAACCTATTGTGGTGCCTGTGGCTACAGGGGAACTTGGAGGACTCCAAGTCCCTGGATGTAGTCAGGGCCTTAAAAATTTATGTAGCCAGGATGGCTAGGGTTAGGAAAACAGAGGCTCTGTTTGTCCTGTATGCAGCCAACAAAGTTGGCGCTCCTGCTTCTAAGCAGACTATTGCTCGCTGGATCTGTAACACGATTCAGCAGGCTCATTCTACGGCTGGATTGCCGTTACCAAATTCGGTAAAGGCCCATTCCACTAGGAAGGTGGGCTCTTCTTGGGCGGCTGCCCGAGGCGTCTCGGCATTACAGCTTTGCCGAGCAGCTACTTGGTCGTGTTCACAAATTTTTGCAAAATTCTACAAGTTTGATACCCTGGCTGATGAGGACCTTGCGTTTGCTCAGTCGGTGCTGCAGAGTCATCCGCACTCTCCTGCCTGGTTTGGAGCTTTGGTATAAACCCCATGGTCCTTACGGAGTCCCCAGCATCCTCTAGGACATAAGAGAAAATAAGATTTTAAACCTACCGGTAAATCTTTTTCTCCTAGTCCGTAGAGGATGCTGGGCGCCCGTCCCAGTGCGGACTAAATCTGCAAGACTTGTATATAGTTGTTGCTTACATAAGGGTTATGTTACAGTTGAAATCGGTCTTTGACTGATACTGTTTTTTGTTCATACTGTTAACTGGTTGCGTATTTTCCAGGTTATATGGTATGATTGGTGTGGGCTGGTATGACTCTTGCCCTTAGATTAAAAAAATCCTTTCCTCATGTTGTCCATCTCCTCTGGGCACAGTTTCTCTAACTGAGGTCTGGAGGAGGGGCATAGAGGGAGGAGCCAGTGCACACCCATACTAAAAGTTCTTTGTAGTGCCCATGTCTCCTGCGAAGCCCGTCTATACCCCATGGTCCTTACGGAGTCCCCAGCATCCTCTACGGACTAGGAGAAAAAGATTTACCGGTAGGTTTAAAATCTTATTTTTTCATCAACAAGAGTCTTAGAAATTGCTCACAAGTAGGTAATCCCATTGTGTTAGAGCAATCCGATTTACTTGCTATCAAGACATTACAATCGCTTGAGCAGGAGAGTAGCAATCACCCTACAGAAGAACACCTCTTTGACATTATGGATGTCTCTCTAGCTAGATTTAAAAAGAAATCTGAGTTCTATCCTACACAGCATAAAACAGGCTGTGTTGAAACCTTTTATAATTCTACTTTAAATGATTTTCAAAATCTTTGTGTAAACAATCGGAAAAAGAAAAAATGTAGCCGGAGAGACAATCTTCATGTTAATGAGAAAAGAACACTAAATAGTCTAAAGACAGATAGTTACATTATAATCTGAGCATCAGATAAAGGGGGAGGAACAGTTGTCCAGAATACAGAGGATTATGTGTCTGAAGCAATGCAATAGCTCAACAATCCTCACTGCTATGAGAAATTACCACATGATCCTACTGTAACTTTCCGCTTACTTTAAAGGTAATCCTGGATAAGGCTCTTGGGAAGGCGGCAATATCGAGAAGTGATTACCAATTTATTTTCTGTCCTCACTGTATAGTCCCCACCTATTATCACCTCCCTAAAATTCACAAAACCTTACAATCACCCCCTGGGCGTCCAGTTATTTCAGGTGTTGGCTCACATACCACAAATTTATCTGCATATGTTGATTCATTTTTACAGGGTTATGGTCAGTCACTCAGGTCATACATTAAAGACACTACTCACTTTTTAAATGTAATTAATGATAGTCAATATATTTTTATGACGTGATGTTGAATCACTTTATACCAACATACCCCACCATGGAGGACTTAAGAGTTTGGAATCTTTTTTGAGCTTGGATGTCGACTTGAGTGATATTAAAAGATGTTTTCTGCTAGATGCAGTTCGATTTATACTTACTCACAACTATTTCACCTTTAATATGCAATATTTTTTACAAACACATGGCACCGCCATGGGCACGAGATTCGCCCGAGTAACGCCAACCTGTACATGGGTCATTTTGAGGAGTGCCATGTGTGTGTGTGGGGGGGGGGGGGGCGGCCTTAGGGCGAGTCTGGTGCTGTATGGCTGATATATAGACAACATGTTTTTTATTTGGAATGGAGATATGGCATCAGCCATAGCCTTTGTTTCCTCACTCAATCTAAACACTTATAGTTTGAAATTCACCAGCACTATTCACCCCACAGACATCACGTTTCTCAATATTGCCCTTATGATTGTCAATAATAGAATTGTTATTTCAACTTACACCAAAGAAGTGGATAGTCATAGATTTTTAAACTATTCCAGTTGCCATCATAGACCTTGGATTGACAATATGCCCAAGAGCCAATTTCTACGAATACTCCGGAAATGCTCAAATGAGAATACCTTTTTAGAACAGGTATCAACTCTTGCAGTGGCGTTTCTAGAACAAGGTTATCCAGAGACAATAGTTTTACAAGCTTTCGAGGAGGTTATAAAATATGATCGTATGGCCCTTCTTAAAAAAGATAAATCTATTATATATTGGAATGCCTCTTTGGAGTCTGAGGGTACTTTGCCTAAATACACTCCTATGTTCATCTCTAAATATAATAATCTTTCTCGCCAATTGAGTAACAGTATAAGAAAAAAATGTCTCTATATTAAAGGGGGATAATATTTTATCCACCTGTTTGGATGAACAACCCAAGATCATTTTTTAGAAAGGGAGAAATTTACAAAACTATCTAGCTCCAAGTCATTTCTTTGGAATCAGTACCAATAATAATAATTTAAAAAAAAAACACCTGATTGGTTAAATGACTTAAGATGAACTAAAAAGGGCTGCTATAAATGTGGCAAATTGAAGTGCATAACTTGCAATTTCATTAATTAAAGTACTTATTTAACATCTAACTTTTCTGGGCAAGTTTTTGACATACTTTCAAGTATAAACTGCCAGTCCTCGTATGTCATCTACTTGATAACCTGTCATTGTGGACTCCAATATGAAGGTCGTACCACCAGGAGGCTAAACATACGATTTTTGGAGCAAAGAAGGAACATTCTAAACAAGCTTCCTTCCCATAGTTTATCCAAACATATAACTCGGCAACATCAAGGCGATGTAAAAGCTATTAAAGTTCAGGGCATAGAACATATACCACTCACAGCCCTAGGAGGAGATAGATTCAATATGCTTTGCAAATGCGAAGCATATTGGATCTTCTCCTTGGGCACCCTGTTTCCACAGGGTCTTAATGAAAACATTGAAATTAACAACATCAATTGAATTTTATTCCTGTACTATAAACCACCTGACCATATATCATAGCTGGTCTAAATATATCCAGCTACTGATTATTCCATCTGGTGGTTTATGTACTTTCAATGTCAATTGTCAATTTTTAATAATTTAAACATATATATATATATAGAAATGGATTCTCGTGGGAGCCAATATGCCTTTTGTATGACAATAATTAAAAGTTTTTATTGTACAGAAACAAACGATATTTATCCTAAGCGTTCGTTATTGACACAACCTTCTAAAAATTCATATAAAACAATATTACAATCTTATACATAAATTACAGTTGGATGTGAGGATTTTACAGCCAGGTGATCACAGTCAGAACTCGAAATGGATGTATCTCCAACCAGATGTTTGTGATAAGGACTTTGTTAACCAGACATTGCAAAACCCAACGCGTTTCGTCCGTTAGGACTTCATCAGGGGTTTGGAATCTGGATAGTTACAAATGGAAATATATAAATCATATAGTCTTCATTAATAAGACATATTATTATCCAGGTAAGTATTCCATTGAAATCTATTGTGGATTAACATACATACCAGTTCTTATAGTAGGAGTGATTACCATTGATTAGAAAGGTTTAGAATATCCAATGATTACATCCAATCACATATTCAATTCGATAAATATAATATCTGAAACATTATCGTTATAATAATCAATAAACATTATCCTTATACAAATGATAAAAGGAAGAGGGAGGGAGAGACAAAAGAAGAGAAAAGGGAGGGAAAGTCGAAAGAATATTATGAATGTCAATATAAATCAAATAGCTCCGTATTTATCCACATAATCAACATCAATTCAGCTGATGGAAATGATACAAAGGGCAGGGTCTACAAGTATCAGAAACTACCAATAGTTATAGAACACTCCAATTAAAGTCCACATAAAACTTCAAATTCACAATATACACACAATTATATCCACATTACAACTCATTGTACAATACATACCTAGATAGACTTCAAAAAAATATATATAAATTTGGTTGAAATTAGATGATGTTACGTTCCCTAAAAGGGATAAAGATAAAATAGTTTTTTGTCACTCAAATGATTGTTAATAGGAAATGTTCCTGTAACATCCTGTTTACCATTAAAATAACATAGATGCTACCAACAAATCAGAGAAGATATAACAACAACTTCCTCAATTGATTATAAGAAACCATGCTGATGTCAGTATTTAATGTAAGGTATTTAAGGTGATTCAAATAGAAGAACTTTTTTATCCCAAACTAATTAATAAATGATGTCTTTAATCTAACATGCAATGGGGAGTGGTATATTCAATCAATCATTAGAGAGCCAATTAAGTTCACAGCTGTAATTTATAACCAGCAAGAAGAACTTTTTAACATCTGAAATACTAATCTTAACATCATATGGTATTTAATATTTGCACTAAATTAGTCTGGTTCTTACCTATTTTCAATCAAGAATGGTGGAACCTTATAGTCTACCTCTGTTTATACATGTCACCAAACAGAGAACTTAGGAAAATTTCAAATCCTGAACGAAACTATTCCCTGTGGACAAGTAAATCTAAATCAGTATATTACAATCATACTAAAATTAAGTAGTTACTCTTAAATTAAGGAATCCATTCATCTAATAAATTTTCAAAAAGGCCATCCAATAACTAAGTTCCAAATATACAATTATAGTACTCAAACTTACTTTTTACAGGAACAAGTGCAACCTCACTGAATCCCAACTACAGAATGAGAGGCAATATAAGGACATCCCTTTATAGCTCCCTTGATATTACATCACTTCCTGCTGGCTGATTAATTAATTTATTATTAGTTAGTGATGTGTTAAGACCTCATAGTACTATGTGGAATGCCATTCTTACTGGTTACCTAACAGATCCCCTAAATGATGTCTTTAATCTAACATGCAATGGGGAGTGGTATATTCAATCAATCATTAGAGAGCCAATTAAGTTCACAGCTGTAATTTATAACCAGCAAGAAGAACTATTTAACATCTGAAATACTTAACCTCATATGGTATTCAATATTTGCACTAAATTAGTCTGGTTATTACCTATTTTCAATCAAGAATGGTGGAACCTTATAGTCTAACTCTGTTTATACATGTCACCAAAAAGAGGACTCAGGAAAAATTTCAAATCCTGAATGATACTATTCCCTGTGGACAAGTAAAACTAAATCAGTATATTACAATCATATTAAAATTAAGTAGTTACTCTTCAATTAAGGAATCCATTCATCTAATAAATTTTCAAAAATACCATCCAATAACTAAGTTCCAAAAATACCAATATAGTACTCAAACTTACTTTTTACAGGAACAAGTGCAACCTCACTGAATACCAACTACAGAATGAGAGGCAATATAGGGGCATCCCTTTATAGCTCCCTTGATATTACATCACTTCCTGCTGGCTGATTAATTAATTTATTATTAGTTAGTAATGTGTTAAGACCTCATAGTACTATGTGGAATGCCATTCTTACTGGTTAACTAACATCAATTCTGCTTCCTGACATTATAAAAATAAGAGGGGACAAAATCTGAACGCTACATGCGTTCCACTCTCGCGTGCGTGTCAGCGCACCGCACTTCCGGTTCCGGCGGGAGTACGCACCGCGTGCGTGTCACAGTCACGCACTTCCGGCGGAAGTACATCACATGCGAGTCACGATCGCTGTTTGCGTGCCATGGTCCCGTAGTTCGATGGAGATGTGTCAGCGGATGTTAAATTTTGTGGTTAGCTTTAGGGATTCTTTCTGTGATGAATAAAGATTAAACAAAAATTCTTTATAAGGTCTACTATTAAAGAGTTCTTTGGTCATTAAAGTCAAACTCTTTTTTCACAGTTAGAATTGTAACATTAATATTGAATTCTAAATAGTAATAAAGTGCTGTTATCTCATCAATTAAATAAAGGTATTAATAGTGCTATTTATTAAATAAGTGTTAATCAATATAAGTGACCAATTTGTGATAAATAATATTAATTATAAACTATTTGATAAAAAAATATACTTAAAGTGACTTATTGCAATAATAACTAATAGTATTGATACGACATGTTTCAAATTTAAAGTTTAGTGTTTAATTGTCTGGTTCAAATTACACCGACAATATTAATATAACCAAGATCAACATGATTTCCCATTTACAGAAAGATTCACCACATATTACATTTCATAAGAGTTATATATTGATAGACCATGAACATACTATATATACTTAAATCATCCCTAAGTTGTATATTCCTTTTATCAAACTTAAACTAAAAAAACTATAAACATAGGGGGAGGGGGGGGGGGGGACTGTAAGATGGCCGGACTAATAATAGGAATGGTTAAATACTATTCACTTCTCTTTTATTATGAAGACTATTATAGGAAAGACACAATATCAATATCTTCGTTTAAGCCACCAGGAGTGAGAGTGTTCAAAGAGTAGATCCAAAATGTCTCCTGTTTGGATAAAGTTAGATCTCTACTTTTTCCTCTAGGATCTGATGGAATGTATTCGAGAATGGTAAAGGAGAAATTCTCCTTAGTCACAACTGAATTGTGTTTATCCATAAAGTGTCTGGGGAGACTATGGGACGTCAGTTTGTTTTTCACGTTCCTCATATGTTCTTGTATTCTGATTTTAATCATTCTCTTAGTTTTGCCTATATACGATAGGCCACAGCTGCAAGTGATCCGATAGATAACATATTCAGTGTTACAGTTCACAAGGTGTCCTAATTTGTACCATTTCCCTGTTTCCATTTTAATATTAATGGATTTACGTTCCATAAATTTACAACAGATACACTTTGAACATGGATAACAACCCTTTGTAGGTATAATGGAGTCTGGACAGCTTCTGTGTTGTACTAAGTCAGATAGTCTACTTGGTGCTATTATACTTTTCAGATTGGTGGATTTCTGGAAGACCAGGTTAGGTTTATTTGGAAGCGTAGGGCCCAAAATTGGGTCCTTCAAAAGTAAACCCCAATGGCGTTCCAGAATTTTTCTAATTGAATGATTTTCACGGTTAAATTGTGTAATAAAAGGTCTTAACTGTTGTCTTGCTGGTTCAATCTTATCCTTAGGAAGTAACATCTTATCTCTTTCTTGTAGAGATGCTTTTATTTTGGCCTTAGAGACCATATCAACAGTATAGCCCCTTTCTTCAAATCTCTTTTGTATGACTGCTGCCTGATCCCAGTAGTCTTCAATGCTGGTACAATTACGTCTTAAACGGAGAAATTGAGCGTATGGCACATTGTTTTTCCATGCTGGAAAATGACAACTAGTTTGCGGGATGTAACTGTTGGTGTCCACTTCCTTAAAAAACGTTTTTGTACTAATCTTTTCACCTACTGTTCCCATTAAGGTGAGATCAAGATAGTCTATCTTCTGCGAATCAGTTTGATAGGTGAACTTTAAATTCAGATCGTTGATCTGAATGGAAGCCATAAAGTCATCAATACTAGCTCTATCTCCTTTCCATATGAAAAGAAGATCGTCTATGTATCTGCGATAGAAAACAATGTTTTCACAATATTCAGAACCATAAACAAATGTATCTTCCCATTCCTTCATAAAAAGGTTAGCGTACGATGGGGCAAACTTAGTCCCCATCGCTGTACCTTGTTTTTGTAAATAGAATTTGTTGTTAAATTCAAAAAAGTTGTGGTTTAGAATAAATGTTATGCCTTCCAGCAGAAATGACACATCCTTTTTGGATAATTCGGGATCATTAGATAGAACTGCTCTAATTGACTCTATACCCTTAGAATGCGGGATAGAAGAATATAGCGCTTGGACGTCCAGAGTAAGCCAATAATAATCCTTTATCCAAATAAAGGAATTTAGTTCCTGGAGGACACTTGTAGAATCTTTAAGGTATGAGTCCATTTTAGTTACATAAGGTTGAAGTCGAATATCAATATAGTGCGACAAATTAGAAGTTAGAGAATTCACTCCTGCCACTATAGATCTTCCTGGCGGATTTGTATTACTTTTATGTATCTTTGGTATGTGATAAAAGTTCGGCACTATTGGATGTTTCACGTCCAAATAATCGAACTCATCCTTGCAGATCAAATTGTCCCTCAACGCTCTCATTAACAGACAGGTCAATTCCTCTTGGTAAGTTTTAGTAGGATTGCCAGGTAATTCAATATATGTATGCCCATCTAGTAGTATACTAGAAGCCTCATTCAAATAGGCTTCTCTTGTCTGAAGGACCAAAGCTCCTCCTTTATCGGCCCCTTTAATCACTATGCTCTTATCTTTTTTAAGGGACTTCAAGGCTCCTTTCTCTTGAGGGTTCAGATTATTTCCATATTTAGAACTTTTTGATTTCATTTTTCTAAAGTCCTCCTTAACAGACTCATAAAATATGTCCAAATTACTACTTTTAGATTCTACAGGGTAAAACTCAGAAGGTAATTTTACCAATGGAGGTTTCTCTTTATTGGAACTTTCAATTGGGGGATTTTTAAGAAAATGTCTATGGATGGTCAATTTCCGAATATACTTATTAAGGTCTATAAATAAATTAAATTTATTTACATGTGAATCTGGCGCAAATTTTAAACCCTTCTCTAATAAGGAGCTTTCCGCTGTTGATAAATGTCTCTTTGCGATATTGATAACCCCAGATGGGACTTCTCTTGATGGAACAGTGCTCTTCGTTTTTTCGGGCTTCTCTCTGCCCCCTCTACATCCTCGTTTCCTCCATTGTGTCCTCTCTTCACACCCTGTGGAGAATCTAATCTTGTGTGAAGTTCCTCTTTTTGTTGTTGTATGCGAGGAAATCTGTGTCCTCGTCGTTCTTCTAAAAAATGGCCTCTCTGTTGCCTAACTGGAGTAGGGGATCTGTCAGTATTATATCTACCCCTATACGAATAGTTCCCTTGATCAGATCTATCACGAAAAGAAACCAATCGATTCCTTTGTCCACCCTGTTGTGAGGGGTATCTATTCCTATAGCCCCTCCATTCTTCTCTCCGATTGTAATGGGGGGATTGATAGTTCCTTCTGGATCTATTACGAGATTGTTGGCCTCCATAGTTCCCACGATACTGTCTATAGTCACCCTGGTATCTCTTATCATACCGTGAGTGATTCATCAATGGTGCCTGAGTTCTCTCTTCCATCCTCCCTTCATTAATGGGTAAATGATGTATCTGGCCAGATATGTAATCATTTCTATCTCGCAAAAATTTCTTCTGTTTACGTGATATAATTTCTTCTTCAGTACTATCTAGTTTGTGGTGCAGATCCACCACATCCCGTTTGAACTCCTCACTATCATCAAATTTATTGGCTTGTACTTCAATTTTCTTGATTTCTTCCTCAATACGACCTAATTCCCTCTTCCTTTCAGAAATAATCAAACCAATGAGTTTATTGGAACAATCATCTAAGATCGAATTCCAATTGGTGATAAAGCTTTCATTTCCTCCTCCTATCGTAGGGGTCTTATGTAGCCTTAGGCCTCTTGGGATCCTTCCTACTTCAAGATATTTCTCCAATGTAACTATATCATACCAATTATTAAGTTCTTTTACTGCTAACTTTTCTACCAGATTAAGGTAGCCATAATAATCATCCTCATCTGCTTGAAACACCTGTTCTTCCTCATCAAAAATATTTTTAGCTTTTAACTGTCTTTTTGATCTATCGCTAAAAATCGGCATTTTTGGTAAAAGCTGCAATCTTAGGGTTAACTGACAGAGACAATACTACAAAACAAAAAATCAACCCTAATATCTTGCGCTATACCTCTAGTCTCAAACCAACAAGAAATACCCTCTGTCAGATAAGGTATTAAAAGTAGATTACAAATAGAAATAGATTCTCGTGGGAGCCAATATGCCTTTTGTATGACAATAATTAAAAGTTTTTATTGTACAGAAACAAACGATATTTATCCTAAGCGTTCGTTATTGACACAACCTTCTAAAAATTCATATAAAACAATATTACAATCTTATACATAAATTACAGTTGGATGTGAGGATTTTACAGCCAGGTGATCACAGTCAGAACTCGAAATGGATGTATCTCCAACCAGATGTTTGTGATAAGGACTTTGTTAACCAGGCGTTGCAAAACCCAACGCGTTTCGTCCGTTAGGACTTCATCAGGGGTTTGGAATCTGGATAGTTACAAATGGAAATATATAAATCATATAGTCTTCATTAATAAGACATATTATTATCCAGGTAAGTATTCCATTGAAATCTATTGTGGATTAACATACATACCAGTTCTTATAGTAGGAGTGATTACCATTGATTAGAAAGGTTTAGAATATCCAATGATTACATCCAATCACATATTCAATTCGATAAATATAATATCTGAAACATTATCGTTATAATAATCAATAAACATTATCCTTATACAAATGATAAAAGGAAGAGGGAGGGAGAGTCAAAAGAAGAGAAAAGGGAGGGAAAGTCGAAAGAATATTATGAATGTCAATATAAATCAAATAGCTCCGTATTTATCCACATAATCAACATCAATTCAGCTGATGGAAATGATACAAAGGGCAGGGTCTACAAGTATCAGAAACTACCAATAGTTATAGAACACTCCAATTAAAGTCCACATAAAACTTCAAATTCACAATATACACACAATTATATCCACATTACAACTCATTGTACAATACATACCTAGATAGACTTCAAAAAAATATATATAAATTTGGTTGAAATTAGATGATGTTACGTTCCCTAAAAGGGATAAAGATAAAATAGTTTTTTGTCACTCAAATGATTGTTAATAGGAAATGTTCCTGTAACATCCTGTTTACCATTAAAATAACATAGATGCTACCAACAAATCAGAGAAGATATAACAACAACTTCCTCAATTGATTATAAGAAACCATGCTGATGTCAGTATTTAATGTAAGGTATTTAAGGTGATTCAAATAGAAGAACTTTTTTATCCCAAACTAATTAATAAATGATGTCTTTAATCTAACATGCAATGGGGAGTGGTATATTCAATCAATCATTAGAGAGCCAATTAAGTTCACAGCTGTAATTTATAACCAGCAAGAAGAACTTTTTAACATCTGAAATACTAATCTTAACATCATATGGTATTTAATATTTGCACTAAATTAGTCTGGTTCTTACCTATTTTCAATCAAGAATGGTGGAACCTTATAGTCTACCTCTGTTTATACATGTCACCAAACAGAGAACTTAGGAAAATTTCAAATCCTGAACGAAACTATTCCCTGTGGACAAGTAAATCTAAATCAGTATAAACCTAACCTGGTCTTCCAGAAATCCACCAATCTGAAAAGTATAATAGCACCAAGTAGACTATCTGACTTAGTACAACACAGAAGCTGTCCAGACTCCATTATACCTACAAAGGGTTGTTATCCATGTTCAAAGTGTATCTGTTGTAAATTTATGGAACGTAAATCCATTAATATTAAAATGGAAACAGGGAAATGGTACAAATTAGGACACCTTGTGAACTGTAACACTGAATATGTTATCTATCGGATCACTTGCAGCTGTGGCCTATCGTATATAGGCAAAACTAAGAGAATGATTAAAATCAGAATACAAGAACATATGAGGAACGTGAAAAACAAACTGACGTCCCATAGTCTCCCCAGACACTTTATGGATAAACACAATTCAGTTGTGACTAAGGAGAATTTCTCCTTTACCATTCTCGAATACATTCCATCAGATCCTAGAGGAAAAAGTAGAGATCTAACTTTATCCAAACAGGAGACATTTTGGATCTACTCTTTGAACACTCTCACTCCTGGTGGCTTAAACGAAGATATTGATATTGTGTCTTTCCTATAATAGTCTTCATAATAAAAGAGAAGTGAATAGTATTTAACCATTCCTATTATTAGTCCGGCCATCTTACAGTCCCCCCCCCCCTCCCCCTATGTTTATAGTTTTTTTAGTTTAAGTTTGATAAAAGGAATATACAACTTAGGGATGATTTAAGTATATATAGTATGTTCATGGTCTATCAATATATAACTCTTATGAAATGTAATATGTGGTGAATCTTTCTGTAAATGGGAAATCATGTTGATGTTGGTTATATTAATATTGTCGGTGTAATTTGAACCAGACAATTAAACACTAAACTTTAAATTTGAAACATGTCGTATCAATACTATTAGTTATTATTGCAATAAGTCACTTTAAGTATATTTTTTTATCAAATAGTTTATAATTAATATTATTTATCACAAATTGGTCACTTATATTGATTAACACTTATTTAATAAATAGCACTATTAATACCTTTATTTAATTGATGAGATAACAGCACTTTATTACTATTTAGAATTCAATATTAATGTTACAATTCTAACTGTGAAAAAAGAGTTTGACTTTAATGACCAAAGAACTCTTTAATAGTACACCTTATAAAGAATTTTTGTTTAATCTTTATTCATCACAGAAAGAATCCCTAAAGCTAACCACAAAATTTAACATCCGCTGACACAACTCCATCGAACTACGGGACCATGGCACGCAAACAGCGATCGTGACTCGCATGTGATGTACTTCCGCCGGAAGTGCGTGACTGTGACACGCACGCGGTGCGTACTCCCGCCGGAACCGGAAGTGCGGTGCGCTGACACGCACGCGAGAGTGGAACGCATGTAGCGTTCAGATTTTGTCCCCTCTTATTTTTATAATGTCAGGAAGCAGAATTGATGTTAGTTAACCAGTAAGAATGGCATTCCACATAGTACTATGAGGTCTTAACACATTACTAACTAATAATAAATTAATTAATCAGCCAGCAGGAGGGAGCACTAATTTAGTGCAAATATTAAATACCATATGATGTTAAGATTAGTATTTCAGATGTTAAATAGTTCTTCTTGCTGGTTATAAATTACAGCTGTGAACTTAATTGGCTCTCTAATGATTGATTGAATATACCACTCCCCATTGCATGTTAGATTAAAGACATCATTTAGGGGATCTGTTAGGTAACCAGTAAGAATGGCATTCCACATAGTACTATGAGGTCTTAACACATCACTAACTAATAATAAATTAATTAATCAGCCAGCAGGAAGTGATGTAATATCAAGGGAGCTATAAAGGGATGTCCTTATATTGCCTCTCATTCTGTAGTTGGGATTCAGTGAGGTTGCACTTGTTCCTGTAAAAAGTAAGTTTGAGTACTATAATTGTATATTTGGAACTTAGTTATTGGATGGTCTTTTTGAAAATTTATTAGATGAATGGATTCCTTAATTTAAGAGTAACTACTTAATTTTAGTATGATTGTAATATACTGATTTAGATTTACTTGTCCACAGGGAATAGTTTCGTTCAGGATTTGAAATTTTCCTAAGTTCTCTGTTTGGTGACATGTATAAACAGAGGTAGACTATAAGGTTCCACCATTCTTGATTGAAAATAGGTAAGAACCAGACTAATTTAGTGCAAATATTAAATACCATATGATGTTAAGATTAGTATTTCAGATGTTAAAAAGTTCTTCTTGCTGGTTATAAATTACAGCTGTGAACTTAATTGGCTCTCTAATGATTGATTGAATATACCACTCCCCATTGCATGTTAGATTAAAGACATCATTTATTAATTAGTTTGGGATAAAAAAGTTCTTCTATTTGAATCACCTTAAATACCTTACATTAAATACTGACATCAGCATGGTTTCTTATAATCAATTGAGGAAGTTGTTGTTATATCTTCTCTGATTTGTTGGTAGCATCTATGTTATTTTAATGGTAAACAGGATGTTACAGGAACATTTCCTATTAACAATCATTTGAGTGACAAAAAACTATTTTATCTTTATCCCTTTTAGGGAACGTAACATCATCTAATTTCAACCAAATTTATATATATTTTTTTGAAGTCTATCTAGGTATGTATTATACAATGAGTTGTAATGTGGATATAATTGTGTGTATATTGTGAATTTGAAGTTTTATGTGGACTTTAATTGGAGTGTTCTATAACTATTGGTAGTTTCTGATACTTGTAGACCCTGCCCTTTGTATCATTTCCATCAGCTGAATTGATGTTGATTATGTGGATAAATACGGAGCTATTTGATTTATATTGACATTCATAATATTCTTTCGACTTTCCCTCCCTTTTCTCTTCTTTTGACTCTCCCTCCCTCTTCCTTTTATCATTTGTATAAGGATAATGTTTATTGATTATTATAACGATAATGTTTCAGATATTATATTTATCGAATTGAATATGTGATTGGATGTAATCATTGGATATTCTAAACCTTTCTAATCAATGGTAATCACTCCTACTATAAGAACTGGTATGTATGTTAATCCACAATAGATTTCAATGGAATACTTACCTGGATAATAATATGTCTTATTAATGAAGACTATATGATTTATATATTTCCATTTGTAACTATCCAGATTCCAAACCCCTGATGAAGTCCTAACGGACGAAACGCGTTGGGTTTTGCAACGTCTGGTTAACAAAGTCCTTATCACAAACATCTGGTTGGAGATACATCCATTTCGAGTTCTGACTGTGATCACCTGGCTGTAAAATCCTCACATCCAACTGTAATTTATGTATAAGATTGTAATATTGTTTTATATGAATTTTTAGAAGGTTGTGTCAATAACGAATGCTTAGGATAAATATCGTTTGTTTCTGTACAATAAAAACTTTTAATTATTGTCATACAAAAGGCATATTGGCTCCCACGAGAATCCATTTCTATTTGTAATCTACTTTTAATACCTTATCTGACAGAGGGTATTTCTTGTTGGTTTGAGACTAGAGGTATAGCGCAAGATATTAGGGTTGATTTTTTGTTTTATATATATATATATATATATTTCATTCATTGCCTTAACCTTAATACTAAAGTGTTTCTGAATACATACAGTGACATATGGAAAAACTTACTCAGCAATCTACATTTTCATTTACTATCTCTGGCCACGGCTAAGATGATAGAAGTTCACATTATGGAGATAAGAATGTCCTCTAACAAAGAAGTCTAATCCCACCCAAAATGGCCGCCAGACTGAATAAAAACTCCCTGGTTGCAGGAGTGCTACTAGGCGACCAAGTGACCAAGCTCTAGGAGCGAAACGTACGTCTTTACTTCCGGTTTCGGCTAGCCGGGTCCGACTTCCGGTTGCGGACCCCGCATGCCGGCGGCTTCCCAGCGTGCGCGGACCATCAGATGCTTGTTACCTGTGACTTACCCGCTCTCTCGTGCACAGATAAGTTATACCACAAATCTGTATGACAACCACATAGTCAGCACAGATTACGATCTGTTGTATTATACTGTAGTGCGGCATATCACTATCTGGCTGCTAATTAAGTATATAAGACAAACTACATGCATGGCCTATATCTGAATACAGGCTAAATGTGATAACTATTAACATCTCAAAGGAGGCTTACAGCAGGTAGCTATTTTCCGGAGTGGAGTACCACAGGTACCATAATGTTCAAGAATTATCTATGCACAATATACTCCTGACTGCTGTGAATATTCAATAGACTTCATACATGTACAAAGTCTGAGCATAGGCTAGATGTGATAATCATCAATATTACATGGGAGGCTTTCTGCAGAGAGCTATTTTCTGAGCGGTTTACCACAGGCACCATAATGCTTTAGATCAATTCTATAATTTAATTATGCCAATTTCATCAATTAAGCAGTTCACACATGTTCTGAATAGTTAATTCCTATATCCAAACACAAGAGAGATCTGTGCACATTGAACACATAGCTTTCTGACCACTTCCTACTTATATAGGTACTCATCCTCTCATTCCAGCAGCCAGGCCACTCTGCAATGTTATAAAACAACAGAGGGCCTAGAGCAGCAATTTTGGAAAAGCAGAATTGAGATCTCTATTTTTGTCTTGTTTCATACCAAGGTGAAGGGAATGGACCCCTCTCATCCCAATATTCGATGCTGATAGCAGATATGGGGAAAGCAGAAGGTTCAACCCTTCAAGTACTTTGGTACTAGCCTCTTCTTTATCTCCATTGGATAACTGTGTGATTTCCTTTCCATGTACACACTCTCTCATTCCAGCAGCCGGGCTACTCTGCAATGCTTCAGTAACAGAGGGCTCTGAGCAGCAATATTGGAAAAGCAGAAGTAGGTACCTCTATTTCTTCTGTTTCAATACCGCGGTGAAGGAGGCAGACCCCTCTCATCCTGACATTCGATGCTATATGCAGATGTTTGAGACAGCAGAAGGTCTGCACCTTCCTATACCTCGGTATCTTTTCATTCCTAATCAAGGAAATTCAGCTATGAAGTGGTCTCTATTGATGCATTTTTTTAAGTAAAGGGATTCCTTATGGAAAAAGATACAGGTCATTTATTTCCAGCTGTGATCAGATGACAATTATTTTTCATGCTATACATAGAATATTGATATAGGATATCTAAAATTGTGCATTAACTCCCATAGGGGTTATTATCATCTCTTAAGAGTTAGTGACTGCATATTCAATTTTTGTGGTTTGAAGCACATACAAACTCCACACTGGGATGACACTCTCACTTCTGGATTTATTTGAACAAGTTTTGTGATTTGAAGCACATACAAACTCCACACGGGGATGACAATCAGTCTTTTTTTTATGTGATGCAAAGCATGTATAAATTTCACAGTTACAAGCATGATTAATATGTTGCATCATCTTCCTGCTTTCATATAAGGGACATTGATTGATATGAAATTTGTATAGAAATCAATGATTTATGACATTTTCCAATCCCTTATCTTTAATTGATTATATTATGCACAGGAATTTTTTGAATTTATTAAAAATTTTTGACTCTGTGAATGATGCTGTGAGGCACGTAGTAATTCTACACAAACAACAAAGTGCGTATCATCCAGTTGGAGCTGGGTCCCTCATAATGGAGACCTAAGTCCTATGCATATGCTATTGGGAGTGTTAACATACAGATTTCTCCTTACTTACCTGCATCTATGATATGGTGGATATATATGAACTGTATATGGAAGTGTTTGGAATTTTGGACATCTGAGGGTTAGAAGTCGCACCCAGGGAAGCCTACTCTCCTTTTTATTATGGAAATGGGTTATATACCATGGGGGAGTCTACAAATTGACTGTGGTACTCGATAAGCGCATGCGGTAAACCAGCCTACTTGTATATGATATCATTGATATCTGGTTTAACTAAAATGAGAAATGTATATATTTTTTCTCCGCATGACTATTTAGAGTACTATCACTGAAAAATATTTTCGCTCATGGCAGATAAAGGTCTGCCCTATTAAAATGTATTTATCTTGGATTATACTCTTATGAATGGTCGCATGACCTTATCTTGAATATTGGTCAGCTGACCTCATATTTTTGCATATATTTAACTGGTCCTATGATCTTACCCGAATAAAGGTCTGCTGACCTTATACTTTTTTTCATGTACTAAATTGTCTACTTTACCTAGTATTTGTTGTGTAATACACAGTTTTAATTAAGTGATAATAAAAGTTAAATTTTAAAAATAATATAGAATAAAAGCGTGCCCCGGGTCAGGCTGTTTAGTCTTTTCTTGCCCTACTCTCTTGTAGGTCTATCCTTTTCATGGTTTATGTACTACTTTAGGATCCTGTTGGATTAGCTATTGCTGGCCCTATAGAGAATTATGTAATCCCTTACTGTCTTCCTTAATGATATGGTTAGCCCCACTAAAGACATAAGTAATTGGTCTGGGGTCATCTTTAACACCTCTCTCTGATTTCTCTATATGGGAGTGTTTTACTATCTCTACAGCTCTATATTCTAAATGATATGTCTTAAATATATAAAGATATTTGTATCTTTATTATGAATATTAGTGCCTTACTAATTATGACATTAAGTATTAATAGCTCTAAAATACCTCTCCTCAAGAAGGGATACATTTTCTCTTCACTTTTTATATGTGTACTTCCTATACATGTGTATATACTGTTCCTCCTTTTTTTCTGTATAGTCCTCTGTATTAGTTGTCGAAGTCGAAAAATATTGCAGTACACACATCACGTACAAACTACACACAGATGGCCTCCGTGCGTGTACTTGTTCTGCCGTGCGTGCGCATATTCGCAATTTGCATATAGTTGCTCCCGCGGTCCTGCGCATTAGCGCGTGGTATGAGTATTTACGGTAGGGTTTGTGGACGCATGGAAAAGCTATCAAAACATATTACATATTTAATCCAAATAGTGAACAATGTACACATAGTCTCCCTGCATCACACCAGCAAGTTACAACAGTTTAAATGGTATCAGAACAAAGGGATTCACCTTTACAGGATAGGAGGGGACAGAACAAGGTTATAAGGTGGTGTTTGGTATCCAGCTGTAGGGTATTTTAAGGGTAGTATTCCGGTGTTGGTTTGCAGAAGATCGCACGTTCCTGTGAATAGTTATGTGCAGGAGAAGAATATAGAAAAAACTGTATTTACTGTACATTAGGTATGCGGTGGGAACCCAGAGGAGACCACCCACAAGTGCATCTTGAATAGACATCGCCCACCTATTCAAACCAACCTATGACCTCTCCTGTTCTGTAAATGACAATCCCTGTGTCCAATGGACAAAGAGATTACAGTATCCATTGTGTTAAGTTTTGGAAGATTGTATAAAAGGATGACCGAGGACCAGACTGGGTAGCGCGGCAAAATTCAAACAAGTATGTACCATTGACTGTAGCCATTATTCTATTGTATTGCATTGCTTTGTGATTGTAACCCCCTTTCAGTAATAATATGTTGTGGTGTCGGAACCCGGCATTTTAAATACAAATCTGGTGTCGTGTTTTCCTTTCCCTGCTAAGGTTTAAAGGGTATTACTATCGCATGCATATCTGTTAAGGGTTCACTGTGTAACTTTGGGTGTGTACGCACTGTGTGTACTTTGTACAGCCAGCGCGGAATTTGTACGCAAAGTCCGTACATGGCGTAATAAGTACGTAGATTGTGGATTAAGTATAGCGGCCGCAGCGGCTTCATTTAAAGTGTATGAAATGTCTTTTTAAAGTGTTGCTTTTAGTCCTGTATGTAAATCAGCGTTTACAATTGGGGGAATCGTCCGATTTCCACATATTCACAGCCTAACAGGTTACGAAAGTATCCTACGTAACCTTTTCGTGGTCGATGGATGCACTGAAAACCCTACTTGTGTGCTGATTAGATGATGTCTGCTCTGTATGGTTTGCAGAGGTGCTGGTAGAACCCGTAATACAACAGGAAAAAAGCTATTTAAAAATCTGTGAATTTTTTTGGCGCCAAATAGCGTACACAAAAGGCACCCATACTTTGCATACCCTCTCACATTGTTGCCATAAAACTCAGATTGCTAATTTCATTTAGATCTGTGTGAAACCGGAGATATTTGTTGCTATATAGTTAAAAATAAAATAAGTGTTTAAGGAAGTAAGTGTAAAGATACAAACGCAGTCTGGCCTGGTTGTAAAGGTTTATACAGAAAAAAACTGGGTGTTGTGTTAAGTGAGCGATTATAGTTAGCATTGCTCACATTTATAGAAGTTGTGGGATTTGTTTTACTGCTGACGCCCGGTTTTGTACACGTGTCTCGGACAAAGTACAGGACTGCGCACACAGCGTAAGAGACATGCACGGTTGCGTGTTTACGCAAAGTGCATAAGAGTGCGGGCGCTAAGTACAAATTACACAATAGTGTCGTTTAGTTAAAAGGTGGGACAGTAGCCATGCTACAAATAGCACAAAACGACCCGGTTTCTAAAGCAGATTAGTATAAAACTTTTGTTTAAACTGTATTGCCTCTGGGGTAAAGCTGCCTATCTGAATGAATTGAAATTTTCTGTACAGAAAAAACCAAAGTGTATTTGAGTGAGTGAAAGCGGAGCGAGTGGAGCTGAACCCAAGAACTAAGTGGTCTGAAGTGGTCTGAAGTGGTAACACCGGGTTAGTAGAGGCCCGGCGGCGTAGGGTTCGCAACCTTGTGTGATTAGAACTGAAGTGGTCTGAAGTGGTCTTCGTGATCCCATACACTGAAGTGGTCTGGAGTGGTCTAGGCTAGGTGGTCTACAGCAATCGTAGGGCATATAGATAACTAGTATCTATAGTCTGTGCTATTGCATCGCATGTCCGTGTGTTCTGCACAGCACAACGTGATACCATTGAGTCATATGCGCCGTGGAAGAGCATACGCAGACGTGATTGTATAGACAAAGGGGTTTTACTTTGACAACGTCGGGAAATCTCCCTGGTGGGCTTCACTGGAAAGGGTGAAGGATAGTTATCTAATTTCTCTGTTTTTTACCCTACAAACAATTCCAGTTGAAAGATACCGAAAAGGAATTTTTCGCTGCCTCTCTCAGGAAAATATTCCAAACAGAACTTCCACCAAAAGAAATTGCGGTGCTGTAAGGTCTGATAGGAGCCCTAAGTTGGGTACATTGCCTTCGCTATCAACAGTGTATGGTAGTACCGGCCAACGTGGGCGAGAGCGAGTGGAAGACGCTCGGAGATACTTCCACCGTCTACTTACATTGAGTATTTTGGTGTTTGTGGGAATTTTTTTAGTTATTAAAAATGACCCACAAATATGGGAGCCAGTTGCTCAAGTGAGAGATGTTTGGGCAGGGTTCAGGCAGAATTGCGGCCAAAAGGCTCAGCAAGGTTTATCATGTATGAAAAATATGGTTCACACACAGAAGTTTTATGCAATGAATGGGTATGTATGACTAACAAAAATAGGGTACCATTCCCTATGGTGGGCAGCTTTGAACCGGAGGTATTGCAGAACTTAAGGATAAGGATATGTCTGATAAAATCCAGAAAACAAAGGATTAGACATACAGATTGTTTAAATTTATGGCAGCAAGAGGGGGATGTGCAAAGGGAATTAGCTCGCGCAGCAGGTTCCAAACCTAGCGGGAAAACAATGGCGAACCGCACCACCACCACCATATATTGTTGGGGAGAAAGTGGCTACAAGCAATGGTGCATTAGTACAGGATAAGAATGTGATTGATAAATGTACTAACACTAACCCTTGCCAGCTGTATCCCATTTTAAATTTTCCTCAGGATTGTGAGCAGGAAGATGATCCCAGCACGATATCGGCACTCTCTCTAGCAGCCACCATTCAGGATACTCAGGTGGGCACGGCCCAACCATCAAGAGTTGTAGCAAAGCCCCCTAGCGGAGGGATAAGTGAGGTCGTGTCCACAGGTAAGTACGGTACCATACATTATGCAGAAACTATAGCTCCCCACATTGTAGAATCAAACCAGAAGAGTGTAATTGAATTAAATCCTGTCAGGGTAATTGCAGTCCCCAACGGGAAAACTGACAATCAGGGAGTAACTCCCATCAGGAACATTGCCATGCATTGTCCCTGGTCCCGAGCAGAGTTAAGGTCAATTATGTCTGAATTTCCCGATCCCAGAAAAGATCTAGTCGGATGCCTGAGATTCATTAAAGAGTTAGGTAACGCCCATGAGCCTACAAATAAAGATTGGCGAACAGTGCTACGAGTGTGTTTACCCTCAAATATTGACACCACGAAATTCATGGCAGACAGTAAGTTAGATGCAGAAGTACTTCTCACTGATTAATACAATCAGGAGAACGTAAAGCAAATCAGTCTGCAACTAGGAGTGTATTTCCCTACTGTTGTCAAGTGGAATAAAATCTTCTCCATAAGACAAAAGGAAGGTGAAATGGCATCCGAATATTTCCATCGGGCACTGCAGGAAATGTCTAGATACACTGGGATCGAGGACATTAAAGATAATGCACATCATAGGGAGTTAGCTGTTACTGTATTAATGGACGGGTTAAAGGAGGCATTAAGAACAAGGGTACAAACCTCTCTACCTAACTGGAGAGGTATCTCGGTGGCTGCTTTGAGAGAGTCCGCTATCGAGCACGATAGGAACATCAGTAAGCACAGGGAGTTACAGGGGGATAAGCTGATGACCGTAAGTATACAGGCTCTTACAGCAAAACCCCATCAGCTGAAAGTCCAGACCCCCTGCTGTTGTGAAAAGACCTAGAATATGCTACATTTGTAAAAAGGAAGAACATTTTGCCCAGGATTGTAGGAATAAAGGTACACATAACGTATACTGACCCCCTAGATCAGAATACGAACCACACTACAACTCACATAATTGGGATCAGGGACCACATAGGAGAAATTACGAGCCACATGTAGGGGAAACAAGGAAGTACCTACCAAGGAGAGATTGGCAGACCTCAGAAAATTCTCAGCTACCCCCCTCACATATTGTAGCTGCCAATGCGCTGCGGGAGGGTCTCAATATACAATAGAGGTTGGGCCACACCGGTAGTCTGCAGCCAGTGAAATTGATTGCTAGCCTTGGAAGCGAACCTAAGGTCACGGTTGACGTAGCTTGTGTACCATTACCATTTCTTGTAGATACAGGGGCGGCCAGGTCAGTGTTGAATTCCACATCAGGTATAAAGACCACGGGAAAAATGATTTCGGCAATGGGAGTAACAGGAACGGTGCAATAATACCCGTAATCTGCAGATATTACGATAGGGCCCTTGCAAACCAAACATTCTTTTCTGCTGGCTGCATCGGCTCCGACTAATCTACTCGACAGAGATTTAATGTGTAAAATGCGGTGTGTCATATACTGTACTCCTGAGGGTGTCTTCTTGGATATACCTGAGAACCACGCTCAAGAAGTGCAAGATATATTAGACACCTCTCAAAGGCTAATGTCGCATTCTACTGTTATAGACAAGTGTCCATCAAAGGTAGAGGAAATGATCTCACAAATACCGGGTTCCCTTTGGACCAAAGATGGACAAGACACTGGATTGATGGCGAATGTAGCTCCAGTAGTAGTACAAGTAAAAGATGGTAGGATAGCTCCAAAAATCCCTCAGTATCCTCTGAAGCCAGAGGTAGAATTAGGAGTGTACCCCGTCATAGAGCGGCTGCTACAGCAGGGCATCCTAGTCAGGACGTCCAGCACCGCCAATAGCCCCATCTTCCCTGTGAAAAAGAGTGGGGGGAGGGGTTACAGACTAGTTCAGGATCTAAGGGGGATAAACAAGATAGTTGAGAGCCAATTCCCCGTAGTACCCAATCCAGCTGTCATCCTCATGCAAATTCCCTCTACTGCAAAATTCTTCACTGTCATTGACCTCTGTTCTGCTTTCTTTTCTGTCCCTCTTCACCCTGACAGCCAGTACCTTTTTGCTTTTACATACAGGGGAGTACAGTACACCTGGACTCGTCTCCCCCAAAGTTTCATTGACAGCCCAAGTATTTTCTCCCAGGCTTTGCATGACTGTTTACAATCCTTTCAACCTGAGAGTGGATCAGTACTAATACAGTATGTTGATGACTTATTGTTGTGTTCTGACTCACTCGAATCGTCCTTGAAAGACACGAAACAGCTTCTGTTTCATCTTTCCCAATGGGACACAAGGTTTCAAAGTATAAGTTGCAGTTGTGCCGGACCAGGGTCAAATATTTGGGACATTGCTTGACTCAAGGACTTAGACACCTCACTGCTGATAGAATACAGGCGATTCACGACATGACTCTGCCACAAACTCAGCAACAGATCCGCACTTTCCTTGGAATGTGTGGGTACTGTCGAAACTGGATTCCAGGGTTCTCTATACTGGCTTTACCTTTGCAAGAAATGGTCTCTTCGAACAAACCAGAATGGATCTCGCACACAGATGAGTCCGAACTAGCTTTTGAGAGACTCAAACAGTGCCTATCACAGGCACCTGCATTAGGTATGCCAGATTATGAGAAGCCCTTTGAATTGTACGGTACAGAAAGTGCAGGGTGCGCAGCAGGAGTTTTAACGCAGAGACATGGTGATGCCAGCAGACCGGTAGCTTACTACAGTGCACAGTTGGACACTGTAGCACAGTCTCTCCCCACTTGCTTGCGAAGTGTTGCAGCGATAGCTTTGCTAGTAAGTAAAAGCGAGGACATAGTGTTAGGACATGACCTGACCATTCATACACCTCATGCAGTATCAGCCTTACTAAACTCAGCCCAAACCAGACATGTCTCATCTGCTCGGTTTACAAAGTGGGAATTATCACTGATGGCCCCGGTAAACATCACCATTAAGAGATGCAGCTCACTAAATCCTGCAACTTACTTGCCAAGTGTGCCTGGACAGGCACAAAGGGTGGAGGATGAAAATGTTGGTGAAGGAGGATTTAGTGCAGACACTGATACGCATGATTGTATGGAATACCTGAATCAAACTTTCACAGTGAGACCTGACATCAGTGACAACCCACTGGAAGGAGTAGACTTTACCTTCTACACTGACGGTAGTTGCCACAGACAGAAACGGGAGACTTGTGCACTGGATATGCAGTTGTAGATGACGAAGGTATCATAGAAGCTGAACCCCTGGGCCCACCGCACTCAGCACAAGTTGGTCGCCATAACCAGAGAGTGTGAATTGGCCAAGGGTAAGTCAGCTAATATATACACAGATTCAAGGTACGCCTTTGGAGTAGTGCATGATTTCGGGGCCCTATGGCACCTCAGAAATTTCATGACGGCAGCTGGCACACCTGTAGCGCATGCGTCCCACATAAAAATGCTTTTGACAGCAATACAGGAGCCAGACAGAGTGGCTGTTATCAAGTGCAAAGCACACACTTACAACCAAGACCCAATTTCACTTGGTAACAGCCGGGCAGATGAAGCTGCTAAATCAGCAGCAAGCACCCCCATACAAACGAACATCACATCACTGATGACATTTAACACGATCAACACACAACAATTAATTGAAATCCAAAAATGTGTTCCCTACAGGAAAAGGCAGTCTGGAGGGCAAAGGGGTATGGCCAGGAGTCCTCAGGACTGTGGACAGGTGGACAAGGTAAGCCAGTTGCCCCCAGAGCATATCTTCCAAGCCTAGCTGAGGCGGCACACGGTCTGACTCATCTGGGCAAAGAGGGTATGTGCAAATTGGTAAGAGCCTACTGGTGTGCGCCAGGATTCTCTTCTCATGCAGGTAAGAGAGCAATGACATGCTTTACTTGCTTGAGGAAGAATATTGGAAAGATAATACCAACAGAACCATCCCATATCCCTCCTACAGACGGACCTTTTCAGGTAATACAAATCGACTTCATACAGTTACCACCCTGTAGGAATTTGAAATATGTGTTAGTTTGTATTGATGTATTTTCCAACTGGGTAGAAGCGTTCCCTGCTGCCACAAATACTGCTACGTTCACTGCAAAGAAAATTGTGCAGGAATTTGTGTATAGATATGGTATCCCTAGAATAATTGAAAGTGACAGGGGTACCCATTTTACAGGTGAAGTCTTTCAGGTCATGTGCAAACTGATGGGAATAAATAGCAAGCTGCATACTCCGTACCGTCCACAGGCAAGTGCAAAGGTAGAGAGAGTGAACAGCACTATTAAGAACAAGCTGAGCAAATTAATGGCTGAAACTGGATTGCTATGGCCAGAAGCTTTGCCACTAGTGTTGTACAGCATCAGAACCACTCCCAGATCTCCCCTTAACTTATCACCCTTTGAAATTCTTTTTGGTCGACAACCTCATGTAATGATAGACCCCCAGGATGATTTGAAATGTAATAATGAAGTGACTGTGAAATATTTGGTTGGGTTGAGCCAGCAGCTGAGAAATCAACAAAGAAATTTAAAGCTGGTTATCCCTGACCTACCAAACAGTAATTGTCATGACATTGAGCCTGGGGATTATGTGATGATTTGAAATTTCTTACTCTCAGGTTGCCTCATAGACAGGTGGGAAGGACCATACCAAGTCTTGTTAACCAGCACGACAGCATTGAAGGTCACCGAAAGAGAGACTTGGGTCCACTCGTCCCACTGCAAGAAGGTCGCTGACCCGGAGAGAACTCATGACAAAGAGCAGAGTACAGAGAATCTCGTATCACTGGAGTGTCTGTTCCGGGAAAGTTGAGAGGCAGGACTGTTGAAGGGCATCTGAGCACAGAGAGTAACAAGATCTAGAACGGTTGTCGTACCATTTTCTTTTTTCACCTCCCCCTGCATTTTCCTTTCTTTTCTCCATCTTATTTTCCTCCTTTCCCCTAACGAAATGGATCGATCACAAGAGACTGCGTTTCGGGTTCTGTTAGTAATTCTGGTTTTGATCAGGACAGTTTGTTTTGGTGAGGGTCCCAGAGAGGTCGAGCAGGGATCTGGAATGGATTCTGATGGCGAGTACAAAGTTGTAGGATCTCAGGAGCAGCACATCACTTTAGTAAAGGCTGGCATCAGTAAGCGCTCTGGTAGTCAGGGAGCTCGGAGGCACTGTGAGGGGTTATTGTCTGATGAATATTGTATTTGTAGGAATTGTGAGAATATAGTAGAGGATGGGTGCATCCAGAGATGTCAGTCCAACCTTAATATCGACATGGACCGCCATCCGTTGAGTGATTACCACTCACTAGTGGGTAAGGTCTTAAACCAGACAGAATGCTGGGTGTGCTCACAAGTACCTCAAGGTCAGAGTAAGTCAGGATTAGTACCATACCCTTTAGCAATAGATGAGGTACTCGAATTGCGGGGTGGTAGACCGGTGGACAAGAAATTCAATATCTCTAGGCCCCCTAGTTTGAAGCTCCACCCGTATCATGTAGACAGGTCCTTATTGTGTTTTAATATTTCCAATTACCGAAAACCGGGAAATTGGGAAGTGACGTGGAATAACCAGACAATTACCTTTTCATACAGAGCTGATAGGATACCCATAGACTCTGAACTTGTACGCCAAATAGCCAACAGTGGGAGGTATTTTTGATATAGGTATACTCGTGGAAGCAAGACCATGTGGGTTGGAAAAGTATCGTCAGGGTATTGTGCTCATATCATCCAGCCCGATAGTTGTACTGAGCAGATGGGAGAACTGGGGACTGGTTTCTTTACTTGGAAAATTTGTAATATGGTGATGTTATATTTTGTCCCCTATGTTCTCCCAGATGATGCCGATTTCATATGTGGGAGGAAGGCGTACAAGTGGCTTTCCCCGAGCTCAGAGGGATTGTTTTATATTGGGAGAGTACTACCAGAGGTCATGACCATAACCCATGATAAAATGAAATACGTTCACAGCAGTGCTCAGGCTCCTTATACTCATACTCACTATGAACACATCATCTAGAGACACCTCATAGATAGGGCAGAGCACGCAGCCTCTGATTTGATCCACGAATCCACCGGGATTCAGTTCCTTCTCGCATTAGACATCACCCATACTGCCAGAGGAACTATAAATTTTAGGTATATCCATGCGCTAGCGAACTTGATAGATAATATCACTGAGATGTATGACGACACCTTCAGGTATATGGGAAGGGAGTTACAAGCTTACAAGAAGGAACTGATTCAGCACAGGATGGTCCTTAATTATGTCACAGCCGTGACAGGTGGGTACTGTGTTACTCTGGCAACTCAATATGGTGTGAAGTGCTCTACTTATATTACAAACAGCCACAGGCGTAACTACTGCCCCCGCAGACCCCGCCGTGGCGGGGGGGCGACGCCACTTTGAGTGACTAGCTTTGGCTGTCAGCTAGGCTGACAGATAGATTGGCCAGCCAATTACATAGAGGTGAGGGAGGAGCGATTTGAAGGGTGGGCGGCTTTATATATATCTCACTGTGACTGAGGGAGGGTCACTCAGGTCAGCTGTGTACGCCCCCTGCACGTGGGAAGACCGAGTGAGGAGGAGAGACTGCACTGGCGGGCGACGCTGGGAGTTTGTGCGGGGTCCTCCGTCCGAGTCCTGCTGCTGCGCTGCCGGAGGGTCTGGATTCGGAGCAGTGGAAGGAAGCCAGGAGTTTATTGCCGCGGCTGCCGCCATCCATGCCCATTGCCGCCCTCCCGCTCTCTTAGTAAGTGCGCGGCCGCGGCTGCATGCGGCTGTGTCACTGCAGCCTAGACTAGTCCGGTCCGTCCCGCCGCCCCACCTGGGAAGACATCGCTGACGCTCCCGGCCGCTTGCCCATTTTCATTGCCTCCCACTCTCTTGGTAAGTGCGCGGCTGCGTGCGGCTGTCACTGCGGCCTAGTCCGCTCCATCCCGCCGCACCGCGCCACCTGGGAAAACATCGCCGCCGCTCCCAGCCGCCTGCCCATTGCCATTGCCGCCCTCTCTTGGTTAATGCGCGAGTGCGTGCAGCTGTTAATCAGGGCAGGGCACTGGGCAGGGTGAGCTGCGCTGCCGCTCTCCACTCAGTTGTCTTGGTATGGTTACCAATAACTACAGCAGTTCTTAGCTGGGAGGGGAGGCAGGGGGGTTAATTACCCAAATATTTATTTTTCATGAAGTTCTGTTTAAAACTGACACTCATTTAATCAAGATAGAGGCCACGCCACATAGATATTAAAGAGCATGAACAATACACACATTTAAATCTACTGTATTAGGGGCTGTGAGTGCCTGACTTAAAGTCTCACAAGACTCACATGATGTCATACAGTGCTACAGTGCACTGCAGCACTGTGTGAGTGTGTGACATCATGTGAGACTCTCAGTCAGTCACAGCCCCTAATGCAGTAGATGTAAATGTACTGATAAATATTAAAAATCATGATGTGGCCTTTATCTCGATTAAATGAGTGAGTGTCGGACCTACAGTATATCACTGGGATGTCCTCGTCCAGATGACCTAGTTTCTCTGCGTATCCTGCAGTACGAGTGCGGCTTTTGGGAGACTCTCTAAACCAGTGCCTGGGGGCATATATGGCACAGGGGGAGGGGGGCTTATGTGGCACTGGGGGGATATGTGGCACAGGGGGAGGGGGGCTTATGTGGCACTGGGGGCATATGTGGCACAGGGGGGGTATATGTGTACCTGGCACATGGGGGGGAAGGGGGCTGTATTTGGCACTGGGGGCATGTGAGTACCTGGCACTGGGGGTATATGTGGCACTGGGGGGGTATATGTGTACCTGACACATGGGGGGGCTGTATTTGGCACTGGGGGCATGTGAGTACCTGGCACTGTGGGGGAATATCTGGCACTGGGGGCATATGTGGCACTGGGAGAGCACAGCCCTAGCAACAAGCACTACCCCCTAGCAACGAGCATGACACCCAGTGCATGAAACCCCTGGCAACGAGCATGACACCAAGTGCATGAAACCCCTGGCAACGAGCATGACACCCTGAGCATGAAAACCCCTGGCACCGTGCATGGAACCAAGAGCATGAAACCCCTGGCAACGAGCAGGTAATTTAAAAGTAATTAGAAGCCTTACTGTAGGACTTAATGTGTAATGGGCATTACGGTGTGTGGCATAATGTATCACGGACATTGCGGTGTGTGTCATAATGTGTCACAGGCATTACGGTGTGTGGCATACTATATCACGGGCATTGTGGTATGTGGTATAATGTCTCAGGGGCATTGCAGTGTGGCATAATGTATAACGGGCATTGCGGTGTGTGGCATAGGGTATAACGGGCATTGCAGTATGTGTCACAGGCATTACGGTGTATGGTATACTATATCACGGGCATTGTGATATGTGGTATAATGTCTCAGGGTCATTGCAGTGTGTGGCATAATGTATCACGGACATTGCGGTGTGTGTCATAATGTGTCAGGCATTATGGTGTGTTGTATACTATATCACGAGCATTGTGGTATGTGGTATAATGTCTCAGGGTCATTGCGGTGTGTGTCATAATGTGTCACAGACATTGTATGTGCTATAATGTATCAGGGGCATTGCGGTGTGTGGCATAGGGTATAACGGGCATTGCGGTATGTGTCACAGGCATTACGGTGTATGGTATACTATATCACGGGCATTGTGATATGTGGTATAATGTCTCAGGGTCATTGCGGTGTGTGTCATAATGTGTCACAGACATTGTATGTGCTATAATGTATCAGGGGCATTGCAGTGTGTAGCATAATGTATAACGGGCATTGCGATTCCTGTCATATTGTGTCACAGGCATTACGGTGTGTGCATTATTGTGTGTGGCATAATGTCTAAGGGCCATTGCAGTATGTGGCATAATGTATACTGGGCATTACTATAAGGAGGAAAAATGACAAATAATGTAAGGGGCATGAATCAGGATTATTTTTCTTTCCTGTGGTGGCTAACGTCTGGGCGTGCAGGTTGCAAAACTGGGGTATAAGGTAGTCTTTTTCCTGCAATGCCACGCCCCTTTACACGAAACCACGCCCATTTCAACGAAGCCACACACCCTTTCCGACGGCGCGCGCCGTAGGCGCGCGCATATTTGTCCCTTTACTAGTGCCAACTATGGGGGTATGGGGGGGGGGGGGCGCCAAAGATTTTTTTGGCTGGGGGGAGAAAAATTTCTAGTTACGCCACTGCAAACAGCACTGACGACCCAACGGAGATTATCGATCAAAAGATGGACGATATCTTGCAGTTGAAGTGGGCGTTCAGGAGGAAGCACAACCTTACCTTAGCGACTGTGAGTAATGAACTGACCGGCTGGGTCTCATGGTTGAACCCACGCAAATCGTTCTCAGGTTTAGGAGAGTGGGCTCAGAATGTCATTATGAGCATTGGGAAGTTTCTCCTTTGTATCCTGGGAGTCGTCATAATTATTGGTTTGATATTTAGGTGTGTTCAAATTCTAATGTGGCGCAAGCACGGCACAAATTTGATGAGTCTAAGGAGCGAGGGCGCTGTTATAGCAGCAGATTTAATTTACGACCCATCCATAGAAACAGTGTTATGATAAGGATTGCAAATGAATTTCATGGCCTGTTTCTTTCACCCGTTTTTCTTTTGTCTCCCCCTCTGCCCAGATACATCCATCCGGAAAAGACATCAGCCCTACCCAAAATGTTTATGTGAATGTATTTTTATATATGTGTCTTATCTTCATCTCTGCAACCTCCAGCTAATGGCACACATAGTCGACAGGTGATATCCACATATACTAGCACTCACATATGTTTCCCCATCCATGTATCATCAACTAAATGTGCACCCCATTTGTTGGAACAAGAAGCCGAAAAGAGCTCGGTAGTGTTTGTTGGCCCATTTACAGACCCTTAATACGGGATGAGAAGGATTTAATGTATACTTCGCAATACCTCGAAGCTTACGTAGAACATATACGGCACGATGATACATGCCCCTCAGACATGGATTCATACATACATGCTTTTACTATTCCACTAGGTCATACATTTCCCACCTACAACTCTCCCTCGACCATCCAAGCTTCTGTAGATATTGTATAGATATTTTTCTGTTTATTTATTAGGTAGTGGCAGTTATTGGTGACTGCCAAAGGGTGGACTGTCGAAGTCGAAAAATATTGCAGTACACACATCACGTACAAACTACACACAGATGGCCTCCGTGCGTGTACTTGTTCTGCTGTGCGTGCGCATATTCGAAATTTGCGTATGGTCGCTCCCGCGGTCCTGCGCATTAGCGCGTGGTAGGAGTATTTATGGTAGGGTTTGTGGACGCATGGAAAAGCTATCAAAACACATTACATATTTAATCCAAATAGTGCACAATGTACACATAGTCTCCCTGCATCACACCAGCAAGTTACAACAGTTTAAATGGTATCAGAACAAAGGGATTCACCTTTACAGGATAGGAGGGGACAGAACAAGGTTATAAGGTGGTGTTTGGTATCCAGCTGTAGGGTATTTTAAGGGTAATATTCCGGTATTGGTTTGCAGAAGATCGCACGTTCCTGCGAATAGTTATGTGCAGGAGCAGAATATAGATATAAACTGTATTTACTGTACATTAGGTATGCGGCGGGAACCCAGAGGAGACCACCCACAAGTGCATCTTGAACAGACATCGCCCACCTATTCAAACCAACCTATGACCTCTCCTGTACTGTAAATGACAATCCCTGTGTCCAATGGACAAAGAGATTAGAGTATCCATTGTGTTAAGTTTTGGAAGATTATATAAAAGGAGCCAGCTGCAGGCCAGGTCTCTCTCTCTCTCTCTCAAGACTCACAAAGTTATCTATCTAGATGACCGAGGACCAGACTGGGTAGCGCAGCGAAATTCAAACAAGTATGTACCATTGACTGTAGCCATTATTCTATTGTATTGTATTGCTTTGTGATTGTAACCCCCTTTCAGTAATAATATGTTGTGGTGTCAGAACCCGGCATTTTAAATACAAATCTGGTGTCGTGTTTTCCTTTCCCTGCTAAGGTTTAAAGGGTATTACTATCGCATGCATATCTGTTAAGGGTTCACTGTGTAACTTTGGGTGTGTACGCGCTGTGTGTACTTTGTACAGCCAGCGCGGCATTTGTACGCAAAGTCCGTACAGGGTACGGGACTCTGTACGCTAATGGTGTAATAAGTACGTAGATTGTGGATTAAGTATAGCGGCCGCAGCGGCTTCATTTAAAGTGTATGAAATGTCTTTTTAAAGTGTTGCTTTTAGTCCTGTATGTAAATCAGCATTTACAAAGTATATATGCCGAGAACTTAGATTAAATTTTTATATATGTTCCTAAGTATTGCAATAATACCTATATGAGGGATAATTAGAATATAAGATGTAAAATCCCTCAGATATATACAGTGTTGAAAAACACATAATACATTAATATATTCCTAATGTTGGTTTTTTTTCTCCAATCAAGTTTAAATGTATCCACATGAGAGATTTATTAAGAGCAATCTGGATATGAAGTGGATCCCTATGGCAAATAATATATGAAATAGACATTGTACCTCTCTTTTTATGACTAGTCTTAACATAGGGAAAGTACATATTTATGTATTTATGCAGCTCTTCAGACAGTGCGGCAGAGCGCTCCAGCATATTAAACACCAATATATGGGATAAAGAATTCTGTTTGCATGAAAGAAAATTTGACTAATAATAATAATAAGAATAAGAATAAAAATAAATTAGAAATAAAATAAAATATAGAAAATAATAGTAAACTATAACTGCAGGATTCGAACCCGAGATGTTATGCCTTGTCTGTTAGTTGATCCAAGGATTTAGTCCGCTGAGCCACAGGCGGCACAGCTGGAGGGCTGCATCTGGATCTTTGTATTATATCTTTATCTTTCTTTTTCAGTGACGCCTCTAATTGATGCCTATATAACCAATACGTTTTTATTGTTTATGTATACACTTTGAACTGTTTAATGAATTATTAAATGAGTTTTATATAAATGTCTATATTTATATGGTTTATTTATTGGATTGCGTTCAGTTTATATTTTTGTGATCTACTAATCGTTTTTGGTAAAGTGAATGCATATAGCTGTTCTTAATTAACTCCACACTTTGGACATTAAGAACTTCCTTCTGATGAAACCGCTCATCCCCGGTAGCGGAGAAACGCGTTAAGGACTATATGGGTTATGTGCAGGATGCTAAATCGAGGTTATAAAGACCACAGTGAAGTTCCCCGACACACAGCTCCCACTGACAGCTCTGAGAGTGGTGCTCACCTCTCCATCTGAACCGCGGTTCCCCGGGAGTTCCGGCTGTTATAATGGCGGTGAGATCCTTTTCTCCGGTGAGAGATACACTCTGGAGTTTAAGACCATATGAGTCCAAAGTGCCTGATGCTGAGTTGAATGTACACCTGTTACTGGAGCATGTCATGCATGATTTAGCACTGCTCATACTCCAGAACCAAGCAAATACGTTTCAAAAGCATCTCTACTTATGGCTGGGCTGTAACAGGGCGTTCTTATGTAGATAAAGCTCAGTGAGGGTGTGCCAACAGAACAGCGATCTGCAGAAATTGGTCGTAGACAAAGCGGGAGCATATGTGACCAATTTCAGCTCAGCATCAGGTCCTGAGGGAGGGATTTCCCCCTATTACAAATAAAAGTATCTAGAATCAACATATGAATGTGAGCACTGTCACTCACTGGTCACACACCAAGACAATTCATAAAAAGTAGAATAACGGCACATAGGGCCTGAGTCAGAGATGTATGGTAATACTGCCACAGCAACAAATGTGTACGCAGTGGCTGTGTGAGGATATGCTAATGATGCAGCCACCACCTGGAATTGTACTGAAACACCCACTGGCGGCTTTGTGAGTCCCAGCAGGTGTGTACAAAGATGCAGTGTCGCTCGCAGATAAGTTGATTATGGAACATCTGAGGAGCGCTGTGGTTGGGCAGCATGGCAGCAGGAAGTGAGACGCTGGAGCCACTGTTACTGTGTATGGGAACGCAGACACAGACTAAGACACACTCCATAGATGACATTTTTGCTGCCACTCCTCGTTACCTTCCCCAAACACTTTCTGACTGTCAATCACTTGAATATTTCCTCTCTGTGGCATCCACAGCGGCACATGCACAGTGTGACTTAGATGCACGCAAAGTTGGCAGATACTCGCTCACCTGTGAAAACATCAGGTTAGCATCAGGGCCGGTTCTAGACTAAGTAGAGCCCAGGAATAAAAGTCCCACACTGAAATTCAGAAGTAAGGAGCCTGCCATCGCTGCACCACTTCCATGAGAAGAATCAAGAAAAAATTAGGTAAGTGAGGCTGCTGCAGACACATGGGGAGGGGAGGGAAACTGGGACACGCTGATACTATAGAGAGAGAGGGGGAGAAGGACTTGTTGAGGCTGCTAATGTAGACACACGAGGAAGCTGATGCTTTACAGAGACACAAGGTGCTGAGGCTGCAGAGACACAGGGGGCTGAGACTGCTGCAGAGACATAGGGGATGTGCTGAGGCAATGGAGAGACATAGGAAGTGCCCTGAGGCTATGGAGAGACATAGCAGTTGAGCTGAGACTATGGTGAGACATAGGGAGTGCCATGTGGCTATGGGGAGACATAGCGGGTGAGCTGAGGCTATGGTGAGGCATAGGGAGTGCGCTGAAGCTATGGAGAGACATCAGGGGAGAGCTGAGGCTATGGAGAGACATAGGGGAGTATCCTATTAGCAGTGGTAATTTACCGCTGCAAATAAGTTCGCCAGGGTATATCCAATTAGCCTCGATGAAGCGCACTCCTCCCCCTGATGCCAGCACTTATCAGGGATTATGCTACAAATGCCTCAGACACCCTTAGCATAATCTGCGATAAACTGCCGTCAGAGCTGTGATAACACATGGGATCCGGAAATTATCCCAGATCCCATGTGTTACCGCACAATCGCGGTCCTTTTTCGCCCGATAAAAACGGCTTCTATTTGGATAGCATAATAATGACCATCGGTCAAATATCCCGATATCAGGCAGTTTTTCTTATCTGAAAACGGATCGCAACATTCGCAAGTAAGAGGGTGAGCTAAGGCTATGGAGAGACACAGGCATGAGCTGAGGCTATGGAGAGACACAGGCATGAGCTGAGGCTATGGAGAGACACAGGCATGAGCTGAGGCTATGAGAGACACAGGCATGAGCTGAGGCTATGGAGAGACACAGTGAGGGTGAGTCTCTTGGAGAGATACAGGGGTGGAGGAATCTTCATTAAGACAGTTCTGTAAAAGCCCATATTACTACTGCAAACAGACATCTCCCGGACCATGTGGTTGCCTCTATGAATAACTAGCTGGAGTACCCGGCGTTGCCCAGGATTTTAAGAATGTTTGTTTACAAAAATCAATGTAAAGATTAAACACACAGGTTGCCGCTAACATTTTATTCCTTGTGGAATTGTTTTTATTTCCACCATTTGTAGCTGTTTTCTTTGGTGGCATTTTATTTTTTTAACTTCAAAACAATAGAACATTTTGTAAATCATCACTGACATATTATGCATGGCCTGAAATAGTCTGTGCTGCAGGCCCACCCCTAGGGGTGTAGTGGTGTGTTACTCCCACAGTGTTTGTTCCCAGAGTGTAAGTCATATGTGTACTAAGTTTTGTGTAAGTTGCATACCTCCTAACTGTCCCAATTTCCACGGGACAGTCCTGTATTTTTTGGTCTGTCCCGCTGTCTCTCCCGCGGGCCACAGTGTCCTACGGTAAAGGGGGGGGGGGGGCAGTTGGGAGGCTCCTGCACTCGCTGCTCTGCTCAGTTTAGAGCAGAGCAGCGGTGAATAGACGCTGTGCACATGCGTACAGCGTCTATTCCTGGGAGGCAGAGGGACTGTGATGAAAATTGGGGGGCGTGGCTCATGGGAGCATCATTCACATGAGGCCACGCCCCCTTTCCGACACAGCGCGGCTTCGCCACGCAGAATGTGCCTCCTTGCCTCCCTGGAATGTTGGGAGGCATGAAATTGCTCCAGGCATTACAGAGTTATGCTGTCTGCTGAAAAACTCTGTGCTGCTGCCCCACCCCTAGGGGTGTTAGGGGTGTGTTAACCTCACAGTGTTTGTGCCCAGATTGTAATTCATATGTGTAGCAAGTTTGTTTAAAATTGGTTCAGGCATTCGTGAGTTATGCTGGATCCTGAAATACTCTGTGCTGCAGGCCCACCCCTAGGGGTGCTAGGGGTGTTAGAGTTTGTTGATAGATTGTAATTCAGATGTGTCTCAAGTTTCGTGTAAAGTGCTCCAGCACTTCCACAGGTATGCTGTCTGCTGACATACTCTGTGTTGCTATCCCATCTCCAGGGGTGCTAGGTGTGTCTGACCCCCACAGTGTTTGTTCCCAGAGTGTAAGTGATATGTGTACCAAGTTTGTTGTAAATAGCTGCTTTTGGTGTAAATTGCTCCATGCATTCCAGAGTTATGCTGTCAGCTGAAAAACTCTGTGCTGCTGCCTCACCCCTAGGGATGCTTACCCCCACAGTGTTTGTTTCCAGATTGTAATTCATATGTGTACCAAGTTTGTTTTACATTGGTCCAGGCATTCGGGAGTTTTACTGTCTCCTGAAATAATCTGTGCCTGCTGTCCCACCCCTAGGGGTGCTAGTGGTGTCTAACCCCCACAGATTTGTTCCCAGATTGTAAGTCAGATGTGTCCCAAGTTTGGTGAAAAGTGTTCCAGGCCTTCCACAGTTATGCTGTCTGCTGACATACTCTGTGCTGCTGTTCCCCACCTAGGTGCGCTAGGGGTGTCTGACCCCCATAGTGTTTGTTTCCAGAGTGTAAGTCATATGTGAACCAAGTGTGTTGTAAATTGCTGCAGGCATTCCAGAGTTATGGTGTCTGCCAAAATACTCAGTACTGCTGCCCCACCCCTAGGGGGTGCTAGGGGTGTTTTCCCCCCACAGTGTTTGTTCCCAGACTGTGAGGCATATGTGTACCAAGTTGTGAGTACATAGCTCCAGCAATTCCGGAGTTATGCTGTCTCCTGAAACACTCTGTGCTGCTGTCTCCCCCCCTCCCCAAGGGGTACTAGGGATTTCTAATTTTTTTAGTTGTCTCCGCAGTGTTTTAATATGCTTGTATGTCAAATTTCACGACTTTCGCTTGTAAACTGTGGATTTGTATAGCAAGACAGAGAGACAAATTTTCACTTTTATATAGTAGATGAAACATACTGTAGGTCAAAAAACATTGGTAAGAAAAACATAGGTAAGAAAAAGCTCAAGCCAACTGACCTGAACCTAGCGGGGAGGGATGGGCCCCAAGAAAATGTAGTGTACTGGGACCAAACATTTCTGTTACCTGCCCTGCTGCTGTCCATGGATGATTCTGCTCGTCACCAGCGAGCAGCAGAGCAGCAACAGCTGACATGCTACTGCTGGGAGAGCTGCTGTTGGGGGCAGTGCTGACAAGAGGAGGGAGGGCCCCCCATTCTCAAGTTCCCCAAACCTCCCCAAGGGTTTTCCCCTGCGGTGCGCTTTATATGCGGTATTCAAATGATATACCACATCCAATCTCCTTTCTAAAGTGATCCCCGTAATCAGGCATATTGTGCCCATATTAATCAGGTTTCACTGCGTAAAGAGCTGGGCGCCCTCGCTACCCCAGGGGTAGCGGGCTGAAATGATTATACCACACCCGACAGCAGAAACAGAACAGGTGTGGAAAGGATTGAAAAGAATTGAATACCGCCCTATGTGTGTTTTATCCCTGTGGGGCCAATGTATGTTTTTTCCCCTGTGGGGTGCATTATGTGTGTTTTTTTTCCTGTGGGGGGCAATATGTGTTATTATTTTTCCTGTGGGGGGCAATATATGTGTTTTTTTCCCCTATGTGTACCAGTGTAATGACAAATTGAAATTACCACAAACAAGTGTTTAATGTGGCTCTTTATTATGCCTGCCCATACAGATAGCATCAAAATAAATGCAATCAGAGCAACCTCTCCAGCCAAGGCATCTCAGCACTTAGAAAAAAATACAATTTCTAACCAAAACACTGAGGAAAAAAAAAATAGGGATTTGCGAGTAGCATATTTGGGTTTGAGCAAGTTTCTGACATAAACCCACTGATATTTACATCTAGAGACTATTACAAGCCCCCATAATATTTACTGGAGTTGGTGTTTATGCAGTTAAATGGTTAAAATACTTTTTGTTCGTCATCTCATTTGTGCATTCTTCATTGATAAGAAAGTGATGTGTACTCTCAGCTTAGTCCACTAGAGGTCACTAATGGCACATGTTTTTGCCACTTACTAGGAATAATTTACCAGGACAGGCCTATCACAAATGTGTTTCAATATCCTGGTTAGGCCTCTAAAAGTGTATCTGGATCAATTGCAGTGAATACAATGCTGAATTCTGATTATTTACAGACATACTTTAAAAAAGTTTACTATTTTTCAGTGTGTAACTGTCCATAGTAGTTGTGTATTTATAATATCTTTTCTGTCAGGAAATAGTTCAAATGCGCACTTAAGGAAGAAATCTACATAGGAATAAATTCCTGAGCACAATGAACACGTCAAAGCGTATTTAAGAAGACTCTCATTTTCTTCCATTTCTTTCTTTAACAACATTTCCCTAAATATGTCCTAGAGGTTTGATGAAAGTCAAGTTTAAGTGTTTTAGTCCCATTATTTATGCCTTTAACATGTAAGATTATATGTGGTGCAATTGTTCCTGCCAGAGACGGATTTAGATCTTATGGGGCCCTAAGCAAGATGCCGATTTGGGGCACCCTTCCTCAAACATTCCTCAGTGCCCCCCCCCCCCCAACAATTATAGCAGACAGGTCCCCGCTTATTATGCCACCCCCAGTCAGTGTATGCTCCCCATTCCACCTCCCTACAATTATAGCAGGCGGATGGATGGTCAATTATTTCTATAGTGCACATATATGCAGCAGACTCTCCCACCTTACTGATTATAGCAGCCTAGCAGGTCCTCCATCCCTTATAATACCCATTATTACACCCCTCAGGCAGTGTGACTTTATTGATTATTTATTTTACGTCCTAGAGGATACTGGGGATCCTCTTAGTACCATGGGGTATAAACGTGTCCACTAGGAGCCATGGGCACTTGAAAAATTTGATAGTGTGGGCTGGCTCCTCCCTCTATGCCCCTCCTTACCAGACTCAGTTTACAAAATGTGCCCGGAGGAGCCGGTCACGCTTATGGAAGCTCCTGAAGAGTTTTCTACATTTATTTTTCTGTTTGTTATTTTCAGGCAGGACTGGTTGGCACCAGCCTGCCTGCTTCGTGCGACTTTGGGAGGTTGGGCCGTTCTCCCCCCTAAGGGTTAATGGTCCCGTTCCCTGCTGACAGGACACTAGCTCCTGAGGGTACTATTCGCAAGCCCCACCACGGCGAGCGAACATTCCTGCAGCATGCCGCCACTCCTAACAGAGCCAGAAGAAAGAAGAGTGGTGAGTACTAATCAGGCGTCCTGGGCCGACGGCCATTATGGCAGCACGAGGTTACAGAGATGCACGGCTTCTAACGAGGTGGATTGCGTTTCCAGACACAGTACACAACTGCATCTCAGTACACTGTACACAGTACCCAAACTGGCAAACACCGCCTTAAAGCGGATCTGCTCCATTTTAAGCACAAAAATGATCTCAGCCAGTATAAAAAAATCGGGAAGACCGTGCGCCATTGAAGGGGCGGGGCTTTACTATGAGAGGATCCAGCAGCTCACCAGTGCCATTTTCCCTCTGCAGTGGACACAGACGCTGACTGACAGGGACGCGCAGCTCCTCTGGCGTGACTCCAGATTACCTCAGCGATACCAGGGCATACTTGTCTACTTTTGAAAAAGCATTTCAGGGAGATTGTGAAAGTAACTCTTATTAGCGTTTATGTGTACTGCTACTTCTGAGAGTCGTGTCATGAAAATTACTTACATCCAATTGTAAATGAGCCCTAAAGTTAATAAGATCTACTTGTTGAAGAAAAGGCACTGATATTTTTCAGGATTTGTTTGTATATTATGTTTCACAAGAGGTTCTATATACTGTAAGTGGCCGTGAGAAACCTTATTTAAAATGCATGTAGCCATAGGGATCAAATGTGCCTTATAACCAATGCAGGGAAATGGCACTGATGATCCATTTGAATGTATGTATCTCTGATTTCTGTGCCCCCCCCCCCCCCCCCCCCCAAGAATGTAACAGATGCATAATGGGGGTAAGGTGCAATCAGGGAGATTGCTGGGCCATTCAGGGAGTGAGGGAGATTTCTGCTATTTCAGGGAGTTACCTGCAGAATGAGGGAGGGTAGGCAACTATGTACAAGGGGGTCATAGCAGGGGGGAGCGATATTAGTGTACTGTGTCCCCAGTCTGGGTACTTAGTCTGCGACCCGGCTAAGCTTGGCATTAGCGATAAGGACGCTGTGGGCTGGCTCCAAAATACTCTGTCTCCCTGGAAGGGCTCTTTGTGGGTTAATTGTGCTTTTAACCTTTCGTGTGTGTGTGTGTGTGTGTGTGTGTGTGCTGTCACATTTACATTATGTCAGGCAAAGAGTGTGTTCCTCTTCCCCAGGGAGCTCACTGATCTGTACTCAGTGTAGTGCACCTTCTCAGGCTAGCGGGGCTGAACCAGTGTGGCTGGATTCCCTCAAAGGAATGATTTCTTATATCTCTAATAAATTGTCCCAAAATGAGAAAGAGACGCAATACTTAAGACAGTCTGTGGATGAGATTATGAACAGAGATTCAGGGGATACAGTGCTGTCTCGGCGTGCTTCTGTGTTGGATAATTCTAGCAGGTCCAGCAGATGTTTCCAGGCTGTGGCCGGAGCATGGGGAGAAGGTAAAGCATTGGTTTCCTCTTACTAGGGGTTCCGGACACAGCTACACACTAAAACAGTGTGTTGATGCGCCGCCACTCTTAAGTGCAACAGCGCTATGCTTTAGGGATCATAGGCGCCAGGACTAGGTGAGGCCGCGATCCTTAGAGTTTAAGTCAACGGGGGGAGTTAGACGCTTTCCTGGCCGCCCCTCCCTGAAGTTCATGACCAGTTTCCGTGCGTCTCCCGTCCATGAACTAATGACCTCACTTCCGGCTCAGACGCTACCACGAGGGTACTTGGTATTAAATATATTTGCACCCTTATAAATTCCTTCGTTTTTTGTTCTTACACCGGACATTTAACGAGTGGAAGGAATAAAGGTGGACGGCACCTGAGGATATTGAAAGATACCTTTATATGGAAGTACCTCGCCATTTGAAGTAAGCACTCATGTGAACATTCATTTGAAATAAGGAATAAGAGCGAATGAGTACACACTGTCCAAAGTTTGGCTATATCACGTGTAGAAGGATAAAGATACCTTTATATGTTTTATTTCCGTCCATTCAATGTAAGCATACATGTAAGCAGCACTCCAAATGAACCACTGAGGTGAACCTTACAGATAGATTCACACACCATGAATATTACTTAGCCAGAGGATTTTGGGTTGATGCCTACCCTTTGTGTCTACATAAGCAGTATACTGCATATTTGATTCCGATTTGTGCTTTTTCTGCCTAAAAATCTCACGGGAAGTATGCTGACATAAGGACTTTGCTGGACAAAGAGTGACCATAGAAGGTTAAAAGATACCTTTATATGTCTCATTTCCATCTGTTTAATGTAAGCACACATGTAAGCGATACGCCATATGAACCACTGAGGTGAACCTTACGGATAAAATCACATGCCTTGGATATTGCTTAGCCGAAGGAGTCTGGGTTGCCCCCTACCTCGACCGTTTGTGTTTACATAACATTCTGAACATTTGTTTTTTGTTTTTGGTTTCTTTCTTGCATAATATCTCCCTGGAAGCGGACTTACTAAGAACTTTTCCGGTTTGAAGAGTTTTGGACTCTAACCCACACGGGTAATACATTTGTCTACCATTTATGTTCTGCGCCACCTGAGGTTTTTTCCTAATCTTCTTTGAGGTTACTCTATTAACCCATACATGCAGCTCCCTCCCTATGGTTTGGTTCCAGTAGCCTCTACAAGTAACCAGGCTATTAACCAGGGTACAGGTAAGACTACAGTAGATACGTCTATGTTACAGACTACACAAGATATTACAACAGATGATGATACAGTATATTCAAATACTCCGTACGATGATCAGTCGCAGAGTTTCAGCTCAGAGGATGTAGCTGAACTTATTGATGCAATTAAGCCTATTCTCTCTTTGGAGGAATCAGCCAAAACAGTGTCAAAATCTAAAGCACCTGTGTTTAAACGAACAAAAACAGTTAAAACTGAATTCCCAGCGTCAGAGGATCTGATGGAAATGATGGAAGAATCCTGGGCGACGCCCAGTAAAAAATGTAAGATTCAGAAAAAATGGGATTCTTATTATCCATTTCCAGCTGCGGATTGTTCAAAAAGAGAAGTTCCTCCTAAAGTAGATGCACATGTAGTGCAACTTGTGCATAAATCTGCTTTGCCATTGTCATCTACCTCACTAAATGATGTCAATGACAGAAGGGTAGATAGCTTCTTGAAAAATATATTTTCTCTCTCAGGAGCAGTGGGAAGGCCTGCTATGGCTTCAGCCTGGATGGCAAGGGCAATGGTAGAATGGGTGGAGGAACTAGAGAATGGCCTCTCCCTCCTAATAGGGAGCAGGAGTATCACCTGGGCCGTTTAAGACAAGTTGCCCAATATTTGGAAGAAGCAGCAATTGATATGGGTACGATTGCTTCTAAAGCATCAGCCTTGACAGTAGCCGCTCGTAGAGCAGTTTGGCTACGCACTTTAAATGCAGATCTAGAATCCAAGAAAGCTCTGGAAGCATTGCCTTTCATTGGTAATATATTGTTTGGGAAAAAATTGTCAGATATTCTAGAATCGGAAGCTGAATCCAAAAAAGTCAGATTTCCGGCTAGTTATAACCCTAAGAATAAGGGTTCAAAATGTCGGCCATTTCAATGGCAAGGCAAAGCAAAAGCTAAAGAGGAGTCTAAGCAACCCCAGTTCAATAGATCAGCCAGGGGTAGGAAACAATGGGCTAGTAGAAAGCCAGCTTCAAAGCCTGAACAGAAACCATCAGCCTGAAGAGACGGGCCTCCGCCTGGAGGATTCCAGGGTTGGGGGCCGACTCCTACATTTTGCACACATATGGCAACAGTTGACGACAGATGCTTGGGTGCAGAAGGTGGTATCTCTCGGCTATGGGTTCCCATTCAGGAGGCAGCCTCCTCAAAGGTTTTTTTGCACCAGCCCGTCTCGTATAGAGTCAAAGGCCAATGCCCTGCAAGAAGCAGTTCAGAAATTGCTTCAGTCGGGTGTGATTATCCCGGTACCCCCATCACAACGGGGACAGAGTTTTTACTCCAATCTATTTTTGATTCAGAAGCCAAATGGGTCATTCCGACCAATTCTCAATCTCAAAATGTTAAACAAATACATTTGGATTCCAAGGTTCCACATGGAGACGTTACGCTGTATAGTGCTGGCTATGGAACCGGGAGATTACATGGTATCTCTGGATATACAGGATGCTTACCTACATGTGCCTATAGCACGGTCTCATCAATGTTACCTCAGGTTTGCCATCCTCCAGCAACATTTTCAGTTCCAAGCCTTGCCCTTCGGGCTAGCAACAGCACCCAGGGTGTTTACCAAAATTATGGTGGTTATGGCAGCTTATCTCCGCAAGCAGGGGATAATAATATTTCCATACCTCAACGACCTTTTAATCCCAGCACATTCACAGGAATTACTTTTGAGCTATCTTCAACAGACAGTAGTTTGTCTACAAAGACACGGGTGGCTCATAAACTGGGAAAAGTCATCACAGCGGATGGTTCATTTGGGGGCCATATTGGATTCAGGTCTACAGAGAATTTTCTTACCAGAGAAAAAGATAGCCAAGGTGCTGGTTATGACTCAAGAGGCGTTGCACACTCAGACAATGTCAGTGCATGCAGCAATGCGACTGTTGTGTCTGATGGTGTCAACCTTCGACATGGTGGAATATGCACAATTCCACTCCAGACCACTACAGCACCTTATTCTGACCAAATGGAATGAAAATCATCTGACAATAAAAAAACAGATTATAAAGTTTCCGGTAAACGTAAGAAGGTCTCTAGCTTGGTGGCTACAGAGGGACCATTTAAACAAGGGGAGACCCTTTTGGATAAAATAATGGCAAGTCCTGACAACAGATGCCAGTCTTCAAGGCTGGGGAGCGGTACTCGAAAGCCTTTGGTTCCAGGGAAAATGGACCATAAGGGAAAGTCGCCTGCCAACAAATCTGTTGGAAATAAGGGCCATTTATATGGCTCTAGTTCAGGCAAAGGACAGTCTGCAAGGAAGAGCAGTCCAGATTCACTCAGGCAATGCAACAGCAGTAGCGTACCTCAATCATCAGGGAGGAACTCACAGCAAAAGATTGATGGAGGAAGTAACTACCATACTAAGGTGGGCAGGACTCCATCTTCCAGCATTGTCAGCAGTGTTTGTTCCAGGTGTACTGAACTGGGAAGCGGATTTTCTCAGTCGACACACCATTCAGGAAACCGAATGGGCTTTACACCCAGAAGTGTTTCAGACTATAGTGAACAGATGGGGTCTGCCAGAGATAGACCTCATGGCATTTCGTCTACACAACAAAGTTCCGAGGTACGGATCAAGAACAAAGGATCCCGGAGCAATCCTTGTAGACGCACTGTCAGTAAAATGGAAATTTCATCTGGCGTATCTGTTCCCTTCAATATCTCTGTTAACCAGAGTAGTGAGGAAAATAAAGCAAGCAAAGGGAGCCATAATTCTAATAGCTCCAGCTTGGCCAAGAAGGCATTGGTATACAGATCTACTAAGGATGTCCGTGGAAGCACCAATATTGCTCCCTCAACGTCCAGATCTGCTAATGCAGGGTCCTTGTTGTCACAGCCATCTGGATCGTCTGTCTTTGACGGCGTGGCTGTTGAAACCTCTATCCTAGAAGCTAGAGGATTTTCAAAACAAGTAATTCAAACTATGCTTAGAGCAAGAAAACCTTCTTCAGCTCGTATTTATCATCGAATATGGCAAGCCTATATTCATTGGTGTAGTGAAAAAAGTTTGAATCCAAGATCTTTTAAAGTATCCAGGATTTTGGATTATCTTCAAGCAGGATTGTATAAGGGGTTAAAAGTAGCTTCCTTGAGAGTTCAAGTATCAGCATTAACTGTGTGGTTTCAGCGTAAGATTGCTGACTTACAGGATGTGCGTACTTTCTTTCATGGAGTTTTACACATTCAACCTCCATTTGTTGCTCCTGCAGCTCCCTGGGATTTGAATCTAGTTCTTAAAATCCTTCAGGGACCTCCGTTAGAACCACTTAAGAGAGCAGATCTTAAATGGTTGACGGCTAAAGTGCTCTTTCTACTGGCAATGGCGTCAGCTAGAAGAGTGTCAGATTTAGGAGCACTGTCATGTAAGTCTCCTTTTCAAAGTTTTTTTCCAGATGAGGCAGTTCTCAGAACTAGATCTGGTTATCTTCCGAAGGTGGTTTCAAAGTTTCACCATAACGAAGAGATTGTAGTCCCAGCTTTTCAGGTATCAGGACTTTCTGCGGGAGAAGCGTCGCTGGACGTGGTCCGGGCGTTAAGAATCTACGTAGATCGTACTAGTGCCATCAGAAAAACAAATTCTCTCTTCATCCTCTATGGATTTCATAGAAGAGGATGGCCTGCTAGTAAACAGACGCTGGCAAGATGGCTCGAATGGTAATTTCAGAAGCTTATTCTCGTGCTGATCTCCCTACTCCGGCTAATGTCTCTGCTCACTCTACACGTAAGGTAGGTCCTTCATGGGCAGCACAACATGGTGCTTCAGCAGAACAGATTTGTAAGGCAGCCACATGGTCTTCCATTAACACTTTCATTAGACATTATGCCTTGGATACTTTACCTCTCATGACGCTGAATTCGGGCGAAAGGTTCTCCTGTCTAATCAGGAGCGTCCCCACCACTAGAACTGGCTTTGGGAATCCCAATGTTATCCTGTGGATAACCTGTGGACCCAGCCAGAGAAATATACGTTATGGTAAGAACTTACCATTGATAACGTCATTTCTCTTATGTCCACAGGTATCCACAGTGGTCCCACCCTGACGCACCTGATTTGAGGATCTTTACAATCACTAAACCTCTTCCCTCTTGCATGGAAGGGTGTGCATGTGTGTTCTTATCGCCTGAATAGGTTTCTACCTGATGCTCCTGCCTAAATTGCTGTGGAAATAACTGATTTGACTGAGTCAGTGGGCGGGATTATATGGAGAAGCCCCGATGCATACTGGGAGGCCAGAAAGCTCGTGACCGTTTGGTGCCATTTCCGCTGTCACTCCGGAATATCCCAATGTTATCCTGTGGATACCTGTGGACATAGGAGAAATCACGTTATCAACGGTAAGTTCTTACCATAACGTCTATTTGTATTACCTACCAGTAAATCCTTTTCTCATAGTCCGTAGGGGATACTGAGCACCTGCCCGGTGCTTCGTTCTTCCTGCATGGTTACTTGTTTAACTACAGTACTGTTGTTTGGTTCAGCTGTTGCTGTTCCGCTTTTCAAGTTTGGTTAGCATGGCTTTCCTCTTGTTCTGTGTGTGCTGGTTCGTAATCTCACCACTTTCCTTAGCTATACATCTCTCAAAGTATGTATGTCTCCTCGGGCACAGTTTCCTAGACTGAGTCTGGTAGGACGGGCATAGAGGGAGGAGCCAGCGGACACTATCAATTTCTTAAAGTGCCCATGGCTAGTGGACCCGTCTATTCCCCATGGTACTAAATGGATTTCCAGTATCCCCTATGGACTACGAGAAAAGGATTGACCAGTAGGTAATTAAAATCCTATTTTCAGTCCCGATTTATGCCTCTTACATTATTTGTTGTTTTTCCTCTAGTATATTACTTCCCCCTTTATTGATTGCACCATGGCCCTCATTCTGAGTTGTTCGCTCGCTAGCAGATTTTAGCAGCATTAAACACGCTAGGCCGCCGCCCTCTGGGAGTGTATCTTAGCTTAGCAGAATTGCGAACGAAAGATTAGCAGAATTGCGAATAGAAAATTCTTAGCAGTTTCTGAGTAGCTCCAGACTTACTCCTACACTGCGATCAGCTCAGCCCGTTTCGTTCCTGATTTGACGTCACAAACACGCCCTGCGTTCGGCCAGCCACTCCCCCGTTTCTCCAGACACTCCCGCGTTTTATGCTGGCACGCCTGCGTTTTTCCGCACACTCCCAGAAAACGGTTAGTTTCCACCCAGAAACACCCAGTTCCTGTCAATCACACTCCGATCACTACAACGATGAAAATTCTTTGTTCGGACGTGAGTAAATGTACTAAGTTTTGTGCTAAAATACTTAGCGCATACGCACTTTTGCCTTAATCGCTCCGTTGCAAAAATCGGCAACGAGCGATCAACTCGGAATGACCCCCCATGTCCCCTCACCTCTAATTTCTGTTATTACACCGTTACTCCATTTTAGATCACTGCTTCCCTCACTAAGGGGTACATTTACTAAGCAGTGATAACAGCGGAGAAGTGAGCCAGTGGAGAAATTTTCCCATCAACCAATGAGCAGCTCTGTATAATTTTATAGTATGCAAATTATAGATGTTACTTCAGTGCTGATTGGTTGCCATGGGCAACTTCTCCACTGGCTCACTTCTCCGCTCTTATCACTGCTTAGTAAATGTACCCCTTAATGTAGTAGGTCCCCATACCCCATTATTAAACCCTCATTTACTGACCTCGTTCTGTATGAGTGATCGAGGCTTACAACACTGTAGGACTGAAGACACAGGCATGCGCAGGAGCCGGCATCCAACAGCTGTCTAATCACTGACAGCCTGCTGGGAGTATTCAGCCAGCCCAGTGCTCTGACATTTTTGACGGAGGTCACAGTCTGCCAGAAATACCCTCCATACAGTCTAATCGGCGGGCCCCCTGAGACCCACAGGGCCCTAAACAGCCGCTTTGGTTGCCTTGTGGTATATCCTCCTCTGGTTCCTGCCCTTAACGGGACTAATGCACACCTTATTAAAATAAACAAACTTGCGTATTTCTGGTAGGTTGGCACAGCAGGGGGCATGACGTGGCATGGGTGGGTGATGGTGGGTGGGTGGGGTCATGGTGGCGCGATCACATCATTGTGGTCTGCCCCCCCTATATAATGCTAAGACTACCAGCATTGTAAAGTTGGGGAAAAGGCTACAATAACACAATTCATCATGAATTGCGTCATCGGCAACCCAAACTGCCCACTTCATTCATGAAGTGGGTGGTGCAAGGTGGACATGCGGCAGCTTGGAGAGAATGCTCTTCCTGGTGGCCGGCAGCACCACCCAAGATTCGAGAGCCTCCGGCAATTTTGGGAGACAAGACAAGTGTGAATAAACTTTGTACCTCAGATTATTTATTATTATTATTATTATTACTACTACCAGTTATTTATAGCGCACACATATTCTGCAGCTCTTTACAGAGAATATTTGGCTGTCCAGAACAGTCCCTGCCCCAGTGGAGCTGACAATCTATATTATGTACCACATGTACACACAAACACATTCACGCTAGGGTTAATTTTATTGAGCGAAAATTAACCTACCAGTATATTTTTGAATTGTGGGATGGAAACCAGAGTACCCGGAGGAAACCCACACAGGTACAGGGAGAATATACAAAATGAGAATTAAACACTAAAACGGAACTACTAAAATGAATGTACTACATTATGTCATTAGCATGCCTACCAAGTAAGCAACTGAACCACGATCCAGCCAAACATTTTATACTTCTGACCAGAACATGTCCATTTTCATGCAGCCTCACCATTTTCTATGTAGAATATACCATTTAAGACCCATGATTGTACCATGGGTATTGAGACTAGTGGGAATATCTACACTCCTAATTTATTTGATCTGTCAGAGAAGGGTACAGATCTGATAGGGGTGGGGCTTATGTTATTCACATTTACAATCATTGGAGGGTACACATCCCTATTAGTTCATCTTCTATGACATTTTATAGAGGAAAATAAGGTGAAATATGGCGCAGCAAGCAACACCTAGGTTTTCTTTAATGTTGTGTTTGGGGCTCTAGAAGAGTAGATTGCTGAGATAGCCTTGCTTCTGGGCCATGTAGCGGCTCCACCTACTGCAGTGGCAGGCTACGTTATTGGTGTACTTGTGTGAACTCCTACTGATTTCCTAGAATCAATGTCTTATGCCCTCATTTATCAAGCTATTTTTGTTCCTAAGTTTCGTTTTGAATGATATGTAGGGTTGTTCTTGATTTATTATTATATCCCCCCAACGCTGTCTTTTGTTTGCTTTTCACCTTCTCACGGAAGGTATATTGCATCCTCGTTTATCATTCTTTTACAAGTATGTTTTAGCGCTCGCAGTGCTATTTTCACTTCACCTTCTGGTGTCATCTTTAAAATACCGTTGGTCGGCGCTATGCCTTGGGACTCCGTCCTGAGGCTTCTAGCTATGCTCCCATAATGCTCCGCGGTTCCTAGGTCTCCATAGTATCATCCTGTGAGCCCATTTTGTTCTAACATTCTCCTTCCGTGTCCCCTGCAGCTCACTGCGCTGTGTATACCTGTGCGTACCCGGTGGCTGACCCTTCTGTACATGGTGACCAGGCTGGCATCGTCCGGGTGCAGAAGAAGTAAAGCAGCTCCAATCCGCTTGGAACACAACAACAAAATTGGAGCGGCATGTATTGCGCATGAGCCTGTATTTGCAGAGGACGGCACATGCACAGTAGTGAGAAGGGGATCCGGTCTGAAGATCGACACTGTCTAGGTCGACAATGTTTAGGTCCACCGCTATAGGTCGACAGAGTTGGAAGGTCGGCAAGTTTTCTAGGTCGACATGTGCTAGGTCGACAGGTCAAAAGGTCGACATGAGTTTTAAAAATAATAATCTTTTTTTGAACTTTTTCATACTTAACGATCCACGTGGGCTACGATTGGAATGGTAATCTGTGCCGAGCAAAGCGGTAGCGGAGCGAGACACCTTGCCCAAAGCATAGCGAGAGAAGCGAGCCATGCGAGGGGACACAGTGCATTAATTGGGGTTCCCGATCACTCTACGAAAAAAACGACAAAAAAACCCCTCATGTCGACCTTTAGACCTGTCGACCTAGAAACCCTGTCGACCATCCAACCCTGTCAACCTAGTGACTGTCGACCTATAGTGGTCAACCTAACATTGTCGTCCTAGACACTGTCGATCTAATGATCCACACCCGTGAGAAGACCAGCACTAAACTAGATTCATTAGCTTTGCTGGAATGTAAACAGCAACACTGACAGAGGAAATCCGCTAACACTTGCCGGGGTATAAGCTCATCTTAAATAGATGAGCAAAAAAACGAAATACCACAGTGAGTGAAAAGAGGAAATTGCACTAGACTGCAGGGTGATTGATAAATGAGGGTATTAGATTTACTCTGGTTTAAGTTAGGATTTACACCAAATATTTTGGCATTAGGCCTAAATTCAGGTCCATAAAGCCCTGCAGTGTCTTGTAAAGTCTCATATACACCCCAAATTATGCAACCTACACCCCTCCCAACTCATTTCTGTTTTTTACATTTTTGTGTCCATGCTGTGTTGGACTGGGGCACGAAGGGCCCATCGGGGGAATGCAGTGGTAGGGGCCAATGCTTAAGGAATGTGGTCAGCTACCAGAAGGACTGATGTGCATGCATGCTAATGTAACAGATTGATAACAGCAAATCACTGTAGTGAATACACCATAGTCCTGGGAAGGCAGTATAATAATAATAATAATAATTTTATTTATATAGCGCTCTTTCTCCAACAGGACTCAAGGCGCTTTACAGACATCAAAAACAATACACATAATACAGAAGATTTAAGTAATATAGCAATAGATAAGACACACAGACATTAATGAAAATCTTAAGCACACAGAAAGCATAATGCAGGATTGGTGTAGGCATTTTGGGTAATAACTTCCAAGGGTTGTGTATTCCACCCTCACAAGGTACCAAGTGCGGCAGCCATCTTGGGCGCTCAGTGTAGGATTACCCAAGGTGGAATAGTCCACCCCTAGAAGAGATGACACAAAATGGGGGTGATTTCAGAGTCCTACAGTTTAGAGTAGGGTTCCAACAAAACCACAAGGTCCATGTATTTTTCATCCCATCCACAAGTGTACCATATGAGGCAGCCATGTTGGGCGCACTTTGAAGGTTACACGGTGGGAGGTGAGCCATACATGGGCCAAGTTCATATATGGGAAAACTGATGCTTATGTAGTAGTATGATGTACCCTGCATGTAGGGCACAATGGCAAGGTGTGCAATCAGTGGAGGTTAACATTACAGGAAAAACACATGGTGGGGTGAAGCGAGCAATGGAAAAAAAAAAAAAAACACAATAGCAGGTAATTAGCGGCAGAAGTAAAATTGGGATAACATTATTTTGATCAGATCTTAGTACGGGTGGGTAGGAGAATGTGGGTGGCATACTCAGAAGCAATGGGGATGTCCCTGCTGAGCCTGGTCCTGGTGCTCTTCCCCCACAGTTCCATGTTCATCTTGATGGTTAGGCCCAGGGGCAGACTTGAAGTTCTCAGCCAGAGAGGTGGTAAGCCTGGTCTTGGTGTTCTCATGTTAGAGGCGAGGAGAGGCCACATAAAGTTCCAGAGTTTTGTGGTTGTAATGCAGTCCTTCTGTTATTTTGTTTGTTTGCCTTCTGTTTTCCTTCGGTTTAACACAGGTATAACACTGCTATTGATTTTAGCTACCACTTGATAACTAGCCACTTCATATACTAGTCACTGCAGCATCCTAATAGGCCAGGCGTCCTATGCAATACTGACTAAATAAGTCTACAAACACTTCCTTTCTGATTTACAACCCCCTCCCCCACACAGCGGTATCCGGACTCCAGGTCGACAGCAAAAAGGTCGACACACCCCAGGTCGACGCCAACTGGTCGACACACCGTGGGTCGACATGGACAAAAGGTTGACATGGACAAAAGGTCGACAGGAACAAGGTCGACATGGAAAAAGGTCGACATGAGTCCTTCACGACTTTTTTCTTTTTTTGAACCTTTTCATACTTAACGATCCACGTGGACTACGATTGGAACGGTAATTTGTGCGGAACGAAGCGAAGGCACCATGCCCGAAGCATGGCGAGCGAAGCGAGCCATGCGAGGGGACGCGGTGCACTAATTGGGGTTCCCGGTCACTCTACGAAGAAAACGACACCAAAAAAACATAAAAAAACTCATGTCGACCTTTTTCCATGTCGACCCTGTTCCCGTCGACCTTTTGCCCATGTCGACCCAAGGCGCGCCGACCAATCTGCGCCGACCCAAGGTGTGTCGACCGCTCCGCTGCCGACCCTGAGTCCCAGACCCCACACAGCAACCCTCCACCAAAAGGTGTTAATCAACTACCAAATGTGAGGATTGTAAACCACAGTCAATCACTATAAGTTTTTGCAGACTACAGATATTAATCCACTTAAAACAATTTTCAAAACATGCAAAGTAATGTGCAATGGTCTGCTGTAATTACCAAATATATCTTTAGCAAGAAAGAAACAATGGCCTGCACTCTGCTGTAATTACCAAATATATCTTTAGCAAGAAAGAAACAATGGCCTGCACTCTGCTGTAATTACCACATATATCTTTAGCAAGAAAGAAACAATGGCCTCCACTCTGCTGATAGATAATATCACAGAGATGTATGATGACACCTTCAAGTATACGGGTAGGGAGCTACAGGCCTACAAGAAGGAGCTGGTCCAGCTTAGGATGGTCTTGAATGACGTCACGGCTGTGACAGGTGGGTACTGTGTCACTCTGGCAACTCAATATGATGTGAAGTGCTGAACGTATATTACGAATAGTACTGTAGACCCAACGGAGATCATCAATCAAAAGATGGACGAGATCTTGCAGTTGAAGTGGGAGTTCAGAAGGAAGCACAACCTTACCTTAACGGCTGTGGGTAATGAATTGATCGGCTGGGCCTCATGGTTGAACCTACTCAAATGGTTTTCTGGGTTAGGAGAGTGGGCGCAAAATGTAATTTCAAATGTGGGAAAGTTCCTCCTCTGTATCCTGGGTGTCGTCATAATTATCGGTCTGATATTCAGATGTGTTCGAATTTTGACGCAGCGCAAGCACAGGACAAATTTGATGAGTCTAAGGAGCGAGGGTGTTGTAACAGCAGCAGATTTGATATATGACCCATCCGTAGAAACAGTGTTGTGATAAGGATTGTAAATGAATTTCATGGCCTGTTTCTTTCACCATTTTTTTCTGTTTTCCCCTCTATCCAGAGACATCCAACCGGAAAAGACTTCAGTATACCCAAATATATGTAAACGTATTTTTTTTATTTTTTGTATAATCTGTTTTTATTGAAAAGAGTACAGACTTGTGTCAACGTATACACCCATATGAACATGTCAACAGTAAACGGCTAAACATAGTGGCATATAGAAATGTGAACATAGTGTGGTCGCGTGGTCAAAGTTTCCAGTCTGCACAAACAATTTTGCAATAATGAACATTAGAAGAAAACTGACACAGAACTAGAAAAAGAACATAACAAAGAAAGAGGTGACCGCATCGAGAATGCTAAGAAAAGGAGGGAAGGATATGTGAACTGAACAGACGTGTTCAAACATACAGGCCCGGGGCACCTGGCCACTAGGCTCCACTCTCAGTTCATGTCATAGAGGAGGTATAGTTCTTGTATGACTCGGAGGTCTTATACTCTATCCAAGGCCACCACGTAGCAATAAACTCAGACCGTCTATCCCCGGCGGTCAGTAATATATCTTCCATATTCATGTAGTAGTCTAGTCTGGAGAACCAGGTACAACACGTAGGAGGCCTGGATGACCTCCACAGAGCGGGTATTACTGCTCGGGCGGCATTGCCAAGATGTCTTAACAGTGATGACCTATAGGTAGAAAGAGAGGTAGTGGAGTGGTTCAGTAGCCAAAAAGCCGGGTCTGAGGGGACAGGAGCTTGTATAATAATACCAGAAATGGAAATTACATCCCCCCAAAAAGATTTAATAAGGGGATAGGTCCACCAAATGTGCAACAAAGAGCCTAGGTCTTTATGACATCTCCAGCAGGTAGGTGAGACAGATGGGGAAAAAGCGTGGAGGAGGGTAGGGTGCCTGTACCATCTCATCAGAATCTTATATTGTGTTTCTCTGATCTGTATGCATATAGAGCTCCTATGGGCTTTAAGGAAGATAGAGTCCCACTCCCTGTCTGAGAGTGAGATATTTAGGTCTCATTCCCATTTTCGGGTGAAAAGAGGGGGGGTCAAGGAGTCGAATGAACTTAGAAGTCTATACAGGGTGGATACCGTGTGCACGGGGTTCAGGGGCGCAACACACATCTTTTCAAATGGGGTCAGCTCACGAGATGCTTGCCGGTATATATTATCCGTATATAGTAAGTGTCGAACCTGCAAGAACTACCAGAAGTCAACCTGCGGAATCTCCCATTTTGTCCTAATATCTGAAAATTGCTTGACCCCTGATGGTTGAACTAGCTGACCTACTCTAAAAAGTCCCTCCAGCGCCCAGTTTCGGTAATAACCCAGGGAGAGCCCAGGTGGGAAAGCTGGGTTGCTCAAAAAAGAAGTAAGGGGGCCAAATACCGAGGAAAGGGCCGGTCGTCGCCTTATTCCCTTCCATAAGGAGAGCGTAGGGGAGACAGTCGGGTGAGGGAGCGGAAGTTTGGGTAAGGTTGGGAGCCAAGGAAAAATTTCAGGGTACATCTGGACACATAGGCCCTCTAAGGCCACCCACTGTCTCGCCTCTCGACTCCTGGTCCAGTCCAAGACCCTGATCAGGAGGATTGCGTGATAATAGGTTTTAATATCTGGGAGTAGAAACCCACCTTTTTTAGGCGGGCGAGTCAGAATGGTTCTACCAATTCTGGACCTCTTACGTCGCCAAATAAATTGTTGGATTAAGGATCTTATGGTCTGGAACCAGGAGTCCGGGATCCGAATCGGCACGGTCTGGAGGAGATAGAGCAATTTCGGTAGTGTGTTCATTTTTACAACGTTGATTCTGCCTAGCCATGAAAGATTGTGGTGTTGCCATCTGCAGTAGTCGTTTCTAATGGCCCGGAGAATAGGGAGGAAGTTTAGGGACATCAGTCGCGATAAGTCGCTAGAAAGTTGGACTCCTAGATACGTAATGTGGGAGTCTCTCCATATAAATGGGAAAGTGGATTTCAAAACAGTTAAAGTCGTTGGAGGGATTGAGATATGGAGGGCATAGGATTTGGACGTGTTGACTTTAAAACCTGAGAGTGAGCTGAAATTGTCCAGCTCACCCATCAGGTGGGGGAGTGAGTGGGTGGGTTGTGTGACAACTGACAACAGGTCATCCACAAACAGGGCAAGTTTATATTCCATGTTACCTACTTGAAGCCCCTTAATACAGTCATTCGCTCTAATAGCTCTGGCCAAGGCTTCGATACATAGAACGAAGATCAAGGGGGACAAGGGACAGCCCTGTCTCGTTCCATTGCTTATAGAGAAATTATCAGAAAGGATCCCATTAACCCGCACTCTAGCCGATGGCTGCGTATAGAGTGATAATATTCTATGGAGAGCTTGTGGACCCAGCCCAATGTGCTCCAGCACCGCCCTCATGAAGTCCCAATTGACTCTATCGAAGGCCTTTTCGGCATCTGTAGACAGCAGGACAGAAGATGTCCCGCTGCTAGAGGCCAGATGTATAAGGTTAAGGATCTTTGTCGTATTATCCTTTGCTTCCCGGCCCGGAACAAAGCCCACCTGGTCACTGTGAATGAGTGATGGGAGAAACTCGTTCAATCTCAGAGCCATCAATTTCGCAAAGAGTTTGAGATCCACGTTAAGCAGAGAAATGGGCCTGTATCTGGAACACACTGAGGGGTCCTTCCCCTGTTTAGGAATCACAGTGATCTGAGCCTCTAGAGACTGAAGTGAGAAGTGTGTATTTGCAGAGATGGAGTTAAAGGCCTGTAACAATCTGGGGGCTAGAGTCTCCTTAAATGTCTTATAATAGGTGGCTGTAAAACCGTCCGGGCCTGGGCTTTTACGTAGAGGTGTGGAGGAGATGACCTGTTCTACTTCAGTTAGGGTGAAGGGGGCTTCTAGGGAGTCACGGGCGGAGAGTGGCAACTGGGGAAACGCCACCTTAGCTAAGTATTCCCTGGATCTCAACATATTAGAAAGGGGATCATGGGCCGGAGAAGGGTCACCTAAGTTATATAAGGTGGTATAGTAGTTTTTAAAACTCTCCGCTATCTCCGGTGACTTAAAGCAAACGGAGCCCGCACCATTTTTCATGGAGGGAATAAAAAAGGGCCATTCTCTGGGATCTAAGTGCCTGTGCTAGCAAGCGTCCTGGCTTATTTCCCCATTTATAGTATTTGCTGTTGCATTTACGGAGAGAGGCTTGGATTTTATTATTGAGGGTTGTCCGGAGGTGCGTCTGGGCTTCGGACAACTCTGCCAAGTCGAGGTAGACAGGGAAGATTTATGGCGGGCCTCTAGAGAATGTATTTTGTGCAACAAAGAGGAGATTAAGGCCTGTCTATTCTTCTTCACGAAGGAGCCCAATTGGATCAATTTACCTCTTATGACACATTTGTGGGCCTCCCAGACAGTGATTTCGGATAGATCCCCCGTATCGTTGATATCAAAGTACTCTGATAACGCCTTGTCTAGTTCTGATTTGCAATACTCATCATGTAAGAGGGATTCATTAAGGCGCCAGGTCCAAGGGCCAGGGGTCGGGAGGGGGCAGCGAAAGATAGGAATACCGGGGCATGGTCCGACCAAGTAATGGAGCCAATGGAGGCGTCCACTAATAGGGGGAGGTGTCTATGGCTCAAAAACAAATAGTCTAGTCGTGAATAGACCTGATGTGGGTGTGAGAAGAATGAGAAATCTCTGTCAGCGGGGTGTGTGACTCTCCAGGAGTCGGCTAATTGAAGTTCATGAAAGACCTTCCTAACTTGTCTATGTTTTTGTGCAGAGAATTTAGGGGTTGGCGTGGACGTGTCAATGGTGGGGTCCATGGACCAGTTTAAGTCACCTCCCAAAACAACAATACCTGTCATAAGGGCATCTAGTCGGGGGATTTGGGACCGGAGGAAGGACAGTTGGCCCTGGTTTGGAGCATAGATGGCTATGAGAGTGTACGCCTGGGAAAATATATTGCATTGGACCACCAGCAATCTCCCTGGAACTAATTTATGGTCAGAGACATCAGTAACTTGTAAAGCTTTAGAGAAAAGTATAGCAACCCCTTTAGACTTACTTTCGGGGTTATTGGAGTAGAAAGCGAGGGGAAAGCTATGACTTATTAACGTGGGCCTGCGAGCAGAAATCCTGAAGTGCGTCTCCTGAATCAGGGTCACATCCACCCCATCTAATCGCAGTGTCCGAAATAAATGGGACCTCTTTTCAGGGATGTTAAGACCCTTAGCGTTAATTGAGGCAAATTTAAGAGTACCCGGGGCAGACATCATGTCGTGTCACAGCACAGGATAGCAAGAGACTCGGATCGGTCACCAAAATAAAATAAAAAACAATACAGAAGAAAGAGAAAGGAAGAAGAGTAAGACACAGAGAATAGGAACATCATAAACAAATAAACACCCGCAATGGGAAAGCAGGTAAGTACATATACCAGCTTCCCCATAGGGCACAGCGGCCGTGTGCGGGACTGGGGCAAGGGAGTCACCCCCAAAGGCACTATATATAGTATAAGCTTTTTAAAACCATGCAAACATTGGTAAGAATCGGCAGCAACATCTAATTAATTACTATTATAGTCACAAAACTCAACTACAGGTCTGTTGGCAAAACCGGGGGGACACGGTGAAGTGGGGCAGTAGTAGTGCGGGGTCATACAGATCGTGTCGCACCTGGCGTGCCACAGCCGGAACGTGCAAGCCTCCTGCTTAAAGCAAGGAAGTCTGGATTACAGGGCAGTGACGAACAATTTCTTCAGGTAGTGGAAGGGTCCTGGCACGCGGGCAGGGATTTTGAAGCTTTCTTCTGAGAGTTAGTTACAACTTGCCATGGCACTCCATTCCCTGCAGGTTGGGGTGGGTGTAGATCCGGGAGAGCGAAGTCCCAATCCGGGATCTTCAGAGGTGGGAGACCGAGGGCGGAGCAGAAAGTGGGGAGATCGGAGGGAGTAAATAGGGTGTGTATCTTCCCCGAAGCAGATACCTGTAGGCTGAAAGGGAAACCCCACCGGTATTTCAGTTGTCGCTTGCGTTGTTCCTCTGTAAGGGGGCGGAGGATCTTTCTTTGTTGAAGCGTATGCCAGGAGAGATCCTGGAAGATGGAGATTGGATCACCATTAAAGTCCAGGTCATCTATGCGGCGCACTTTGCTCATAATTTCCTCTTTCTGAGCGTAGTAGTGCAATCGACATATAACATCCCGGGGCCGGTCAGAGGGGAGCCCCCTTGGTTTGATGGCGCGGGGAGCCCTGTCAAAGACTATGGCGGGGGCCAGGTCTTCATCCAAAACTGTGTGGAATATTTTCGTCAGTGCATCAACGAGGCCTGTCTGGGGGACATCTTCTGGGATACCCCTCACCCGAACATTGTTCCTCCTACCTCTGTTGTCCAAATCCAACACACGAGTCCGCAACAACCGGATTTCCTCAGATTGAGCTTTAATGACATCCGTTAGTGACCCCAGAAAGGCATCTGCAGAGTCACGATGATCTTCTAATGTGGACACTCTATCTGAAAGCTGCGAGATATCATGTTTGATAGATGCCAGCTCTCTACGCATGGTGTCTTGGAGGTCCTGTTTAGTTGGGAGTGTTTTCATAAATTGCAGGATGTCTTGAAGAGCCGTGTCACTGTGGACGTGTGGGGCAGGTTGCTCCATCGCTAATGGGGAGGGAGGAGAGGCGGACTGACAAGAGGAAGGGCTTGCGGGGGAATGACCTCCAGAGAGCGCAGCGGGAGTGGTGTGTAGGAACGCTCTCATTCCCGGCTGGGACACGGTCTCTCTAGGTTGTGTCGTATTACTTTTCTTTCTCCCGGATCTGACCATGCTTAAAGGAGGACAGGTGGTTAAATGCTAGCATGTGTTGGCGCTGCCATACGTTGGCGCTGCCATACGTTGGCGCTGCTCAGTACGCCGCAAAGTGCCTACAGCATGGTGACTCCCGGTGGAATGGCACTAGTACGCCATTAATTAATATCAGCCATGAAGATAATGAAACTCACAGTGGGCATCGGTTTCTGCCTCCCCAGGGAGGAGAGGGCGGGTGCTGGGCATCCGCGTCGCCGGCTCCCACGATACGACCTGAGACAATTTGCAAAATCTATCAGGCAGGTATAGGACAGGAAAATCCAGCTATCAGTCCATGTAGTTATGTAGAAGAGCCACTAGGGGGGGGCTCCAACTCAGCACATAAACGTCATAAGGCAAATCCACTGTGCGATGGAAATAGAACCTGCAGTAAATATTAAATGCACATGAGCTGTACCCTGGTCAGTGGTGGAACATATGATACATAGCCCTGTTATCGCCCTGTCCCAGACGGTGAAGCAGGTAGAGATGGTGTAGATGGGGCAATTTGTTTCAAGAGTGCACTGACACCAGTGGGCTAAATAGGGTGCATGATCTTAGAGAAATAGCTGTATGAAAGGCTCCCATCAGCCGATGGTCTAAGGAGAGGGCCAGCTGGTTTTCAGGTCTGCAGCAGCTGGGGGGCATGCATGTGGAGGCAGGCACCCATAGGTGTACGTTCGGGGCCCGCCGTGGCCGCGTTCTGATCCCGGAACTCACGGCCGGATCTCCTCTCAACTTTAGCCCCCAGCCTCAGCACAGGGTGGGCGGAGGCCGCGGCCGCCCGGTGACAGAGAGAGCCGCCCGATCCGCCAATGCCGCGCGGGAAGCGGCCGTGGGCTTACTACAGCGGGGGGCAGAGGTGTCGTAAACACTGCAGGGCCACCGGGCAATAAGGATCAAGCAGGCAAGGGGGACTCACCAGCCACCCGGAGCCACCACCTCCGCCAGGCTCGCAGGGCCTTCACCTCCGCCGCAGGGTCTCAGGGGAGATGGCCGGAAGGTCCGCCGTGACTCCCGTCGCATGAGCAGGCGTCTCCACCTCCGTCCTCCGCTGCTCGTCACAGGTGCAGAAGCCTCCACACCCGATCTCCGTTGCGGGGATGTGACGCTCAGCCGAGTCCGGAGGGAAGCCTCCACTACAGTCCCCGGCTCCACAGGGAGGGGTAGGCCACAACCCGCAAGGACCTTTAAAAGGGTCCCCCGGCTCTGCAGCCACAACCCCTCGATCAGACAGGTGGAGGGTCGATACTAGGAGACAGTGGGGTCAGTGGGAGCCCCTAATTGTATGTAATTCCTGCTGAATAGAGTAAGGCTGGCAGGAGCTCCTGGAGAACACGTCCTCACAGCTTGCTGGCCAAACCACGCCCCCCGTAAACGTATTTTTATATGTCTTACCCTCATCTCTGCAATCTTCAGTTAATAACACACATAGCCAGTAAATGTTATCCACACATAATAGCATACACATACATCTCCCCACATGTATCATCAGATAAATGTGCTCCCCATTTGTTGGTATAAGAAGCCGGAAAGGTGAGGGCTAATGGCCTTTGCCTAAAGAAAGAGCTCGGTAATGTTTGTTTGCCCATGTACAGACCCTTAATAAGGGATGAGAAGGATTAAATGTATACTTCGCAGTACCTCGAAGCTTACTTAGAACATATACGGCACAATGATACATGCCCCTCAGACATTAATTCATACATACATGCTTTTTCTTATCCCACTAGGCTATACATTTCCCACCTACAACTCTTCCCCTGTTACCCAAAAACTTTGTACATATTGTAAATGTAATATTTTCAGTATTATTGGTTAGGTGTGGCAGTTATTGTTTACTGCCAAAGGGTGGACTGTCGAAGTCGAAAATATTATACCCACATGCATCACGTGCAAAACACCACACAGTGTCCCTCCGTGCGTGTACTTGTTCTGCCGTGCGTACGCATACCTGCACGTCGTGTACATTGGCTCACGAAGTCCAGCTTATTAGCGCGTGGTATGAGTAAATACAGTAGCATACGCATTCGCATGGAAAAGCCACAAAGACAGATCTGATATTTAATCCACATAGTGCATAATTTACACATAGCCTACACGCACCACACCAGTAAGTTACATTTGCTTCAGAGGTATAACAACAGAGGGATCCAACTTTACAGGATATGAGGGGACAGAATTAGGTTAGGATGTGGTGTTTGGTATCCAGCTGTACAGTATTTCAAGGGCAATATTACGATGGTAATTTGCAGAATGTAGCACATATTTACTGTACTCCTGATATTCGGCGGGAACCGAGTGGAGGACACCTGCAAGTGCACCTGGACCAGGCATCGCCCACCTATTCAAACCGACCTATGACCCCTCATGTACTGTAAATGACCAGCCCTTTGACCTATGAAAGAAGAGATTACAGATTCCTTTGTACTATGTTTTGGACTATTGTATAAAAGCCAAGCCTCCTAGCCGGTCCCAGTCTAATTCTCTGAAGGTCATCTTTCCAGATTGACTGAGGACCAGATCCGGGTGGCGCAGGCGAACAAACGTATGTATCCATTAGTTGTAGCTTTTCTCTTATATTGTTGTATTACCGTTGTACCCCCTTTTAAGTAAATAGTTGCTGCTGCGTTGGACCACAACATAACATATACAATTGGTGTAGCATTCCTTTCCTGTTAGGGGTTTTAAAGTGTATTCAGCCGCACGTGTAGCAACTTTGTGCTTACAGCGTGACGGCGTGCTTACGCAACATGTACGCATTTCATAGAGGTTTATCACACACACGCTTAGCGGTCGCAGCGGCCTGAACATTTCTGTATTTAGGTATTGCTTTTCCTGTAAGTTAAACGAACTTAACAGCTATAAATGAGTCCATGACACAGTATCAAATGACTTCTCAGAATCAAGGCTGAGAAGCATGTCAGGAGGTTTGTTCTATAGAGAAGTCACCATAACTGCAGTGGACTCCCCTAACAGAAAACCTATTGTGTGTAAAACCAAGCTGGTGTGAAGTGAGAATACGGGGCCTGAATGGCCTGGAGGCGGCTCGCCATGATTTTAGAAAACAATTTAAAATCCTGGTTTAGGAACATAATAGGCCTGTAACAGGATACTAGCTTGGGGTCTATACCAGGTTTGGGCAGCAAGACTGTATGGGCAGCTGTAAAATTTGGAAAGGGTATTTGGTATTAATGAATCCTATTAAAAAGAGATGTAAGGATTGGAACAACATGGGGTTTCAGAATTTTTAAATACTCTCCAGAGAATCCATCAGGGTAGGGGAATTGTTAATAGGAAGCTGAGAAATTACCACAGACACCTCCAACTACTCTACAGTATATCTGAATTAAGATATTGATGTTGGGCTGGGGAGAGTTTAGGTACATTAGCCTCTTAGAGCAATCTATTATGTAACTGGGAGTTTATTAGGTAAAGCCGTATATATAAAGACATAATAGAATGTACAGTCTGGTGAGTGGATCACGTATGCCTGCTAGATGATGTTCCTTATTTTAAGATTCTTAAAAGCAGCATTCTACCATCACTATACTTCACTGTAAACATGGGGTGAGAGTTCTGAGCTATGGGCACTGATACATTTGGGTAGCATAATTCTTTGAAGTTTGGCCAAAAACTTCTTGGATACATCGAACAAACAAAATATTTTACCCAGTTTAACAAAAACCATGAGTATGAACTACTCTAGAAATCATTTTACAAGACTAATTTTGAGTAATGGCTTCTTTTGTGCCACCTTCCCATACAGACCAGTGATACGGTGCACTGGTACTCTTTCACTTCTTCCAGGGGATTGTTATTCTCTGCGGTGCTTCTCACAGATCTCCTTTCTGTTTGCATAGAGTTTTAAGAGGTGAGCTTTACTAGGCAGCGTATGGGTGGTTTGGGTGTGGTATATTTTGTTGACATTTATAATGTGATAAACATGGTAGTAATGTCGACCTGCTCACAATGTTGACATTGACGCTGATGAAATGTCAACATGCTTAAAACAAAAATTTAGGATTTTAATTACCTACCAGCTCCGACACACGTCTTGCTGAAGCCAAGGCTAACAGTGTGACGGTCTTCCACGTGAGATATTTTACGTCCACCTCCTGTAACGGTTCAATCCAGTCCGATTGGAGGAACTGCAGCACCAAATTGAGATCCCAAGGTGTCGTGGAATGCACAAAGGGAGGTTGGATGTGCAGAACACCTTTCAAGAACGTCTGGACTTCAGGGAGAGAAGCCAATTGTTTTTGAAAGAAAATGGACAAAGGCCGAAATCTGGACTTTTATGGAGCCCAGACGTAGGCCCACATCCACACCTGCCTGCAGAAAAAGCAGGAAATGTCCCAGATGAAATTCCACCGCAGAATAATTTCTGCTCTCACACCAAGAGACGTATTTCTTCCAAATACGGTGGTAATGTTTAGACGTTACCCCCTTCCTGGCTTGGATCATAGTCGGGATAACCTTGTTAGGGATCCCTCTTCTGGCTAGAATTAGCCGTTCAACTTCCATGCCGTCAAACCGTCACATTGTCCGACTGGACCTGAATGGCCCGATCTTGAAGAAGATGTGAGGCCTGCAGAAGGGTGTTGTATATGGCCCTGAGTTCCAGAATGTTGATTGGAATGATGACTTCCTGACTTGACCATCTTCCCTGAAACTGCACCCCCTGGATGACAGCCCCCAACCTCTGAGGCTTGCGTCTGTGGTTAACAGAATCCAGTTCTGAATTCCGAACCTCAGACCCTCGACGAGGTGAGAAGTCTGTTGCCACCACAGAAGGGAGATCCTGGCTTTTGGCGACAGACGGCTCCTCTGGGGCATGTGAAAATGCGATCCGGACCATTTGTCCAACAGATCGAGCTGGACATGAAACCTTCCGTATTGAAGCGCCTCGTAAGAGGCCACCATTTTCCCCAGAAGCTGAATGTATAGATGCACCGATATCTGGGTTGGCTTCAGGACATCCCGAACCATCGACTGCAATACCAATGCCTTTTCCAACGGAAGGAACACCTTCTGCGACTCCGTGTCTAGTATCATTCCCAGGAATGGAAGCCTCCGTGTTGGCTCTAGGTGAGATTTTGGAAGGTTCAGAATCCGCCCGTGATCCTGGAGAAGTTTGGTTGAGAGACCAATGCTGTCCAGCAACCTCTCCATGGATGGAGCCTTTATCAGAAGATCGTCCAGGTACGGAATTATATTCACTCCCTGTTTGCGGATTAGACACATTATCTCTGCCATCACTTTGGTGAACACCCTCGGTGTCATGGAGAGACCAAATGGCAGGGCCTGGAACTGGTAGTGACAGTCCTGCAGTGCAAACCGTAGATAAGCCTGATGAGGCGGCCAGATCGGAATGTGGAGGTACGCATCCTTGATATCCAAAGACACTAGGAATTTCCCGTCCTCCAGATCACCGCTCTCAGAGACTCCATCTTGAACTTGAATACTCTTAAGAATGGGTTCAAGGACTTGAGGTTCAGAATCGGCCGCACCGAACAGTCTGGTTTCGGTACTACAAACAAGTTGGAATAGTAACCCTTGTTTTGCAGATGAGGTGGAATTGGAACTATGACTTGAGTCTGTACCAGTTTTTGGATGGCATGCTGTAAAGTTATATTTGCCTCTTGTGAAATGATTTGAAGCCTGATTTGAAGAATTTGTGAGGTGGGAGCTCTTGGAACTCCAGTCTGTAGCCCTGGGAAATAAGATCTATGACCCAGGGATCCCGGCACGAACTTGAACAGATGTGACTGAAGAATCTTAGTCGAGCTCCCACCTGATAGCCTTCCAGGCATCACGGTCCACCATCATGCTGAAGGTTTTGAGGAAGCAGAGCCTGAGCTCTGTTCCTGAGCACCTGCAGTTGCTGGTTTGCGTGGTTTGCCTCTTGCGCCTCTGGAGGCCGTAGAAGCACCTTTGGATTTGCCCTTAAACTTGGCCGTCCGAAAGGTCTGTAAATTTGAAGCTGAATAGGATTTCCTGGCTGATGGAGCTGCAGAAGTAAGATACATAGACTTACCTGCAGTAGCTTTGGAGATCCATTTCTCTAGTTCATCTCCAAACAAGGCCTCTTCTGTGAATGGTAGGCCTTCCACGCCTTTCCTGGAGTCCGCATCAGCAGTTCACTGGCGTAGCCACAAGCCCCTGCGTACTGACACTGCCATAGCAGTGGTGCGTACATTAAGTAAGCCTCTCTCTTTTATGGCTTCCACCATAAAGTTTGCAGACTCCTGTATATGCTGCAGGAGTAAAACATCCCCCCTAGACAAGGAATCTAACCCCTCAATTAGATTACCTGACCATTTAGCAATGGCTTTTGAGATCCACGCACATGCAATAGTGGGTCTCTAGGCCACCCCCGCAGCTGTGTACAATGATTTGAGTGTAGTCTCAATTTTACGATCAGCCATGTCTTTTAGGGAGGCTGCACCAGGGACAGAATATACAATTTTTCATGAAAGCCTAGAGATTGATGCGTCCACTATCGGTGGATTTTCCCATTTTTTCCTATCCTCCAGAGGAAAAAGGAAAAGATGAGAGCAACCATTTAGGGATCTGAAACTTCTTATCAGTATTAACCCACAGTTCTTCAAACAGGGTATTCAATTCCTCTGACACAGGAAAAGTGACTGAGAACTTCTTTTTTACATTAAAATAAGATTCCTCACACTCCTCTGACACCTTATCAGGAATTTGCAGAACATCTCCGATAGCCTCTATAAAAGCCTCTATTCCCTGTGACAGAGTAGCATCCCCCCCTCCAAATCCACCTCATCCTCCTCCATGTCTTACCCGTCAGCCTCAGACTGCAAGATATGGGCCAGAGACCGTTTTTGCCGACAAATGGTAGGGGATTGAGATGCTGGTGTGGGGACTGAGTCTCTATTCATAAACTCATCCACAGTCTGTCTTAAGTATTGAGTCTCTTCCTCATTGCGGGATAATTTCGTAGAAATATTGGCGATCATTCCTTTAATGGAATTAACCCACTCCGGTTCAGCCCCGCTATTCTGGGAAGGTGCACAGCCCTGAGTACCCAGTAGTGAGCCCCCTGGTGAAGAGGAACACTCCGCTATACAAGAAACACACTCTTTGCCTGACATAGGGGGTAATTCCGAGTTGATCGCAGCAGGAACCCTGTTAGCAGCTGGGCAAAACCATGTGGATAATGTAACATGCTACATAATAAAGGTTAACACTGCTCCTCTCCTCTATGGGGGGAATTCAAGTGTTTAGCGCCGGCGGCAATTAGTTGCTGGCATTACTGTTATTTTGTGCTATCATTTTGACAGGCTGGCAACTAGTGTATAATAATTGAGAACAATATGGTGATCCTGTCTTTATATATTAATGAACTGTACATGTGATAGGAGAACCTGGTACTGGCTAAAACTCAGGGGTCTATTCATGAAGCAGTGAAAAGGGTGGAGAAGTGAGCCAGAGGAGAAGTTGCCCATGGCAACCAATCAGCATTGAATTAACATTTATAATTTGCATACTATGCAATTGTATGGAGCAGCTGATTGGTTGCCATGGCAACCTCTCCACAGGCTCACTTCTCCACTCTTTTCACTGCTTCATGAATAGACTCCTTAACAGTGGCAAACGCAGGATTTCCATGGGGGGTTTCCATACATGTATGTCACTCCATGGAGATTTTATATATATATTTCGACAGATAGATGTGGCAGCGTGTGAGACATGTTCGTTCTCAGATGCAGACGCTGATACCATTAGGTTTAAGGAAGATTTGGCCACGGCTGGTGGCATAGTGTTATGCACACCAGTGCCAGCAGGAATGTACTGGTGTCTGAACGGTGAGGGATGCAAAACAAATGAACTCACAGACAGACTGGGAAATATGACATTACATACACAGAAGGTGATAGGGTAACAAAATAAACACAAAGTGAACAGAGAAGCTCAAAGGCTAAGAAACTGGGTGTCTCCCTAGTATTAGGAATGCTCAGATGGAAAGAAGCAAGATGTAGTGATTTAATACGTAGAGAACCCGAAATGCTGTTGCTAAGGGCAACAGCAAAACCCTAAAGGGTTACCAACGGGTGTGGCAGTAAACTCCTTGGTCAGAGATGGAATAATAGACACAAGGAGAGTCTCCACAATCCTAGTCCTCACTTGCAGTGCACTGGTTCAGCTTACTGCCACTAAACTGACACCTGAACACCTTGCACAGTGAGAAAGGATTTTGGCAGGCAAGTCTGAGAATACAGCCGCAAACTTGCTAGGTTCACAGAGTAGCAAAAGAACCCCAGCAGGTTAAACGACTGACTCCAGTCTTACTGCTAGGTCTGGATTGGCAGAGTGTAATACCAAATCCCAAGGCCTATTTGCAGTAAGCAACAAACAAATACAAAGTTACACAGTACTAGCTAGCTTTCAGGAACTGACTAACCAACAAAGATTCAGCAGCATCTGCCTAACCTGAGAAGAGGGTTTATATAGCAGGTGCTGTCCACGCCCCACTCAGACCTCACAGACTGTGAGCACAAAAACCAGCACCGGATCCCCTGCCGTGCACAGAGCCTGTAACCACTGCACAGCAAAATACCCGAACCGGAGTATCAGCTACGCTCAGGTTACTCCGCTAGCACTTGTCTCCCGGTTGCCATGACGACGTGGCAGCACAGAGCAGGAGACCCTAACAGTACCCCCCCTCTGACGAGGGGTCAAAGAACCCCTACCACCGGGTTTATCGGGGAACTGCGAGAAGAAAGAGCGTAACAGTCTGGGGGCATGAAGATCACAACTGCGCACCCACGACCGCTCCTCCAGGCCATACCCCTTCCAGTGCACCAAAAATGACAGCCGACCCCGAACCATCTTGGAGTCAAGAATCCTTTCAACAACAAACTCCCTCTGGCCACGTATCAGAAGAGAGGAAGGTCTTCCACTGGAAGAAGGATTACTAATCGCCCGTTTTAAAAGGGAACAATGAAATGTTTTATTGATACCCAAAGAACGGGGTAGATCTAACTGAAATGCCACCGGATTGATAACCCTAGTGATCTTATAAGGACCGATGAACCGGGGGCCTAACTTATGAGATGGCTGTCTCAACTTCAAATTCTTAGTAGACAACCAGACGAAGTCTCCTAATTTGAAGCTGCAGGGTCTTTTCCGCTTATCAAAAACCCTTTTGGTCACTAATGACACAGACACAAGGGCTTTCTTCACTTTCCTCCAAATACCTCTAAGGACCGAAACCACAGAGGAACCACCAGGCGTGGAGTCCAGGGGGTCAAAAGAATTGGCCTTAGGATGATGCCCATACACACAAAGGAAGGGAGAGATCCCTGTAGCAGAGTGAGCCGCGTTGTTATAGGCAAACTCCGCCATGGACAGATGAGCAACCCAGTCAGTCTGACACTTGGAGACATAACACCTGAGGAACTGCTCCAAGGACTGGTTCACCCTTTCAGTCTGCCCATTAGACTGCGGATGGTAGCCTGACGACAAGCTGACAGAAATCTGGAGATCGGAACAAAATGCCCTCCAGAATTTGGCCACAAACTGGGATCCGCGGTCAGAGACCACATCAAGTGGCAACCCCGTGGAGGCGCACAACATGCAGCATAAATAATTCAGACAGGCGTCTGGCCGATGGCAGCCCAATTAATGGAACGAAGTGCGCCATCTTCGAAAACCTGTCAACGACAACCCAGATGGCTGTCATCCCCGAGGATTTGGGCAAGTCCACCACAAAATCCATTGAAATGTGGGTCCATGGCTTAGATGGAATAGAGAGTGGATGTAATGGGCCAACAGGAACCCCTCTAGGAGTCTTATTTCGGGCACAGATGTCACATGCCCGAACCCACTGATCCACATCCCAAGCCACCGAGGGCCACCACACCGCCCTAGATAGCAACTCCCGAGTTCTGGCAATACCCGGGTGACCTGCCGACTTCTTGGCATGGAATTCCAGGAACACTCGCTGTCTTAACCTAGGAGGCACAAACAAAAGACCTACCGGAAGGTCTGGAGGAGCCTGCTCCTGTGCTCTAAGGACTAATGACAAGAGGTCCTGGGTAATGCCCACTTTAATACATGATGGGGACACAATGGGCAATGGCTCCTTGGTGGTCTCCTGGATTGGAGCAAAACTCTGCGAGAGCGCATCAGCCTTGATGTTTTTTGACCCAGGGCGATATGTTATCAAAAAATTAAAGCGAGCAAAAAACAAAGCCCATCGTGCCTGCCTGGCATTGAGGCGCTTCGCTGACTCTAAATATGCCAAATTCTTATGATCGGTGAGAATTGAGACCACAAACTTAGCCCCCTCAAGCCAGTGTCTCCACTCCTCGAGTGCATCCTTAATAGCCAACAATTCCCGGTTACCCACGTCATAATTCATCTCGGCAGGCGAAAATTTACGGGAAAAGTAAGCACAGGGATGAAGGCGATTATCAGACACCCCCATCTGAGAGAGCACTGCCCCAATACCCATCTCAGAGGCATCCACCTCCACCACAAAAGGACGCTCTGGATCTGGGTGTCGCAGCACCTTGGCCGAGACAAATGCCCTTTTGAGATGGGCAAAAGCCGCTTTGGCCTCACAAGACCAGTGAGCAACATCCGCCCCTTTCTTAGTGAGTGCCACCAAGGGCGCCACTATAGACGAAAATCCAGCGATAAATCGTCGATAAAAATTCTCAAAGCCCAGAAAACGCTGAAGCGCCTTCAAACTAGTGGGCTGCACCCAATCCAGGACTGCCTGTACCTTGGAACCCTCCATTTGGAAACCTTCTGGGGAGATAATATATCCTAGAAATGCGATTTGCTGAACTTCAAATTCGCACTTCTCCAGCTTCGCCCAAAGCCGGTGGTCTTTGAGTTTCTGGAGGACTAAGCGTACATGCACCCGATGTTCCTCCAGGGAATGGGAGAAGATTAGGATGTCATCTAAGTATACAACTAAGAATCTATACAAATATTCCCTGAGCACATCGTTCATGAAGTCCTGGAAGACTGCCGGGGCATTACAGAGCCCAAAAGGCATCACCAAATATTCATAATGCCCTGAGTGGGTATTAAAGGCAGTCTTCCATTCATCCCCCTCTCTTATTCGGATTAGATTGTACGCACCGCGTAGGTCAATCTTAGAAAAAATGGTGGCAGTACGAAGCTGGTCAAACAAGACCGAAATGAGAGGCAGTGGGTATGAGTTTTTAATCGTGATACGGTTCAATTCCCTGAAGTCGATGCAGGGTCGCAACGAACCGTCCTTTTTACCCACGAAGAAGAACCCCGACCCAACTGGAGACTGTGAAGGTCTGATAAATCCCTTAGCCAAGTTCTCCTGAATGTACTCTGCCATAGCCTGAGTCTCAGGACGTGACAGGGAGTACAACCTGCTCTTGGGAAGCTTAGCATTCGGCAACAAATCATTGGCACAGTCATAGGGGCGATGGGGAGGTAGTACCTCTGCAACTCTTTTGGAGAACACGTCCGCAAAATCTGCATAACATCCTGGCAATCCTGGCAAACTTAGCTGCGAAAGCCTGACTGGAAGGCTCAAGCAACTCCTGAAACAATCAGTACCCCAACTAAGAATCTCCCCAGAGACCCAGTCAAACTGAGGATTGTGGGCCCTTAACCAGGGTAACCCCAACACCAATGGGGCAAAAGTACAGACAGTCACATAAAAGGACAATTTTTCAGAGTGTGTGGCTCCAATAAACAAAGAAATCTGGCTAGTGCAAGAGGTAATTTTACCCTGGGATAATGGTTCCCCGTTTAACCCACAAATCTCAATTTACGATGCCAAGGGTACTAAGGGAACAGAGTGTTTCAGGGCGAATTGGCGGTCCATAAAAACCCCGTCGGCCCCACTGTCCACAAAGGCCTCAGTCTTGACAGTTTGACCGAGGATCTTCAAGGTCACCGGAATGATAAAAGTCTTCTTGGGAAATTCTGACTTCTGGCCTGACAGGATATTTCCCATCACCCTCAGGCCCTGAAGTTTTACGGCTTTTCTGGGCATGATACTACAACATGACCTTTATTCCCACAGTACAAACATAACCCCTGCTGTCTCCTCCGCGTCTTCTCACGCGAGGAGAGGCGGGTAGCCCCAATCTGCATAGGCTCCTCGGAAAATTCCTCAGAGTCTGAGGTTCCCTTGGGAAAGAAGGAAACCTCGGTATCCCTTTCAAGCCTGCGCTCTCTCAGCCGTCTATCCACCTGAATGGATAACTGCATGAGCTGATACAAGCTATCAGGCAAGGGATATTGTACCAGTTGGTCTTTTAACTGGTTAGAAAGACCTCTTCGGTACTGGTGTCTCAGGGCTGGGTCATTCCACTGGGTATCATGGGCCAACCTCCGAAACTCCGTACAATAAACCTCAACTGGCCTTCGCCCTTGCTTAAGGATCGAAATCTGAGCCTCGGCTGAGGCCGTCTTGTCAGGGTCATCATACAACATGCCCAGTGCCGTAAAAAAAAGCATCAACACTTTTAAGCGACGGACAGTCAGGCTGCAACCCATATGCCCAGACCTGTGGGTCTCCTTGTAGCAAGGAAATCACTATGCCCACCCGCTGAATCTCCGACCCAGAAGACTGAGGCCTAAGCTGGAAATATAGCTTGCAGCTCTCCTTGAAACAAAAGAACTGCGAGCGATCTCCAGAAAAACGATCCGGGAGATTTACTTTCGGCTCCTTAACCCCTGAAGGTACTGCTGCTGCGGGAGCTCCGCCAGCGGCCTGCGAGGTGTGCATTTTAATGGACAAATCATTAAATTGTCGAGTCAGGACCTGCACCTGATCGACCACCTGTTGCAAAGTATTTTGAGGGGTATGCTCCATATTCCCACAAAATTTCAACAGGAGTATTAGGCTGCTGAATATGTTATGCACACCAGTGCCAACAGGAATGTACTGGTGTCTGAACGGTGAGGGATGCAAAACAAATGAACTCACAGACAGACTGGGGAATATGACATTACATACACAGAAGGTGATAGGGTAACAAAATAAACACAAAGTGAACAGAGAAGCTCAAAGGCTAAGAAACTGGGTGTCTCCCTAGTATTAGGAATACTCAGATGGAAAGAAGCAAGATGTAGTGATTTAATACGTAGAGAACCCGAAATGCTGTTGCTAAGGGCAACAGCAAAACCCTAAAGGGTTACCAACGGGTGTGGCAGTAAACTCCTTGGTCAGAGATGGAATAATAGACACACGGAGAGTCTCCACAATCCTAGTCCTCACTTGCAGTGCACTGGTTCAGCTTACTGCCACTAAACTGACACCTGAACACCTTGCACAGTGAGAAAGGATTTTGGCAGGCAAGTCTGAGAATACAGCCGCAAACTTGCTAGGTTCACAGAGTAGCAAAAGAACCCCAGCAGGTTAAACGACTGACTCCAGTCTTACTGCTAGGTCTGGATTGGCAGAGTGTAATACCAAATCCCAAGGCCTATTTGCAGTAAGCAACAAACAAATACAAAGTTACACAGTACTAGCTAGCTTTCAGAAACTGACTAACCAACAAAGATTCAGCAGCATCTGCCTAACCTGAGAAGAGGGTTTATATAGCAGGTGCTGTCCACGCCCCACTCAGACCTCACAGACTGTGAGCACAAAAACCAGCACCGGATCCCCTGCCGTGCACAGAGCCTGTAACCACTGCACAGCAAAAGACCCGAACCGGAGTATCAGCTACGCTCAGGTTACTCCGCTAGCACTTGTCTCCCGGTTGCCATGACGACGTGGCAGCACAGAGCAGGAGACCCTAACACATAGTCAGCAATGATCTTCTCTTTGCAAAACTACTACGACTACACAAAAAACAAGTCGACTTTTATATGCATGGAGTTACTCTATCAGACTATCATAGAAACCGACAAATCCCTCGAGGGTTCAGGGTCCGGAACACTCCGACCATAGGCAGACATAATGCAGATTTCTGCCGTAAATGGGTCGGCATTCTAAACAAGTGCAGTTTAGATTTAATCTTATTGGTCATAGAAGAGGCAACCCGTGAGTTGAATCTTCTAAAAGATATGACGACAGCTTTTGAAGCAAAATATGTTTCCATTCTTACCGCAGATGTAGAGAATAAGTCGATGGAGAAATTGGCAATTCAGGTGGAAACTTACAAACAGGATTTGGGGTGCACAACCGAGACGTTATAATAGGTACAGAGTCCGTAGGGGGCAATTCTCGGAAACATCAAGTGGTGAAGGTACATCACAGAGTGATAATGAAACAGTGAAAGGAGCCCGTGGGAGGAAGCCCCCTTTAGGGGTGAATACCCGTGCCATGTTGGGCCCAAAAAAAGACAGTACACCAGACGTGGCAAGCAGCACCAAAGGATCAACAAAAAAAGCAGCCAAATCCAAGAAAACAACAACTTAGGGGTATATTTACTAAGGTCCCGATTTTGACCGAGATGCCGTTTTTTCTTCAAAGTGTCATCTCGGGAATTTACTAAGCACAAATTACGGTAGTGATGAGGTCATTCGTATTTTTTTGGAAGTTCTAGTAAAAAAATACGAATAAATACACCATCGGTCAAACGCGGCTGTTTAGGTATGAATCTCGGTCATTTACTAACCATTCGTATTTGTATTGTGTACCGTGAAAATGCCTTTGCGGTCGTGAAAAATTACAAATCGTAAAAAAGTGCTAAAAAAAAGTAGACCTGCTTTTGATAAGCGTGTTTACATGTGTATTCAATTATCCATTAGTCACACCTGAATGTTTGGCCCTATAAAACAGTCCCAGGCACATTTTGAAAATCTCTCACTCTGAAATGGCTACTGTTGTGTGTGCTACAGATTTTCTGGTTGCTGGTGGATACCTGAGACTGCTCCATGAGTCTTCAAGTAATCTGGGCCAGGTAAGTCAACATGGTCAGCAGGTTGAACAGGTGCCGCGGAGGCTGCGCCAGCCACGTTTTTTTAGGGGGCGTTTAAATTTAAACGCATTGTCTGATGATAGGGTCATACAGATGTTTCGGCTAAATAGAAACAACATTTTCCGTCTGTATGACCTTGTCAAACTGGGCCTAGACCCTCAGACAGCACGCTCTCGCTCTGTCTCAGGCCTGCACAAACTCCTGGCTGTGTTGCACTTTATGGCTACTGGGAGCTTCCAGGCTGTGACAGGCGACGTCATTGGTATCTCCCAGCCCACCTTTTCAAAATCTTTGACTCAGGTGAGTTGAAATATACATACACATCTATGTCTAAGTGTTGCTTCTGTTAGGTCTTACAACACAGTATTGTATCTGCTTCCCTACCCAGGAGTCGGAGTGGCATGCAGTCAGGGTAGCTTTCTATGAGCTTGCTGGCATGCCCAATGTGCTGGGTGTCATAGATTGCACACACATTGAGCTGAGACCACCTAGGGGCAGGCAATATATATTTACCAATCGGCATTCTAGGCAATCAACTAATGTCCAGGTGGTTTGTGATGCAAATCTAAAAATTATGAGTGTGGTTGCAGGTTACCCTGGCGGCTGCCATGACTCCTTCATCCTCAGTCAGTCATCCCTCTTTGATAAATTTGAAGACGGACAAATGCCTGATGGCTGGCTGCTGGGTATGTTCCAAGTGTGTTGTGTGTATGTGTGTTAACTTCAAACTCCTGTTTTTTATTTAGGTAATTAATCATCATACACATGTACTAATGTTGTCTATATCTGTATTTCAGGTGATGGTGGTTATGGCTGCTACTCTTGGCTCCTTACTCCATTGTCCCAACCTGATTCTCCTGCTGAACACAGTTACAATCATGCACATAAGTCTACGCGGAATGTGATAGAAAGATGTTTTGGGGTGCTGAAATCTAGGTTTCGGTGTCTGGATAAATCTGCTGGGCTTTTGTTGTATAGTCCCTCAAAGGTGACTAGGATTGTGTTCTGCTGCTGTTTTCTTCATAATCTGTGTTTGAACCAACATCTTCCACATGTTGATGAAGAAAACAGCCAGCAAGCAGAGGAGTTAGAAACATCTGGTGACAGTGTGAGTACAGATGTAGGGAGGCAGGTAAGGCAAGAAGTTATTTTGCGTTATTTTTCCGTTAAGTATTGTTTATTTTTAACTAACCTCGACTAACCACTTTTATTAAATGTATTGTAGTTGTGAATGTTTTTTTTGTTGCGTTACTGTTTGTTCTTTATACTGGTCTGCACATTTATACTGTAATTTGAATTACTTACAGTGTCACTCATTACCCCATTAAACCATACATTGCGTCTTTTAAAATGATTTGCACGGACACAGGGATTTTTGGGAATATAATTGCTTAAAATTTATTGTGTTCCAAACATTTCATGCAGCCTTCCTTATTTTTTTTTGTGTGTGCTGGGTGCAGAGGTTTGACCAGGGTCGTTGGCCCGTGTTCTGCTTGAGCGTCGAACAGGGGAGGTAACTGGGGTCTGGCTTGGGGTAGTCGTTCCGGAGCTTGAGCTGACTTGTTGGGCTGCCATCACAGTAATACTTTGGCTGAGGTTGTGTATGCCCGCATTAAGTTGTATATTTGTGGCAGTGTGGCTGGCAATAATTCGCGACAAACTTTCGTTCACCACTTGGTTATGCTGTATTACTTGGAATAGGGTTTGTTGCTGCCGCTGTTGCTCATCGATTATTCATGTCAAATTTGCAAGCATTTGAGTGTTGTCCGCCCTAATCTGCTCCATTGAAGTTGCTATTCTGCCAACCTGAACAATCAGTCTGCCCGAGTTCCGACTAATGCGAGGAAGATGATGGGGCAGACTGGCAAGGTGTTGTGTGTGTGTGTTCAGGTAGGCAGAGTTTTGTACTTGTTGTGTGGCCCAACTGTTCCAAAAGTCAGGGGACATTTGTTGCTGGGGTGGAGTTGGAATTAATTGGGGGCTAACGGATGCTTGTGGTATATCCTGCTGCGGGGTTGGCTGGGTAGGATCAACGGGCTGCAGGTGTAGTGTGAAGGTAGGCTGTTGGTCAGGTTCCTGCTGGGCGTCCTCGACCATGATGGGTGGTTCTGTATGGGGTTGAGAGCAGCCACTATTTAGTATAAATAACAGTTTTTTGCTTGTCCTAAACATGGCTTACTTAATAATACTCATGTTGAAAATGTTACCGATTTTGTGTGTTCAAATTAACTAGGAATCTTTCCAATAGAAACACATATGTGCCTTCACAGGCGTGCGCAGAGACTGACTGGCGGGTTCCGCTCCGAACTTCCCCCCCTCCACAGCATTATAGTGTTCTCTCACCTCCCCTGTCCTGGATATAGACTGCTCACCTGGACGGGCCAGAGGAGTGGACCAGGTGAGCAGTCTTTATCCAGGACAGGGGAGGTGAGAGAATACTATAATGCCGTGGAGGGGGGGGGGGGGGGAGAGTCCTGTGCGGTTCCCGCAATTCAGTCTCTGCGCACGCCTGTGTGTGCCTTCAAAATTTCAAAAATGAATGTTTTTTTAAATTTGTTTGTTCACAGACTCTAAGCCATAATGATATTGGAAACACGAAGTTCTTTCGCCATTTTACATTAATGCATTTCAAGATTGTGTATGCCTCTTCCGTTTGAGAAATACACACAATGCATTAAATGTGGTTTGTTACACACTCATTAATTGATTAAGCCAGTCAGTGTTTGTTTACAAATATTAGTAAACAATATTTTAATTTAGTAATCTTCAAGAACCATGCAAATGTCTTAAGGTGGCCTATGTTTCTAAATGGAGATGTTGGCCATGGCAAACATTTGTATTAAACATTACATTTTTAATTTTTCTTGTGGTTTTCATTTTTACAGCACAAAATGGTTGCTATGGCCAACATCACATCTGAAAATGGTTTTCAAAATTTATTTTATAAAAAACATGTGCTTGTTGTTTGACATTATGGGCAGGAATAAGAAATTACACAAATATAATTGTATTGACACTACACAAACAGTGGTGCAGCAGAAATAACCAGGAGAAGACCTAAGGATTTGAAAAGAAAATCATATGTGCAAGGTGATAAAGGCACAAGACAAACAGAGACGTTTTACATTTCTAAAGATTAATATTATTCTTTTTATGCATATAACACCTTGCACATATATTGGATTTCCAAACCATTATGCCTTATCCAGGTTTATTCATAGACCACACTGTGTAAAACTGATATGTTTTTTTTTAATTTTGTATACTCACCAGACAGCTGAGGTGATTGTGGCTCATCACTTTGTGGACTTGCCAAAATTGCCTGTGGTGGCTGGGGCAACACTGCGGAGATGCGCCGCCGGGGTGGTGATGATGGAGCCGCAGACTCAGGCTCAACGCGACGTGTCTTGCTTGGCCTCCTAGGCACACTCACCGAGCCCTGTGATGGGCGCCTTGATGGAGGGCGGCTTCCAGAAGAAGAACCTATGTGAAAAGAGAAACATTAATATTTGGAACTTCTATGTGTTTGCTGAATAAGTGATTACAGTGACTTCTTACCTGCTTCGCCAGCATCTGCATCACTTGGCAGTGTTGGCTGGGGCCTGGCTGTGGTGCTTCTCTGGCGTACTGTTGAAAAATGTGACCAAACCAAATGAACATACTTTGAATACTCATTGTTATCTGAAAATCCTTATTGTGATGTAAACATCTGGAACATAATGATAAGTAAACTATTTTATGTTTAAGCTATTCTGGATTACTTAATTGGGTGTGTATTATTAAAATAAGATTGTATTGCACTAAATAATCCATATTCAAACCCAAAATCAGCACAATATTGTGTTTTAATTTTGTTAAAAAAAAATAGCATAAAAAAAAAAATGTTTAAAAAAAAAACAGTTATGGACAAGCAGGAACTATGATTATGTATTAGAACTACACATACCAGCATGCACTGCAACAGATGTAGCATTCACTATTTACAAAACTGAGGCAATGCATGATGGGACTTGTAGTTTGGCAACACCTTTAGAGCTACAGGTTGCACAGGCCTGCACGACATCACCAACACAATGTAATAATTTTCAAAATGACAATCACAATTAGCAGGATTAAATGTAATTTAAAATAACAAAAAAATAAAAAAAATCTTACAAATAAACTCACCATCCTGCCTTGGCCAGTCAGAATCCTGCACATGAGTGGCACCAACCACTTCGGGTGGAATAAGGGAACGCACAGGCTCCTCCCAATCCCGATAAGAAGCACGGAAGGGGTGTCCACCCCCGGTTTGGCGGGCTGATTTGGCCTCCTTGGCCATCTTGGCCTTGACACGGCGCTTTATGTCATAAAAGCGCTTGCGACATGTGTCCTCAGTCCGCCTCACCACACCCTCACTATTAACTGCCGCAATCACTTTACCCCACAGCACAGACTTCCTACGTGTGGACACCTTGGCAGCATCCTGCCCAAACAATTGCCGATGATGCCTCATCAGCTCCCGCACCAAAGCCATGTTTTCAGCATAGCTGAACTTCACATTGCGCCCAGTCTTGGTAGTGGTGCGTGGCTGCGGAGCCACAACACCATCACTATCACTGGAAAACGCAACAACAGGCACCCCCTCCTCCTCACTAACCTCCTCCACCTCACTCACCTCCTCCCTCTCACTAACCCCCTCCACCTCACTCACCTCCTCCCTCTCACTAACCTCCTCCACCTCACTCACCTCCTCCCTCTCACTCACCTCCTCCACAACACTGACCTCTGACTGAGACATAATCCCAACAAACGACAAATAACACAGAGAAAAAACCCCAGAAAACACACTCCTCCAGTACCACTACACACCACACACCCAACACACACACACACACACACACACACACACACACACACACACACACACACACACACACACACACACACACACACACACACACTCACAAACAATGACAATAGACTTTGGGAAAAAAAACAAGGACAAAAAAGTATACAAACTTTGAAAAAACTACACAACAAGTATGACAAGACTACTTACACACACAGTACAGCACTCAACAATCGCAATAATCCGCACAAAATCCATCAAAAACTCCACCAAACTCACCAACTCCTAATACACCTTCCTCTCTCCTCTCCACTAGCTAAACCCACGAGGTGCGGACGGTTTGGGGCGTTTTTATAGTAATGTGCACAGACACTCCTCCATCACGAATACAACCAATCACGGACGAGTGACAAAAACGAAACTTAGGAAAAAAATGCGGCCGGGAACGGACAAACACTGCCGTAACCGACATGTGACGCAGTCGTAACAAAAAGCTCAGAACACGGCCGACAAACCACAAAATCGGCCGCATTCTACCTTACAAAACCACGAATGACATCGACATCGGAACAAAATACAAATACAAATACGACAGCTTAGTAAATTAGTCGTACTAAATTCAAAAAGTTGCACCTTTACACTTTCGATGTCATTCGTGATGGTACTTTGACCACAAACGGAAAATTACGAATCTTAGTAAATTTACCCCTTAGTGTTTAATCTATCAAAACGTTCATTATCATCAGATGAACTGTCACTCTTAAATAAGGGACTTTCGTTCATCCCGGTTACCGCTTTTGATGAATTCCAATGGAAGGTTGATACGTATCAAGTCAATAGAAGATTGAGACTACAGGAACATTTTTCTGGTCGACTGAAACCTATAGGAGAGACAAACTTGCCTATTAAAATAAGGCCAAAATCTAACTTTGACCCTCCAAGTAATAATGCTTCCCTGAAATGTTTTGCTAGAGTGTTAGATTCTAATACCCTAGAATCTGTGAAGAAACATAAGCACTACAGTGATAATCTAACTAAGGGAGAAAGGGAAGCCCTTTATTCACTGAGCAAGGATCAACGGATAGTAATCCGTCCGGCGGATAAGGGAGGGGGCATCATTGTACAGGATGTTCAACAATATAGGGAAGAAGCGTATAGACAGTTAAATGATACTGTGGTCTATAATCGGTTAGATAGAGATCCCACTAATAAGTATAATGAGGAATTGAAGGGGATCCTATTACAAGCTGTAGATAACAGTATCATTACTACTGCAGTTTCTGATGCATTGATACATGACTACCCAGTGGCACCAGTATTTTATACTATACCAAAGATACATAAGAATGCACAGGTGCCACCGGGTCGCCCTATTATATCGGCTAGAGATTCAGTGTATTATAAGGTATCCCAGTATCTGGATCACTTTTTTCAGCCAGTAATACAGTCTCAGTCAACCTATTTGAGAGACACTACTACACTAATTAACAAACTAGCACGGTTACCTAATTTGCTGGCTGGTTGTTTATTGTGCACACTAGACGTGGTTAGCCTCTACACCAATATCCCCCATGATAGAGGTGTGGAGGCAGCCAGACGTCTATTGTCCACGAACGTGTTGCACGATGGACCAGATCTGACGTTTTTTCTGAATCTGCTTAAACTTACCTTGGTAAGGAATTACTTTTTGTGTGACGGTAGGTGGTTTGAACAAAGACAGGGGTGCGCAATGGGCAGTTGTGTTTCTTTATGTTTGAAGTGGAAAAAGATTTATTTTTTTCTAACCCTGATATTGCCAATAAGATCTTATTTTTCATCCGCTATATAGATGATTTGTTTCTAATATGGTTGGGCACGCAGGAAGAGTTTAATAGTGCGTTGCTGAACATTAATTCTGGGGATGTGAATATTAAATTTACTGCAACAAGCAGCACAAGCCAGGTTAATTACTTGGATGTGACTATCTCTGTGAGAGAGGGCTATATTCACACCAATTTGTATAAGAAATCTACAGATAGAAACACACTATTGCATGCGGCAAGCTTTCACCCCCCTTCTATCAAATATAGTTTACCGTATTCTCAATTTCTCAGGGTTCATAGAATATCGGATGATTTCTTAAACACTGAGTCCGAAATCCACAGCATGGCCCTGAGATTCCAATCAAGGGGATATGATTGGGATGAATTAATGTACACCAAAACAAAGGTTCTAAGTATAAACAGAAAGGAATTATTAGAGAAAGGGAACAATACTAACAAACCATTACAGGAGAATTATATATACATATAAAAACACAGTATAACAAAACATATTAGAAAAGAATATGCATATTAGGATGAAACATGGTAATATCGAGGATGAATAGATACATTTCTAGTATGTATTTTTCTCCATATATACTTGGATATTGTGTTATGTTATTTTTGTGTCATTTGACATGTCTTTTTTATATATGCAGGTCAGTTGTGCCATATTGTGTTAGGCCACTAGATGGTACTGTTGAGTGAAATATTATATGGGTTATAGTAAGAAATTAAAGTGGAGACTTAATTAAAGATTTAAACAAAGATCAAAATAAAGGGTAAAATAAGAATCTTGTAAAGATCTATGGTAGATATAAATATATAAATGAGACTTGAACTAGATAGCGATGTATATGCTCAGGAAGTGAGCGCTGATGAGAACGAGGCTTGAACCGCGAGTGCGATTGCACATGCGCGAACCGGCAACTCCGGTATTCAAAGCAAGGTATATGCTCAGGAAGTGAGCGCTGATGAGAACGAGGCTTGAACCGCGAGTGCGATTGCACATGCGCGAACCGGCAACTCCGGTATTCAAAGCAAGGTATATGCTCAGGAAGTGAGCACTGATGAGTACAAGGCTTGAACCGCGAGTGCTATTGCGCATGCGCGAACCGGCAACTCCAGTATTTAAAGCCCAGTCGATTGAGGAGATATATCTACACACTGAAGAAGCCGCTGAGACCGGTGGGTAGGCGGAGAAACGCGTTTGGAGACTCATTTTCTGGCTAAAAACCACACTTTGTTGCCTTTAGCAGTATTAGAGAACCAGCTGCTGGTAATACGGAGGAGAGGCACCTGCAAAGAACACGCTGCACAGATCTTCTATTATCCACCACACTCCTTGGATGAGGCCGCAATGCCTACAACATAATCAGGAGAGGTACAAATTTGGGTACACAGCTTATTGTACTCTAAGTGGATTTTGGACTGTAGTGTTCAATCTGCCTTCATTCATTCATTTGTTCTTGGGACCAGCTGAGCCTAGATTGCCAGCATATCACTAATAATCTACAAAGTATACTAAAGAACTGCCTATTAGTATGGATGGATTCTAAGCAAATATCTCTGCTTTCAAATTACTCGCTTGCCTAACATCTTACTCTTTTGCACATGCGGACTCTATTATTAACCATCTGCTGCTTGCTATTAACATCTTGAGATAGTTAGACGCGGGTCTAACAATTAGATTGTGCATGCTTTTTAAAAATTGCTTTGCAAATGAAAGTATAGCTAAATTGTTTGTTTGTTTAGAGCCTCATTGGGATTATGCTATATAATATATATGGATGGTAATCTGATGAAACCAATGTGCTTTAAATAAGATTCCTTGATTTTGGAATTATCTTAACCAATTGTTTTTTATTATTTTTTAATTTTATTATGTGTATATTGATACTGGCCGGTATCTTACTGTATTAATTGTGCATATTTATAAGTAAAAATGTATTTTATACAAAGTGAGAAGCGCTTTCTTATTTGGTTGTTTGGTTCATTACAGGAGAAAATCCCCTTTGTACAGAGATGGTCGGTAGCCAGTAAACATGTTAAAAAACATGTGAAAGACGCTTGGCCAGTGGTCACAACGGATAAGGAATTGGTAGCCCTGAAGCAAAAGTCGTTGTTACCTAGTTATACTAGGAACAAAAACCTTAAGGATTTATTGGTACACAATGACATCTCGTGCTTCAAACCAGCTCCGGTAGTAACCTTTTTAACAAAGAAGCCGGGGTGTTATAGATGCATAGGCTGCACCACATGCAGCTATATGGAAGTGGGCCCAGGATTCTCACACCCCCACACTGGCAGGTATATCAAAATTGATAAAGTCCTAACTTGTACACACACTCACGTTATTTATTTTATCCGCTGTCCCTGCGGATTATATTACGTGGGGAAAACGGTGAGACAATCTCGGGAACGCATGGCCAAGCACAGGTCAGCCATTAGGGCAGCCCTAGGGGGTGAGAGTCAGGCACAACCTGTGGCAAGGCATTTTGCCAAAATGAAACATAATCTTTCGTGCCTTAAATATAAGATAATAGATCAGCAACCGGAAGACATCCGAGGAGGGAATAGGGATAAATTGCTATTACAACGGACGGCAAGGTGGATTCACCGCCTCAACACATTAGCTCCGGGTGGTCTTAATGAACAATTTTCATTAAATTGTTTTATTTAGACTGGCAAATATTAATAGATGTAACTATGTATGTAGTCATATGTTCTTTAATACTTCTACAGTTATGCTGTCTATTTAAATGATGTAATTTTGCCTCTATATGCTAACAGTATCCGCTGTATGTACTTGTATTAGTGGATGTAACATGTTGCACTGTTATTGTATCTGTGCGTCTCCTAGGTTACCGGGACGCTGTTAGGGGCGGAAACGCGTCGCACAGAAAGTGCGCGATGACGTCATCTATCCCCGCCAGCGCACCGGGCCGGAGAAGACGCTGCATGAGGTGGTGGGTAAGGTATAAATGTCTGTATTTTACTAATGTTTGTTTGGGTCTGACGAAAGTTGTAATACAACTAAAAAGTTACCGCATCTGAGGAGCATTGTCTCTGTGTTTATTTCTGGTGAATAAGTCCCCTTGAGTGCCACCCGACCACACAGTATATATATATATATATATATGGAAAAAAATAGAGAATAGCGCCAAGGACGATCCTAATATAAACAACGGTGTATAATGAATATGTGGCTCTAATAATATTAAAACAACCCCCAACTCTTAGTGGGTGGCAGCTCCTGCCTAGAGGTGGGTTGAAGATATACAAAAATGAAGTGCAAAGGAGCGCCTAATGGTGTTTAGAGCGAAAGGTGATAAATCACCCTGTGGAACGTGAGAAAGTGTAGAATTACAAAGTATAACTTATCTCTTTACACGTCTTCAGTTCTGATGACACTTTGATGCATGTAAAAACAGAAAGAGAAACATAGTGTGTACTGTATAAAACCAGTAACTCTTAATTAGGAACCTAGCTGGTCCCAATAACCGAATAAGAGTACGGTAACATAAAAAAATATATAGATTTAATATACAGTCCTGTAGCAAATGCAGGTAACAAACGTACAGGATAAATGGATAAAATCAGCTTATCAGTCCACTCTGGGACCATTCATGGTTAAGCAGTAAATCCCAGTTTCATAACATTATGGCGAATAAGTAAAAATTCCTAACGCAAATGCAGGTAACAAACATACAGGATAATAGAATAAAAACAGCTTATCTGTCCACTCTGGGAAGTTCAGGGTTAAGCAGCAAGTCCCAATCCCAACGCGTTTCGTCCTATGGCAAAGGACTTCATCAAGTCCTTTTGCCATAGGACTAAACGCGTTGGGATTGGGACTTGCTGCTTAACCCTGAACTTCCCAGAGTGGACAGATAAGCTGTTTTTATTCTATTATCCTGTACGTTTGTTACCTGCATTTGCATCAGGAATTTTTACTTATTCGCCATAATGTTATGAAACTGGGATTTACTGCTTAACCATGAATGGTCCCAGAGTGGACTGATAAGCTGATTTTATCCATTTATCCTGTACGTTTGTTACCTGCATTTGCTTCAGGACTGTATATTAAATCTATATATTTTTTTATGTTACCATACTCTTATTCGGTTATTGGGAACAGCTAGGTTCCTAATTAAGAGTTACTGGTTTTATACAGTACACACTATGTTTCTCTTTCTGTTTTTACATGCATCAAAGTGTCATCAGAACTGAAGACGTGTAAAGAGATAAGTTATACTTTGTAATTCTACACTTTCTCACGTTCCACAGGGTGATTTATCACCTTTCGCTCTAAACACCATTAGGCGCTCCTTTGCACTTCATTTTTGTATATATATATATATATATATATATATATATATATATATATATATAAAGAAGCAGAGACCTAGGCGCTATAGTACAGACGTGTGGTGTAAAAAATAATAAAGAACACTCTTTAACCCTTTTAAGAGTAGCAGCTCATAATAATAGATTAGTGTATGGTATACACATAGATAAAAATAGGTAGTAGAGAAAATAAGCGCTAATGAGTGTAGTAGCAATTATAACGGAAATACTCAGGTGGGTAAAAATTATGGCCTTGGACACTTATCTGGTAAGTGAGAACTTCCAGCCGATGTTCATCATTTTAGGATTAACATGTAAAAAGAAAAAAACAGCAAACATAGTGTGTATCGTTCATGGATTAAAATGATGTCATTTGCAATATAGGGCACGAATTTAGGGAACTTGCTTATTCCCAATAAAATGTAATCTGTAGCTTCACAACATAAAATACAGATTTAATGAACAATAACATAAAAACGGCTAGACAACACACGTACAAGATTTAAAATTATAAAAGCTTATCTGTCCATCATAGGAATAGGGAGGTCAGCAACAAACTATCCCAAGGACACAAGATAGCCAAAGATTATGCGTACAGGATAAAAAAGTTCAAACGCTTATCTGTCCATCAAGGGGAGTTCAGCAGCAAACAGTCCCAACGCGTTTCGTCCGTCAAGGTGTGGACTTCTTCAAGGGGTTTGCTGCTGAACTCCCCTTGATGGACAGATAAGCGTTTGAACTTTTTTATCCTGTACGCATAATCTTTGGCTATCTTGTGTCCTTGGGATAGTTTGTTGCTGACCTCCCTATTCCTATGATGGACAGATAAGCTTTTATAATTTTAAATCTTGTACGTGTGTTGTCTAGCCGTTTTTATGTTATTGTTCATTAAATCTGTATTTTATGTTGTGAAGCTACAGATTACATTTTATTGGGAATAAGCAAGTTCCCTAAATTCGTGCCCTATATTGCAAATGACATCATTTTAATCCATGAACGATACACACTATGTTTGCTGTTTTTTTCTTTTTACATGTTAATCCTAAAATGATGAACATCGGCTGGAAGTTCACACTTACCAGATAAGTGTCCAAGGCCATAATTTTTACCCACCTGAGTATTTCCGTTATAATTGCTACTACACTCATTAGCGCTTATTTTCTCTACTACCTATATATATATATATATATATATATATATAAAACATCTGTGCAGTGATTGTATATATATATATATATATATATATATATATAAAATCACTGCACAGATGTTTCACTCCTGAGTGATGAACCATATGCAACACACACATTATATATATATATATATATATATATATATATATACATGTAGAAATAACCGGCACTCCACTTCAACTCACAGAAACTGCCCAGGTGCCTTCCAACGAGTTATAGCAAACCCAATAATAGTCACGAACATAGGTGGCACTCACGGGACCTTTTTCAAGCAGAACTCATAAAGAAGACAACAGAGACTCCTCTCTGATCAACGTTTCAGTTGTATTTAACCTTCGTCAGGATCACAATGCAATACAGAATAAAGTGCTTACCTAAATAGCCTTCCTTCACCCATGCTGAGAGCCGCCATTGCGCCGCCCGCCGGGTCATCTAAAGTCACAGCAATGCGACCCGCGCCTCCCGGCGCGCCCGTGTAATCGAGCGGCACCATGGCAACTGCAAAACAAAACACCACATAGTGCTAAAACAGAACATTTAAAATCAATTAAAACAGCAATGGCAATTACAACGAAACTGGTTATAGAGTATACCACAGAATCATGTGTCTAGAGACATACTATTACATTGTTACAGTCTAGAACCTATCACAAACTGACATAAACAAAATTAGATAACCCTAAACTGTATCTATTGATTACGTATACTGTGGCACACTGTGGTCGATACCGATAATCTCATTCTACTTCATAAAAAGCATTTTAATGACAACACCTCATTAAGACCGCGCGGCGACACCGTATCTAACCGGTGTATCCATCGCGCCTCCCGCTGTAACAAAGCCTTATTCCGATCTCCCCCTCTTAGCCTCTTCGGGACTTGATCTATGATCTTATAACGCAAAGTAGATAGGCCATGATTATGCAGTTTAAAATGACGAGCAACAGGTTGATTGTGGTCTGCACCGCAACCCTCCACTGTCAGTCGAATAGCCGACCTATGGAGGGCCATCCTCTCCTTAAACTGCCTCGTGGTCTTGCCCACATAGAGCAGACCACAAGGGCAGCGAATGATATATATCACAAACACACTGCTGCACGTCAAAACTTGCTTGATCGGTATCCGTTGCCCTGTATGGGGATGTGGGAACGAATTTCCCACCTCCATGAAGCTACAAGTGGTGCATCCTGTGCACCTATAGCACCCTGGCTTCCTTGTCAAAAAAATTAGTCAGCTGTTTATCCTTAAACCCTGAAATATCATTTTTAACAAGCCAATCCTTCAAATTCCGGTGTCTTGCATAACTGGGCATAAGTTGGACATTCTGAAACATATTCAGATCTGTGTCAGTCGTGACAATAGGCCATAAAGATTTTGCCTGTTTAGTAATCTCCTTACTGGAAGAATGAAATCGTTGCACGAACGGAATCAGATCTTGTTTCTTACTAACTGCCTGTGGATTTACTCTTAGCAGGTCACTCCTAGGAATATTGATAGCCTTATTTTTAGCTCTAATCAAATCCTCATACTTGTAACCTCTCATCATGAATTGATCAATTATGATGTCAATTTGTTTGTTGGTTTCCCCAAGGTCATCGGAAATACGATGCACCCTGAGGAATTGTGAATAGGGAAGACCTTTCTTGGTAGATATGGGATGTTGGCTTGCAAAGTGCAACATAGTGTTCCTATCTGTACTCTTCTTATATAGGCCAGTATGTATATGGCCATTTTCTAATGAGATCTGTACATCCAAATAACTGACAGTAAATTCACTGATCTCAAACGTGTATTTAATGGTAGCATCCTGATTATTCACCATGTGCATTAACTCCATAAACTCCCCCTCAGTCCCAGACCAAATCAAAAGCAAATCGTCTATGTATCTGACAAAGAACGTGATCTTTGCGGCCACTGTTGGATCCATAAAAAAAGCTTGTCGTTCAATGTCAAACATATAACAATTCGCAAATGCAGGGGCCACACAGGACCCCATTGCGCACCCCTGCCGCTGTACATACCAACACTTGTCAAAGAGAAAGTAATTTATTTTCAAAGTTTTCTCTAATAGCAACAAGAAAACAGATAAATCAGAACCTTTATACAACGAACTAGAGGACAGGAGTCTGTATACAGCATCCAAACCTCTTTGGTGAGCTATGCTCGTATACAGACTCACAACGTCCAGAGTGCACAACTTGCTATCACTGGATAAAACTGTCAAGTACTGTAATTTATTGATTAGTGTGGTGGTATCCTTCAGATATGTATGCTGAGCCTGTATGACTGGCTGAAGAAAGCTGTCTAAGTACTGAGATATTTTATAGTACACAGAATCCCTGGCCGCAATGATGGGGCGGCCAGGCGGAACAGTAGAATGTTTGTGTATCTTGGGCAGTGTGTACAGGACTGGTGCCACCGGATGTTCCTGAAATAGGGCCTTCTGCGTGGCCCTAGAGATGGCACCATCCTGTACTGCTGTTTCCAAGATACCCAATAATTCTGTATTATATTCAATTGTCGGATCGGCTGTTAATTTGCAATAAACTGCAGTGTCCCCCAATTGACGGTAGATCTCATTCTTGTACTGGGCTATGTCTTGTATCACAATCCCACCCCCCTTATCGGCAGGGCGGATGATGATAGACTCGTCTTGACTCAGTCTTTTCAATGCCTCCATCTCATCTTTGGATAAATTGGGTCTGGTAGAATGAGAAGATCGTGTAATGTCACTAACCCTCGAATCCAAAGTTCTGTTGAAACATCTGAGAGAAGCATTCATACTGATAGGGTCAAACTGCGATTTGCTCTTAACCACAGGTGGAAGATCAGAGGAACTAGCGGTTCCAGCTTTATCAAAATGTTCACGTAGTCGCAATTTCCTATTAAATCTATAGGAGTCTATTTTCCACTGAAACTCGTCAAAGCTACTAGAGGGGACAAATGATAGACCTTTATTTAGGACTCTTTTTTCAACATCAGAAAGAGTCCGGTCCGATAGATTAAATATTATTTCTTTTTGGCCTTGCTGGTTGCTTTTGAGCCTTTTTTGCCACTGCCTGCCCCTCCTGGTAGCCGGTCTCCTTTTACCTCACATTGTGCACGTGTGCTCACCCCTAAAGGGGGCTTGCGGGCCCTTCCCTTCCCGGATTCCTCCGTTTCACTTGGGGACGAGTAGCCTCCACTGGAGGTCTCTGTGTCACCTGGAAATCTCCTGAATTTGCGTTGCCGTGGTCTGTAATTTTTCTTCCCATCGGGATTATACGCCCACGAGTAAACTTTACACTCTGCATAGTCCTTCTGGACCAGTTGTAGTTTGTCGCGCTTAAACTTATCAAGTTCTGTCCGATAAGTATCCACCTGCGTGGAGAGTTTCTCAAGCCAGTTCACCTTAGTGTCTGCTTTTAACGTATCCAAATGTAAGGTCTCAAATGCTGCTTTTTTTGCTTTGATACTGCCTAATTCTCTTGATGACTCCTCAATCACCAGCAGTATCAAATCGAGGCTGCACTTGTTGAGGATCGCTGCCCATTTGCGACAAAATTCTGTGTTATATTTGCCAATTGTAGGTATGTTCCGGATCCGGAATCCTCTCGGGATCTGGCCGCACCGGTGGTAATCTGACAGGGTCACCCCATGCAAATAATAATCAATTTCTTTTTTGGACAAACATAATAACTGTACATATAATTGCTCATTGGCCTCTGCACCTCCTGTGCATTCCAATTTATCTTTAAACCGGATGGAAACGGCGTCCGCATCCGAGAAGCTCCAAGTTTCCCCAGTAGGGAGCACAGTGTTTCTGAAACCAGCATTGTCTTGCACAATGCTGAAATAAAATCAACAAACCGGACCAGCCGCCCGGCCTGAACTGACTCCCAGATTTTAGAAGGGGATATATCAATGTCCAAAATCCCAAAAACATACACAGGGTGCCCTGACCACACCGGGCTCACGCAGGTAGGTGCTCTCCTTACCGCAATGAGCTCAGCCAAATACACATGTAGAAATAACCGGCACTCAACTTCAACTCACAGAAACTGCCCAGGTGCCTTCCAACGAGTTATAGCAAACCCAATAATAGTCACGAACATAGGTGGCACTCACGGGACCTTTTTCAAGCAGAACTCAAAAAGAAGACAACAGAGACTCCTCTCTGATCAACGTTTCGGTTGTATTTAACCTTCGTCAGGATCACAATGCAATACAGAATAAAGTGCTTACCTAAATAGCCTTCCTTCACCCATGCTGAGAGCCGCCATTGCGTCGCCCGCCGGGTCATCTGACGTCACAGCAATGCGACCCGTGCCTCCTGGCATGCCCGTGTGATCGAGCGGCACCATGGCAACTGCAAAACAAAACACCACATAGTGCTAAAACAGAACATTTAAAATCAATTAAAACAGCAATGGCAATTACAACGAAACTGGTTATAGAGTATACCACAGAATCATGTGTCTAGAGACATACTATTACATTGTTACAGTCTAGAACCTATCACAAACTGACATAAACAAAATTAGATAACCCTAAACTGTATCTATTGATTACGTATACTGTGGCACACTGTGGTCGATACCGATAATCTCATTCTACTTCATAAAAAGCATTTTAATGACAACACCTCATTAAGACCGCGCGGCGACACCGTATCTAACCGGTGTATCCATCGCGCCTCCCGCTGTAACAAAGCCTTATTCCGATCTCCCCCTCTTAGCCTCTTCGGGACTTGATCTATGATCTTATAACGCAAAGTAGAGAGGCCATGATTATGCAGTTTAAAATGACGAGCAACAGGTTGATTGTGGTCTGCACCGCAACCCTCCACTGTCAGTCGAATAGCCGACCTATGGAGGGCCATCCTCTCCTTAAACTGCCTCGTGGTCTTGCCCACATAGAGCAGACCACAAGGGCAGCGAATGATATATATCACAAACACACTGCTGCACGTCAAAACTTGCTTGATCGGTATCCGTTGCCCTGTATGGGGATGTGGGAACGAATTTCCCACCTCCATGAAGCTACAAGTGGTGCATCCTGTGCACCTATAGCACCCTGGCTTCCTTGTCAAAAAAATTAGTCAGCTGTTTATCCTTAAACCCTGAAATATCATTTTTAACAAGCCAATCCTTCAAATTCCGGTGTCTTGCATAACTGGGCATTAGTTGGACATTCTGAAACATATTCAGATCTGTGTCAGTCGTGACAATAGGCCATAAAGATTTTGCCTGTTTAGTAATCTCCTTACTGGAAGAATGAAATCGTTGCACGAACGGAATCAGATCTTGTTTCTTACTAACTGCCTGCGGATTTACTCTTAGCAGGTCACTCCTAGGAATATTGATAGCCTTATTTTTAGCTCTAATCAAATCCTCATACTTGTAACCTCTCATCATGAATTGATCAATCATGATGTCAATTTGTTTGTTGGCTTCCCCAAGGTCATCGGAAATACGATGCACCCTGAGGAATTGTGAATAGGGAAGACCTTTCTTGGTAGATATGGGATGTTGGCTTGCAAAGTGCAACATAGTGTTCCTATCTGTACTCTTCTTATATAGGCCAGTATGTATACGGCCATTTTCTAATGAGATCTGTACATCCAAATAACTGACAGTAAATTCACTGATCTCAAACGTGTATTTAATGGTAGCATCCTGATTATTCACCATGTGCATTAACTCCATAAACTCCCCCTCAGTCCCAGACCAAATCAAAAGCAAATCGTCTATATATCTTACAAAGAACGTGATCTTTGCGGCCACTGTTGGATCCATAAAAAAAGCTTGTCGTTCAATGTCAAACATATAACAATTCGCGCAAACGCAGGGGCCACACAGGACTCCATTGCGCACCCCTGCCGCTGTACATACCAACACTTGTCAAAGAGAAAATAATTTCTTTTCAAAGTTTTCTCTAATAGCAACAAGAAAACAGATAAATCAGGACCTTTATACAACGAACTAGAGGACAGGAGTCTGTATACAGCATCCAAACCTCTTTGGTGAGGTATGCTCGTATACAGACTCACAACGTCCAGAGTGCACAACTTGCTATCACTGGATAAAACTGTCAAGTCCTGTAATTTATTGATTAGTGTGGTGCTATCCTTCAGATATGTATGCTGAGCCTGTATGACTGGCTGAAGAAAGCTGTCTAAGTACTGAGATATTTTATAGTACACAGAATCCCTGGCCGCAATGATGGGGCGGCCAGGCGGAACAGTAGAATGTTTGTGTATCTTGGGCAGTGTGTACAGGACTGGTGCCACCGGATGTTCCTGAAATAGGGCCTTCTGCGTGGCCCTAGAGATGGCACCATCCTGTACTGCTGTTTCCAAGATACCCAATAATTCTGTATTATATTCAATTGTCGGATCGGCTGTTAATTTGCAATAAACTGCAGTGTCCCCCAATTGACGGTAGATCTCATTCTTGTACTGGGCTATGTCTTGTATCACAATCCCACCCCCCTTATCGGCAGGGCGGATGATGATAGACTCGTCTTGACTCAGTCTTTTCAATGCCTCCATCTCATCTTTGGATAAATTGGGTCTGGTAGAATGAGAAGATCGTGTAATGTCTCTAACCCTCGAATCCAAAGTTCTGTTGAAACATCTGAGAGAAGCATTCATATTGATAGGGTCAAACTGCGATTTGCTCTTAACCACAGGTGGAGGATCAGAGGAACTAGCGGTTCCAGCTTTATCAAAATGTTCACGTAGTCGCAATTTCCTATTAAATCTATAGGAGTCTATTTTCCACTGAAACTCGTCAAAGCTACTAGAGGGGACAAATGATAGACCTTTATTTAGGACTCTTTTTTCAACATCAGAAAGAGTTCGGTCCGATAGATTAAATATTATTTCTTAGACTTCCGGGGGCGGAGCCAGCTAGCATGGCCGCTTTTTAATGTGGCTCCTCCATACTCCATGCGGAATCCCTCACGATCCTCCCCATCTGCGGGACTCACTGAAGAGACACCTATACCATCTGGTAACTAAGCTCTCCCTGATCAGAGGGATATCAATATTGTGCGGGAGACCCGTGTATTGCCCCGGAATCAAGCCATCGGACCTGATGGCCGGCACGGCCCCAAGCGTGCTGATGGCGCGAACTGGCCTCCACCTGTAACCCCCGCTGTATCCCGTGGACATTAACCGCGGCCCGCCGCTGCTAATATAACGACACCCGACCCCTGACTTTGTACCTGGCCCGGTCTCTGTGGTCCCGCGGGTGGCCGTCGTCGTGGCGGGACGCGTGGAGACGTGGATGCACGCCCGCTCCTGCCCGTGCCTCTGCTGAGTTTCGGAGCGCGCCATCCACGGCGCCCAGCTGACCGCTGCTCATCGACCCCGCTCCCGCAGCTGTGTGCAAGCGGCGGCGGGGCTCTGCTGCCGCTCCCAGTGACTAGCCTGCATCCTTCTGCACTTGTGAGGTGGGAGACTCGGCGCGGATTACCCGTGAGGGGTGCGGCGCCCCAACGCTGATGCCCGGACCTGTCTCAGTGCAGTCTGGGACTCTGCTCCTTCACAACCGCTAGCCGTGCTCCTTCTGCCGGGGTGGACCTGCTCCTGTCGGGACTACACAGTGGGCTGATCGTGAGAGGTACCTGGAACCATCCCCACCTTGTGACTCCTACGGCCTCATTGACGGCACTGACGGGAGTCCGGCTTGCCTGCACTGGATGGCGTGCTCCTTCCCCCCCAGGTACTAACACTGTGTGTCTACCCCACTCCCTTTCTTTCTACTAACAGACCCTGGTCTCTTTTTCCCCCTCGTCTTTGCTCCGTTCCCCCCTATTGTGTTTTCCAACTCCCCAGCACCATCCTCCCTAGCCCACTCCATTTCTCCCTCACTCTTCCCCTGCTCCTCCCTGTACCCACGCTTCCCTGGCAATATTGTGATCACACTTATGATTACTACCCGGATGGGTGCCCACACTTTCCTGGCACTGGGGGAATTATTGTGCTCTCACACACAACTACTACCCGGATGGGCGAGGATGCAGCTCCATATCTAACTGCAAGACCTCATTATTAACAGTTTGTTCTTACGATTACAAGGGACTGCTAGGTGGCTGCCACTGAGAAGAGTGTACATTGACTTTAACCAGGCTCTGATTATTTATCCAACTCCCTCGACACCTCCCCAGGGCGAAGAGGTCACTTGCCTTTATTGAGGTGACTTTTGTTTTTTGTGTTCACCTACCCCGGTTTTCTACTGGACTTCCTCTACTCGCATACCTTGAATTTTATCAATAACCATTATTATTTTTCAATTACCAGTCCCCCTCTTTTCTTGTTTAGGAGTCCAGAAATTTTACTATACAAAGACTTGTCATAGGATTCACAGTGCTGCATTATACCACTGGAGGGGGGGGGGGGGGGAGGGGGAGGGGGAAGAATATGTTTCTGATCTTTTACAGTGAAAACCCTCTGCGACATTGATTACCTATTTCTCTTGATATGTAACCTTTTAGTTGCCACGGTCTGTCATACCTTTTGGGTATCAATGCTTTAACTACTACTCAGAACATTGCACAATTATCCAAACACACCCACTGTTATATTACGCTTAGGGTAATTTTTATTCTAGTACTTACCATTTGATCTCTAAGATGTGACCTTGCTGACTCCCAGGGGAGCGGTCTCTCTCTTCTATTTTGTTATATCAATCCCGGGTTGGAACCGTTTTTATCCATTGATACTTTGGAATTAGGGTCACTAAACTTCTAGACCGGTGTATGGACAAGTTCCTTAACAAACCACTGTCCTCACTCCCACCCAGAACTACTCGTACCATGGTTAATCCCAAAAAAACGCAGGCGAAGCCTGGCCCCTCTCCACCTTCACCGCAAGGTAGCTCCTCTCCTGAACATTCAGCGGGAGAGAGAGGAGGCCCTCATGCACCGTCTTCGGACGTAGCATCTTCATTACTCAATGTGCTAATGCCAAAAATAGAGGAGAAATTTGAATCACTCATGCCCATGATAGACGAAAAATTTAAAAATTTCCTCCCCAGATTTGAGGCCAAATTTGATCAACTTATGCCTAAAATTGATAAAAGGTTAGACAAATTACAAACATCCTTAGACTCAGTTTTAACCTCCTTGACTGATCACACTAATAGGTTGAGCGCACTGGAACAAAGGGTTAGTGACGTTGAAGATGACTTACTGGCTACACAGTCGACCAACTCATCCAATATGGCCTCCTACCAAGCACTTGTTGACAAAGTAGACGACTTAGAAAATCGACACAGACAGATTAACCTCCGTTTTGTGGGTATTCCCGAACAGGTTAGAGGGTCGGCCCTGATAGATTTTATAAGTATACAACTGGTCGAGGCGCTCAACCTCCGTAGTGACATGGACATCCCTCGTATTGAACGAGCCCATAGGTTGGGCCCAGAACGTGATGGACCTGATAGGAGGCCCCGCCCAGTAATTGCCAAATTTCTGGACTACCGTGACAAAGAGAGGATTCTGGCTGCTTTCAAACGGAATCGGGACCTGGTTGTTGAGGATCATCGTATCCTCATTTTCCAGGACTTCTCCGTCGCGGTGGCCCAGAAACGTAAAGAGTTCTCCCCGCTTTGCAGGTTCCTAGCTGAGAACAATAAGCGTTTCGCATTGTTGTACCCGGCCAAACTAAAAATCACTGAAAATGGGCAGACATTTATTTTTGACAATCCGACTGAGGCCCGGGCCCACTTACAACCGGCTCGCCAATCTAGGAGCCCGCCTACCTGATTACATTTAGGTTCCTCCCCTCATTAATGAGCCTCTATGGCTTACTGAAAGTTGAGACGATATGCTCTCCTGACTTTGTGATAGTTGATCCTCTTTGGATTTACTGCTTATATATTACACCTTCAGCTGTTATGATGTTTATATTCTATGTTTGGTATTGTTTATGTTTATGCTTGCCACCCACTGAAATGTTATTCAGGGGCTGGCGTGATGTTCGTTTGGATGGGAAAAAGTATGAAAATTTTCTCTTGAAGCTAAATTTTTTATGGTTACACTCATTGTACATGTTTTCACTTCCTCTGTTAGGCCCGGATCCGTGCCTCCTATACACCCTTGGGGTTTACCCTGCTTGCTGGGACAGGGATGACCCCATATCCGATAGTTATACTCGTATCTACATACACCCCTTACAAGGTATAGGATGACGACTCCCCATTCTAGGCCACACGGCTCTCTCCAACGACTACCCTGTTCCATCAAAATTACCTCATGGAACGTGGGGGGTCTCAACACCCCAATAAAACGCAAAAAAGTAACTTCCACCCTTAAAAAACTTAAACCTGATATTGTTTATATCCAAGAGACGCATTGGAAGAGGGGGGAGGATTCTACACTACGCGATGGGTGGATAGGTGATTGCTTTTCTGCGCCTTATCGTAACAAATCACGCGGAGTAGCAATAGTCTTGGCACGACACCTCCCCTATACTATCTTAAATACGGATTTAGATCCGGAGGGTCGCTATATTCTGATGGATGTTCAAATTTATGATGCTAAGTTCACTCTGCTCAATCTGTATGCTCCCAACGTTGACCAACCAGCTTTTTACCAACGAGTCTCACAACTGCTTCATAGTAGAAACAATCACGAACTCATAATAGGCGGTAATTTCAACACAATTTCGGACCCCTTGGTTGATAAATGCCCGACCCCGGTAAACCGGATGGCCCCCCAGTGGCACCAAATTTCTCGATTGCTCGTGGACCATTCTTTGACTGATCCATGGAGAATGTTTAATCCCACGGATAGGTCCTACACGTTCCATTCGGCGGTCCATGGGTCCTTCTCTCGCATAGATTATATACTGTTGTCCACGTCTTTGCTCTCTGACACCACGGATGCCCAGGTAGGGGATATTGCTGTCTCCGACCACGCACCGGTGTCAGTCACACTCAGTGCTCGCTCTATGGGCTCCCGCCCCTTCTTCTGGCGATTCCCCTCTTACCTTTTCCACTCAGAACAGTTCAAAAAGTTTCTTAGACTAAAATGGGCGGAGTTCTCGGATGACAATCTGGAACACTGGGACAACCCTGTCTTGTTTTGGGAAACGTCCAAGGTGGTAATGAGGGGACACATTATGTCATATGTAGCGAAAAGAAATAGGGTTAATAAAACACAACATGATGACTTGCTCCATACTATGTGGACACACTTGGCAGCGTACATCTCAGACCCTAATTCCCTCACTCACAATGCCTATGTCGAATCCCGCCGACTGTACGATAGTTTCTTGGTAGCACAGGCTCAGCAAAAACTGGACTACACTAAACAAAAATATTTTCGTTGGGGAAACAAAACAGGGACTTTGCTAGCAAACATGACCAAAAGCTTTAAGCGGCGTGGACACATTTCTACTATACTTGACAATAACACTAATACACTACACACTAAAACTGCGGATATCACACGGACATTCCAGGACTACTTCCGTCAGCTTTACACACCGACCCCACACGACCCGGTTTTGTCAACCAAACTATTAGATGAGGCGAATCTCCCTTGCATAACACCCTTACAGAGGGAGGACCTCGAGAAAGCGATTACAGAGGATGAGATTGCTAAAGCAATCTCCTCTATGCATCTCAACAAAGCACCGGGACCGGACGGTTACTCCATAGAATATTACAAACTCTTGCACCATGATGCTGTCCCAGCATTACATACACTATACAGACATATCCAATCAGAATCTCCTATGTACCCCACTTTCAATCAGGCTTTTACAACTCTTTTACCAAAACCCAATAAAGATCACTCTCTACCATCCTCCTACCGGCCCATCACACTTTTGAACGTTGACTTCAAAATCTTAGCTAAAATAATGGCAGATAGGCTCCAATCCTTTTTAGCGTCCATGCTCACAGAGCACCAACTGGGCTTTACCAAGGGCAGACATTCAGTGAAAGGAATTCGTACTGCCATAGCTGCGGTGATGGCGGCGAGCCTCCAGACTGATACTCCGAATATGCTCTTAAGCCTAGATGCGACTAAAGCATTTGATATGGTCTCTTGGCCCTATCTATTCTATATGACATATTAGAGAGGAGGGGTTTTGGACTAACATTCCAATCTTTAATAAAATTTTTCTATAACCAACCAAACACCTCATTGCTGATTAACGGGATAAAGGGGGATAATATCGAACTTACCAGAGGGACGAGACAGGGTTGCCCCCTTTCACCCCTGCTTTTCAACCTGGCATTGGATCCTATGTTACGAGTATTACAAAATTGGCCTCAATTTAGAGGCATCAGTATTGGGGTAGAGGAGGTAAAGATATCTGCATTTGCCGACGATGTCCTCTTATTCCTGTCAGAGCCGAGGAGGGTCCTGGGGCCGCTGATGGAGCGTGTTAAAGAATTTGGACGGGTGTCGGGGTTTGAGGTTAATTTTGAAAAATCCACGGCCCTGTATTTAAAACCAGGTTACGCACGCCCGGGTTGGTTCAGGGAAGCAACAATTGGATGGACAACTAAAGCGATCACTTACCTAGGGGTACAGATCCCAAAACAGTTGAACAACCTGTACAGTCTCAATCTGAAACAAATCGTGTGCAGTATGAGGGAAGATACTGAACGCTGGAGACATCTTAAAATATCATATTTGGGCAGAGTGAACTTGGTGAAAATGATTCTATTTCCTAGGCTTGTATACCCATTGCAATCCCTTCCTATTTTACTATCTAGGAATGCCACAACAGAAATTAACAAAATAATACGTACATTCATTTGGAATGGTAAGCGAGCACGAATTAGCTTGGTGAAATTGCAGCAGCGTCGACACAATGGAGGTGTAAATCTCCCCAATGTGTTGGAATATAGTTACACCTCCCACATACGTTATTTGAGAGATTGGCTACACGGTGAGAATATGTACTCCAATACGACCTTAGAGTCTGCCTTCTTGGGTGGTGGTAGTATTATCTCCTTCTTGCATTTACACGAGGAAGAGATACCCACCTCGGTTCGAGCGAATCCACTATTAATGTCCACTCGGAAAGTCTGGCACATCTTACGTTGTAAATGCTCATTGAACCCACATGTATCCCTTTTCCTCCCTCTAGTCCGCAACACTCGCTTTCAAGACGGAGGTGCAAGTCATCCTTTCACTCTCTGGGAAAGGTACGGCATTACTTCTATACGACAAATTACAAGTGGTGAATCGCGAAAACCTCTCACGCTGACACAGGCAGTGGCACTCTTTCCAATATTGAATAGGTTCCCCTTAGCATACCTGCAAGCTCAGCATTACGTAGCTGCTGTCTCTAGATTATTGTCCCCACAGGATTATGACAACCCGTTAGATAAATTGCTACTGACTAGGAACCCCTCTTCCAAGGCGATCTCTACTCATTATTCATTCTTACACACGCCCTTACAATATGCTGATGTAACGACGGGGATGGCGCAATGGGTGGGCCATTTTCCGTCTCTTACTATGAAAAATTTGCTGAAGTATCTCGAACTATCCATCAGGCTGATACCTGCTGCATCCTACACTGAACTCTTTTTAAATGTGTGGCATAGAACATATCTATCGCCACACCGTAGACATCTAATGGGCTTGCTAGAAGACCCTTCATGCCCTAGATGTGGTATGCAACAAGCTGAGATATTTAATTGCCTCTGGGAGTGCCCTATAATCCGGAGATTCTGGGTCCAGATATGGAGATATGTTACCCAACACCTAGTTAATTATTTACCGCTTACCCCTGAATGGGCAATATTTGGTATGATGCCGGAAGGTACTAGGGTGGCACAGGGCGTTAAAAAATTGTTGATGATAACCTCCGCAGCTGCCAAAAAATGTATTTTACAGATGTGGATACAGCCCACTGCCCCGCCAATGTCACTTTTCCTAGGGAAGATCTTTCACGTTTTCAGAATGGAATGGCTGGAGGCTTCCTTACAAAAGGAAAAGTTTACTAAATTTTTTTTCGAAACATGGGAAAGCTATATAGAAACCCTGTCCCACCCTTTGAGGGAACAGGTGTGGAAATGTTTCCACAACACTTTATGGTACGAAACTAGAGTTTACGAACAGGACCCCCCAATCTCACTTGTGGCCGGTTAGTTTATTATCATGCTTAATTTAGGGGGAAACATAAAACCTTGCCCTGGGAGAGAGTGGGTGTGGATGTGGGTGAGGGCACGGATCCGGGCTCATTTTGTCTGTTCTTTTTAATTATTTGAAAGACACCCTGTTGTGACTTATATATGCATACTGGTCCTAACAGTGAATCACAATGCTACTTTGTATCTATTGTGTGATAAACCAATGTCTACGCTATAGATCTTCCTAAAGATATATTTTACTGTACTTTGATATACATCTTTGTTATGCTTCAATTGAAATAAAAAATAATTTGAAAAAAAAAAAATATATATTATTTCTTTTTGGCTTTGCTGGTTGCTTTTGAGCCTCCTTTGCCACTGCCTGCCCCTCCTGGTAGCCGGTCTCCTTTTACCTCGCGTTGTGCACGTGTGCTCACCCCTAAAGGGGGCTTGCAGGCCCTTCCCTTCCCGGATTCCTTCGTTTCACTTGGGGACGAGTAGCCTCCACTGGAGGTCTCTGTGTCACCTGGAAATCTCCTGAATTTGCGTTGCCGTGGTCTGTAATTTTTCTTCCCATCGGGATTATACTCCCACGAGTAAACTTTACACTCTGCATAGTCCTTCTGGACCAGTTGTAGTTTGTCGCGCTTAAACTTAACAAGTTCTGTCCGATAAGTATCCACCTGTGTGGAGAGTTTTTCAAGCCAGTTCACCTTAGTTTTTGCTTTTAACGTATCCAAATGTAAGGTCTCAACAAATGCTGCTTTTTTTGCTTTGATATTGCCTAATTCTCTTGATGACTCCTCAATCACCAGCAGTATCAAATCGAGGCTGCACTTGTTGAGGATCGATGCCCATTTGCGACAAAATTCTGTGTTATATTTGCCAATTGTAGGTATGTTCCGGATCCGGAATCCTCTCGGGATCTGGCCGCACCGGTGGTAATCTGACAGGGTCACCCCATGCAAATAATAATCAATTTCTTTTTTGGACAAACGTAATAACTGTACATATAATTGCTCATTGGCCTCTGCACCTCCTGTGCATTCCAATTTATCTTTAAACCAGATGGAAACGGCGTCCGCATCCGAGAAGCTCCAAGTTTCCCCAGTAGGGAGCACAGTGTTTCTGAAACCAGCATTGTCTTGCATAATGCTGAAATAAAATCAACAAACCGGACCAGCCGCCCGGCCTGAACTGACTCCCAGATTTTAGAAGGGATATATCAATGTCCAAAATCACAAAAACATACACAGGGTGCCCTGTCCACACCGGGCTCACGCAGGTAAGTGCTCTCCTTACCGCAATGAGCTCAGGTGATATATATCATTCGCTGCCCTTGTGGTCTGCTCTATGTGGGCAAGACCACGAGGCAGTTTAAGGAGAGGATGGCCCTCCATAGGTCGGCTATTCGACTGAAAGTGGAGGGTTGCGGTGCAGACCACAATCAACCTGTTGCTCGTCATTTTAAACTGCATAATCATGGCCTCTCTACTTTGCGTTATAAGATCATAGATCAAGTCCCGAAGAGGCTAAGAGGGGGAGATCGGAATAAGGCTTTGTTACAGCGGGAGGCGCGATGGATACACCGGTTAGATACGGTGTCGCCGCGCGGTCTTAATGAGGTGTTGTCATTAAAATGCTTTTTATGAAGTAGAATGAGATTATCGGTATCGACCACAGTGTGCCACAGTATACGTAATCAATAGATACAGTTTAGGGTTATCTAATTTTGTTTATGTCAGTTTGTGATAGGTACTAGACTGTAACAATGTAATAGTATGTCTCTAGACACATGATTCTGTGGTATACTCTATAACCAGTTTCGTTGTAATTGCCATTGCTGTTTTAATTGATTTTAAATGTTCTGTTTTAGCACTATGTGGTGTTTTGTTTTGCAGTTGCAATGGTGCCGCTCGATCACACGGGCGCGCCGGGAGGCGCGGGTCGCATTGCTGTGACGTCAGATGACCCGGCGGGCGGCGCAATGGCGGCTCTCAGCATGGGTGAAGGAAGGCTATTTAGGTAAGCACTTTATTCTGTATTGCATTGTGATCCTGACGAAGGTTAAATACAACCGAAACGTTGATCAGAGAGGAGTCTCTGTTGTCTTCTTTATGAGTTCTGCTTGAAAAAGGTCCCGTGAGTGCCACCTATGTTCGTGACTATATATATATATATATATATATATATATATATATATATATAGACTGCTGGCGTGTACGGCGGCACTCAGGTCAGAAAAACGACAGGACACACAGCCTCTGTTGCCAACGTTTCAAAGAGTGCCGGTCCTATGTACTGTATATATATATATATATATATACAGTACATAGGACCGGCACTCACCCCTCATTACGTATTCATTCCGGTGCCCTCTGGAAACAATCAATAATTAGCACATCATACAAGCAGCGGCACTCGGAGACTCTCAGTAGTGAAAAAATGCTGTGAAAATTTATTCCATATTGCTATATGTACAGGCCCTACATATAGCAATATTTACATATAGCAATATGGAATACATTTTTACAGCATTTTTTCACTACTACTTCGCTTGTATGATGTGCTAATTTTATATATATATATATATATACACACACACACACACACACACACACACACACACACACACACACACACACACAGTACATTTGAACATATACATATACATACATATAGCATATTACACACAGCAGACTGACACACACACACACACACACACACACACACACACACACACACACACACACACACACATACAGTATCCACATCCCCACTCCCCATTAGCACCTGGCCAGCACAATGCATTACAGACAACCTTCCCCCATTGCCCCCACCCACTGAGTCTCCTCAATTGATGATACTGTACACTCACCTGCCTGCTGTAGAGAGGAGACTGCCTCACTGCTTCGGCATTTTCCCCCTTCGCCGCTACCCCGCACCTCTTCTGGCTCCCTGAACTCCCCCTGCAAGAACTGTTCCCTCAGGTGAGCTCCGCGCTGCCGCTGTAGCTCCCTTCCCTGTACAGGCACGACAGCTAGTCACTGTCTGTGTCTCTGTTAGGACGCTGCCTGCTGCCGGAGCCACGCACAGACACAGCCTGCCCGCCTAAGCTCCTCACTTGAAGCGGTATGTACCGCTGTAAAAATGAAATAAATACGTCTAAGTTCTGACGGATCGGTGGCCAGGGGGGGTTTCTGGGTACTCGGACCCCCCTCCCCACTGCGTGCGCGGGTGCTTAATGAGATCTGCAATAGGTTTAAGTAATAGTGAAATATACGTAATCGTAAAAAAAAAAATTCAACTATCAAAACTCTTACAACTGGCATGACTTAGGTTAGTGAGTGAAAGCAGAAGTAAATGTGTGTACTATGTGGATGGCAGAAGTTATATTACTACCATCCCTTTGTTCTAAAGGAAGTTTGTCATACAGGAAGTATCTCATTCTCTGCAGCCATTTACTCAGCATGCTTGCAGAGAATATAGTCACACTTCTGCAGTTCTCCTGTGGTGATTTGCACACAGACCACTTTACAGCGGGTGGTCTTCTGTTTGCCGGCGGTCGGGCTCCCGGCGCTCAGTATACCGGCGCCGGGAGCCCGACCGCCGGCATACCGACAATTATTTTCCCTTGTGGGGGTCCACGACCCCCATAGAGGGAGAATAAAATAGTGTGGCGCGCGTAGCGCGCCACCGTGCCCGTAGCGTGGCGAGCGCAGCGAGTCCGCAAGGGGCTCATTTGCGCTCGCCAAGCTGTCGGTAAGCCGGCGGTCGGGCTCCCGGCGCCGGGATGCTGGTCGCCGGGAGCCCGACCGCCGGCCAGCCGTAGTGAACCCCTTTACAGCAGAGCTACCATTCCAATCACTGACAGGAACTGTCTTTGTGTAAAAGCCCACAGTCAACAAGAGGAGGCAACAGGGTTGAGTTGTGACCATGTAATATGGGGGTCATTCCGAGTTGATCGCTAGCTGCCGTTGTTCGCAGCGTAGCAATCAGGCTAAAAATCGGCATTTCTGCGCATGCGTACGGGCCGCAGTGCGCACGCGTGACGTACTTTCACAAAAAAACTATGCAGTTTCACACAAGGTCGAGCGACTCTTTTCCGTCGCTCTTTTGATCGGTGAGTGATTGACAGGAATTGGGTGTTTCTGGGTGGTAACTGGCCGTTTTCCGGGAGTGTGCTAAAAAACGCAGGCATGTCAGGTAAAAACGCAGGCGTGCCAGGTAAAAACGCAGGCGTGCCTGGTAAAAACGCAGGCGTGCCTGGTAAAAACGCAGGCGTGCCTGGGGAAACGGGGGAGTGGCTGGCTGAATGCAGGGCGTGTTTGTGACGTCAAAGCAGGAACTAAACAGACTGAAGTTATCGCAAGGAAGGAGTAGGTCTGCAGCTACTCTGAAACTGCTTGAAAAAATATCAGCACTATTCTGCTTACTTTTCGTTCGCACTTCTGCTAAGCTAAGATACACTCCCAGAGGGCGGCGGCTTAGCGTTTGCACTGCTGCTAAAAGCAGCAAGCGAGCGATCAACTCGGAATAAGGGCCTATATCGGCAATGTGGGTGTAGTGCAGTTTTTCCCAACTGCGGTCCTCAAGGCACACTAACAGTCCTGGTTGTAGTGATATCCATGCTTGAACACAGGTGACTTAATTAGTACCTCAGTTATTTTGATTTAATAATCTGTACTGAAGCCTGGATATCACTAAAACCTGCACTGTTGGTGTGCCTTGAAGACCGCAGTTGGGAATGCCTGGTGTAGTGTATCAGTACTTGGAGCTCGGTCGTGCTCGCTGTCAGCTGAATCCCTTCTCAACAATGTCGAGGTCAATAACTGTTCTTCACATCACCTGTATAACTGAGGCAGAAGGACAAGGAGACCACCCGGGAAGACACAACTCAAACACTGTATACTCAAAGACCACTACGCATGAGAACGGTGACAACCATTTATTGGATGGGAAGTGACTGGTCACTGCTGTAAATCAATTCCTGTTAAAATCAATTGCACAGATTACTCATTATTGCAATGCTCCAGTTTAATTAGTGTATATAACAACAATCATAGGTTACGACTTTGAAAGGCACAGAAAGGGTTTAGTCAAACAATCACATGAATCACGTGCAACATCAAACATTGAAATATAATTACCCGCTTCAGATACTTTAAGGCAAGAAATGTCCTAGCAGTAAATTTGGTACGCTACCTAAACTGTCCACTGGGTGGCGCTGTACATCAAACAATAACATTCAGTTTCTGCGCCTTATACACCTTTTCCACCTGTAGCACGGGTCGCAGCCGGGAGCCTGACATGGCTGCGATCCGTGCTACAGTCCCCTTTCCCACAGCGCTCACCAACCCGGCATATTGCCGGGTTGGTGACGCTGCTAGTGACGTGGCAGGGGCGGCGCTGGGAGATCACATGATCTCCCAGCACCGTCCTTCCATACACTGTGAACGGCTTCCGTTCACACTACACAGCTTACCGGGTTGAACACGTGTTCAACCTGGCAAGATACCCGGGTAGGATTCCTGGATCACTTGATCCGGGAATTTGCAGGGGATGGGGGGGGGCGTTTCCAATAGGAAAAAACACGGGTAAATGTGCGCCCCCGCGCATTTACCCGTGTTTTTAAAGCTAGTGGAAAAGGGGTATAAGTTTGTGTTTGATATCAGTGTCTCTGAGTATGAAAATACCTGCAGATTAATGGTGAACTCCTGGGAAAAGGTCAACGGCCATGAGGTAAGTATTCAGTATTCGTAGGAATGCGTGCAGGATGGGAAATTTGTTTGAAGTATAACACAGAAAAATTAATAACGGTGCTAAAAATATTTGTATCCACTAAAAAGTAAGTCAGAGAAAATAAAGCTACTCCGGATAAAATGTTGATTTTAGCTTACAGTCTCGTAGTGCAAACTAGTAGAGTCATAAAACAGTTCTGGCTGGCCAAAGGAGAACAGGGGTTCTATTTCTGTGCTGGGGTTTAGAGCAAACAGTAAATAAAGTTCATGTGGGCTGTCCCAGCATGGAGCATGATCAAGGCACTTTTGAAATGGGTAATTAACAATCTGCTCTGGTACCCAAGTCTCATTGGCAGGGATGGGATTACAATTTTTCCTAGTGACTACATGCAGGTCACTGCCATGCAGGCTGCCAACTTGCCAGCTAAGGGGTAATGAGTCTCAGTTGAAGGTGTTGTGAGACAAGGTGTCTCACTCTTTACACAGGGGAGAGATACTGTTAGGGGCAGACGCCCCAACTGATCAGCCAGCTGGGGTGGAGATTTGTGAGTGAACCTGCAGTAATGTTCTGTCTCCCTGCTGGGAGCCTCAGTGCCCCTGTCACCTTCGTTTCTCCAGGGTGCTGGCCGCCGGGGACCCCACTCCCTCCATTGTCAATGTCTCAGCGCTGGATGCCAGTGGCGCATCGGTGCTTTCTGCTATGGGGGCAGCTGGCGGGAAGCTCAGATCCTCAGTCCAGGGTACTGCAGCGGTAGTCAGTTTCCTCTGCTCTGGCTGGCCACTTCCTCACTTGCGCTGGGTCCAGCTAGCCACGTCCTCACCCCCAGCGCACACCACAGGACTGCCCTGGGTCCTAATGCCCCACAGCTCTTCTTTCTCTGGGCTGTTGCTGGGCAACCAGGTAAGGGATTTGGGGGGGGGGGGGACATTTACTAAGCAGTGATAAGAGCAGATAAGTGAGCCGGTGGAGAAGTGCCAATGGCAACCAATCAGCACTAAAGTAACATCTATAATTTGCATAGTATAAAATTATACAGAGCTGCTGATTGGTTGATGGGGCAACTTCTCCACTGGCTCACTTCTCCGCTCTTATCACTGCTTATTAAATGCCCCCCAATCCTTACAGTTTCTCTTCTATTAAAAGTCTCTTTGGCAGCATTAACTGCCATTTAGGGGGGGACTGGTGTGCAGCAGGGTACTCCAGACATGGATACCACAACCACCCAATCTTGTTGTAGTTTCTGGCCCTGTGTCCATGCATGCCAATATGGACGAGATCGTCCATATTGGCCTGCATGCACAGGCGACGAGGCACCAGCGATGAACGAGCGCGGGGCCGCACATCGTTCATCGCTGGTGCCTCCACACTCAAATATATGAACGGTTTCTCATTCATTAATGATAATGAGTATTATAGGGATCCGGTCTCTAAGTTGACAGTAACTAGGGCGACAATGTCTAGGTCGACCACTATTGGTCGACAGGGTGTCTAGGTTGACAGGGTCTTTAGGTCGACATGTTCTAAATCAAAAGGTCAAAAGGTCGACATGAGTTTTTCACAATTTTTTTCTTTTTTTGAACCTTTTCATACTTAACGATCCACGAGCCATGCAAGGGGACACGGTGCACTAATTGGGGTTCCCGGTCACTCTACGAAGAAAACGACACTAAAAAAACATAAAAAACTCATGTCGACCTTTTGACCTCTCGACCTAGAACATGTCAACATAAAGACCCTGTCGACCTAGACACCCTGTTGACCTAGTTACTGTCGACCAATAGTGGTCGACCTAGACATTGTCGACTTTCAATACCACACCCGTATTTACGTATTATCGCCCAGTGTGTAGGGCCTATTACTCTCTCTTCACATGTTATATCTGCCCCACCTGCAGTGCATATGGGGGTAATTCAGAGTTGATTGCAGCAGCAAATTTGTTAGTAGTTGGGCAAAACCATGGCCCTCATTCCGAGTCGTTCGCTCGGTAATTTTCTTCGCATCGCAGTGAAATTCCGCTTAGTACGCATGCGCAATATTCGCACTGCGACTGCGCCAAGTAATTTTACAATGAAGATAGTATTTTTACTCACGGCTTTTTCTTCGCTCTGGCGAACGTAATGTGATTGACAGGAAATGGGTGTTACTGGGCGGAAACACTGCGTTTTCGGGGCGTGTGGATAAAAACGCTACCGTTTCCGGAAAAAACGCAGGAGTGGCCGGAGAAACGGGGGAGTGTCTGGGCGAACGCTGGGTGTGTTTATGACGTCAAACCAGGAACGACAAGCACTGAACTGAACGCAGATGCCGAGTAAGTCTGAAGCTACTCTGAAACTGCTAAGTAGTTTGTAATCGCAATATTGCGAATACATCGGTCGCAATTTTAAGAAGCTAAGATACACTCCCAGTAGGCGTAGGCTTAGCGTGAGCAACTCTGCTAAATTCGCCTTGCGAGCGATCAACTCGGAATGAGGGCCCATGTGCACTGCAGGTGTGGCAGATATAAAATTGCAGAGAGAGAGTTAGATTTGGGTGGGTTATTTTGTTTCTGTGCAGGGTAAATACTGGTTGCATTATTTTTACACTGCAATTTAGATTTCAGTTTGAACACACCCCACCCAAATCTAACTCTCTCTGCACATGTTATATCTGCCCCCTCTGCAGTGCCCATGGTTTTGCCCAACTGCTAACAAATTTGCTGCTGCGATCAACTCTGAATTACCCCCATGGTTTTGCTAATTAGAGAAAAATTTTGTTTTGCAATCAACCTTAACTTAGGTCCTTTGGGGGTCATTCCGAGTTGATTGCACGTAGCAACTTTTTGCTGCTCGTGCGATCGACTAGACGCTGACAATGGGGGAGTGTATTTTATCATAGCAGGGCTGCGATCGCTTGTGCAGCCCTGCTATGCTTAAAAAGTTTTGTGCAGAAGTAGACTAGCCCTGCAGTTACTTACCCTGTGTGATCGATCCAGCAATGAAGGTACCGGATTTGACATCAGACATCCACCCTCCAAACGCCTTGACACGCCTGCGATCAGATCTCCATGCCCGGAAATCGGTGAGTGGACCCCCCAGGAACGCCTCCCTGCTGTCAATCTTCTTGTGATCGCGCTAACGATCACTTTCTTCTTTATTCTGGCCGCTGTCCGGCGACGGCAACGACACACGTGCACAATGTAGCCGCCACACATGCGCAGTTCTGACCCATTCGCACCGCAGCGATGAACTGGTGCGTGCGAACGGGTCGGAATGACCCCTTTTGTCTTTTGGTAAAATGCATCTCTTGAAGGCTGATCATTGTTGGCAGCATATTAATGTTTATTCCCGTGATTTCAGGGGACACTGTCCTTATCATGTTACCATGAAAGGTAGACTTGTCTACTACAGGCTCCATTGTTACTTTTTTCTACTACTTTTTTATACAGTTGTGTTATTGCGTTATTCAGTAAGGATTGCAGATTCAGCTTTTTAGCAGAATCTGCAATCCTTTCTATCGCATGGTGGGGCCTGCCCATCGCAGGACAAGGCCACCCAGCATACTGAATAGCCTGCCCAGTGACTTCGACCGCAATTACATTGCGGCAGCAGCAACTGTGGAAGACCCCCGGCAGCTGCAGCTGGCTGCGTATGCAGGCGGCCCGCCGCCATTTTTCCTATCGGAGCGGCTGCCTGTGATGTAATGCTGCCGCCTCGAAAATGCAGCCAACCCGCTCCCGTTTTACCGACTCCGCCCCTGCAACAGTCCCTCACTGGCCCCAGACCGACCCGCGAACGCCTCTACCTGTCAAATCAGGTAGAGGCGTTTGCAGTCAATGCTATGTGATCGCATTGGCCGGGTGCGCATTCATAGGACGGGACTTGCGTGCACGTACTTGCGCCACTGATGAGGATGTTGCGGTAACAACACTTCGGACCTAAATAACCCCCTAAGTGTTTATTTATCATCCTTAGGTTCAGTTGAATGGTGAGGGAAAGATTTGCTTCTGTTTATCCAAATATTTTCTGACCACCAGCACTGGTTTTGCCTGTTACATTGACCATAAATAAATTGAATTGGTCCTGGACCACCAATCCAAGGCACCCCTGCCAGTGTCCCGAAACACCTTGGGCAATATTTACTAATATTCGTGTTTGAGTCGGTTTGTGTAGTGTTTAAACTCGTTTTGTATCGGGTGCATTTTCATGCAACTTTTTGAATCCATATACGCAAAGTTACGAAGCAGTCGACTTTATGGTTTTCGTGTTTTCCGATGTCGATGCCAGTCGTTTTTTTTTGGCACATTTACGTCCGTCATTGTTGTTTGCGTACGTGTTTTTGTTGTATTTGCTGTTTTTTTACCTAAGTTAAACGCGGCAGGTTTTTTTTTTCCCGCAGCCGCATTTTCACTTTCGATTTTCATCCCCGTTCGTGATTGGTTGTGTTTCAGATGGTAGGAGTGTCTGTGCGCAACCATATAAATACGCCCCAAACCGTCCGCACCTCGTGGGTTTAGTTAGTGGTGAGGAGGAGGGAGGTTGTGCTGTGGAGGTAGGTGAATTTGTGGTTTGAAGAGGAGTGGTGGTAGCGATTTCTGAGTGTGGTATTGTGTTTGAAAGTCGTCTTGTCATTCTTGTTGTCTTGTATTTTGTGGTTTTGTCTCATTTTTATTCCAAGTTATTTTTCTTTATAGTCCCTTTGCAGTGTTTGTTTGTTTGTGTGTGTGTGTGGGTGTGTGTGTGTGAGTTGTGTACTGGTAGTGGAGGAGTGCGTTGTTTGTCTTTTTTTTTCATGTGTTAACTGTTTAGACACACAAATATGTGTGACTCAGAGGTGGAGGGTGTGAGTGAGGGGGAGGAGGTTGCTCAGGTGGAGGAGCTGAGTGTTAGTGAGGTTAGTGAGGTGGAGGAGGTGGGTGAGGTTGCTGCAGCAGCCTCAAGTGATAGTGACAGTCAGAGTGCTCCGCAGCCACACACCACTACTAAGACTGGGCGGAATGTTAAGTTTAGTTTTGCAGAAAATGTGGCATTGGTGCGTGAGCTGATGAGGTATCAGAGGCAGCTATTTGGCCCTGAGTCCGCCAAGGTGCCAACACGGAGGAAGACGGTGTTGTGGGCGAAAGTAGTTGCTGCTGTCAATAGTGAGAGGGTGGTCAAGCGGACGGAGGACACGTGCCGCAAACGGTACTATGACATAAAGCGATGTGTCAAGTCCAAAATGGCCAAGGAGGCCAAGTCGGCTCGGAAAACCGGTGGTGGGCAGCCCTATATTGCAAGTTATCTGGAGTATGAGGAGCCCATGTGGAGTGTAATACCTCCAGAAGTTGTCTCTGCAACCCATGTCCGGGATTCAGATAGGTCCAGGAAGAATGGTGAGCATGTGTATTTGCATTTACATTCTTTTTTTTTTTTTTTGGAATGTGTCATGTGACGTTGCATATTACTCCCATCTTCAAGTGTGTGTCAGCAAATACATTGTTTTGGTTAATGTTTTATATAAAAGCCAATGTAACATCTTACTTTATTGTATGTCATGTGTTTTTCAGACAGATATTTTGCATGTGTAGTTTGGACTTGGTGTGTCTCTGAATTGTCCTGCAATAATGTTTTCCTTTTGGGCGTTTTTAAAAAAAAAATTGTGACTATGTTTTATATTTAAGTGATCCATGTGCAATTTGTTAAAAAAAGTGGTTGTTATGTTAGAGGCTGGAGTACTGGAAAGTGGTTTGGAAACCACTTACATGTGTAATGTCATCTTTAGATAATGTTAATTATTTAATTTAAAAAACAATATTTTTATTTATTTATTTTTGCTTGTATTTGTACCGTGACACCACACTGCAGTGTAATTTTTTTATAAATTGCTGCATTTTGTTTTTGCTCATATAGTGGTAATGTGTCTTTGGAGTGCCACATCACAGAGCAAATTATATATTGCATCTGTAATATTTTTCCTTTCAATACAAAATGAAGTTGTGTGTGTGTTTTTTTTTAAAATCTTTTCTTGAACTTGTGGCCTATGTCAGTGTCCTGTACATGTTTTCCTGTGTTGATGTTGCCATAGTGCATATGTGTTTTGGTCATTGTTTTTTTATTTTTTTTTATTTCTGGTCCTTATGTTTGTTTTAAATAAAAACCAAGCATTTCTAAAAGAATAAATGTTTATAAGCAAAATGGGTGAATGTATACACAATAGCATGATTTTTGTATATAATTCATTTTATACAGTGTCTGAAAAAAGCAGTACTACTCGTCGACCAGTAACTCCTATCACATCTGATGATGATGACGCTGCGGAAGCAGGTAAAGTTTCCATTGTAGTATAGGGTATGCTTGTAAAGGAATGGGCATAACAAAATTGCACTTTCATTAAAAGGTCCATCAAAAGAAGTATGGAGCAGCAGAAGTGGCACTTCTGTAAGACATCACCACAAAAAACCTGTAGCCGAAAAGAAAGCAAGGTCGTATGTCCCGGCACAAACACAGCAGGCTACCCCGCCACAAAGATTATCGTCCGTATGTTCTGTACCCCCACTCCAAATTTTGGACACACCTCCAAGACTTCATCCAGACTCCCCTCATCTTGATTGTGAGTATCAAACTGAAAAAAATGTGTAAAATGTCAGAACATAATCAAAATCAGTCATAACCGCATTAAGTCAAAACACATCCAAAACTAAAATACTTACCGCAGTAAGTAAAAGCTGAAATGGAATCCAAGCTAAATGGCCTTGTCCACATCCAGTAAAGATATGTATGTCCACTTGAGCCATACAGTATGACATTGGGTGTAAGATGCTGCAACAAAAAAGCATGTTGGTTTGTTTGCAAAAAGTAAGGTTGTTTTTCCAAAATTCACATGTGTGCTTGAGGTAACATTGCAAAATACATATAAAAACATTACTATGTTTGTTTGAACAAAGCTATAAGGTAACACATTATGTATTCCAATGTGTTTTTATGGTGGAGTATGTGTGAGCTACAATAAAACGAAAGTGTTTGCTTTCACAATTAAGTAACCAGACACATTTGCCTCAAACAGGCATATGTATGTATTTAAGCTATGAGTGATGATGTTGCTAGCCAGAATAGTTGAAAGCAACAGTGAATGACATGTGTTCCATGTGTAGTGATTTTTTAACATTTCACAAACATATGGATAGCTAACAGAGATTTGTTTAACATTTCAGCTTCGAGTCCTGGGAACAGCATCCCTCCGCAACAACACCAACACAGTGACATGGAGGAGACAAACATCTTAGAAATGCAGCCATTAATGCAAGGAATGAGCCCCCCAGCACCTGTGAGTACACAACCACAGCAAAGCACACCACCACCACAACACAGCCCAACAACACCAGGAACACAAGGCCCTGTTCAGGTGTTTTGGACTATTTGGGCTAGACAGCAGGCCACTAATGAAGATTGCCTGCGTAAGCAGACACAAATGTTTGCAAGCCTACCATCTCACCTCAGAAGAATATCAAGAAATCTGAGTAGACAAAATGAACAAACAACCAGAATAGGCAATACCATGGAACTCATGCGTACAGACATTACACAGGTCATGGGCAACTTACAGCGCATAATGGAAGAACAGCACAGACAACAGCAAAGTTATATGAGCAGTTTTCAAAACAATCAAAAGATTAATGAAAGTTTATTCCGAATAGTAGACAATCAAAATGCTGCTACACGTGAACTCAATGCCACCCTCACTAACCTGAATGAAACACTCAGATGCATGCACCAACAGCAAACAAGCAGCAGTTCTGGTATGACTACTCCAAATATCACGCCAGTCTCATCACCACCAAGACGGTCCACCAGAGCACGACAACATGAGAGCAAAGGGCAGGACAAGCAGCCACCCAAAAAAACGTGAAAAAAAACAAGTTAGACATTTGTGATAAGTAACTCAAAATAGTTAGCAAGTGTTTTTGTTGCTAAAAATATATAACACTTAGCTCCTTGACCCTTTTTTCAACATCAATAATTATAAGTGGGCCAAAAAAAAACATAAATTTAGTACGCACATTTATTAATTAACATTTTTTTTTGGTATTGGAGGAGGGAAATGTTGATGGAGCCACACATACATGTTAGCAGGAAGTAAACTGATCACTTGATTTTTTTCTAGTCATTACTCTTTCTATATTCCAATCATTCTCTTTGCCTGCAGATACAATAATTGCCAGCCAGGCAGAATGTCTTTAGCAGGAAGTAAACTGACCACTTGATTTTTTTCTAATCATTACTCTTTCTAGATTCCAATCATTCTCTTTGCCTGCAGACAATCCAAATTACAATGTTAGTGATACATATCTTAGCTATCTTATCTATACAACATTACAAGAAGAACACAATTGAGTTGCGTAAAAAGCTTGTAATATGTTGCCTTTGTTTTGTTTGAAAAACATTGTCCAAATGAATGTCAGTATTGTTGGGACATGTTTGTGTGTGTAAAAAATTATTAAGCATGTTTTTACACATGATGCTGAAACAAACAAATATGTACTTTTACAACAAAAAACAAAAACTGTGTATAGTAATGTATATGTGTGGCAAACTGTGTATTTACTTACACATCATCAAGTTTACAGCATCAAACATTAGGAAATAAATTATTCCTGATTACAGTAAGTTTGTGAGTCTTAAATATGATGGTGCATCACACATAGGGACACATGTATTCCTCAAGGCTAACATATTATATGTTGAGGAGTGTTTTTTTGGGAACACAGGTTCTCAAACTCGGCCCTCAGGAACCCACACAGTGCATGTTTTGCAGGTCTCCTCACAGAATCACAAGTGACATAATTAGCTCCACCTGTGAACCTTTTAACATATGTCTGTGAGTAATTCATACACCTGTGCTTCTACTGGGTTACGAAAAAAACATGCACTGTGTGTGGTCCTGAGGGACGAGTTTGTGAACCTGTGCATTAGGACGTTACACACAATGATAAAGTGAAATACTAAATGGATGATGTGGGCTTGTAAGAAATTAGCACTGCAAGTTTACGATCACTTATCCAGACTTAATGCATGCCACTCATAATCTTTTGTTTTGAGATTAAAAATACACACAATACACATGCAACATTTGTTTTTCATATAGCGAGGGTATGTTTGTATGTGTCAAGGAGACAGACACATTCTGAGTAATGGATTTTGGTAAAAAAGGCAAAACATCTATTTATGAATACACAACAAATTAAATAAGCAAACCAAGCTTACCTTAGAAATAGCGATTGATGATCTGTTGCCTAACCTGCCTCCCTACATCAGTACTCCAAGTATCACCAGATGTCTCTAATTCCTCTGCTTGCTGGCTGCTTTCTTCCTCCTCCTCCTCCTCCTCAACATGTGGCAGATGTTGTTGCAAACACATGTTATAAAGAAAGCAGCAGCAGAACACAATTTGAGTCACCTTGGAGGGACTATACAACAAAAGGCCACCAGACTTATCCAGACACCGAAACCTAGATTTCAGCACACCAAAACATCTTTCTATCACATTCCGCGTGGACTTATGTGCATTATTGTAATTGTGTTCAGCAGGGGAATCAGGTCGGGACAATGGAGTTAGAGGCCAAGAGAAACAGCCATATCCTCCATCACCTAAAAGACAGATATAGTAACGTGATTCATGTTAAGATACAGCAACACATAAGTAACACACTGTGGGGCAGATGTATTAACCTGTAGAAGGCATATGGAAGTTAAAAACCAGTGATATGTGCAAGGTAATAAAGGCAGCAGACAATCTGTTCCTAAATGTTAATTTACATATTGGAGCAGATTGGCTGGTGCCTTTATCACCTTGCACAGATCACTGGTTTCTCACTTCCTTATGCCTTCTACAGGCTAATACATCTGCACCTGTATTTGGACAAAGTATACGCAGGCCTACACATATCAAATTACATACCCAGCAGCCATCCATCTGGCATTTGTCCGTCCTCAAACTTATCAAAAAGGGATGACTGACTGAGGATGAAGGAGTCATGGCAGCCCCCAGGGCAGCGGTGGCCAACCTGTGGCTCTTGAGCCTCATGCGGCTCTTTCTTTATTCAAATGTGGCTCCCGACACTCAAAGTCACGTGACCACAACAGATTCGGAAACTGCTGCACTCCAGCCAGACAGTCAACAGCAGCACTACGGGGACTGAGAACTGAGAGAGCCAGATACTTGAGGTGAGACACCCACTGTCAAACAGAGGACACATAAGGGGCTGCTGAAATGGCATGAGGTGTGTTTTATTTTTATTTTTTATTTTTTTTGGGGGGGGATGTAGTGACATATGAGGGTCCTGGCAGGAGTGACACAGGAGAGTGCTGGCAGGAGTGACTCATGGGGGAGCTGGCTGGAGTGACATACTGTATGGGTGTGCTAGCAGGAGTGACACATGAGGTAGTTGGCTGAAGTGACACAGTAGGGTACTGGCTGGAGTGACACATGGGGGAGCTGAAGTGTATTATGTGAATCTGGCTTTTTCAATATATTTTATGTGGATCTTTCTTTCTCAATTGTTTTATGTGGAAGTGGCTTTTTAAATGTATTTAATGTTGGATCTGGCTTTAAAAATGTATTATATGTGGATCTGGTTATTGAAATGTATTTTATACCAGAGGCGTGGCCTAGCAGGGACAAGGCCACACCCCATTTTTGCATGTGCGCCTGCGACTCGATATCGGCTCTTTGACGTGCCTAACAAAATTTTTGGCTCTTTGTTTCTGACTGGTTGGCCACCCCTGCCCCAGGGTAACCAGCAACAACACTCATTATTTTGAGATTTGCATCACAAACCACCTGGACATTTGTGAAGTGTTGGAAATGGCGGTTTGTATATATGTGCTGCCAGCCCCTAGGTGGTCTCAGCTGAATGTGTGTGCAATCTATGGCTCCAAGCACATTGGGCATGCCAGCCAGCTCATAGAAATCTACCCTGACGCATGCCACTGAGACTCCTGGGTAGGGAAGCAGATTGAGGCCTCGATGTGGGGCTGCAAAACAGCCAACACCTGTGTGAACATTTTAAAGAACAATAAACATGAGATTTTAGGACAGAACTGGCCACCAAGAAATTAAAACAAACACAAAACAGAAGAGGTCGTTAGGTATACATCACCTGTGTTAAGATTCTTGAAAATGAGGGCTGTGAGATTCCTATGACATCCCCAGACACAGCCTGAAAGCTGCCAGTAGCCATAAAGTGCTACACAGCCAGGAGTTTGTGCAGGCCTGAGACAGGGCGAGAGCGTGCTGTCTCAGGGTCTAGGCCCAGTTTGACAAGGTCATACAGATGGAAAATGTTGTTACGATTTAGACGGAACATCTGTATGACCTTATCATCGGACAAAGCGTTCAAGTTTAAACGCCCCCTAAAAAAACGAGGCCTGCGCAGCCTCCCCGGAACCTGTACAACCTGCTGACCATGTTGAGTTTCTTGGCCCTGGGTACTTACAGGCTGATGTCTGAGTCTGAGGAATCCCACAGCACACAAAAGATCACTGGCCCACAGTCCTGCTGCCATTTCTGAGTGTAGGTGTATTGAAATGGGCCTAACATCCTTTTATAGGCATCCTAATTCAGGTGTGAGTGATTTTTTATTTGCAACACATGTAAACACGACTGAAAAAAGCAGGTCTATTTTTTTGCCGCTTTTTTTAACGAATCGCAAAAAAATACGACCGCATTTGAGCACTCAGAGACTAACACCCAAATACAAATGAATAGTGAATTCCCGTATTCTATGAAATAACAGCCGCGTTTGACCGATGGTCTATTCATTCGTATTTCGGAACGTTGTCATTCAAACCATTACGAATAGACCAGACACTGCCGAGATTGGTGCTTAGTGAATTCCCGGATTGGGACTTAGAAAAAAAAACACAATTCGGCCAAACTCGGATTTTTAGTAAATACTGGCCCTTGAGTGCCACAGCACACAGTTTGAGAACTTCTGCATTAACCTGTCTATGGTAAATAAAAAAAATGTTGCTTTCCTAACAACAATGAACAATATTGTGTGAAAACAGGGTCCATGAAACAGGGACAAACGGGCTGGCTGACAACTTTTAGCCTGAGGGGCAAATGCAATGAAGTGGCCCCCGGCTCCTCTACGAGTGCACAGCAATGGCAAAATGGATGTGGCAGAAAAAACTGCAGGTGTGATTTATCTAATGGGAATGCAGTTTAAATGTGTAGTGAAATAACTGAAAAATCATTATGTCTAAGAACAGTCATCAAATCCATCACCTAGCTGCCCTGTCTGACAAACAGAAACTATTCTAATGACTGATACAACACATAGGAAACAATGATGTGGGTGGAGTGGCTGTCACCTCCTTGGAAATAGCAGTGATAGCGCTGTATGGTGATGCAGCTGGAGGCATCCATTAGTAGAGATGTGCAGCGGGCACTTTTCGTGTTTTGTGATTTGTGTTTTGGTTCTAATTCCACTTTCGTGCTTTGGTTTTGGCTTGGTTTTGCCAAAACCACCCCTTCGTGTTTTTTGGTTTTGGTTTTGGATCTGGATTATTTTTGAAAAAACAACAACATTAAAACAGCTAAAATCACAGAATTTGGGGGTAATTTTACTGTTACAGTATTATTAACCTCAATAACATTAATTTCCACTCATTTCCAGTCTATTCTGAACACCTCACAATATTGTTTTTAGGCCTAAAAATTGCACCTAGGTAGCTGTATGACTAAGCTAAGCGACCCAAGTGTGCGGCACAAACACCTGGCCCATCTAGGAGTGGCACTGCAGTTGCAGACAAGATGGCACTATTCAAAAACTAGTCCCCAAACAGCACATGATGCAAGGAAGAAAAAGAGGCGCAATGAGGTAGCTGTATGACTAAGCTAAGCGACACAAGTGTGCGGCACAAACACCTGGCCTACCTAGGAGTGGCACTGCAGTGTCAGACAGGATGGCACTTTAAAAAAAATAGTCCCCAAACAGCACATGATGATAAGAAGAAAAAGAGGTGCAAGATGGAATTGTCCTTGGGCCCTCCCACCACCCTTATGTTGTATAAACAGGACATGCACACTTTAACAAACCAATCATTTCAGCGACAGGGTCTGCCACACGACTGTGGCTGAAATGACTGGTTTGTTTGGGCCCCCACTAAAAAAAGAAGCAATCAATCTCTCCTTGCACAAACTGGCTCTACAGAGGCAAGATGTCGACCTCATTATCATCCTCCTATTCCTCACCCCTTTCACTATGTACATCTTCCTCACTGAGTATTAATTCCTCCCCACTGGAATCCACCATCACAGGTTCCTGTATACGTTCTGGAGGCAATTGCTGGTAAAGGTCTTCTCAGAGGAATTTATCATTCATTTTGATGAACATCATATTCTCCACATTTTCTGGAAGTAACCTCCTACGCCAATCGCTGACAAGGTTACCGGTTGCCCTAAACCATTTTTTCGGAGTACGCACTGGAGGGGGGGCAACTTAGGTAAAATAAAGCCAATTTGTGCAAGGGCCTCCAAATTGCCTCTTTTTCCTGCCAGTATACATACGGACTGCCTGACATGCCTATTTGGATGCTGTCACTCATATAATCCTCCACCATTCTTTCAATGGTGACAGAATCATATGCAGTGACAGTAGACATGTCAGTAATCGTTGGCAGGTCCTTCAGTCCGGACCAGATGTTAGCTTTCGCTCCTGACTGCCCTGCATCACTGCCAGTGGGTGGGCTAGGAAATGTTATCCTTTTCCTTGCAGCCCCAGTGGGGGGAGAAATTGAAGGAGGACCTATTGACGGGTCACGTTCCACTTGAGTTGACAATTTACTAACCAGCAGGTCTTTGCACCTCTGCACACTTGTGTCTGCTGGAAAGAGAGATACAACGTAGGTTTTAAACCTAGGATCGAGCACGGTGGACAAAATGTAGTGCTCTGATTTGAACAGATTGACCACCCTTGAGTCCTGACAAAGCGAATGAAGGGCTCCATCCACAAGTCCCACAAACTTTGCGGAATCACTCTGTCTTAGCTCCTCCTTCAATTTATCCAGCTGCTTCTGCAAAAGCCTGATGAGGGGAATGACCTGACTCAAGCTGGCAGTGTCTGAACTGACTTCACGTGTGGCAAGTTCGAAGGGTTGGAGAACCTTGCACAAGACGGAAATAATTCTCCACTGTGCTTGAGTCAGGTGCATTACCCCTCCTTTGCCTATATGGTAGGTGGATGTATAGGCTTGAATGGCCTTTTGCTGCTCCTCCATCCTCTGAAGCATATAGAGTGTTGAATTCCACCTCGTTAACACCTCTTGCTTCAGTTGATGGCAGGGCATGTTCAGGAGTATTTGCTGGCACTCCAGTCTTCGGAACGCAGTGGCAGAATGCCGAAAGTGGCCCGTAAATTTTTGGGCCACCGACAGCATCCTTAGCACACCCCCTGTAATTTAAAAAAAAATTCTGCACTACCAAATTAATTGTATGTGCAAAACATGGGACATGCTGGAATTTGCCCAGATGTAATGCACGCACAATATTGGTGGCGTTGTCCGATATCACAAATCCCCAGGAGAGTCCAATTGGGGTAATCCATTCTGCGATGTTCCTCAGTTTCCATAAGAGGTTGTCAGCTGTGTGCCTCTTATGGAAAGCGGTGATACATAGCATAGCCTGCCTAGGAATGAGTGGGAGTTTGCGAGATGCTGCTACTGGTGCCGCTGCTGTTGTTGCTGCGGGAGGCCATACATTTACCCAGTGGGGAGTTACAGTCAAATAGTCCTCAGTCTGCCCTGTTCCACTTGTCCACATGTCCGTGGTTAAGTGGACACTGGATACAACCGCATTTTGTAGGACACTGGTGACTCTTTTTCTGACATCTGTGTACATTCTCGGTATCGCCTGCCTAGTGAAGTGGAACCTAGATGGGATTTGGTACCGGGACACAATACCTCCATCAATTGTCTAAATCCCACTGTACTAATGGCGGATACCGGATGCACGTCTAACACCAACATAAGTGTCAAGGCCTCAGTTATCCGCAGTTATATATAATCTATATAGACTCGAAGGTTGTTCCCTAGCCATATTAAGTGGAGAAGTGGGCGAATTAGTGGCTGCAATATTGGCACAATGCTGATTTCATATTTGTGACCTTATTATCTTTTTTTTTTATTGGAGAAATGTCATACAAAGCATTACAGACATAAAAAATACATTGATGATACAGAATAATTCAAAATGAAGCTCCAGGTATCACTTAGGATACAGAGAATATAGAACATCAACTACGCAAATTGGACATTACATTTTTTAGAAGTATAGTCAACAGAGCCAGAAAGATACACTGACAAAAAACCTATACAGAAAGAAGAATAGGAGAGAGAAGAAAAAGAGGAAGAAGAAGAAGAAAAAGAGAAGAGAAAGGGGAAGGAGGGCAGAGGGAGGGGACCAATATAAAAAGTTCTAGGAATGAACTCAAAAGTTGAAGGTTTAGAAGATGCACATCGTATATATATATATAAACAAGATAACAATACAATCAAATAAGAGCATAGTAAATATGAGTCTGAAAGAAATATCAAATGTGTGAGATGGTAGTTTTAGAGTAAGAGATCCATGGTTCCCAAATTCTGTCATATTTATCTGATCTATCATGTAAAGAGGAAGTAATTTTGTCCATCGTAGAAATATACCAAATTTTAGATAATACCAAATTCAGAGGTGGAGAGATAGTTTTTTCCAACATTTAGCTATCGCACATCTGGCGGCATGTTGAATTTGAAGAAGAGGCTTATTAGCAATATTACTTAAATTGGGTAGTGGAAGCCCCAACAATGCCGTCCAAGGACCTATAACCACCTGAGAAGAAAAAATAGCTCCAATAAGGGTTTCAATTTGTTCCCAAAAAGGACGGATTTTGGGACAAGACCACCAAATGTGCTCATGGTCTCCAATTTGACCACAATCTGTCCAGCATAAAGGAGAGGACCCAGAGAAAATCTTTGCCAATTTTGTGGGAACTAAATACCATCTGGTATAGACTTTATAAGAATTCTCTTTAATTAAAGAAGAAATAGAAGACTGAGCAACATTTTGTCTAATGATTTCCCATGAGTCCTCTTCAGGTGGGGGGCCTAAGTCTTGTTCCCATTTACTCTCATGAGAATATCAACCGACTGTAGTGAGCGTAGTAAACCGTAAAGTATAGAGATAATATCCTGTCGTATAGGGGAATAGATACATAACCTTTCGAAGGGGGTAAGTTGGCGAAAGATCATGGTCTTAGGTAAAGAATTTAAAAAGGAGCGAAGTTGCAGATATTCATAAAATATAGGACTAAGGATTCTATATTTTTCCCTGAGAACATCTAAAGTACGCCAGGTGTTACCTTCAATAAAGTCAAATACAAGTGTGGGTCATGGATTCAAGTGAAACCATGAGTGTGAGTGTAGAGAGTAACCATGAGAGAAATCTGGATTATCCCATATAGAGGTGATAGGAAATGGGAACGTGGAGAGCTTATAGTGCCGAATACAGAAACACCACAGAGAACAAGTAAATTTTGTGGTAGGAGCACAAGTTTGTACCATCTGAGTAGATTTAGCTGGCATTAAAAGGGAAAGCAAAGTGGAGGTTTTAGCCAGCGAGAGTTCAATTTGTATCCAGGGTAAAAGAGGGGATTGAGAAAACCAGGTGAGAGCTTGACTTAAGTGAGTTGCATGATAATATTTTCGTATATCCGGAAGGCCTCTACCTCCATCGACTTGGCTTCTGATCAGAATAGAAGTCTTAATTCTAGGTGGTGTATGAGACCAAATAAATCTCACTATAAGTTTCTGCATTCGGCTTAAAGTCTCCGCAGGAATGCGCACCTGAATTGTTTGAATCAAATATAAAAGCCTGGGTAAGATATTCATTTTTACTGAAACAATACGTCCAAACCATGTTAGTATTTGCTTGTCCCAAGCCCGTAGATCAGATACAATACAATTAAGAAGAGTCGGAAAATTTTCAGAATACAGGGACCCATAGGAATTTTCAGAATACAGGGACCCATAGGAATGAAAATGCCCAAATATTTTATTTTCTTGGAGCGCCAGGAAAAATTTTAATTATCAGCTAAGAGAGACCTAGTTTCCTCACTAAGATGCAGGGGAAGCGCTTCTGATTTAGCATAATTGATTCGGTAACGTGAATAAAAAGAGTATTAGGACAGTTTGAAACAAATTCGGGATAGATGTATGAAGGGAGGAAAGAGTTAATAATACACCATCAGCAAACAACGATAGCTTGAACTCCGCATCACCAACTACTATACCCTTTATATTAGCGTTAGTCCTCACCATACACGCCAGAGGTTCAGTTGTCATGGCAAATATTAATGGTGACAGGGGGCACCCCTGCCGGGTACCATAACTGATCTGGAATAGGCGAGAATCTTTACCATTTATTCAAACTCTAGCTGAAGGGTTAGAGTATAGAGCTTAGATACCTTTCAGTAGGCTTCCTCCCAGGCCGAACCCACGCAGAGCAGCAAACATAAAAGGCCATAAAATTTTATCAAAGGCCTTCTCCGCGTCAAGCGAGAGAAGAATAGAAGGCAATTTAGCTTTATTAATCACATGAACCAGATTAATAGTTCTCTGGGTATTGTCTCTAGCTTGTCGGCCTGGGATGCAGCCCACCTAGTCAGCATGTATCAATTGTGGCAGAACCGAATTTAACCGTAGGGCTAAAATTTTGGCAAAAAGTTTAATATCATTATTTAATAAAGAAATTGGGCGATAGCTGGCACATGAATTAGGATCCTTCCCAGCCTTATGGATCAGAACAATTCGAGCCTCCAGCGTACGGGGAGATAAAGGCTTGCCCTTAAGAAAGCCATTAAAGAGCCTGCATAAATGAGGCAGTAAGATACCTTTAAATTTCTTAAAATACATAACGGATATGCCATCCAGCCCAGGGGCTTTTCCCGATTTCTGAGACTTGAGGGCATTCTCAAGATCCTAGATTGTTGTCTCCGAGCCCAAGTGGGAGACCACAGATTGGCTTAATTTGGGTAAATTGCACTTGTCTAGAAAGGATTCAATTCCATCATGAAATTTCTTAGAAGATGAAGCATTAGCATCAGCATTATACAATGATTCATAAAATTCTTCAAATTCTTTAAGAATTTTATCAGGATCATGGGTCAATGCCCCTTGTTTGGTACGAATCGATAAAATATTTTTGGAGGATATCTGAGCTCGTAATTTCCTGGCAAGGATTTTATCCGCTTTATCCCCTTTTTCATAATAAATTTGATGAAGGCATCTAAGGCATTGTTCAATACTATGGGACAATTACAGATTTGGGCCCTCATTCCGAGTTGATCGCAGAGATTCATCGCATCGCAAATGTGCGAAAACTAAGTGTCTGCACATGCGCAAAAGCGTGAATACGCATGCGCGAGTACATCCGTACGACATTGGTGCAAAAATACAAAAAAAAAACCCACACGTAACTGGCAAACGAAAACGAGGAGTGGCGGAGGCGTGGCGGAGGCGAGACTTCGCAATGCTCCGACATGGGCGTGAAAGTGGGCGTACAGTGTGGGAGTATGCAACTCGCAATGGGCGTGTTTTTCGCAATTAAACATTGTCGCTGTTAAAACTAACATAGGAAACCGTAGCAACCTTTACGCAGCAGCCGAGTAGGTCTGCAGTTACTCTACATTTGCGAAGTACTGTTACAAGTGTGTATGCAGTAATTAGCTGTTAATTGGAGAGCACATTCATCTGATGGCCAATTACTTGTTAATTACTGCGCAGATGAAAGTTAGCAACCAGCAATTGTCTGAACCCACATTACATGTTTATTCTACTCACATATAAATCTCACACACTGCCAAATAAGGTTGTTATTTGTGTTCAAGTTGGTGTGTAAACATTTGTTAAAATTGTTTTAATGTGTGTAAGACTAACAAATACAAACAAGTGAAATTATTAAAAATTTAAATTGAAAGCTGCAACATTTTTGCAAAAGAAACCGACACCCACATAATGCAGCATACACTTTAATTTTGTCAGAAATGTAACATTAATATTTGTTTATAATATCTGACAATGTTTTAAATGATGTCCTGTTGACCATAGATAATTCTAAAAAGTGTTGTGTCAGTTTACTTAATATGGACATTAAAGTGTGGTGCAAAGCATACCTGTATTTTTTGGATGATGCAAATTTTTTGTATAAATTGCAGATTGGTCTACAAGTGTCTATATGCTGACCTAATCTTTCTGGAACTAAGATTTACCTAATGCATTACCTTGAATAAACTGCACAATTATTTTTTTTATATTTTTTATTACTGTAGTAATATTTCACAACATGAAAACATGGCTACACGTGAGTCTCACAGGCAGAGATGGACCAAGCAGCAAGCATATGGCACTGACACAAATGATATAGCAGAACTCAGTACTCTGCAAAATTCAGCTTCTGACAAAATTATAATTTGTAAGCATAAATAAAACATATTACACACCCTGCCACACAAAAATTTGGACCCAACTGAGAAAGAATTAGGATCCACCACACAAACACAACAATACATAGCACACTAGTAAGAGGAAGATGGCTCTGGTGTTTATACAAAAAAACTCACAGGCTACAATACCTCCAAACATAAATAATACATTTCACTAAGAGGGAGTTATCCATTCTGGCCACACAAGCCAACTCCAAAAAAACATAGAGGCAACATGAAAAACATGGGTGCTGCCCATCTGGAGAGACATCACTTTCTTTTTTTTCTCCCCGCCTGAGGCTGTTCTTCTTGCCTTGGTCTGCGGAGCGACCTTCGTTGGGCCTGCCCAGTGGGCTGTTCTTCCTGGGCAGGGGCAGGGGAGGGAGCCGATGTGGGTGGCTCTCTGCCACTGTGGGCAAGGGAGACAGCGATGGCCTGGAGCCCTTGCAAGATGTTATTTGCAAGGCTTTAGAATGAGGAGGCAAGTTGTTCTTGGCCCTGCCTGATCTCTGCCAGACCTTGGCAGAGTTGAGCAACACCTTGCTCAACACTGGTTCGGTGCTCAGTGAGCCGGACAGCTATCTGGCTTACCTCCTGGATGACCCTGTCTTGAAACGCATTTAGGCTCTCACCATACCTAGCGATTTCAAGCAGGATCTCCGGGATAGCAGAGGGTTGGGTGGGGGGGCCAGTAGGAACCTGCAGAGGTGGGATTTGTGGCCCCACACTGGCAGACCCACTAGGTCCCTCCACCTCAGCCTCAGCCACATAACCCTCCTGTGACTCAAACTGATCACCCCCCTGTGCTGTGTTTTGTGGCAAGCAAATAGAAGAATGTGTGGGGAAAAAGTACAATAAAAAATTAGTTTTTTTTTTATAAATACAGTTTAAATTGCAGACAAATACATGTGTAAACTTACCTGGCAAGTCATGTCCCGTCAGGATCTCAGGCAGGTCCGTGTCCATATTAGACACCCCTTGGCCCTCCTCATAACTGACACAGGGCATCGCTATCTCCTCCAAGTCTGTAAACTCCACAGCGACAGATGGTCCTCCACCTGTAGCCCTTGAGGCATTCCACTCCGCAGACCTCTTTGCCTTCAGGCGGGATTTGAAGTCGGCCCACCTACATATGTATTGTGAAAGAGGGGCAAAGTAGAGTCTTATTATTTGTGTATGTAAATATATAGGACACATGTTCTGCTTGTGTTTGCTATACATAACATCACATGTAACTACATTTTTAAGTCAACTTAGCACAGAAAAAGGACTGGCAAGATGCACTTACCGTCGTCTAACTTCCTGCGATGTTCTGACGACAGAGCCAACTTCATTCACAGAATGTGTGATGTCCCTCCAGATGCGATCTTTTGTAGCAGCACCCATGTTTTTGGGGCCTCTATGTATTTTGGACATGGCCTGCGTGACCAAGACACGCAACTCCCTCTTAGTGAATGCTGGCTGTCTTTTCTTACGTCTGGAGGTAGCCTGTGAGGTTTCTTCCTGTTGCTCCTCACCATCTTCCTCCTCACTAGCAGCTTCTGTCTGTTGTGTTTGTGTGGCTAATGCTGATTCTCCCTCAGTTTGGCCAGTATGTGTGTGTGGCAGGGTATCCCCACTCAATTGTTGGGGCTCAGAAGCTGACATTTGCAGAGTACTAGGTCCTGCCTCTTCAGAATCCGCAGAGGCGGATTCCAACATCCGTCTCTGGCACTCTAGGCGTTTTTTCGCCAATGCCATCTGCTGCTGTGCAATGCGGTCCATCTCTGCTGCTAATTCCTCACGAGAAGCCATGTTGGAGATGACGTGTGTACGCCCAGGTGTGTGCCTATTTATACCTACGTGCGGCGCGTTCATTCACACAGGTGTACAGTATGGTAATCTTGCTAATGATTGCACTGCTTATTTAAGGGCCTAGTTTGCACGCTGTGAGTGTTGGTAGTTTGGAGTTTGGAGTTGTTTGGATTTTGCAGTTTGGAGTTTGTGGCCCGTGCGTGAAGGTGCTATTGTGCTTTTCTGAGTGAGTAATTGTCAAGCATACATTTTCCCGTTTATTCGCGTTTAGCATATAGACAGTATTGCATACTTTTTGCGAAGTTCCGTTTGTGAGTATTCGTGCAATCGTCTTGTTGTTAAATGCAACTCTGTTTGTTGTTGCAATGTATGTTTTTTGTTTTTTATTAAATATTAAATGTTGTTAATCTATATTTTGATTGTAAATTTCTATAACAAAACCTGTGCTTTAGTGTTTCTGTTTTGTGGACTAATGTAAAAATGTTGTTCTTAGTGTCATTTTGTATCTCTTGTAGGTGTCTTATTTTGGGAGAATTATCCCGTTATTTTATTTGGAATCCCTTACACTTTATTTGGTTGGTGTGCCTTACAACACTAATCTTCTGTTGTTTTTGGAGGAGCAGGTAAGTCCCCTTGGCCTGTGTTTGTGGCTGTTTGTGTTTGTTCAAAGTGTTTTGCTTATGTTTGTCATCCATCTTTATAATAAATTAACTAATTTTTCCCAGGATTGTTCAGCAAAGTAGTGCTGTTCTTGCCTGTAATAGCTACTAAAGGGCTAAATTTGGTTTTGAATCTATTTTAGATGTATAACCTATTTTTCTTAATTTATACTTAGGTGTTTGTTATGTCTTTGATGCTCTTATTATGTGTCTGTTTGGTTGGTTGACATATTTGTGTTGTTTTTTCAAAAAACTAGGTAGGTTTCACACTTTTAATTTGTGTTTTTCCTTTTTTGTCTCAATTTCAAATTGTTCCGGAATTGAATCCAGAAAATATGTCGTATGCTCCTGCAGTAAGTTGACACCCCGTTTTTAATTAAAATATTATGGTTTTTTTGTTATTTTATTGCATTTATCTTATTCACCATATCTTTTTTAATTTTTTTAAGTGTGTGATGTCAGTGTTTGTGGCAGCAGAAGCCCTCCCACCCCAACCCACGGCAGCACTCCCACCCCAACCGCCAGCCCCACAACCACAACCGGCTCCTCATCAACCAAGGCAACGGAGGCGTGCTAGGCCACCAATTTTCCGCACCCGTGTCCTACTTTTTGGGATGCCAGATGATGTTGTTGTGCGTAGATACAGGCTGCCACCACATCTAATCCTAGACACTCTCTCCATAATAGAGAGTGATCTGGAGTCTTCAATTCGGTATCCTACAGCAATACCACCATTGACACAATTCCTTGCTGTGTTACATTTTTTGGCCACAGGGTCATTTCAGCATGTTGTTGGAGACCTGGTTGGCATGTCGCAGGGCCAGTTCAGTAAGGTCCTGCGGCGTGTCAGCCAGGCTTTCATAAAGCGTGTGAAGCAATTTATTGCTATGCCTCTGGATGATGGTGCCCTAGATGTGGTGAAGCGGCAATTTGAGGAAGGTGGTAGTCGCTTCCCACATGTTATTGGGGTTGTGGATGGCACACATGTAGCTATTGTGCCACCAAGACATAATGAAGAAATTTATAGAAACAGGAAACTGTTTCATTCTCTGAATGTAATGGTTGTTTGTGGGCCATCCCTCCAGATCCTTTCCCTGAATGCCAAGTTTCCTGGAAACTCGCATGATGCTTATGTCATTAGACAATCAGGGATATGGCACAGATTAAGATTAAGACAACGAGCAGACATGTGGTTATTGGGTGAGTTTGCCTACATAATTTCCTGCCATTTTAAAAATTTTTTAGGAATATACTCTTTCTAATTTTTTCTTCTCCTCAAACAGGAGACCGTGGATATCCTTGCACCCCCTGGCTCATGACTCCTTACCGTAATCCCAGGCCAGGACCACAGACGGAATTTAACTCCGCGCTTACTGCCACTAGACAGCTGGTGGAGCGCACAATTGGGGTCCTCAAAGGCCGTTTTCGTGTGCTCCACCGCACTGGTGGCGACATCATGTATTCGCCGGAGATGGCAAGTAAAATAGTGGTCCTGTGCGCTATACTACATAACATCGCGGTAAGGAGTAGCGTAGAGCTTCCTCAGACAGAGGAATTGCCAGATGAGGAGCCAGGGGTTGTCCGTCGATTCGGTGGGGGGAGTGTTTCACGGAGGGGAAGCCAAGTCAGGGCAAGCATTGTTGAAGAATATTTCAGGTATAGTGTATTTTGATTTACTTTTCGAAAATAATCTAAAACACTGTATGCTTATGCTCATTTTGTTACGATGTAATTTGGCTTGCTATTGTAAGGTCATTGTGTAATTATTCGGGTGTGTGGGAATCTCTAATTATGTTTTTTAAAAATAACCTTAAACAAGTTAAGCTTACAATGTTTTATTTTAGAATCTAATAATGTGATGTTGCTAAATAGTGTCCTTATTAGTTTTCTTTCATCTAATCCTGTTTTTAATGAAAAAAACACAAACAAATGAAACTAAATGTTGGCCACTTTGTGACTGTGCAGCTGAATTATCACACAAAATGTGGTGAGTACACAGAGTATTTTTTTAATTTTAAACAAAGTGTGTGTGTGTGTCTGTGTTTGTGTGGGTGTTTTAGTTGGTGGTTGTGTGTTAAATTTTGATTTGATTTTTCCTCTTCCGCGACTGCGTATTTCCGCTCGAGCGAAATTACCACTCTGCTCTTCACAGCATTGCAAAGATCAATAAAGTTTATTGAAATGACAGCATAGATTTTAGACAAATCACATGCTAACACACTATAAATATATGCCCAAATAAGGAAAACGCCATTGCCATGATGCGTGCAGCACCTTTCACCAGGCGGGAGCTCCGCGTCCTGGTTGCGGTGATGGACCGCCGCGTAGGCTGCGTTGGGCGCTTTATCCCAAATCGGGTTAAGCGCGAGGCCTACGCGGAGGTCCGCCACCTACTGAGGTCTCGCGTCCGCAGCAGGCGGACCATCATCCAACTCGAGAGGAGATGGAGTGATCTCCGCAGGAGGACTCCTGAACTGTTGGCGGAGATCCGCCAGCAAATCCGGCAAATGCGTGCACGCAGTAAGTTACATTACATAACAGAGATTATTAGCATAAACTTAGCAAATTTTCACTAAGTGGTAGTCTGTAATTGCAACACTGACTGAACTAATTTAATAAATATGACAGTGTGTGTGGTTAGGGCAAACAGTACTGACTGTAGCAAAGTGATTCAAAACAAGTGCATGTTGTACAGAATTAATACCCAGGCTGGAAACTGTACCAAATAACTTGATCAGTGGTGTCTATATAATAAGGTGGCTTGAATAGTGATCTGGTGATGTTGCCTATACCAATCAATATGACTCAATGGAATAGATTCAGTAATGAGCATCAAAAAAGTTTAGTATAATCATTTTGGTTGCTGTGGACAACATGAACAGTTTTAAAAATCATAAGAATAAAAAAAAAACCAAGCCCTGTGTCTTTTACATGGGACAGAACAGTGTAATTGACAAATGGTGTTTTTGAAATTTAACATGCAATCTAAAATATAATACATATATCATTATAGGACGACCACAACGGCAAGCTGATGCAGGGAGGCAACATCAGGCCCCTTCTCAGCCCCCCTCCCCTTCTCACTCCCCCTCCCCTTCCCAGTCCCCCTCAGCTTCCCAGTCCCCCTCAGTTTCCCATTCCCCCTCAGCTTCCCAGTCCCCCTCAGCTTCCCAGTCCACCTCAGCTTCCCAGTCCCCCTCAGCTTCCCAGTCCCCCTCAGCTTCCCAGTCCCCCTCCCCTTTCCACTCCCCTTCTCAGCCCACCTCTCCTTCTCTTTCTGTGCCCCCTTCTCCTCCTTCCAAGTCCCCTTCTCCTTCTCCTTCCAACTCCCCTTCTCAGCCCCCCTCACCCTCTATTGGACAAACATTCTCTCCGCCCCAAACATTCTCTCCGCCCCCCTCGCCCTCTCAATCAGACCCACCCTCAGAAAATACATCCCCAATCCCTCCTCCTTCCCCCATCTCTCCTCCTTCCCCAATCCCTCCTCCTTCCCCCATCCAGCCTCCTTCCCCCATCCCTCCTCCTTCCCCAATCCCTCCTCCTTCCCCCATCCAGCTGCCTTCACCACCCAGTGAATGGGCAGAAGAAGCCCCTGATGGACTCAGTGGTGATCATCATGTTGCAGAGGAAAGTAAGTGTTTTAACATTTGTAAAATAAATATTACCTACTTACACTTACAATGTAAAAACATGCACTGTTGTACTGTTGAAAATCAGCTAGCAAGGAAAACATTTTGAGTTATTATTGATGGTGTTCATGTTGCATTGAAATTTTTGTGAGTATCATTATATGTAGTGTTTATGTGTGCAATGTTTTGTGTGTCCACTCTAGGTCGACACTCATTAGTTCGACAGGGTTGCCAGGACAACATGGTTTAATATGTGCTCAGTTTTCAGCCTAACATTTCTACCTGAGTGGAGTTTAGTATGTTGTTAGTCTTTTACACTTGTGCCTGTGTATTCATAATGTTTGCACTTTCAAATCACATGCTTCACTTTGTTAGCCAGCCGAACAACACAATGATTTGTGGTGTGAAAGTTACACTCACAAAATGCTTATTGTATTTTTCAAAACCTGTTTGACCTTATTTAGTAAAGGCGGTTTTCAGGGAGTGTGGGCATGCTAGGATATGTAGTCCTTCTGAAGATGTTGATATGCAGTGTGATGATGCAGGACCAAACCACCAAAACTTTAATTCTCTTCACTACAGATGTGAATGAATGCCAACATGGTGTTACATTTACTAAGATGGTAGTTCTCTTTAACATGGGATGTTGCCCATAGCAACCAATAAGATTATAATTGTAATTTTTATGCCCACTTTTACAAGATAACATGTTTAATTTGATTGGTTGCTATGGTCAACGTCCCATCTTAAATAGAACTCCCGTAGTAGTAAATGTACCCCATGGTGTGGTACACTTTCTTGTAAAAAATACAAAAACATTGCTGAGCAGGCTTGTGTGTTGTTCTGCTACTGATTTATCCTTAAAGCAGCCATGATGTAGTCACTTAGGCATTAAAGCAGGCCTGTCCAAACTGCGGCCCTCCAGCTGGTGAAAAACTACACATCCCAGCATGCCCTGACACAGCTTTGGCATTCTCTGACCACAAAACTGTGTAAAGGCATGCTGGTATATGTAGTTTCACAACAGCTGGAGGCCAGCAGTTTGGACATGCCTGCATTTAAGTGTGCTTTGTGCCTTGCTTGGATAATAAGTAATGTGATTAAGTTATTAATGTTTATGTTGCATCTTAATTTCAGATGTTGCAGTTGGAGATCCCACAAGTTTTGGGGGCATTCTGGAAAACATGCGCCAACACCTGCATGGCCTACTGAATTGTATTGATCAGTTACAAAAATTTGCTTGATTACATTTTTTTTTTTTTTACTGATTACAAAAAATTTAAAAATAAAAACAAGTTATTTAAAGTTAACCGGGTGTTGTGTTTATTAATGCAAAAAAGGATCAGCAGATTGCCAAGCAGAAATTGATTTCCTAAAACATTTCACACATCTAACGTAAGATTTAAAAAAAAAAAAAAGTTAGGAGATTATTGTGTTAATAAACATGTAAACACCTTCATTCACAAACAACACCTTTACACCAAAAAAAAAAAAACACATTTAAAACATCTATATTTATATTTTATACTTTTACATGTTGATGGCCAATTATGGCAACAAAGTGTTCTTCAGGTATTTTTGGCTGACTTAATTGGTTAGGAACATTATCAATCATTACACTAATTGGATTCGTAATTGACGAGGGCTTGTGGACTTTAAACTGAAAGGTGTAATTTCACTTAATAGCAAAAAAACACATTGTTGTGCGTTTTTCCTTAAAAGTGTGCACTTTTAAGGAAAAATGTGTAAATCTACTACAACTTAGTATTTTTACGATGAAGTATGTGTTAATGCGATGGTTTCGCATTGCTGCGATGGTTTCGCATTACTGCGATGTCATTTGGCGTACGCCCACTTTGTGTAATACTGCGTACGAATGTGCAAAAATACGTTGGGGGCGGATGTTCGCAAATTTACTACATTAACGCAACTTTGCGAATATGTTGTGCGAACGAAAAACTTAGCGACCAACTCGGAATGACCTCCTTAGTTTACCTCTAACTTTAAGCAACCGATCTAGATCAGGTTGGCTTAAAGATAACCTATGTACTTCTTCTAAATGATGAAGTTGTTCAGTTAATTCTAAAATCTATTGGGAGCATTGTTTAGCAAGTCTAGCTGCAATCTGAATAAAATAAGCCCAAAGGACCGCTTTATGTGCCTCCCATAAGGTCATATCAGATATACCAGGGGTCTGATTTATACTAAAATAATCAGTGAGAATACGGGTAATCTGAGGTAATACATCACTTTGTTGGAGAAGAGAATCATTAAGAGACCAAGATGGGGGAGAAGAAATGCGAGATATACCAGAAATGAGTAAAGACACAGGAGCATGGTCGGACCAAGTTATTGGGTGTATAAGAACCTTCTGGATTTTAGAGGTCAAATCTCTGCTAACCATAATCATGTCAATTCTCGTATAAAGGTTGTGTACAGGGGTGAAAAAAGTATAATCTTTAGCTAAGGGATCGAGAACTCTCCAGGAATCGAACAACAAATGGTTTTTGAGTAGAGACAATAGAGCTGTAGAATTTTGATTGCTAGCTAGAGACTGAGATGAAGGTAGGGGATGGGAGTGGTCTAAACTATGATGAAGAATGGAATTAAAATCTCCTGCCATCAAGATATCACCTTTCCTGTATTGGGCAATTTTAGAATCCAAAGAGGCAGAAAAAGAGGCTTGATTAACATTTGGGGCATATACATTAATCAAGGTAACGAGGATATTATTAAGTTTGCCCACTATTAAAAGGAATCTACCCCTTTTATCTTTAACAAGTGTATCCAACTCCCTATGTAAATGAGCTGGGATCATTATAGCAACACCACGTTTTTTATGATTATGGTCACATGCATGTATAACTACCGGGTAACGTTTAGAACGTAATTCGGGATGCGAAGTGCCTCTGAAATGTGTCTCCTTCAGGAATACCAGGTCTCCCCCAGCTTGTTACAGAAAAAGGAATAATTTGGTTCGTTTTGGGGGGCTATTTAGACCCTTTACATTGTAGGTTATGACATTAATGGACATATTAGTATATACAAGAGCAAGCTGAAGTCCCTTCTAAAATCACATGTTGGGCACCTCCCCCGAGGACAAAGGAAGAAAAAGGTAGCAAAAAGAAGGAAAGCTGAAGGCAGTGGGAAAAAGAGAGAAAGAAAAGAAAGATAAAACAAATAACAATACAATAAAAGAAAAAGTAATCTAAGCCGAAGACACAATGCACTAACAGCACGGGTCCATCTGTTCGAGCACCCATATGGGGCAATTGAGGAGGAAGGAGCCCCCTCATGCTCGGAACTGGCCATAACGGTCAAATGGAGGGCGTGGCGGTGAGGATCGTCAGACAGTAAGGAGAATAGATAAGGTATCCCTGGGGGAACACAGGTTACTTTGATATCGGAAAGTAATAACAAGATAACACGGATAATAGGAGTGTAGACTCAACTATAGAAGCTCAGCTCAGGTAGAAATAGAACCTCTAAAATATAGACAACCATCTAAAACAGTAACAAACAATAACCCAAATGAATATCTGTATTAAGAGGTTCAGGGAGGGTTTCTTCTGGAGGAGGTTTTAGCCGGGACCGTCGACCAAAGACGACGGGGTGCTCTCTGTGGTAGTGGAGATCCAGGGGGACATAGGGGTCTTGACACCATTGGTGAGGGCGAAGGTGTATCCGTCGCTGGAGGAGAAAGGTTGAAGTCCAAGAGAAGCTGGTAAGCCTCGTCCCTAGATCTTACCAGCCACTTCTTCCCATCATGTTGTACTATCAGGGCGAAGGGGTAGCCCCATCTGTAGTGGATTTGATATTCCCTGAGGATTGGGTATAGTCCTTCAGGTCAAAGCGTCTTTCGAGAGTAATAGGAGATAAGTCTTGAAATATCAGCAAGTTATACGTTTCAAATAGGCAAGAATCCTTGTTGCGAGACGCAAACAGAACTTTTTCTTTGGTCTTATAATAATGGCACCTTAAAACTACATCTCTTGGAGGGGATGTCGGTGGAGGTTTTTGTCTTAAGGAGTGATGGGCCCTATCCAAAAGAAAATTATCAGACGAAGTGTCAGGTAGAAGATGTTGAAAAAAACGTATTATGAAATCTTCCAATTGGGCGGGTTGTAATGACTCAGGGATATTTTTAATGCGTAAGTTATTACGTCTTGCGCGATTATCTGTGTCCTCCTGCATGACATAAACAGAACGTTCTATCTCTTGTTGGAAATGAATCACTTCATCCATTTTCTGTTCAACGTCATTAGTGCATGCACCAAGATCAGAAATTTCTTCCTTGAGACCAGATATAGCTTTGTGAATCTCTGAATGAAAAGCTTGTTTCAGCGACTTCATTTCGTGTAGAATAGAAGAAATACAGGACTTCATAGAAGAATCTAAAACGCGCGTTTCTTCCTCAGATTCGGAGGCAGGAGCAGATTGAGAAGTAGGTATTTGTTTAGAAGGGCCAGGGGTCATTTTAGATATGAACGTTGACAGGTCCGCAGGGGGAGCAGATTTTTTTGATCGAGGCATGTTGTATAAAAGTCCCGGAAATATAGCAGAGAGAATTATCAGAGCTGAGCGAGAGCAATCAGTGTCAAAATTCCATTAAGTTGCAAATAGAAACAAAAAGCGTGAAACCCCCAGGCTTGAAACCAGTGGAGTTAACTGATCATTCTTTAATATGGCAGCATCAAATGAAACTGGAGCAAGTCTTAGGTGTAACAAAATTAAACAACCAGGAATTGGAGATTCAAGGCAGGATAGTGTAATATTTCAGGAGTAAAACAAATGGTGGTACCATAGGGTGAACACAAAGCAGGAGAAGAGTATATCCAAATATATTGAGTGAACACACATCCACAGAATAGAGGAGATATATCTCTAAACGGAGGTGCAGTTCTGGTAATAGAAAAGGTGTCACTTTGTCTTTACTGCAGCTAGACATCCTATGGCAGCCCACGAATTACACAGCCATGTACAAGAGAAATAGTGGTGGGGACACTATCCATTTCCAGAGGGGTTAAAAGGACCTCCAAGACCCAATAAGCATATACAGGGGTGGGTCGGGATAGGGTACCTGAATTTCCCTGAGCCATCACCTCGGAGCCCAGACTCACCACCACCGATCCAGATCAGCCTGGAAGGAGCAGGCAAGATGTAATCAGCCAGCCACATGCAGCACGGGCCTGCCGCGATCCACCTCTGGTCTGGCCTGGCCTCCAGCAGCAATCGGGACCCCGGTCTCCCCTCAAAAGCAGGCCACAGCCCGTTGGATCCACTGTGTAAGTCGGCCAGCGGCAGCAGGGACGAGCGTGAGCCCCTCAAGTCTCCAGCCCAGACACGGCCCCCAGTGGTAGCGGCAGAGAACCCCGCCGCAGCAGCCGGAACTCCAGTCCGCGGCCCGCGATGGCATGGTAGGCCGCGACCGGATCCCGTGGAACGGGCCGTCCGTGGAGCTGGCAAGATGATCAGGGCGCGGGAGGGGATCGGCAGAGTACCGTACGGTGAGACCGGGCCACAGGGAGAGCGATATAGGCACAGATACCCCTTCTGAGTTGCGGAGCTGCAGGCACACGCGACCGCTCCAGTCCGCAGCCAGGCCATGCCCCCCTTATTATCTATTTTAATGTTTTAATTTATTTTTTATGACAATAAATGTGTAATGTAATATAACAAGCCTAATAGTTACTTATTAACTTGCACAGCCAGCGCTGGTATATTCCTATTTATTTATTCCATTTATCTATACGGGGATCTAGACCACCCCAATACCAGCAGCTGTTGATAGCGCACCTGTACACACATTTTTTCCTACTAGACTTTGCCAGCATGAGCTGGTGGAACCATAGAGGACAGACAACATTGTGGGAATCCCCCTCCCCCTTATTCAGTGAACCCAGGCTGACACCCAGGTGGTCAGGCTCACTAAATGCAAGCGGACTCCCCCTCCTGGGTATAACAAGCCCTAGTGCCAGTAGAACTAGGAATCGTGCTGACCCAACATTTTGGGGTATGGGGTATTAAGTGGACAAACAAAGTTTTAAAGCATTTTGTCATTGGTACACCACAGGTACCAGAATGGTCAGGTGTAAAAATGGCTGTTGGGACATACTGACATTTGGAAAATTACAAGCGACAACTTGCATTGACAGTTAGGCACCAGTAGTGCGACAGGGAAAATACAAATAAAGACAGGACACATGTTAAGAAAAAAAAATACTTTAATAAAAAAAAGACACAAAAACACCCCTTGTATGAAGCCATGTTTTTTATTACACTCCTACCTCCCTATGGGCAGAGCCGGCCCTAACCAATATGATGCCCTAGGCAAGATTTTAGCTGGTGCCCCCTAGCACCACCGCTGGTTCCGCCTCCGACCTTGCACCTCTTTCCCAGCACCATCACCCCTCACCCCATAGCAGTCCTTATTTTGGTGTTTGTACCCCCTATATTTTAAATAGGAACAGCTCGCACATTTGGCGCACAGACCAAAAAGGGGTGTGTTTTTGCTGGCAAGGGGCATGGCCACACAATAGTAACCCCAATTCCAATTATGCCACACAGTACTGCAACTTTATTCACATTTGATCATGTGATAGTTTCCATAATTCATATTACATCACACAGTAGTATCACTTTACCTTATAAACGTTACTCCTCATAGTAGAGCCCCTTATTCACATTACATCACGCTGAATTGCTCGTTATTCACATTACACCATACCCTATTGCTCTTTATTCACATTAGACGACACAGTAGTGCCATTTCTATATGCAACGCCACATAGTAGAGCACCTTATACACATAATGCCACACATTAGTAAGAGACACCTTATTAATGTCCTTTTGCGCCTTACACATTATGACAACCTTTATTAATGCCCTTTTACACATAACGTCCCTTAAACATATGCCGCACATTATTAATGCCCTTATACACATAATGACACACATAGTGCCACCTACACATTTGCTGCACATTATTAGTGCCCCTTTACACATAATGACACACATACAGTAGTACCCTGTTACACATATGCCGCACATTATTAATGCCCTTATACACATAATGACACACATAGTGCCCCTTACACATATGTTGCACATCATTAATGCATTTTGACATGACACACATAATGCTCCTTACACATATTCCGAACACTACTGCACAACCAACCCACTCACATGCACACAGCACTCACACTGCCACTAACACTGTGACCTCTGCCTCTGCTTGGATACAGATGTGTCCTCATAAATCTTGCCTCAATGCTAATGTCGGGCACCTTTTTTTATGAAAATGCATCTTATTTTCATTGCTATGTGGCTAGGATCCACAAGCAGCTTCTGCTGATTAAAATGATATGCAGCATGCCTATATACTGTGTGAGACTGTGGCTGTATCTGCATATGAAATGCTACATACAGAATATAGGCATGCCGCATATCATTTTAATCAGCAGAAGCTGCTGATGCCCCTAGGCATATCAAATGCCCTAGGCAAATGCCTAGTTTGCCTATGCCTATGGCCGGCTCTGCCTATGGGTCTTATAGTTAGTGGCCTGGTGTCTGTATACTGTATGTCATAGACTGACAACCAAAAAAGGAGCGGTCTATTGTCCACAGATCAGGCACCTTAACAAACTAAGGGGGTAATTCCAAGTTGATCGCAGCAGGAAATTTTTTAGCAGTTGGGCAAAACCATGTGCAGTGCAGGGGAGGCAGATATAACATGTGCAGAGAGAGTTAGATTTGGGTGGGTTATTTTGTTTCTGTGCAGGGTAAATACTGGCTGCTTTATTTTTCCACTGCAATTTAGATTGCAGATTGAACTCACCACACCCAAATCTAACTCTCTCTGCACATGTTATATCTGCCTCCCCTGCAGTGCACATGGGGGGTAATTCCAAGTTGATCGCAGCAGGAATTTTTTTAGAAGTTGGGCAAAACCATGTGCACTGCCGGGGAGGCAGATATAACATGTGCAGAGAGAGATGCATTTGGGTGTGGTGTGTTCAATCTGCAATCTAAATTGCAGTGTAAAAATAAAGCAGCCAGTATTTACCCTGCACAGAAACAAAATAACCCACCCAAATCTAACTCTCTCTGCACATGTTATATCTGCCTCCCCTTCAGTGCACATGGTTTTGCCCAACTGCTAAAAAATTTCCTGCTGCGATCAACTTAGAATTACCCCCATGGTTTTGCCCAACTGCTAAAAAATTTCCTGCTGCGATCAACTCAGAATTACCCCCTCAGTTAAAATAAACAGGTAGTGAACAGGAACATGGTCAAATACAATGTAAGGGTCTGGCACACCTGCATGCAATAGCAGTAACTCAGAGATATAGGGGGTCATTCCGAGTTGATCGCTAGCTGCTGTTGTTCGCTGAGTAGCAATCATTGAAAAAAAGGCTATTCTGCACATGCGTATGCACCGCAATGCGCACGCGCGTCGTACGGGTACGAAGTCCATTGTAGTTTTGCCTAGTTTTACCTTGTTGGGGGATGGGTGGTCTTAGATAACCAGGAATTCCTTCAAAATGAAAGTTATACGCACTTTAATACTTGAAATTCCGTAGCGAAGCACGGGTATTCAGCTAGTTTATCTATATACCGGATGTATGTGTGTATGTATATATGTATGTTCCAGCAAAACTCTGGAATGCCTGGAGCAATTTACACCAAACTTGGTACACAAACTACACATATCACTTACAATCTGAAAAAAAAAAAAAAAAAAAAAATACTGTAAGACACCCCTAGCACCCCTAGGGGTGGGGATGGGAAGGGGGGACCTGTAAAAATCCATAGTGTTTGGGGCCATGGAGATGAATAGTGACACCCCCGAGACCGGTTAAGTCCAAGTTCATCTTATTTGGATGTGTTTTTGATTTGCCACTTTGCCACTTTCATCTACTGCCCTTTCTCTTTCTATTTTGCTAAAACATTTGAATAAAAAGATTGCATTAGTGGGACTTCCGGTGGGCGGTGCATCATGGTGGCCGCATTTTAAACGAGCTCAAGGCCTTCCACTAATAATCCACTAGCATCCATATATAATCTGCATTCCAAACCTGCATTTCTCCCCCTCTATGCATGGAGGAGTAGGTGCTCTACCACCCAGACCAAAAACGGGAGAAATCGGAGCTATACATCCACCGGAGTCCAGCCTGCAAAGTCTCAGGCACCCCCGTGATTCCACGCCGTGCTGAGGCGCCATTATTAATATTTCAAGGCCCCAGCAAAACAAACTGCTGCATATCTGTTTCTTCCAGTGGCGTGCAGTGAGGTCAGTGGCTGGGGAGGCACAAGCAGCTAACATCCCCCCCCATAGAGGAAAAAAAACAACAACCGTAGCCCCCCCCCCCCTTTATTCGTAAAACCAGCACCAGGCAGAACCAGCCAGGGGGGGGGGGGGGGGGGGGTAATGCAAGAGCAGGGGAGACACTCGGTATGGGGTTCCCCTGCCATAGCATTAATCTACCCCTCCCCAAACTAGTCAGCCCAGGGCTGGAATTCCTCGGAAGTGGGGACCCCAAAAAATAAACATGGGGTCCCCCTCCCGAACAATAACCAGCACTGGGCTGATAGCCCAGTGCTATGCCCCGCACCCCTGGTGGCGGTTGGTGCGGGGTTCATTGTTAAAATTGTTCTTTACAGGTGGCCTACAGATCCCAGCAAGCCTGCCCCAGCATGCTGGCACTTGGAGAACCACAAGTGCCAGCATGCCCGGACATAATGGGCCCGCTGGCACCTGTAGTCCACCTGTAAAGAACAGTAATATTGTTCTTTACAGGTGGCCTACAGGTCCCAGCAAGCCTGCCCCAGCATGCTGGCACTTGGAGAACCACAAGTGCCAGCATGCCCGGACATAAATGGACTCCTGGCACCTGTTGCCCACCTGTAATGTAAATATTAAAATAAAAACACCACACATTCTTAAAAAATAAGTTTTATTTATAGTTTAAGTTTTATCTTCACCTGGGGGCGGCGGTCTTTAAGCTCTTTTGCATGGCCGCCGCTTTTCCAGGGTTTCAGGCGTCTTCACCTGGGGGGGCGCCACCTCCCCAGGGCTTCCAGCGTCTTCCTCTGACGTCTTCACATGGGAGGCGGCGGCCTTAAAGCTCTTTTGCATGGCCGCCGTCTTCCCCAGGGCTTCCAGCGTCTTCACCTGGTGGACGGCGGCTGCTAAGCTCTTTTGCATAGCCGCCCATCCAGGACTTCCGGCGTCTTCAACCTTCAGGAGCACTTCTCCGCTCCTCCTCCGCCGTCGGACTGACAGCTGATCCCTCGCGCTGACTTATATAAGTCAGCCAGAGGGGGAGGAGCGATGACGCAGCGAGCCGTGATTGGCTCGCGGTGGCCATCTTCAATTTCAAAAATTACGCTGAGGCGCCATTTTTTAAATGGGTTACCGCTCCGCTGCTCAAACTCTGCACCGCCGCCCGCACCGCCGCAACCACGCCGCCCGCACCCACGCACCCACGCCGCCCGCACCCACGACGCCCGCACCTCCGCCGCGCCCACAACAGTGATTGACATCGGATCCAGTGACGGATCCGCTGGCCAATCACTGTGGCCTCACTGACAGGGGCGTGCTTTCATGGGTTGAAAGCATGTCCCTGTGTGAAAGCGGCACCACTAATGGGGCCGCTTTCCCATGATATTTCAATGGGCTTTTAATGCCCATTGCTAGGCCCCGCCCGAGCCCGCCCCCCATACCTTTCCCTATCTGACAGGGAGGCACCACGATCGGTGCCTCCCAAACACTTTTACACAGGACTCGGATGATTAGGATAATATAAAGCAAATACTTATGACACAGAATATGTGTCATAAATATCTTCTTTATATTATTTTAATCAGTAATGACAGGGGAGGCACTGCCTCCCCTGACTGCACGTCCCTGCTCTGCACCGCCGCCCGCACTCACGCCGCCCGCACCGCCGCACCCACGCCGCCAGCACCTCCGCCGCGCCCACAACAGTGATTGACATCGGATCCAGTGACGGATCCGCTGGCCAATCACTGTGGCCTCACTGACAGGGGCGTGCTTTCATGGGTTGAAAGCACGTCCCTGTGTGAAAGCGGCACCACTAATGGGGCCGCTTTCCCATGATATTTCAATGGGCTTTTAATGCCCATTGCTAGGCCCCGCCCGAGCCCGCCCCCCGCTCCCCATACCTTTCCCTATCTGACAGGGAGGCACCACGATCGGTGCCTCCCTAACACTTTTACACAGGACTCGGATGATTAGGATAATATAAAGCACAGAGCCGGCCCTAACCAATATGATGCCCTAGGCAAGATTTTGGCTGGTGCCCCCTAGCACCACCGCTGGTTCTGCCTCTGACCCTGCACCTTTTTCCCAGCACCATAACCCCTCACCCATAGCAGTCCTTATTTTGGTGTTTGTACCCCCTATACTTTAAATAGGAACAGCTCGCACATTTGGCGCACAGCCCAAACAGGGGTGTGTTTTTGCTGGCAAGGGGCATGGCCACACAATAGTAACTCCAATTCCAATTACGCCACACAGTATTGCAACTTAATTCCCATTTGATCATGCGATAGTGTCCCTAATTCATGTTACATCCCACAGTAGTATTACTTTACCTTATAAACATTACTCCTCACAGTAGAGCCCCTTATTCACATTACATCACACTGAATTGCTCCTTATTCACATTACACCACACCCTATTGCTCTTTATTCACATTAGACCACACAGTAGTGCCCTTTCTATACACAACGCCACATAGTAGAGCACCTTATACACATAATGCCACACATTAGTAATGCCTTTATACACATAATTCCACACAGTAATGCCCCTTACACATTTGAGACACCTTATTAATGTCCTTATAAACATAATGCGCCTTACACATTATGGCAACCTTTATTAATGCCCTTTTACACATAATGTCCCTTACACATATGCCGCACATTATTAATGCCCTTATACACATAATGACACACATAATGCCACCTACACATTTGCTGCACATTATTAGTGCCCCTTTACACGTAATGACAGACATACAGTAGAACCCTGTTACACATATGCCGCACATTATTAATGCCCTTATACACATAATGACACATAATGCCCCTTACACATATGTTGCACATTATTAATGTATTTTTACATGACACACATAATGCACCTTACACATATTCTGAACACTACTGCACAACCAACCCACTCACATGCACACAGCACTCACACTTCCACTAACACTGTGACCTCTGTCTCTGCTTGGATACAGATGTGTCCTCACAAATCTTGCCTCAATGCTAACATCGGGCACCTTTTTTAATGAAAATGCATCTTATTTGCATTGCTATGTGGCTAGGATGCACAAGCAGCTTCTGCTGATTAAACTGATATGCAGCATGCCTATATACTGTGTGAGACTGTGGCTGTATCTGCATATGAAATGCTACACACACAGAATATAGGCATGCTGCATATCATTTTAATCAGCAGAAGCTGCTGATGCCCCTAGGCATATCAAATGCCCTAGGCAGTTGCCTAGTTTGCCTATGCCTATGGCCGGCTCTGATAAAGCAAATACTTACGACACAGAATATGTGTCATAAGTATCTTCTTTATATTATTTTAATCAGTAATGACAGGGGAGGCACTGCCTCCCCTGACTGCACGTCCCTGGTTTCTTCCTACCTCAGCTGGAACCCGGTGCTATCACTATCCCTGGTCTGGAGCCGCCGGAGACCGGGGGTGAGGGATTGGCTGTGGCCGCGTGGCGCCGCAGTCTGCGGCGCTATCGCCGTGGAGACCTGCTGCGACTGGGACCTCATCCCCTCCCTACATGGAAGCCAGTGACGGACCAGACAGCGCGGTCTAACTGCTTCAGACCAGCGGCGAGATCGTGGCTGAGACGGAGCTACGTGCTGCAGCGGGAATTACCTACGCGCCCCGGCTTGGTGTGATACAGAGGTCACAGCGGAGCTAACTGATAACACTCAGACAACCTCAGCTTTACTTGCTTCTACTTGATCAACGCTGCCAGCGGTCCGAGCCGTACATCCACGCGCTGGGGATACTTGTATTGACTCCCGTGAGATTGTCGGAGGGCAGGGGTCGGTGCTCCGGGAGTATCGCGCCTGGGACTGGACCGCATCTGTTTCTGGAGTGACAAGAGGACTTTCCAGCATCCTTATCTGCTGATCGGTGCAGGCACGCGCACAGAGGGACCAGAAGACTTCATCCCCTGTTAATTTGGTATTTGTCTTTTCCCTACTAATAACCCTTCCCTTCCCACCTAGTGTGCTCTCCTACCCTCCCTAACCCAAACTTCCCCCTCTTCTCTTCTTACCCATCCCTCCTTTCTTCCTTGAATATCGGTAAAGAATACTCTTGCTCTTAACCCAGAGCAACATCCGTTGTCTCCTTGGCCTCTACAGCCGAGTGCAAGGACCTTACAACTGAACATCACTCATTTTTGTGTCCGCGGCTGGGAAACCTGTGCTTTGCTCAGCAACTTGATCAGTAGCACAGCAACACTATTTTGTTTTGTGTAACCTACAGTGGCCTCATGCCAGCTATATACTTTGCTCTACAGGGACAGGTATCGCTGAATATATATATATATATATATATATATATTACCATTATCTATTTAATTTCAGTCCATTTTATTGCTTTCTGCTGCTGCTGGTTGAAGGACATTATATTTCAGTTTGTTTAACTCAAAAAACACTGCCACCTAGTGGCCTAAAGTTTTAGGTTTATTTCTCCTTCCACACAACTTAAGATTTTAGGCATACTAATTGATGGTTGTATGAAACGTTTTTTTGATTTTTTTTTATTTTGTCTCCACAAATCTTCTCTATTTCACCCTTTTCAGTATATTGGATATACTAATTGATAATTGTATGTACGTTTTTTTTTTGTGTTAATTTTTACTTTCACAAAACCTCTGCATTTTGTATTTCTCAGTATAATTTTATTTCTGTATTTCGATGGGCATACTCTGTTGCCAATAATTGCAACATAGGACTGCACCAATATTTTGAATTGTTCTCAAGTTCATACAATTCTCTGGTCAATACTCATCCACGCCTTTGCATTCTGGTTCGCTTATTGTTATTCATACACTTTACCTCACGTTTTGCCTATGCAAATCTACAATGCTTACAATGTTTGCATAATACGTGCTTTGATTATGTGACTACACAATGTTATGTTCTTTTGCTTTTGTTGGGATGCCCTCCCTGCAAGCCATGTCTTTAGTACAGTAGTGTAATAGTATTCCACCACCCGAGACATCTTACTTCTAACTACAATATCCTTGGTGATTATCATAGAGTGTGTTTTTTTTTTTAATTGTTAGGCATATAACATTGTTTACTTCTCTTTAATTTCCCTGGGGTATGGATAAATATCTCGACAAAAATATGCCTCCAAAACAATCTAACCTCACAAACAGGGCTGGGAAGGGGAAGGAGGTGACCCAAAAATCAGGCCCCTCCTCTCCTGTTAGTCCAGAGATAGATACTTCAGAGACACATGGGGATAGACACTCTTTGACGGCTAAAGAAATTGCCGATTTTATGATGCCCCTAATGGACAAAAGATTCAATGACTTTCAAACCCGCTTGGATGCCGGGTTAGCGCATATCGATCCCACACGGCCCGCATCACGGTACTAGAATCTAGAGTAAGCGATATAGAAGACAATGGTGGTCATTCCGAATTGTTTGCTCATTGCCGTTTTTCGCAATGCAGTGATTAGGTGGAAAATGCGCATGCGCATGGTACGCAGTGCGCATGCGCTAAGCAATTTAACACAAAACTTGGTAGATTTACACAAGCTCGAGCAACGTTTTTTCATCGCTCGAGTGATCGTAATATGATTGACAGGAAGTGGGTGTTTCTGGGCGGAAACTGGCCGTTTTCAGGGAGTGTGCTAAAAAACGCAGGCGTGCCAGGTAAAAATGCAGGAGTGGCTGGAGAAACGGGGGAGTGACTGCTGAACACAGGGCGTGTTTGTGACATCAAACCAGGAACTAAACGGACTGAGGTGATCGCAGTCTAGGAGTAGGTCTGGAGCTACTCAGAAACTGCAAGGAATTATTTAGTAGCAATTCTGCTAAGCTAAGGTACACTCCCAGAGGGCGGCGGCCTAGTGTTTGCAATGCTGCTAAAAGCAGCTAGCGAGCGATCAACTCGGAATGAGGGCCAATGTCCATTCTTGTCAGGATGAGGTATCTACCCTCCACCCTCACACAACAGCTACAGGAAAAACTTGAGGATTTTGGAAATAGATACCGCAGAAACAACCTCCGGTTTGTGGGCATACCGAAATCTATTACAGGGTTGGCCCTCACATCTTTTCTTGGTAAGGACCTGCCCACATCGTTGGGGATCCTAGCTAGTATCGAGATACCCCATATTGAGAGAGCTCACAGATTAGGGTCCTTGAGAGAGGGGGCATCACAGCGATCACGCCCAGTCATTGCCCGCTATCTCGATTATAGAGCTAAGGAACAAATCTTACTCGCTTATCGTAAAGCTAAGGGCCTAGTGGTTGGATGACATAAAATTTAGATTTTTCAAGATTTTTCTGCCGCAGTTGCCCAAAAGAGAAAAGAATTCTCTGAGGTTTGCTCTTTTTTACACAACAAAAATATCAGATTTGCCTTGCTCTATCCTGCAAAACTGCGAGTGATGGAAAATGGAGGTCAAACTTTTTTCAATGACCCAGAGGTGGCAAAATCACATTTTCTGACTGATAAGCTACCACAGCGATCACCACGTAGATAGCATGTTATCTTGACATCAACTTCTGACTCACCGAGACTCCATCGTCTCGGGTAGTACTGATTGTTTATGTTTTGTTTTAATTTTCTTTTTATGTTCCTTTTGTTCCTTTTTGGGGAGGCATCCCTGCATGATAGGAATTTATTACTATATTTAGTAGTGTTCAGTGTGCGCACCACTAGGCCTAGATGGTGCCCACCGTAGTTATTGTTGGTTGGAAAATATTTGAAAATGGAGTTATGAGTCATTATGGATTTTCAAAATTGTCTTATGTTTTGTTAATTTTTCTTTTAACAACATGTACAATCTGTTTTAACATACAGCCTTGGTACTGAGGGGGAGCTGCCGACATGAACCAAGTTATTTGGCCGATTTTCATGCAACACATCTGCCTCTGGGGGCTGAGTAGCCATGCTGTCTTCTGTAAGTAATTCCTCTGATACCCTCCCCCAGAAGCCCCTCTGGATAGTTTCCTGGAACGTTGGTGGTTTGAACGTGCCTGGCAAGAGACAGCGTGTTACCACACACCTTAAACTCCTGCATCCAGATGTGGTGTTCTTACAGGAGACTCACTGAATGACAGGTGAGAATAACACACTGAAGGCTGCCTGGATCGGCTCCTGCCTATCTGCTCCTTTCCATAGGAAAAATAGGGGAGTAGCCATTTTATTCCGTAAAGATCTTCCAGTTACTATCTTGGATGAAATAATTGATCCTGACGGAAGATATATAATTCTTGACACTGAAATGTTCCATACTAAGTATACCTTGGTTAACATTTATGCCCCTAATGTTAACACACATTTGTTCATTCAGGATCTCAAACATATTTTACAGGGTAGAACAAACTACCCTCTGATAGTAGGGGGCGATTTTAATATGGTGGAAGATCCTACGATTGATAGATCGCCAGTCATGCCCAGAAATACTGATTTTCACAGCAGGTTTGTGTCCTCTTTTAGACACTCCTTAGATCTTTCGGATCCGTGGAGATTGCTTAATCCCGGGGATAGAATGCATACTCACTTATCACTGGCCCACAACTCACTATCCCGCATAGACAAAATTCTTATAACTAATGACTAGGTGTCTCATGTTTGTCATGTGTACATACATGATATATTGATATCGGACAACGCCCCTGTCTCCTTAGCTCTTACCCACTCCTCAATGCACCCGACAGATCGCATATGGCGATTCCCACATTATTTAGCTAACTCAGAAGACTTTAAATTGTATCTCACTTACCACTGGACAAATTTTGTTGATGAGAACCTAGACTATTGGGACAAGCCTGAAATCTTTTGGAACGCCTCTAAGGCAGTGATGAGGGGACAGATCATAAGTTATATGGCCAAAAAGAAAAAGGAGGATAAGACAGAATATATTGCATTAAAGACAGTAATGTCAGACGCCTTTCAGACTAACGTTTCCGCTCCATCGGAAAACACACTAACTACACACAGACAAACGCGACAATTACTGGAAACTTATCTAGCGACACAAGCAAAACATTCCCTTGATTACACAAAAAACAAATTCTACAGGTGGGGGAACAAGGCGGGCAGTTTGCTTGCTGCCGTGGCTCGGCCGCCTAGGAAACGTCACACAATAACCGCATTGAAACATCCTATAACTGGCACCATCATAACCAAGTCCCAGGAAATTGTATCTCAATTTCAAGATTACTTTTACGACTTTATTAACTTCCTCACAAGTAGATAAGGATATTCAGAATTGCTTACTTACAAACTCCGTACTGCCACCTCTGACCCCTGAACAACGGGAAGCCTTGGCGGGCACAATTACAATGGAGGAAATTAATCACACTATCTCACATCTACCCCATGGCAAATCCCCAGGCCAAGATGGCCTTTCAGGCGATTATTATCGCATACTACAACCACATATTGCCCCATCATTATTGGAACTGTTCCAAGCTATACATGAAAGAAACTGCCCATCTCCCTTTTTTAATGAAGCATAGATAACCCTTCTACCGAAGCCAGACAGGGACACAATGCTTCTTTCTTCATATAGGCCCATTAGTCTCCTGAACGTCGATTATAAGATCTTGGCAAAAATTATGCGACAAGGCTCCAAGTGATTCTCCCCAATATTCTCACTGTTACTCAAATGGGGTTTGTACAAGGCCGCCATGCAGTTAAGGCTATTCGCACAGCTTTGGCGGCAGTAGTATCATCCCAACATTCCCACGCTGACTCGAAAATGCTTTTAAGTCTTGATGCTAACAAAGCATTTGACATGATGTTATGGCCGCATTTATACACAGTTCTAGAGAACAGGGGTTTCAAAACAAATTTTCTTGACTATATCCGGTATATATATAATAAACCTTCTGCCTCTCTCCTCATAAATGGAGTTAGAGGACCGCGATTTTTTCTAGAAAGGGGCACTCGCCAAGGCTGTCCCTTATCCTCACTGCTGTTTAATCTGGCACTTGACCCTTTATTGCGTTTACTTCAAGACTGGACAACGTTTCAGGGAATCAGAATAGGTACACAAGAAATTAAATTGTCTGCTTTTGCCGATGATATACTCCTTTATATCAGTAATCCTGAACGGGTCCTTCAACAAATACTCGACAAAATACATATGCTCAGTTCTATCTCAGGTTTTAGCATAAACATTGACAAATCTAGGGCATTATTGCTATGCGGCACCCCCACTGGCACCCGGTGGACTGCTCAATATCCTCTACACTGGGCCGATGCATACATTCCATACCTGGGAATACTAATACCAAAAAACATAGATGCTTTATATAGACTAAAATTAGTAAAGCTATATCTAGCTTATCTACCGATATAAAGGGATGGGACCGTCTCCCGTTATCTTATTTGGCCAGGGTCAACTTACTCAAAATGGTAGCCATCCCCCGTTTGCTCTATCCACTGCAAACACTTCCAGTCCTGCTTACAAAAACGTATATTCAATTAATCAATACACTCATTAGGGGATTTATTTGGAGGGGTGGCAGAGCTAGGATAGCGATGCGGAAATTGGCCCAGCCTAAATCAAATGGTGGGATCAATTTCCCTGATATTGAAGTGTACAATCACCCTGCTCTATTACGACACCTGAGGGATTGGATACAAAAAAGTTCAGTCTATACAAACACATTATTGGAACAGAATTTCTTACAGGGCATTGATCTGACATATTTCCTTCACCAACATGACCAGAAGGTTCCAGATAATATTAAATCCAACTCACTCCTGTGGACCACCAGAAAACTATGGCACATTCTGCGCCATCGTGCTAATTTGAATCATTATCACTCCCTGCATCTGCCCTTCCTCCGAAACCCTGATTTTCTGGATGGCATGGCTGCTCACCCCTTCAGTGTGTGGGGATTGGCTGGGTTGCATTCTATTCGATCCTTGGTTTCCACAGAGGGTTGGAGGGTGCCAACCTTCCCTGAGGTATCCTCAACATTTGCCATGATCAGCCCATACCCCTTAGCTTTTATACAACTGCGATTTTACGTAAATCATGTTCCCAGGCACTTTACAATAGCGGATTGGAATAACTCTCTAGTCTTTTATCCTACGCGGTCCCACAACGTAAAGCTATTCCCTCCCATTATACCTTCTTGAAGAACATCTTGGACCATGCAAAAGAGACGGGAGGCATGTCTAAGTGGTTAAATCATTTCCCCAGGTTAACGATTTCTTTAATGTAAAAATCCCTACTGTTCTCACGCAAAGTTTTACCCGCTAGCATGTATACAGAGTTGTTTTTAAATCTATACTACAATAAGTATTTATCCCCTCTGCAACGTTTCCATATGGGAACCTCGGAATCTCACTCTTGCCCAAAATGTCATCAATCTGAAGCTGATACTTATCACTGTTTATGGGCTTGCCCAATCATTCAATACTTCTGGCATCTCGTTAGGCGATATGCTGAAGCCAAATTAATAACCTACGTTCCTTTCACACCAGAATGGGCAATTTTGGCCATTATTGATCTGACTCTTTGGATGCTGCTAGAATGCAAAAAATTACTCATAGCTCTTAGCGCGGCAGGGAAAAAGACAATTCCTCAGGGATGGATAGACATTGCACCTCCGCAGATACCTTTATTTTTATCTAAATTATATCATCTGTTCCGGATGGATTGGGTGGAGGCAATAGTGGATAAGGGTAAACAGGTGGATCGTTTTTTTACGTTGTGGGAATCATATATCTCTGCTCTTCCTCTTACCACATGGCAACAAATACATCATAGCTTAAAAAACACCACATGGTATTTAACAAGATTGGCAGCACAGGATCCACCTGTTTTCCTGTACTGAATCTGGAGGTTTGCTGGCGGCTCCCCTCGAGGCTGATTGTTCACTTTTGTTGATTTGATGTAAATTTTGATGGAACGAATTGACATAGTTAACACAACACAATCAGAAACTGTTAATGCTTCCTTTATGTCAATATATGTTATGCTGTATGACATCGAGTTTATTCAAAACAAATGGCACTTACTATTGCTGTGTTAATACATGTTTACCGAGATGACTCAATAAAGAAATGTATAAAAAAAAAAAAAGATTGCATTAGTAATCACGATCTGGTACACTTGTGGGCAACAGTGGTAAGTCGAGAAAGTAGCAGGAGCGTAGTCAAACACTAGCCAAAGGTCTGGTACACTTGTGGGCAACAGTGGTAAGTCAGGAAAGTAGCAGGAGCATAGTCAAACACTAGCCAAAGGTCTGGTACACTTGTGGGCAACAGTGGTAAGTCGAGAAAGTAGCAGGAGTGTAGTCAAACACTAGCCAAAGGTCTTGTACACTTGTGGGCAACAGTGGTAAGTCGGGAAAGTAGCAGGAGCATAGTCAAACACTAGCCAAAGGCCTGGTACACTTGTGGGCAACAGTGGTAAGTCAGGAAAGTAGCAGGAGCATAGTCAAACACTAGCCAAAGGTCTTGTACACTTGTGGGCAACAGTGGTAAGTCAGGAAAGTAGCAGGAGCATAGTCAAACACTAGCCAAAGGTCTTGTACACTTGTGGGCAACAGTGGTAAGTCAGGAAAGTAGCAGGAGCATAGTCAAACACTAGCCAAAGGTCTGGTACACTTGTGGGCAACAGTGGTAAGTCGGGAAAGTAGCAGGAGCATAGTCAAACACTAGCCAAAGGTCTGGTACACTTGTGGGCAACAGTGGTAAGTCAGGAAAGTAGCAGGAGCATAGTCAAACACTAGCCAAAGGTCTTGTACACTTGTGGGCAACAGTGGTAAGTCAGGAAAGTAGCAGGAGCATAGTCAAACACTAGCCAAAGGTCTTGTACACTTGTGGGCAACAGTGGTAAGTCAGGAAAGTAGCAGGAGCATAGTCAAACACTAGCCAAAGGTCTGGTACACTTGTGGGCAACAGTGGTAAGTCGGGAAAGTAGCAGGAGCATAGTCAAACACTAGCCAAGGGTCTGGTACACTTGCGAGCAGTATATTCTATATATGGGAGTTTTAAAGAGTAGTCAGGACAGGAACACAGGGCCTGATTCAGAGTTGCAAGCAAAGCCAAAAAGTACACAACTGGGCAAAACCATGCTGCACTGCAGGTGGGGCTGATAAAACGTGCAGATAGTTAGATTTGGGTGGGATGTGTTCAAACTAAAATCTAAATTGCAATGTAAAAATAAAGTTGTCCAGTATTTGTGGAATACATGCAAAAGCAGATAGTATTTACCCTGTACAGAAAAAATATAACCGACCCAAATCTAAATCTCTCTGCACACGTTACATCTACCCCACCTGCAGTGCAACACGGTTTTGCCCAGTTTTGTGTTTTTTGACTTTGCTTGCAACTCTGACTCAGGCCCACATTACCAAGGTGATTACACAGAGGGGGTCATTCCGACCCGTTCGCTTGCTCCAGTTTATTGCAGTGATCGGGTCGGAACTGTGCATGCGCCGGCGCTGCAGTGCGCCGATGCATGCCGGACGCCGAAGGCCGTCATTCCCTAGCGATCGCCTCTGCTTGGTTGACACGCAGAGGCGGTCGCTTGGTGGGAGGGGGCGGCACAGTGGCCGGACTGTGCAGGGGGCGGGCCGCAGCGGCTGCGTGACATCACACGCAGCTGCTGCGACCAGGGGCAGCGACGAGCAACTCCCGGCCAGCTGCAGGAGCTGCGCTGGCCGGGAGTTACTCAACAAGTACCAAAGCATCACCGCTGTGCGATGCTTTTGAACTTGTGCGGGGAAGGGGGCGGACAGACATGCGGGGTGGGCTAGCCCTGTGCTGGGCTTCCCCCGCATGTCTGGGAACATGATCGTAGCTGTGCTAAATTTGGCACAGCTACGATCAACTCGGAGTGTCTAAGATTAGTGATGCTCAGCATTATGGCAAGAAACAGTACTTAGCAAATAAAATAGATGAAGGAAAGAAAAATGCCAAAGATCCAAAATGAAAGGCTTGTTTATTGCAATATAGCAAGAAAATGTTGCAGCATGAGGACAGTTCAAGAAAATGCAGACCTGACTCCCAATATTGTTTACCTACTCATTTATATACTGTAGCAGCTACTGAATGAATGTATCACATCACATGATATAAAGATACACATTAGGACACATATATGAGGGGATGAGACGAACGCAAGTACAGTAGTTTAACCCTGGCTTGGTGTCTGCCTGTCTAGAGCAATCTGACACATTCTGTATGTATGGTACAGTTCACAAAAAAAAAATCTTATTTTTGTTTATAAGTTATAATTATTAAGCATATCTTGAATGGTGTGCAGAAATAGACTATTAATAAGAATAAAAAAGCAATACATGCAATTAGATTCATCCAAATGCAATATTGATTATCAATATTACAATCTATATCAATCTTCTCTCTGATGCTGCTTGCATGTCAAGCAAGGGGTAATTCAGACCTGATCGCTAGGCTGCATTTTCTCACAGCGTGCGGTTGCACGTCTCGCCCGCCGCAAGAAACGGCACTGGTAAGAAGAGGATACTTCCAACCCATGCACTATACTTTCTGCCGGCAGCACTGTAGAGTCTGAGCACTAGAGGGCTTACACTCTAGTGCACCTTCTCGGATCCGGGTGCAGCGGCCATTTTCCTGATTATATCTCTGCTGTGCATGTGCAAAACGTTGGGAAAATGGCCACAATCTCATTTTCCAGGTGATTTCTGCAGCGTTACTGCCATCGGTGTGGGACAGAGGCTCTTGTTAACGACCCGCAGAAGCAAGCATAGTTAACGAGATTGTGTGTACATACTGGGCGATGGTCCTAATTCAGAGCTGATCACTGTGTTGCAAATTACACTGTCCTGCGTTCAGATAGTCGCCGCCCAGGGGGAGTGAAAATTGACCCCGTGAAAATGTGCGAATGCATGTGTACACTGAGCGAAAATTCCCCTCAGTCAGCTGACAGCTGCAAAAGCGTTTGCATCACACTCACCATCGAATATTTTTCCCATTCTGTGCAGTGTGTGTAGCTCAATACTTACTCCTCCAGTGCGAAGAAATCATTCTGATCGGGTCCGGAGCTGACATCACACACCCGCCCTGAAAACGCTTGGTAACACCTGCGTTTTTCCTGACACTCACAGAAAATGGGCAGTTATCACCCCCAAATGTCCGCTTCCTGTCAATCACCTTGTGAACGCTCGTGCGATCAAAATATTCACACCATCCTGTCGCTGTTTGGAAACGCACGTGAGCAATGCGGTGCAAATGTATGCGCAGTCATTCGATAATAAGCTACTGTGCGATTTTGCACAACAGCAATCAGGTCTGGATCGGGCGTGATATTACAAACAATGGGCCTAATTCAGACCTGATCGCTGTTGTGTGAAATCGCAAGGCATATAATTATTGAACGAGTGCGCATGCGTACAAATCATAATGCGCGCGCATGAGGCCAAACTGCAAAATAAATCAGCGTCTTTCTTGACTGCTAGGCGTACGCAAGTTGATTGACGGGAAGCTGGTGTTTTGGGGATGGTAACTGGCGTTTTCTGGGAGTGTCATTAAAAACGCAGCCGTGCCCAAGCGTTTTCAGGGAGGCTGTGTGACATCAGCTCCAGCCCCGATCAACCCGTTCTCATCACACTGTAGCAGTAAGTCTTAAGCTATGCACAGACTGGAAAAATCATTTGATGGTGAGTTGCAAACGGATTTGCAGCTGACCGGCATTTGCAGAGCTTTTCACAAGGCGTACGCAGACTTGCACGGGGCGGGTATTCACTCTGGGTGGCGACGATCTGATCCCAATTTGGGTCTGAATTAGGCCCAATATCACTCAAAAGGGTGAAAATGAGCGATATCGTTTAAAATATTGCATAGTGTGTACACAGCTTAAGATTTCTGACCTTCTGCGAAAAACACAATGGCCTCACACTGAGCCCTCTTCTGAGCTCTTCACTGAGGGGCCTATTTATTAATCCAGAGCTTCCAAAACTCCGCCATTTCAGTCCTGGTTTTAAGAATATTTATGCTTGAATCCAGATGGTCAAATCAAATTGACTGAGGAACCACTTAAGGGCCTAATTCAAACCTGATCGCTGTTGTGCAACTATGCATGACGGGCAATTACAGAACAACTGCGCAGGCGCAATGACAAACTGCAAAAAAATGGTGCGGAAATTTAGATTGCTAGGCGTACGCAAGTTGATTGACAGGAAGCGGACATTTGGGAGTGGTAACTGGACGTTTTCTGGGAGTGTCAGGAAAAAACGCGGCGCTCCCAAGCGTTTTCAGGGAGGGTGTGTGATGTCGCCTTCGGCCCGATCAACCTGTTTGTATCGCACTGTAGGAGTAAGTCCTGGGCTATGCACAGACTGCACAGACTAAAAATTATTGGATGGTGAGTGAGTTGCGAACAGATTTGCAGATATCCGCTGTCTGGCGAAGTTTTCAGACGGCGTACGCATGCATTCGCACTGGGCTGGTTTTCACTCTCTATGGGCAGCGGCTATCTGATTGCAGACGTCTGCAGAGGAGCGATCAGGTCTGAATTAAGCCCTAAGTCACCTGGGCTCAAGCATGGATAACCTTAAAACCTAGACTGTAATGGCGGAGTTTGGAAACTCTGTATTAATCAATTCTGCCCTTAAAATATGCAGAAACTGGTGTTTTATGTATGTTTAAGGGCAACTGTAAATATTCCTTAAATGTACCAAATAGGAAAGCAGTTTTTGCGATCTTGCCTGCAATGGTGCTGCCCTGCCTGCGGGGGGTCTTGTGATTGCTCTGATATCTGCTATGGTCCCCATCATACATACATTCAGGTATACTTAATATTTGTGGGTACCTGTTTTCAGGGAATATTCCACAAATATTCATTAGATAAATACGCCCTTAATGCCTCATGATGTCAGACAGAAGTCCTGCTGTGGCATGTACAGTATGTTCAGTGTCGGACTGTGGCATGAAGGTCCCACCGGAGAAATGCAGTGGTAGGGGCCCATGCTTAGAAGCTCCTTGATAAATATATATAATAAATACTGCTGCTGCATGCATGATAATGTACCAGACTAAATAACAGCAATGCACTGTAGAAAATACACCATAGTTCTGTGCAGTATAATGTATAATTCAAGTGGACAATCTGGGACCTAATCCTTAGAAGGAGTGGGCCCCCCATCTCCATCTACAGGCAGTGGGGCCCACCGGTGGTTTCCCCTGTGCCCCTGTGGGCCAGTCCGACCCTGAGTATGTTGGAGATGCATACTTTCGGTAATGTGTCAGCTACCAGAACAACAAGACTTCAGCTGCAGTACACATGGTAAGTTGTCAGTGATTGTGTATGCCATGCTCTATCCTTAAACCTGTGATGGGGACCAGAGCAGACTGCCCAATATCTGTTAATTATTAATAAATGTACTGTGCTCTAACAAAATGTATGTGTGAGAATACAAAAGCAGAACTAGGCACCCACGCAGGAAGGAGTATTTAATATAACAGGATGATTACAGTTATGAAACTACAGTACTTATCCTATTTCATCAAGACAGGAAGCGAGTTTATTTATATGTAAGGTACATTGGACACATGCAAGAGGAAGAGCGAATGAGAACAATGAAGGTCAGTAACTTGTTCTCATACTTGCTTAATCGATGGGCAGTTTAAATTAATGTGGGCCTTGGGGGTGTGATATAGAAGGATCATGTGGACAATTCTATAAGTGTCCTCCCAGCCTTTAATGGGGTATATTCAGTAGCGGATCTTGCCACGGGCAAGCAGGACTTTTGCCCGGGGTGCCGCCTTCAGGAGGGCGCAGGGCGCCATCCGGAGGGCGCGGCACCAGGGCAAGATCCGCTGCTGCTGTGTGCCCCCCACTGCCCGCCTGCTGCCGCTGGCCGCTGCCCCCCCCGCTGCCGCTGGGAAGGGAAACTAGACGCGTACGCGTCTAGTTTCCCTTCGTGGAGAGGTCCTTTACTGTGCGGTGCGCGATGACGTCATCGCGCACCGCACATCATTTCAGTCTGTACAGGGGGCGTAAATGACCACGCCCCCTGTACGAAGCCACGCCCCCAAATGCCGCCCGGGCGCCAGAAGCCCCGGAACCGGCGCTGGGTATATTGTATACTCATTGCATTTATACTCACTGCATTTATACCATTGGTGTAAGGTTTCAGTTACCTAGTCTGCATCTATTTATTTTCAAGTGTGGGTGACATTTGACATGTGAATCTTGTTGGTGACATTTGACATGTGAATCCTGTTGGTGACATTTGACATCACTCCATCGCTCCTGTACGGATGGGTGCTGGAGGCTATGTGGTCAACTTGAAACCCTGCTGCATATTTGGTGGTCTTGCCCACTTATCCAACGATACTGGAATAAGGTTCAGAAACTTATCACTGATATACTGGGTATTTATATGCCGAACTCACCGTTCTACCTCTGTTTTCCAGCCCTGTTCCTTATATTTCTCGTCAACACCAAAAACCCGCCAAACATATTTTGAATACAGCTAAATGCCAAATTGCGGCAACCTGGAAATCGGCATCACCTCCCATGATGCTGCCACTATAAATGCTATCTAGAACACATACAGACTAGAACACATCACATAACACCCCTGGTCATTTCATCAAGACTTGGGGGGTAAGTCAGTCCTGATCGCTGCTGTGTGTTTTCACACAGCGGGCGATCAGGCACAACCTGCGCATGCGCAGGCGCGTCATACAGGTACAAAGCGGATCGCTGCTCAGCGATGGGTTTGTGCGATGGATCCGGTTGCAAGGAGATTGACAGGAAGAAGGCATTTGTGGGTGTCACCTGACCGTTTTCAGGGAGTGTCTGGAAAAACGCAGGCGTGTCCATGCGTTAGCATGGAGGGTTCCTGACATCAATTCCGGCCCTGAACAGCCTGATATGAGTGAAGCAGCTGAGTAAATCCTGGGTTGCGCAGAGACTGCACAAAATCTGCTTGTACAGCTCTGCTACACATGCGTTCGCACACTTGCACAGTTAAAATACCCTCCCCCTCTAGGAGGCGACTATCTGATCGCAGTAGTGCAAAAATCGCTTGCTATAGATCAGGTCTGAATTACCCCCATGGTCTCTTTGGACAGCATACTTCCAAGCTGATCCCCCGTTAGCTACTATTTAAGCACATTCACCCTGTAAAGTACCGCTTCTTAAAATATACATTGCATCTAGTATTGGACGGCTACAACACTTCTCACCACTCATCCAACCTTCCCCTATTCTTCCTTCCTTCCCCCACTCTCAGACTTCTTTGTGTATCTATGTGCAACTGAGTGTTGTCTACTTCATTTTAAAGCATCTACACTTCTATTGGCTTTTTGAAAATGTCTTAATGGATCTGATTTCCATTTCATGATAATCTGTTTAGACTCGCTTTCAACTTATTATTGCTACACATCGATATTATGCTATTTTGTTTGCTTACATTTATACATTTACTGTATTCTTGTATTGTATGTTTCTCAATTTTGTCAATGTATTTTGAAAATTAATAAAACTTTTTTCTTTTTTTTTTTAAATAATCTTTTTTTTTTATCATATGGCACTTTTCTATAAACCAGTATTGTGAAAGCTCATTTATTTACATATCTATGTTTAAGTACTGTACTGTAGATATGTATATACACATGGTCTTGGGGTAGCGCGACTACATACAGTGTAGCTCTCCTATTTTAATTTTTTAGACTGCGCTGCAGCTGCCACTGGAGAAGAGATATTTAACTCTCTTTTTTAAACAAACTTAACTCCATCTCCAGAAAGAAAAAAAAATATTTTTTCAGCTTTTATGAGATAATTACGTTTATTAAATACCCCCCCCCCCCCCCCCATATCCAAAACATCCAGTCCTGAATGATCACTTCCAGTGGTGTGTCTATAAAGTGTGCTAGAAAGATGGCAGTGCTGGAAGCCTCGTAAGTCAGGTCTATGTGCAGGGGGTGCGGCAAAGTGTTCCCTTGACCCATGGGTGTGTGTTGCACATGGGTCTATGGGTCAAAGGGTACATGTGCCGCACATCCTGTACACAGTGATGTCTTTAGAAAGATGGCTCCATCATAGGAGACAGTAAAGTCTCTGGCACTGTGTATCTTCTAAACATGCATCACTATTCTATGATTGGTAATAAATGGGTGGTCTTCAGTATGCCGACTGACGGGATCCCGGCGCCGGAATCCCGACAGCCGGCATACCAACACTTATTCTCCCTCGTGGGGGTCCATGACCCCCTGGAGGGAGAATAAAATAGCGTAGCACGCCACCATGCCCGTAGCGCGGCAAGCGCAACGAGCCCGCAAGGGGCTCATTTGCGCTCTCCACACTGTCGGTAAGCCGGCGGTCGGGCTCCCGGCGCCGGTATGCTGGTCGCTGGGAGCTCGACCGCCGGCATACCATACTGAACCCTAATAAATACCAGGATGTCTTTTTCAGTCTTTTTCTTTGGCATCTCATTTCCACATATAAGGTGGAAATGTAACTCTCCCACATAGTGAAAAAGTTTTCCACTTTAGTTTCCTTTTCCAATGTCACTTCAACTCAGTCCATACGGAATTTACTAAAAAGCTTAGATTTAAATAATGATAGGGACGGGGAAGATGTGGATACAGTCCATCATTTAGAACTACAGTAAGGGGTCTATTTACTAAGCCTTGGATGGAGATAAAGTACCAGTTAATCAGCTCCTGACTGTCATGTTACAGGCTGTGTTTGAAAAATGACAGTAACTGTTTGGCTGGCACTTTATCTCCATCCAAGGCTTAGTACATAGACCCCTAAAATCTCTTAATATCATTTGTATATATTTAGTTAAACATCTCTAATTGTCTCCTGACAGTGTCACATCCATCTTCTGTTTGTCTGCCTTGTGCTTTTATGTATTGTTTGGAGTTGTTGTGTGTGTATAGAAATGTATTTATGATAACTTTCATGCAGACACATGTCATCCCTTAACAGAACATAAATAAATAAATAAATAAATAAATAATATAAGCTCCGTTTCATTTTCTATGGGAGTCTTTGGCGCAATATACAGTAAAAGATGCATATTGGTTACAACAGCAGCATCCCGTCTTGCTCAGTGTAGGTCAGCTGTGAGAAACTAGTGCCGCTCCTCCTACACTTCTCATTCACACCCAGCAATCACACTACAATATGGGACACTCAGAGCTAACCAAACACAGATGTGTTCATTAATAGTGTGTGCTTTATAACATAACACTGGATACAGTAGATACGAGAAGAAGCTGACATGGTATTACTGCTGTTGGCAGGTAAGTGGCATTACGTACTATGTTCTTTAAAAAAATGTATTTACTGTGTGCCCCATCATTCAGTAAGTCTTTCTAATTTGTATCATCTTGTAAACCTTTCTAATTTCTGCATAAAAGGTTTGTGATAGCAATAATGTTACTGTGTTGGTTTACACATGTGACAAAAATGTTCTCACAAAAGTCATGCATGTCCAATTAATCAGTGTTTAAGGCATAAAATACACCCACCGTTTGCTTAAGTTTGTTGTTGTTGTTGTAGTAAAGAACTATTGCAACTTATTCTCTTCATTTGTGTTCATTTCAGGTTAAATTATAGAAAATAAGCTCCTGTCATTTTTAAAACACATGACAGTTAGGAACTGAACACATGACAGTTAGGAGCTGAACACATGACAGTTAGGAACTGAACACATGACAGTTAGGAGCTGAACACAGGACAGTTATGACAGTTAGGAACTGAACACATGACAGTTAGGAACTGAACACATGACAGTTAGGAACTGAACACATGACAGTTAGGAACTGAACACATGACAGAAGCTGAAGTGCTGAACGCATGACAGTTAAGAGCTGATTGGCTGGAGCACCATTTATCATGCACAACAAGTTTTATCATTCACAGGGTCAGATGCATCATCGCTTGGAAAGTGATAAAATGGAGAGTGAAAAAGTACCAGCCAATCAGCTCCTAACTGACATTTTTCAAACACAGCCTGTGACATGGAAGTTAGGAGCTGATTGGCTGGTAATTTTTCACTCTCCATTTTATCACTTTCCAAGCAATGATACATCTAGCCCACAATAAGTTTTAATGCTTGTTGATAAATAGGCCCCTAAGTAATTTGAATTGAGGATTTGGGATGGAGAAGGATAGGGGCTGTCAGGGGTAAACGCAAGATTTCTAAAATGTTATTATTATTTTTATTTTTTTAATGCCTGATTATAGAGCAAGTGTGGCCGGGATGTAGTTATGCAATGCCAGGATACCGCCCCCTCACAATCCCGACAGTCGGCATGCCAACTAACAGGGACAATTCCCACTCATGGGTGTCCACGGCAGCGAGTCCGCAAGGGTCTTCATGCGCCTCCCCGCGCCAGGCATATAAAAGCCGGGATACCGGCGTCGATATGGTGACCACCGGTCACGCAAACCCAACCCGTGTGGCCAGCCCATGAAGAGGGCATAAATAGCATGTGGTAAGGTCTAGTCTGCCTCATACAAAGTTCAGTGTATGTAGTTCATAAGTGCCAGCGATCACAGTAAGCCATTTTAGCTTTAGTCCAAGAGTCTTGGGGAGCACCAGAAGAGCCTAACACCTGTGTTGTACGTAAGTGTTCACATTGGTCTCCTTATATACAGTTTCAGAGGTGGAACTACCATTGGTGCAGCAGGTGCATTGCATAGGGGCCCCTTAAGACAAAAGGGCCCATTGCTCTCCAGACCAGCAATGAGTTATCCCCTTCCCCACTGTCTTGTGCTGCTCAGTCCAGTGTAGTGTCTTATGCTGCATTAGTTCAGCCAGTCACAGTGTTGGTGTCCTCTGCTGCTATATGTCCCCAGTGCTGCTGGCTGCTGTATAAGTCTCTTGCCGTTTTGCTGTGTTGTCTTGCATCAGACCAGGGGTAGTGTCTTGTGCAGCATCAGTCCAGTGACCAGTCACAGTGGTGGTGTCCTCTGCTGCCATATATCCAGTGTTGCTGTATAAGTCCCTTTCAGTGGTGCTGTGTTGTCCTGCATTAGACCAGGGGTAGTGTCTTGTGCAGCATCAGTTCAGTGACCAGTCACAGTGGTGGTGTCCTCTGCTGCCATATATCCAGTGTAGCTGTATAAGTCCCTTTCAGTGGTGCTGTGTTGTCCTGCATTAGACCAGGGGTAGTGTCTCTCTTGTGTAGCATCAGTCCAGTGACCAGTCACAGTGGTGGTGCCCTCTGCTGCAATATATCCAGTGTAGCTGTATAAGTCCCTTTCAGTGGTGCTGTGTTGTCCTGCATTAGACCAGGGGTAGTGTCTCTCTTGTGCAGCATCAGTCCAGTGACCAGTCACAGTGGTGGTGTCCTCTGCTGCCATATATCCAGTGTTGCTGTATAAGTCCCTTTCAGTGGTGCTGTGTTGTCCTGCATTAGACCAGGGTACAGAGCCGGATTAAGACTATGGGGGGCCCGGGGCACTTCAAATTGCGGGGCCCCTAAATTTGATATATCTATAGGTGTATGTATGTGTATATATATTTCTCTGACGTCCTAGTGGATGCTGGGAACTCCGTAAGGACCATGGGGAATAGCGGGCTCCGAAGGAGGCTGGGCACTCTAGAAAGATTTATGACTACCTGGTGTGCACTGGCTCCTCCCACTATGACCCTCCTCCAAGCCTCAGTTAGATTTTGTGCCCGGCCGAGGTTCGATGCACACTAGGGGCTCTCCTGAGCCCTTAGAAAGAAAGTATAAATTTAGGTTTTTTATTTTCAGTGAGACCTGCTGGCAACAGGCTCACTGCAGCGAGGGACTAAGGGGAGAAGAAGCGAACTCGCCTGCTTGCAGCCGGATTGGGCTTCTTAGGCATCATTAGCTCCAGAGGGATCGACCGCAGGCCCAGTCCTTGGTGTTCGGTCCCGGAGCCGCGCCGCCGTCCCCCTTACAGAGCCAGAAGCAAGAAGAGGTCCGGAAAATCGGCGGCAGAAGACATCAGTCTTCACCAAGGTAGCGCACAGCACTGCAGCTGTGCGCCATTGCTCCTCACACACACTTCACACTCCGGTCACTGAGGGTGCAGGGCGCTGGGGGGGGGGGGGGGGGCGCCCTGAGAAGCAATTATAACACCTTGGCTGGCAAAAATACCACAATATATAGCCCTAGAGGCTATATATGTGGAAAATACCCCTGCCAGAATCCAGAAAAAAGCGGGAGAATAGGCCGCGGAAAAGGGGCGGAGCTATCTCCTGCAGCACACTGGCGCCATTTCTCCTTCACAGATCCGCTGGAAGGAAGCTCCCTGGCTCTCCCCTGCAGTCTACACTACAGAAAAGGGTAAAAAAAGAGAGGGGGGGCACAAAATTTAGGCGCAGTATAAATTATATAAAAAAAAGCAGCTATAGGGGACATAACTCAGTTAGTCCCTGCATTATATAGCGCTCTGGTGTGTGCTGGCATACTCTCACTCGGTCCCCCCAAAGGGCTTTTGTGGGTCCTGTCCTCTGTTGGAGCATTCCTTGTGTGTGTGCGGTGTGTCGGTACGGCTGTGTCGACATGTTTGATGAGGATAATGATGTGGAGACGGAGCAGATGCCTTTAGAAGGGATGTCACCCCCTGCGGGGCAGACACCTGAGTGGTTGAGCTTATGGAAAGAAATGAGTGCACGTATAGACTCCTTACATAAGAAATTTGACGACATGCCAAATGTGGGACAGCCGACTTCTCAGCTCGTGCCTGTCCAGGCGTCACACAGGTCATCAGGGGCTCTAAAATGCCCGCTACCTCAGACCGCAGACCCAGATGTCGACACTGATACTGACACCAGTGTCGACGACGATGAGTCTAATCTGATGCCCACTAAGGCCATTCACTGCATGATTGAGGCAATGAAAGAGGTGTTACACATTTCTGATATAAATACAGGTACCACTAAAAAGGGTATTATGTTTGGGGAGAAAAAACTACCCATAGTTTTTCCCCCATCAGATGAATTAAATGAAGTGTGTGAAGAAGCGTGGGCTTTCCCTGATAAAAAATTGGTAATTCCTAAGAAGGTACTAATGGCGTTCCCTTTCCCGCCAGAGGATAGGTCACGTTGGGAAACACCTCCTAGGGTGGATAAAGCGCTCACACGTTTGTCTAAAAAGGTGGCACTACCGTCTCCAGATACGGCCGCCCTCAAGGAACCTGCTGATAGGAAGCAGGAGGCGATCCTGAAGTCTGTATATACACACTCAGGCATTATACTTAGGCCAGCTATTGCGTCAGCTTGGATGTGCAGTGCTGCCGCTGCGTGGTCAGATAAACTGTCAGAAAATATTGACACATTAGACAGAGACACGATCCTGTTAACCATAGACCATATAAAAGACTCAGTCTTATATATGAGAGATGCACAGAGGGAAATCTGCCGACTGGCATCTAAAGTAAGTGCATTGTCCATTTCTGCTAGGAGAGGCTTATGGACTCGCCAGTGGACAGGAGATGCAGATTCTAAAAGGCACATGGAAGTGTTGCCATATAAGGGTGAGGAATTATTTGGGGATGGTCTCTCGGACCTAGTTTCCACAGCAACGTCTGGGAAGTCAGCATTTTTACCCCATGTCCCCTCACAGCCTAAGAAGGCGCCGTTTTATCAGGTTCAGTCCTTTCGGACCCAGAAAAACAGGCGTGGAAAAGGCGGGTCTTTTCTATCCAGAGGCAGAGGTAGGGGAAAAAGGCTGCAACAAACAGCAGGTTCCCAGGAGCAAAAGTCCTCCCCCGCTTCTTCTGCCAAGTCCGCCGCATGACGGTGGGGCTCCACAGGCGGAGCCTGGTACGGTGGGGGGCCGCCTCAAGAATTTCAGCGATCAGTGGGCTCGCTCACAGGTGGATCCCTGGATCCTTCAAATAGTATCTCAGGGGTACAAACTGGAATTCGAGGCGTCTCCACCCCACCGGTTCCTAAAATCTGCCTTGCCGATTGCTCCCTCAGACAGGGAGGCGGTGCTAGCGGCAATTCACAAGCTGTATTCCCAGCAGGTGATAATCAAGGTACCCCTACTTCAACAAGGCCGGGGTTACTATTCCACACTATTTGTGGTACCGAAACCGAACGGTTCGGTGAGACCCATTTTAAATTTGAAATCCTTGAACACATACATAAAAAAATTCAAGTTCAAGATGGAATCGCTCAGGGCGGTTATTGCGAGCCTGGAAGAGGGGGATTACATGGTATCCCTGGACATCAAGGATGCTTACTTGCATGTCCCCATTTTCCATCCTCACCAAGAGTACCTCAGATTTGTGGTACAGGATTGCCATTACCAATTCCAGACGCTGCCGTTTGGACTGTCCACGGCACCGAGGGTATTTACCAAGATGATGGCGGAAATGATGATACTCCTTCGAAAAAAGGGAGTTTTAATTATCCCATACTTGGACGATCTCCTAATAAAAGCGAGGTCCAAGGAACAGTTGTTGGTGGGAGTTGCACTATCTCAGGAGGTGCTGCACCAGCACGGCTGGATTCTGAATATCCCGAAGTCACAGCTGGTTCCGACGACACGGCTACTGTTCCTGGTTATGATTTTGGATACAGTCCAGAAAAAATTGTTTCTCCCGGAGGAGAAAGCCAGGGAGTTGTCATCTCTAGTCAGAGACCTCCTGAAACCAAAACAGGTATCAGTGCATCGCTGCACGCGGGTCCTGGGAAAGATGGTGGCTTCTTACGAAGCAATTCCCTTCGGCAGGTTCCATGCCAGAATCTTTCAGTGGGACCTGTTGGACCAGTGGTCCGGATCGCATCTTCAGATGCATCGCTTGATAACCCTGTCTCCAAGAACCAGGGTGTCTCTACTGTGGTGGCTGCAGAGTGCCCATCTTCTAGAGGGCCGCAGGTTCGGCACACAGGACTGGGTCCTGGTGACCACGGATGCCAGCCTTCGAGGCAGGGGGGCAGTCACACAGGGAAGAAACTTCCAAGGACTATGGTCGAGTCAGGAGACTTCCCTTCACATAAATATTCTGGAACTAAGGGCCATCTACAATGCCCTATGTCAAGCAAAATCCCTGCTCCTACACCAGCCGGTGCTGATCCAGTCAGACAACATCACGGCAGTCGCCCATGTAAATCGACAGGGCGGCACAAGAAGCAGGATGGCGATGGCAGAAGCCACAAGAATCCTCCGATGGGCGGAGAATCATGTACTAGCACTGTCAGCAGTGTTCATTCCGGGAGTGGACAACTGGGAAGCAGACTTCCTCAGCAGACACGACCTCCACCCGGGAGAGTGGGGACTTCATCCAGAAGTCTTCCAGATGCTGGTAAACCGTTGGGAAAAACCACAGGTGGACATGATGGCGTCCCGCCTCAACAAAAAGTTAAAAAGATATTGCGCCAGGTCAAGGGACCCTCAGGCGGTAGCTGTGGACGCTCTAGTGACACCGTGGGTGTACAAGTCGGTTTATGTGTTCCCTCCTCTGCCTCTAATACCAAAGGTATTGAGAATAATAAGAAGGCGAGGAGTAAGAACGATACTCGTGGTTCCGGATTGGCCAAGACGAGCGTGGTACCCGGAACTTCAAGAGATGCTCTCAGAGGACCCGTGGCCTCTACCGCTCAGACAGGACCTGCTACAGCAGGGGCCCTGTCTGTTCCAAGACTTACCGCGGCTGCGTTTGACGGCATGGCGGTTGAACACCGGATCCTAAACGAAAAGGGTATTCCGGAAGAAGTCATTCCTACGCTTATTAAGGCCAGGAAAGATGTTACGGCAAAGCATTATCACCGCATATGGCGGAAATATGTTGCATGGTGCGAGGCCAAAAAGGCCCCAACAGAGGAATTTCAACTAGGTCGATTTCTGCATTTCCTGCAAGCAGGAGTGAATATGGGCCTAAAACTAGGCTCCATTAAAGTACAGATCTCGGCTCTGTCGATTTTCTTTCAAAAAGAACTAGCTTCAGTACCTGAAGTTCAGACATTTGTGAAAGGAGTGCTGCATATTCAGCCCCCGTTTGTGCCTCCTGTGGCACCTTGGGATCTCAACGTGGTGTTGAGTTTCTTAAAATCACATTGGTTTGAGCCACTGAAAACCGTGGATCTGAAATATCTCACGTGGAAAGTGGTCATGTTATTGGCCTTGGCTTCAGCCAGGCGAGTGTCAGAATTGGCGGCTTTGTCATGTAAAAGCCCTTATCTGATTTTCCATATGGATAGGGCAGAATTGAGGACTCGTCCCCAATTTCTCCCTAAGGTGGTGTCAGCGTTTCACCTGAACCAGCCTATTGTGGTGCCTGCGGCTACTAAGGATTTGGAGGACTCCAAGTTGCTAGACGTTGTCAGGGCCCTGAAAATATATGTTTCCAGGACGGCTGGAGTCAGAAAATCTGACTCGCTGTTTATCCTGTATGCACCCAACAAGCTGGGTGCTCCTGCTTCTAAGCAGTCTATTGCTCGCTGGATTTGTAGTACAATTCAGCTTGCACATTCTGTGGCAGGCCTACCACAGCCAAAATCTGTAAATGCCCATTCCACAAGGAAGGTGGGCTCATCTTGGGCGGCTGCCCGAGGGGTCTCGGCTTTACAACTTTGCCGAGCAGCTACTTGGTCAGGGGCAAACACGTTTGCAAAATTCTACAAATTTGATACCCTGGCTGAGGAGGACCTGGAGTTCTCTCATTCGGTGCTGCAGAGTCATCCGCACTCTCCCGCCCGTTTGGGAGCTTTGGTATAATCCCCATGGTCCTTACGGAGTTCCCAGCATCCACTAGGACGTCAGAGAAAATAAGAATTTACTCACCGGTAATTCTATTTCTCGTAGTCCGTAGTGGATGCTGGGCGCCCATCCCAAGTGCGGATTGTCTGCAATACTTGTAAATAAAAATAGTTATTGTTAACTAAAGGGTTATTGTTGAGCCATCTGTTGAGAGGCTCAGTTGTTTGCATACTGTCAAACTGGATATAGTATCACGAGTTGTACGGTGTGATTGGTGTGGCTGGTAAGAGTCTTACCCGGGATTCTAGATCCTTCCTTATTATGTCAGCTCGTCCGGGCACAGTGTCCTAACTGAGGCTTGGAGGAGGGTCATAGTGGGAGGAGCCAGTGCACACCAGGTAGTCATAAATCTTTCTAGAGTGCCCAGCCTCCTTCGGAGCCCGCTATTCCCCATGGTCCTTACGGAGTTCCCAGCATCCACTACGGACTACGAGAAATAGAATTACTGGTGAGTAAATTCTTATTTTATATATATATATATACACACACACACACATACATACATACATACATACATACATACATATACACATGGGATGTAGTTATGTTACCGGCGATCAGGAGACCACTGGTCACAATACCTACGCCGGGATCCCACCCCCTAACAATCCCGATAGTCGGCATGCCGACTAACAGGGACTATTCCCACTCGTGGGTGTCCACGACAGCCATAGAGTGGGAGTAGAACCTGTAGTGAGCACAGCTCACCACCGAGCCCGTAGTGTGGCGAGCTCAGCGAGGCCGCAAGGGGCTTCGTTGCGCTCGCCATCCCCCCCGGCCATCTCCAAGCCGGGATCCTGGTGTCACTATGGTGACCGGTCGCACTTACCCAACATATATATACACTGTATATATATACACTGTGTGTGTGTGTATATATATATATATATATATATATATATATACTGTATGTGTATGTATATATATATATATATATATATATATATATATATATATATATATATACACTGTATGTGTATATATATATATATATATATATATATATATATATATACACACACACTTTATACATACATACAAACACATAATGGCAACATGACAGAGCCAAAAATTCCAATTTATCAACATGATAAAAAAACAAAAAAACACCCAGCTTACTTTTTTTCCCTCTGCCGCTGGCAGGCTGCTTGTGACCCATGAGAGGAGAGTGAGAGCGCGATCCTCCACGCTCCTCCACGCTGCTGCTGCTGCTGCTATTAGGTTGCCAGGGCAACCTATAGGCAGCCGCTGGAAGCACAGCGCCTTCACACACCATTGGACAGCTGAGCCGTCGCTCAGCTGTCCTGTACTTCTGTGAGGCGCCGGCGCCGCTTCCACTGCTGTTAGGTTACCAGGGCAACCAACAGCAGTGGTTACCCCCTGCCCCCCCCCCCCCCCCTTAATCCAGCTCTGCCAGGGTAGTGTCTTGTGCAGCATCAGTCCAGTGACCAGTCACAGTGCTGGTGTCCTCTACTGCCATATATCCAGTGTAGCTGTATAAGTCCCTTTCAGTGGTGCTGTGTTGTCATGCATTAGACCAGGGGTAGTGTCTCTCTTGTGCAGCATCAGTCCAGTGACCAGTCACAGTGGTGGTGTCCTCTGCTGCCATATATCCAGTGTAGCTGTATAAGTCCCTTGCAGTTTTGCTGTGTTGTCATGCATTAGACCAGGCAGGCCCGGCGACAGGGGGGGTCAAAGGGGACAACCCTCCCGGGCCCCGAGCTTCAGGGGGGCCCCATCACTTGCTTGGTCTGGTTGGTCTAAGCTTTGTTGCCTTCATTATGCTTGCGGCATGCCTCTCTGCCGCCCCGTCCCTGTCTGACGATCTGCTGCCGCTGCCGCTGAAGAGCCGGGCAGCAGAGCAGCAAACACAGGCTACACTGACTGTGTGAGTCAGGGCTCCTTATAGCAGCTGCCCGCAGCACTACCTCTGTCCAACCCTGCTCCCTACGTGCCTGGATGGCACCCTCACAGCCTGTCATACTGTATACTATATAAGACACAGAAATGATCTTGAATGTGCTAAACCGTGAATTGCAGCCTAGGAGAAACAATGGCACTTCACAATTATACCATAACAATAAATCTACTACAAAAAATGCATCTCACAATGGCGCATATCACTGAATAGAGTACTTTCCTCATGAGATTTTTGATAGAAAATGAGTTCCACTTTCTTGTATCAAAGAATGGCGAGGTTCTCATGCATGCAGCCCTGGTTTGTGCAGTGTTCCACATGATTCTCAGTGGTTTGGTTGCAGAGCTGTGATTATATGGACATTCTCTACACCTGGTACACAGCAGTTCAGACATACAGCCCCATTGGAATGTGCTGATAGAGATTGTGACACAATCTGGAAGTTCCAAGTGGATATCCTCATGGTGTATGATTGAGAACCTCGCCATTCTTTGATACAAGAAAGTGGAACTCATTTTCTATCAAAAATCTCATGAGGAAAGTACTCTATTCAGTGATATGCGCCATTGTGAGATGCATACTGTATACTATGTCAAGGTACTGCCATATTATTCTATATAAATGTGTGTATGGTGAGTTCTATGTGTGTGTATATATATATATACTCCGGACTTCCGCTCACCTTGCTCCGGTGCCCTCCCGTCAGATCTGCATCTGTGTATATGGTCCTTGTATGCCGCCCATACAAGGACCATATATATATATATATATATATATATATATGTGTGTCTGTGTGTGTATATATATGTATAAATTATAATATATATACTGTATATTTTATATATATATATATATATATATATATACACAGTATGTGTGTGTGTGTATATATATATATATATATATATATATATATATATAATTTTTTTACAGCGACTTTGTGCTTTATAAGGGGGGGGGGGGGGAGTCAAGGCAGGGTGGGGGGCCCCGGAGAAATTGGTGTACCGGGCCCCAAGATTTCTCTTGCCGGCCCTGAGACCAGGGGTAGTGTCTTGTGCAGCATCAGTCCAGTGACCAGTCACAGTGGTGGTGTCCTCTGCTGCCATATATCCAGTGTAACTGCCATATAATTCCCGTGATACTGGCGTGTAATTCCCGTGATACTGGCATATAATTCCAGTGATACTGGCGTATAATTCCCGTGATACTGGCGTGTAATTCCTGTGATAGTGGCGTATAATTCCAGTGATACTGGCATATAATTCCCGTGATAGTGGCGTGTAATTCCCGTGATACTGGCGTGTAGTTCCCGTGATAGTGGCGTATAATTCCCGTGATACTGGCATATAATTCCCGTGATAGTGGCGTGTAATTCCCGTGATACTGGCGTGTAATTCCCGTGATAGTGGCGTATAATTCCAGTGATACTGGCGTATAATTCCCGTGATACTGGTGTATAATTCCAATGATAATGTCATATAATTACAGTGATATTGCCATATAATTCCTGTGATACTGGCGTATAATTCCAGTGATATTGCTGTATTGTTCTTGTGATACTGGCGTATAATTCCTTTGATACTGGCATATAATTCCTGTGATACTGCTGTAGTGTATATGTCCATTGATACTGCCGCATATGTCCATTGATCCTGTCGTATATGTCCATTGATCCTGCCGTATAATTCCAGTGATCCTGCCGTATAATTCCAGTGGTACTGGTGTATAAATCCAGTCCAGTGATACTGCCGTATATGTCCATTGATACTGCCGTATATGTCCAGCGGTACTGCCATATAATTTCAGTGATCCTGCCTTATAATTCCAGTGGTACTGGCGTATAAATCTAGTCCAGTGATACTGCCGCATATGTCCAGCGATACTGCCGTATAATTCCAGTGATCCTGCCATATAATTCCAGTAATCCTACCGTATAATTCCAGTGGTACTGTCATATAAATCCAGTGATCCTGCCATATAATTCCAGTGATCCTGCCATGTGTATATATATATATATATATATATATATATATATATATATATATACCCTGTTGCAAAGTAGATTACTGAGGCCATAATAACTATGCTGGTGCTAGACGTGCGTCCAGTATCCGCCATTAGTGCAGTGGGACTGCAGTTCCAACCCTAGATGGGCCAGGTGTTTGTGCCGCACACTTGTGTCGCTTAACTTAGTCATACAGCTACCTCATTGCCCTCTTTTACTTCTTGGCATGATGTGCTGTTTGGGTACTATTTTTTTTTTTAAGTGCCATCCTGTCTGACACTGTAGTGCCACTCCTAGATGGGCCAGGTATTTGTGCCGCACACTTGTGTCGCTTAGCTTAGTCATACAGCAACCTTGGTGCACCTCTTTTTCATCTTTGCATCATGTGCTGTTTGGGGCATGGTTTTTTAAAGTGCCATCCTGTCTGACACTTCCGTATAAGTCCAGGGGTACTGCCGTATAAATCCGCCAATTGCAGCATTTTTGAAAAATTACAGGGGCGTGCAGGAGATGCTGTCAGTGGACTGAAAAATTGCGGGCCACTTTCGGCATTCAGCCACTGCATGCCACTACTAGATGGGCCAGGTGGTTGTGTCACTTAGCTTAGTCATACAGCAACCTCGGTGCACTTCTTTTTCTTCTTTGCATCATGTGCTGTTTGGGGCCTATTTTTTAAATCTACCATCCTGTCTGACACTGCAGTGCCACTCCTAGATGGGCCAAGTGTTTGTGCCGCACACTTGTTTCGCTTAGCTTAGTCATACAGCCACCTCGCTGCAACCTTTTGGACTAAAAACAATAGCGTGAGGTGTTCAGAATAGACTGGAAATGAGTGGAAATGAATGTTATTGAGGTTAATAATACCGTAGGATCAAAATTACCCACAAATTACCCCCAAATTCTGTGATTTTGGCCGTTTTTATGTTTTTTTCAAAAATCATCCAGATCGAAAAACAAAATCAAAACACGAAAGGGTGGTTTGGGCAAAACTAATCCAAAACCAAAACACGAGTGAGGAATTAGAACCAAAACACGAAAAGTGCCCGCCGCGCATCTCTAATGAATATGTACCATAGTGATGAGTCAGTCAGTGAGTGAGAGCTACGGTAAAAAGTGACAGGACCATTTTTATAGTTTATTAAATTCTACACACTGGAGCTGCAATCCGGATTTTGATCCTATTGTCCGTTTGGGCGTTATCATTCACACAACGCAAGCCATGCATCGGTAATTATAAAGTGATGGGAGATAGAGGGACGATATGCAAATGTACCCCGTTAGCGCGCTGATCACGCTGATTCCAGTCTGGTTTAGGCACGTCAAGCGACTAGACCAGACTAAATAAAGGGCGTGATGATGAAGAGACTCGTTTGGGCGCCCACACAGGTCTCTTCACAAGCATTTCAGCTCGCTATCTCCGGGGGTAGCGAGCTGAAAGAAATGAAGTTATCGCGCACGTCAGCAGTAACATTAGAATACCGCCGGCGGGCGCGTTAGGGGGCGGGAGTGAGACATAGACATTTGAATCCTGGCCATTATGTCTACCCCCTTTTCATCCCCTTAGGGGAGGTTTATAAAAATGCTAAGTACGCAGTTTTCCTATTAGCCACCTGAAGAATACCTATGTTAGATTTCAGCACCCTGACATATAGGGAAGTTAGAGAATTATACCCCTTTCACATCGCACAAATAACCCGGTATCGACACGGCATATTGCCGTGTCGAAACGGGTCAGTGTGCGATGTGAAAGCGCCTTTGCCGAATTAGCGGGTCGCCTGACCCGGTAATTCAACCCGGTTAAAAAGAAGGGTTATTACCGGGTTGAATACCGGGTCAGGTGCAGTGTGAATGGGAGCCGTTTCGATGCGACACGGATCCCATTCACAGCATAGGGAGAAGCGGCGCAGGAGATGAGCTCATCTCCCAGCGCCGTCTCCACCCCCGCCCCTGCTGTTGCTGCGCCCCCCGCTGCTATGGCAACCGACCCGGTATATTGCCGGGTCGGAAAGCCAGCAGAGAAGAGCAAATGCCGGATCCCACCCGGTAAGGACACGTTTCTCTTACCGGGTAGGCTCCGGCATTTGCGATCTGAAAGCAGCATTAGTGATGAGTGAGTGAGTTAGGGCTTTCGCATTTATATATATATATATATATATATTTTTTTTTTTTTTTTTTGTGGGGTACAATTTGCGCTACTACCTTATATAATACAACAATTTATACAATAATATTCAATAAAATAAAAGTGAACTTGATAGTGGCCAGTTCTTTGTGGCTATCCAATAAATAAATAGAACACTCCAAATCATAAACAGTGGCAGCGGCCAGATTTCAATTTTGTCCAATCCCCGATAAGACAAGTGAAAAATGTTCTGCGGTAATAAATCGGCTGCGCCTTCAGTGTTCAAGAATCAACAACAATAAAACGTGACGGTAATTCTTATCCTCTAGTGACAATCAAATTCTCGTACCAAACATATAAAGATGATCAGCTTGTAAAGGTATCTCTATAGATATTCCTCCTCAGTAGCCTCCTCCTCTGTCAGATCCTCAGAATTCATGCAGATCATCACATATTTGGAGGGTGGAGACAATATATAGATGTAAATAAAGTGCACTTCTACAACAAAGTGACTTTGTGCTTACGTGCAAAAAATAAAGTGCTTAAGTGCTTATTGTGCAAAAAAGGAGATTTTTTTAAGGTGCTGGCTTTAGGTGGTACTCTATTCACCAAAAATCCAAAAAGTGCAACAACTCCTTTTGAAAAATTGAGGTACCACTCACATTTCCGTGTAAGTATTATATCTGGGTGGATTTCTCATGTACGTTCTTCGAATTGGAACCGGTAAGGGTCTTTTTTTTGCTTTGGCTTCTGCAGCCTGGTGTGGCCTCTGTGAAGCCTCCAGAGGAATCAGAATCTCTTCCTTCTTTCTCTGTGTCCCAGACTCCCAGCGGTGAATTGCACCCTCCTAATAGTGGCTGTCCGGTATTCCTGTGGCCTTTTCTCTCCAAATAAATGATTCTCAGATGTCACGGAAACAGGCGGACACGGTCAACTTCTGGAAACACTTCCTCAAGTCTCTACATTGTGCCTTCCGGCAGCAGACACATCATTCTGCTCCAGCTGGATGAAGTACAGTAGGAGAGGCTGGATCTGCCTCAGTGGGGTATCAGGGAACCCTGCTACCCCACTGAGGCAGATCCAGCCTCTCCTACTGTACTTCATCCAGCTGGAGCAGAATGATGTATCTGCTGCGGAAATGTTTAGCTATTCAATTGCAGGACAGAAAATTATGATTTATTTTTTTCACGCACCTCCAGAGCAAGTCGGATTTTTCCTAAAATTGTTATTTATATGAAAATCACTAAGACTTGAGAACTACTGTAAATAAGCAATTGGAAGTTTCCAGTTAGCTTAATTAGGGGGACATGTACTAAGCAGAGATAAAAATGGAGAAGTGAGACAGTGGAGAAGTTTCCCATGGCAACCAATCAGCTGCTCTGTATACGTTTATAGTATGCAAATTTTAAATGTTACGTCAATGCTGATTGGTTGCCATCGGCCACTTCTCCTCTGTCTCACTACTCCACTTTTATCACCGTATAGGTCATTTCCCCAGGGCTGGCGCTTCCATTAGGCAGCTTTAGGCAGCTGCCTATGGGCGCCAGGACCTGAAGGGCGGCCCGCTGAGCCTGCCTAGGGGAAAAATGAAGGTCTTCTGGTGGTAGGATTAGGAACTGATCTCTGAGATCTGTTCTGTTCACCCGCATGCTACACTCAGTCAGTCTGACGAGTGTGCGCCCGCCCATCTCTTTTCCTATTTGCCAGAGGGGACATCAGTGTGCAGCATGTGTAGGTCAGGTGGTCGTGTGTCCCCCCCCCCCCCCCTTCCTTCCAAGTACCTGGCGCTCCACTTCCAGGGCAGGCTGGACAGCAACTTCCACCGACACCCCCCTGCATGATGACCGCGCTGATGGGTCCCTGCAGCTCTTGAGCCAGAACGGCAGCAAGGGCACTAGTAACAGGAGACCCGCGGATATATGGTGAGTAAGAGTGTGATTATGTCAGCGCCGGCATTTCTTCTCTGGCAGCTGGAGCCTGGCCTGGTGGTAATGCTGCTAAGGCTCTATAGTGCCGGCATGCTGTGTATGTGTGCAGGGCCAGATTATAGGAAAGACGGGGTGGTCATCCAGGGGCAGTGCCGTTTCTTGAGGCGGGCGAGCCGTGCAACCGCATGGGGCGCCCGCCGCGGCACTTTACAGGTCCCTGATTCCCTCCTCCTCCCTCTTCCCTAGTACTCCTGCTCGGGGGGCGGAGTTTCACGGAATGACGCGGTTGCGTCGTGACGTCACAACGCAACCACGTCAATCCGCAAAACTCCGCCCCTCCGAGCAGGAGTACCCGTGAAGAGGAGGGGGAGCCAAGCTGGAAAGAGGAGGCGCCAGCGGGCGGCGCGAGGAAGGAGAGGCGGCCCGCCCCGAGGAGCGGGAAGATCGTCTTGATATGTAAGTTGTATATATCTCTCCCCCCCCCCCCACTTGACACTTGCCTGCCGTACTGTATAGAATGGGGACACTTTCCTGCCGTGCTGTGTAAAATGGGGACACTTGCCTGCTGTACTGTGTAAAATGGGGACATGTGCCTGCCGCAATGTGTAAAATGGGGACATGTACCTGCCGCAATGTGTAAAATGGGGACATGTGCCTGCCGTGCTGTGTAAAATGGGGACACGTGCCTGCCGCAATATGCAAAATGGCGACACGTGCCTGCCATGCTGTGTAAAATGGGGACACGTGTCTGCCGTGCTGTGTAAAATGGGGACACGTGTCTGCCGTGCTGTGTAAAATGGGGACACGTGTCTGCCGTGCTGTGTAAAATGGGGACACGTGTCTGCCGTGCTGTGTAAAATGGGGACACGTGTCTGCCGTGCTGTGTAAAATGGGGACACGTGTCTGCCGTGCTGTGTAAAATGGGGACACGTGTCTGCCGTGCTGTGTAAAATGGGGACACGTGTCTGCCGTGCTGTGTAAAATGGGGACACGTGTCTGCCGTGCTGTGTAAAATGGGGACACGTGTCTGCCGTGCTGTGTAAAATGGGGACACGTGTCTGCCGTGCTGTGTAAAATGGGGACACGTGTCTGCCGTGCTGTGTAAAATGGGGACACGTGTCTGCCGTGCTGTGTAAAATGGGGACACGTGCCTGCCGTACTGTGTAAAATGGGGACACGTGTCTGCCGCAATGTGTAAAATGGGGACTTGTGCCTGCCGCAATGTGTAAAATGGGGACACGTGCCTGACACAATGTGTAAAATGGGGACACGTGCCTGCCGCAATGTGTAAAATGGGGACATGTCCCTGCCGTAATGTGTAAAATGGGGACATGTGTAAAATGGGGACACGTGCCTGCCGCAATGTGTAAAATGGGGACACGTGCCTGCCGTAATGTGTAAAATGGGGACATGTGCCTGCCGCAATGTGTAAAATGGTGACACGTGCCTGCCGCAATGTGTAAAATGGTGACACGTGCCTGCCATACTGTGTAAAATGGGGACTTTATTTTTAATCCTGTGGTGGCCGTGATGATGATGATGAAATCAGATGAGACCACGCCCATTTTAACAAAGCCACGCCCATTTTAACGAGGCCACGCCCCTTTGCCGGGAGCACTTTTCCTTTTTATATCTATGGGGGGCGCATTTTTTTTTCTGTGAATGGGGGGGTCGCATTTAGAAATTTCGCACTGGGAGCCAAATTAGCTAGAAACGGCCCTGTCCAGGGGACCCCACAATGTGGCAGCAGGGGAATGCATTGCCGCGATTCGCATGTGGGAAGGGGGCGGGGCCTAATGCCATGAAGTGCCCGCCCCCGTCAGAGACATGTGCTGATGCCTAGCAAGGCTGAAACAGGTAGTGTCTCTCCCCATCCCTCCTCCCTCTCTATCTCTCTCCCTCTATCTCTCCGTCCATCTCTCCCCCGCCCCTCTCCCTCCATCTCTCCCCTCTCTCTCTCCCTCTATATCTCCCCTCCCTCTATCCATCTCCCTATCACTCCCCCTCTCAATCTCCCCCCTCTCCCTCTATCGATCCCTTCTCTCTCCCTCTCTCTCTCTTTCTCTCCCCCTCTCTTTCCTCTCTATCTCTCCCTTCTCTCCCTCTCTCTCTCCCCTCTCACTCTCCCCTCTATCCATCTCCCCTCTCTCTCCCATCTCTCTCTCTCCCTCCCCCTCTCTCCCTCCCCCTCCATCTCTCCCCCTCTCTATCCATCTATCTCTCTCCCATCCCGCTCTCTCTCCCTGATGCATTCTCTCTCTCCCTGACACTCTCTCCCACTCACTACCCCACCCTCTCTCTGTGTCTCCCCTCTCTCACTCTCTCTCCTCAATCTGTCCCTCCTCTATATCACTCTCTTTCTCTCCCTGACACTCTCTCCCTCTCTTTTGCTCCCACCTCTCCGTCTCCCTCCCTTCCTGACACCCTCACTCTCTCCCACTTGTTCCCCTCCTTTTTTGTCTCTCTCCCTCTTTCTCTCGCTGATACGCTCTCTCTCTCCTTGACACCCTGGGGGAAATTTACTAAGCTCCCGATTTTGACCGAGATGCCGTTTTTTCATCAAAGTGTCATCTCGGTAATTTACTAAGCACTAATCACGGCAGTGATGAGGGCATTCGTAATTTTTTGCAAGTTCAGGTAAAAAATTACGAATGAATACACCATCGGTCAAAACGCGGCTGTTTAAGTATGAATCTCGGTCATTTACTAAGAAGTGCAAAGCAAAAAAAGAACAAACACTGCCGTGAAAAATTACAACTCGTAAAAAAGTGCTAAAAAAAAACAGACCTGCTTTTTTTATTCGTGATTGGATAGGCATGCACGGATCGATGAGATCCGTGCATGTATATCAGTGGGAAGGGGTGGGAAAGTGCTTATTTTTTCAAAAAAAATTGCGTGGGGTCCCCCCTCCTAAGCATAACCAGCCTCGGGCTCTTTGAGCCGATCCTGGTTGCAGAAATATGGGGAAAAAAATGACAGGGGTTCCCCCATATTTAAGCAACCAGCATCGGGCTCTGCGCCTGGTCCTGGTCCCAAAAATACGGGGGACAAAAAGAGTAGGGGTCCCCCGTATTTTTAAAACCAGCACCGGGCTCCACTAGCTGGACAGATAATGCCACAGCCGGGGGTCACTTTTATATAGTGCCCTGCGGCCGTGGCATCAAAAATCCAACTAGTCACCCCTGGCCGGGGTACCCTGGGGGAGTGGGGACCCCTTCAATCAAGGGGTCCCCCCCCCCAGCCACCCAAGGGCCAGGGGTGAAGCCCGAGGCTGTCCCCCCCCATCCAATGGGCTGCGGATGGGGAGGCTGATAGCCTTTGTTGTAAAAGAAAAGATATTGTTTTTAGTAGCAGTACTACAAGGCCCAGCAAGCCTCCCCCGCATGCTGGTACTTGGAGAACCACAAGTACCAGCATGCGACGGAAAAACGGGCCCGCTGGTACCTGTAGTACTACTACTAAAAAAATACCCAAAAAAACACAAGACACACACACACCGTGAAAGTATAATTTTATTACATACATACACACATACATACATACTTACCTTATGTTCCCACGCAGGTCGGTCCTCTTCTCCAGTAGAATCCAAGGGGTACCTGTTGAAGAAATTATACTCACGAGATCCAGGGGTCCAGGCTCCTCGGGAAATCCAGGGGTAATCCACGTACTTGACAAAAAAAACAAAACGGTGTCCCGACCACGAACTGAAAGGGGACCCATGTTTGCACATGGGTCACCTTTCCACGAATGCCAGAAAGCCACTCTGACTTCTGTCTAAGTGGGTTTCTTCAGCCAATCAGGGAGCGCCACGTTGTAGCACTCTCCTGATCAGCTGTGTGGTCCTGTCCTCACTGACAGGCAGCACACGGCAGTGTTACAATGTAGCGCCTATGCGCTACATTGTAACCAATGATGGGAACTTTCTGCCCTGCGGTTGACCTAAAGTGACGTCACCGCTGAGCAGAAAGTTCCCATCATTGGTTACAATGTAGCGCATAGGCGCTACATTGTAACACTGCCGTGTGCCGCCTGTCAGTGAGGACAGGAGCACACAGCTGATCAGGAGAGTGCTACAACGTGGCACTCCCTGATTGGCTGAAGAAACCCACTTAGACATCAGTCAGAGTGGGTTTCTGGCATTCGTGGAAAGGAGTCCCATGTGAAAACATGGGGCCCCTTTCAGTTCGTGGCTCGGCTTTCCGTTTTCTTATTTTATGCAAGTACGTGGATTACCCCTGGATTTCCCGAGGAGCCTGGACCCCTGGATCTCGTGAGTATAATTTCTTCAACAGGTACCCCTTGGATTCTACTGGAGAAGAGGACCGACCTGCGTGGGAACTTAAGGTAAGTATGTATGTATGTATGTGTGTATGTATGTAATAAAATTATACTTTCACGGTGTGTGTGTCTTGTGTTTTTTTGGGTATTTTTTTAGTGGTAGTACTACAGGTACCAGCGGGCCCGTTTTTCCGCCGCATGCTGGTACTTGTGGTTCTCCAAGTACCAGCATGCGGGGGAGGATTGCTGGGACTTGTAGTACTGCTACTAAAAACAATATCTTTTCAATTACAACAAAGGCTATCAGCCCCCCCATCCGCAGCCCATTGGATGGGGGGGGACAGCCTCGGGCTTCACCCCTGGCCCTTGGGTGGCTGGGGGGGGGGGGACCCCTTGATTGAAGGGGTCCCCACTCCCCCAGGGTACCCCGGCCAGGGGTGACTAGTTGGATTTTTGATGCCACGGCCGCAGGGCACTATATAAAAGTGACCCCCGGCTGTGGCATTATCTGTCCAGCTAGTGGAGCCCGGTGCTGGTTTTAAAAATACGGGGGACCCCTACTCTTTTTGTTCCCCGTATTTTTGGGACCAGGACCAGGCGCAGAGCCCGATGCTGGTTGCTTAAATATGGGGGAACCCCTGTCAATTTTTTCCCCATATTTCTGCAACCAGGATCGGCTCAAAGAGCCCGAGGCTGGTTATGCTTAGGAGGGGGGACCCCACGCATTTTTTTTGGGGATTTTACATTGTTTAATTAAAAAAAAAAAAATAAGAACCCCAGCACGGATCACACAGATCCGGCCGAGATTGATTGTAAAAAAAAACGGCAGTGTTTTGCTAATCACTGCCGTAAAAATAGGTAAAAAAAACGAATGACATCGACATCGGAAGAAAAGAAAAACCCGAATACGACAGCTTAGTAAATCCATCGTAATCAATTCAAAAAGTTGCAGTTTTACACTGTCGATGTCATTCGTGATTGAACTTTGACCTTTTTTAGGAAATTACGAATCTTAGTAAATTTACCCCCCTGTCTCTCACTCTAGCTCACTCCCCCTCCCTCTCAGTGGCTCTCCCCTCTCTCCCTCTCCCTGACACACGCTCTCTCTTGCTCCCCTCTCACTCTCCCTGACACCTTCTGTCTCTCTCCCACTCACTCCCCCTCCCTATCTCTCCCTGACACTGTCTCTCTCCCTCCTTTCTCTTCCCCTCACTCTCTCTCCCCTCATTCTCCATCACTCTTTCTCCCCTTTCTTTCCTTCTCTCTCTCTAACACCCTCTCTCTCCACTCTCTCTCTTTTCCTGACAGCCTCTCTCTCACTCTTCACTCTCTTTCTCTGATTCCCTCTCTTTCCCTGACACCCTCGCTCTCTCGTCAGAAAAAAAGAGAAAGAAACTCTTGTTGGGCACTCTTATATATAAAAAATGGATTTAGTTAAAACGTAACTTTTATTAGTTCTAATTAGAATAGAAATGATAGCCTCTGAGATAAATTTTACATGCGGCATAACACTAGAAAGACATTTCTATTGTAGCCGAAAACATCAGGAATAATATTAAGAAATTTTAGTTCAATTACTCAATTAAAAACAGGGCACACTGCTGACTCGATCGCTCTCCACAGCTGCCCACTCTGCCTTCTATCCGGTCACAGCTGCAGCAGGATCCTCTCACCGCTGTCCACTGTGACTATGGGGTCTATTCATGCAGCAGTGAAAAGCCCTGTTTTGCGTTAAACAGGGCTTTTCTCTGCTTACCGCAATTCACAGAGCCGGTTACCGTGGAGAAGTCTCTGACTTCTCCAGCGGTACCCCCGCTCTGTGCCTGAATCGCATCACCATACCTTTGTATGGTGAGTGCAATTCATGAAGGTGCGGAAAGCTCTGCTTTCCGCTTCTCCATGGAGTTCAGGTTCGCCATCTGAGGACGGCGTAACCTGAACTGTAGTGCAGAAACGTCAGGGAAGCTCAATGCTTCCCTGATCGCTGCTCTGCACCTCGCGCTGGCTCCGCCCTCCGACCTCCCAGCAACCACTGCGGCCGGCCGGGAGGTCAACACCCTGCGCATGCGCAAAGGGACCCGCCGCTGGACTCCGCGCATCGCCGGGAGGGATCTCTGGAGAAGACCTCACCGCAGGAGCCCCAGACACCGCAGCGCTTCGTCGGAAGGGTGAGTATACATGAATTGCTACTTATCACAGCTATACATCGCATCGAAGAGATGCGATGTATAGTGATAAGTAGCAATTATGTTTTCGTTTTCTACATGAATAGACCCCTATATGTCACACACAGCAGGCAGCAGCGGCTCTACACAACCTCACCGGAACTTTGTTCTATCCCTCTCCAGCTCTGTTCCTCTCCTCTGCCCACACCTCATCTCATCTCTCTGTCTCTCCAATCCAAAGTGCTGTCATTGGATCATGTGTCAGCAGTGTCCCTGTACCGAATGTAATTAATTAAATTCATCAGTGACAATCTGACTCCATTTTTCTAATAGCAGACATTCTATATACCCCCTCTCTAGAGTGCTGCCTCTACGGATACACTCACTCTGTCATCACTGCGACCCTTTGCATATGATAGAGCAGCAGCTGCCCTAGAGAGCTCATACACCATGAGAACTTCTTTTCTATCACCCCTGAGTGTACCCATGCATGGTTTTATTGTGATAGATACATCATTGAATCTAAACTAATCAGTAATATTTTCACTGCTAGCTATCTTATACATTGTACCCATCTATGCGGCAGACTTATTTTGAACTGTACTTTAATGATTCTGATTTGTTTTTTTCATTACCCCTACACCACAGTATTGTATCACATTAAGTTTTACACGGACACATTGTTAGCCAGTCCAGCAACACACTATTGTTTGTTACCATACAAAGGGAATCTGTTAACCATTAACGACAGGTTATTGAGATGGACTGCATTGCCACTCATGTATTTTGTGACTACATGCATGTGTTACTAATTTATTGTGTCTGTGGAAATAGCTTTGGCCTAATATAGTGTCAGTCTGACCTATAATTGATGAAACGCCTTATATCGAAGTAGGGAGGCCAATCCCGGGATCGGGATCGGCGGGATCCCGGGATTTGGGCCCAAAAATGCCGGGATTTGAATCCCGGGATTGGAGCCTCCAATCCCGGGATTCACGGGATTGCAGTGCGCATGCGCAGTTTTGCCGGACAGCGCTGAGCACTATAGCTCAGCGCTGCCCGGCTGTCAGCTAAGGTAGTGATAGTACTTACTACTTGCGGGCACCAGCTAAGGACACACGTACTGACCGCGCTGGCGGCATTTCAAACGTAGCGCCGGCCGCCAGCCAATCAGAGCTGGCAGACACCGGCAGCCAATCAGGGAAGCGGCAGCAGCCGCGGCCCCTGATTGGCTGCCGGACTGCCAGTTCTGACTGGCTGGCGGCCGGCGCTACGTTTGAAATGCTGCCAGCGCGGTCAGTAGTAGTACGTGTGTCCTTAGCTGGTGCCCGCAAGTAGTAAGTACTATCACTACCTACACCCACACTCTCTGCTCCTGACATCCTCCCGCTGCTCCCTTCTCCCACTGCTCCATACTCGCACTCTCCCGCTGCTCCATACTCGCACTCTCCCGCTGCTCCATACTCCCACTCTCCCGCTGCTCCATACTTCCACTCTCCCGCTGCTCCATACTCCCACTCTCCCGCTGCTCCCTACTCTCACTCTCCCGCTGCTCCCTACACCCACCCTCCCTTCCAGTTCCTTATATGCTCCCTACACCCACCCTCCTTTGCTCCCTACATCCACCCTGCCTTGCTGCCCTCCACATATACTTTCCCTGCTCCTTACACTGCTCCCTACACTGATCCCTACTGCAATCCCGGGATCCCGGGAATCCCGGGATTGAGCATTTTTCAATCCCGAATCCCGGGATTGAAAAAATGCCCCGGGATTGGCCTCCCTATATCGAAGCATCCTTCTTTTTATTATGTATATTTCAGGTTCTGGACAATTTTATAACAGTATCAGACTGTCATTATATTTATATAGGACTGTCTATATGTTTTGAATTGAGTCATTGAACTCAAATTTCTTAATATTATTCCTGATATTTTCACCAACCCTAGAAATTTCTTTCTTGTGTTATGCCCAATGTGAAATTTATCTGAGAGCTATCATATATCTATTCTAATTATAACTAATAAAAGTTAAGTTTTAACTAATTCCATTTTTTCATAGACAAGAGTGCCCAACAAGAGAGTTTCTTTCTGTCTTTTTTCTGTCAAAACTATATTTACTCTCTGGGCACACCTCCACCTGCTATATGAAATACAGGTTGAGTATCCCTTATCCAAAATGCTTGGGACCGGAGGTATTTTGGATATCGGATTTTTCCGTATTTTGGAATAATTGCATACCATAATGAGATATCATGGCGATGGGACCTAAATATAAGCACAGAATACATTTATGTTTCATATACACCTTATACACACAGCCGGAAGGTCATTTTAGCCAATATTTTTAATAACTTTGTGCATTAAACAAAGTGTGTGTACATTCACACAATTCATTTGTTTCATATACACCTTATACACACAGCCTGAAGGTCATTTAATACAATATTTTTAATAACTTTGTGTATTAAACAAAGTTTGTGTACATTGAGCCATCAGAAAACAAAGGTTTCACTATCTCAGTCTTACTCAAAAAATTCCGTATTTCGGAATATTCCGTATTTCGGAATATTTGGATATGGGATACTCAACCTGTATACGCTAGTTATTTGATGTCTTTTTGATGTGGACTGTACTTTGACCCCTCTCTAACTACTTTGACTTAAATTGCTGTTCTTGTTGACTGTTTCCCAAAACCTCCCCTCTCTTTGGTTGACACCCTCTCTCTCGCATCGACACCCTCTCTCTCCCTGACACCCTCTCTCTCTCTCGCTCTTCGTTTCTTTCTCGCTCCTCTCTCTCTCTCTCTCTCTCCCTGACACCATTTCTCTCTCCCTGACACCCTCTTTCACTATCTCACTGTTCTCTTTCTCCCTGATAGTCTCTCTCACTCATACCCCCTCTCCCTTGCTCCCCCCTCTTTCTCTCTTCCTGAAACCCTCTTTTTCTCTCTCTCACTCACTCTCCTGCTCCCCGTTCTGTCTTATAACCACCCCTCACACAACGTGTGTAAATACTCACCTACCAAAGCAATGTCTTTTCCAGTGTTGGGATCTGGGTGTTTAGCAGCAGCAGTGAGTGTAACAGTGTGTGTGTGCATAAGTGTGTGTGTGTGACCCCCAGTGTGTACTCTCCTGGAGGCTGCTGCTGGGAGAACTACATCTAACAGCAGCCCCCACGACCAATTGTAAAGAGAACAGAGAGGGTGTGTATCATTTTTTTTAAACTCGCTCCAGAGCTGAAAACCCTACAACCATGTATTACTTAATTGCAAGGGTGTAGGTACCTTAGGTTCAGGGAGTGCATCTGCTGTGGGGCCCAGAGCTTGAGGGGGCCCATCTTCTATGTCAAATTAGATACGCTATATACATTTTTCACTATTGGGATTACATGATGGCCAGGGCCAGCTCCAGACCAACTAGCACCCTGAGCGAAAAATTTTGAAGCGCCCCCTACCACTCTAATGTGCGTGCCAAAGGTGCGTGCGCTCCTGGGAAAGTGGGCATGGCTTCGCCACTTTATATTATCAAATGCTAAATAGTGGTGGACTATGTGTATAGAACCATGGAATCTGGGAAAATGCGAGGTGGTGGACTATGTGTATATGTAAATAATAACTGGTGCACTGATGCTAGTCTTGTTGCAACTTTTTGCTCTGTAAATGTGGAATATATGGTGGTTAAGTGTCGACCTTTCTATTTGCCAAGAGAATTTTCAGTGGCGTTGGTAATGGCCGTATACATTCCTCCTTCTGCTCACGTAGAATCTGCATTAGATGTCTTGTACGCTGCTATAGTTAAACTGGAATCTAAATATGTTGAGGGGGTTTTCTTAGTTGTAGGGGATTTTAATCAGGCTAAATTGAAGGCAGTTTTACCAAAATGTTATCAGTATGTTAAAGTCCCCACCAGAGGGGGAAATGTGTTGGACCATGTCTATTGTAATATCAAGGATGCTTATGCGACTTTTAGATATCCTAATATTGGTCATTCTGATCATATGTCCCTATTTTTGGTCCCAGTATACAAAACCGTAGTTCAACGGTTTAGGCCTACCAGCACTAGTATTACAGTCTGGCCTGAGGGGGCAATGCAGAAACTTCAGGATACTTTGGAATTTACTGATTGGGGGTTGTTCATTGAAGAATCATTGGGGGACGACAATAATGTGAATGTGGACTCCCTGACCTCTATGGTCCTTGGTTATGTATGCTGTTGTATAGAGAGTAACAATTAAAAAGTGTGTTCGAGCTTTTGCAAATGATAAACCATGGATAAATGGCATGGTTCAAACCTTATTAAGTGAGAGAGACAAAGCTTTCAGATCTGGTGACCAAAATGTTTTTAGGGCTGCCCGCCAAAAATTAAAAAAGGGTATAATAGAGGCAAAGAGAGCCTTTTCTGTTAAACTTGAAAGCAAGTTTAAAAATGACAAAGATGCAAAAAGCTTGTGGAAAGGCATCCAAGACATTTCTGACTATAAATCTAATAAGAATCTCTCTCATAAAGAGGCTGATAGTTCCCTAGGGGAGACGTTAAACATATTTTATTCTCGTTTTGATAGCATGGCTGTTTCCCCTGTTGATTGGGATGGGAATCTGGAGAATGCGGAGCCCCTGGTACTGGATGAATTGTCTGTTAGACGGTGCTTTGCCAGTTCTAAATCAGGTAAAGCCTCCGGCCCAGAGATGGGATCCCGGGAAATGTAATTAAGACATGTGCTGAGCAATTGGCTGGGATCTTTACTATGATTTTTAACCTTTCCCTTGCCACTTGTCATGTGCCTAAGTGTTTTAAGTCATCTATTATCGTCCCGGTTCCCAAAAATGGTAAGGCCAGTGAGCCAAACAATTACCGTCCAATTGCTCTGACATCTCTTATAATGAAGGCCTTTGAAAGATTGGTCATGGGACACATAAAGAAAAATATCCCAGCCAATCTGGATCCCTTTCAGTTTGCATATAAAGCAAATAGGTCGATGGCTGACGCTGCTATCACTTTGGTTCATCGTGTGGCTACCCATCTAGAATCCACATGTTCTTCTGCGAGAATCTTGTTCGTGGACTACAGTTCAGCGTTTAATACGATAATCCCAACATCATTAGTGTCTAAACTATCTCAGTTGGGATTAAATAATTTTGTATGTAGATGGATCTTGGATTTCTTGACAAACAGGCCCCAATCTGTTAGATTGCACAATTCGCAGTCTAGCGAGCTTGTAATTAGTACGGGGGTTCCTCAGGGTTGCGTTCTGAGTCCCCTGTTGTACTCCCTGTTTACCTATGATTGCCTTTCTAAATCGGAGTCAGTTCACATTATTAAATTTGCAGACGATATTGCAGTTGTAGGTTTAATTAGTAAGGACGATGAGTCAGAATATAGATCTGAGGTCGCTAGGTTAGAAGCTTGGAGTCAAACAAATCATTTAATCCTAAATGTAAAAAAAACGAAAGAAATGATTGTAGATTTTAGGAAAATACATAAGCAGCCCTTTTGTTCTATAGTTGTAAATAACCAGGTAGTGGAGACAGTTGAGTCTTTTAAATTCCTGGGTATTAACATCTCCAATGATCTGTCCTGGGGTACTCATACATGATGTGTTGTTAAAAAAGCCCAACAACGCTTGTTTTTACTGAGGAAAATGCGTATGGCGGGAATACGTAAGGAGATTTTAGTAAATTTTTATTCGGCCATCTTAGAGAGAGTGTCCTTACATACGGGATTATGGTATGGTTCGGTAACTGTACTGCCGTAGAACGCAAGTCCCTTCAGAGAGTGGTTAAAACTGCGAGTAGAGTTATTGGAGTTAGTTTGCCCTGTATTCAGGATATATATATAAAAAGGCTCCTCACTAAGGTGAGAAGTATTTTGGGAGATCCATCTCATCCTCCTAATGTGGGGATGTTTTCTGTGTTGCCATCTAATAGGCGTTATCGTTCTATTCTCTGTCGGACTAACCGGTTAAGGGGTAGTTTTTTCCCAACAGCGGTAAACATGTCAAACCGGACAGAATCGAGAAAAATTGATAATTGAGAATGTCTTGGTTTCAGGAGTGCTCTTTCTGTTCTTATGGTCTCTGTATATGCTTGCTTTTAGTTTTGTTGATTGTTCATGTATTTTTTTTCTTGAACTATTGATGACAATAAAAGTATTATTATTATTATTATTATTATTATTTTCACACCCCCTCTTCACACACAATTAGCAGCCTTACACATAATGCCCACAGTAGTGTTCCTTACATATAATGTCCCAAGTATAGTGTCAGATACACAAAATGTTCCAGTAGCATGCCAGATACATATATGCCCCCAATAGTGCAGTGCCAGATGCATATATGCCCCCAGTAGTGCCAGATATACATACGCCCCCAATAGTGCAGTGCCAGATGCACATATGCCCCCAGTAGTGCCAGATCAGAATCAGAATCAGCTTTATTGGCCAGGTGTACTCACGTACACTAGGAATTCTTTGTGGTACAATGCATCGCCAAGCAGCAACATGGAGGAAAAAACGTAGCATACATTACACATATGAGTTCATACTGCACATATGCAACTGTACAGTAGACATATTATACATTTAAGACTAAAAACTAAGGCTGCTTGGCAGAGCAGCACCGAGGCAGCCATCCGCGGCGCCAACTAGAACTCACACAATGCACATAATACAGAAGATTTAAGCATTACATCAAAAGATAAACCACACAGACAAAGACACAGAAAGAATGATTGGTGCATGATTGGTGTAGGCATTTTGAGTAATAACCTCCAGGGGTTGTGTATTCCACCATCACAAGGCACCAGGTGCGGCAGCCATCTTAGGCGCACTGCGTAGGATTACCCACGGTGGAATAGTCCACCCCTAGAAGAGAACACAAAATGGGGAGATTGCAGAGTCCTTAAGTTCAGAGTAGGGTTCCAATAAAAACATCAGGTCCACGCATTTTTCATCCCATCCACAAGCGCACCAGATAAGGCAGCCATGTTGGGCGCACTACACGGTTACACAGTGGGAGATGAGCCATACAGGGGCCAAATGCATGTATGGGAGAACTGACATGTGTGTAGGCGTATGCTATACCCTGCATGGAAAGATCCAAATGAAGCACACCCCGCCCACAGGGGAACCATCCGAGGCAGCCATGTGGGGCGCACTGCATAGGTTACTGCTGGCAGGGTGTGCAACCAATGGAGGTACACATTACGGGAATAGCACACAGTGGGGTGGAAGTACAGTGTAAGAAGAAAGAGAAGAGAGACACATTTGCAGGAAAAAACTGTACTAACATTATTTTGTGAAAAAGATAAATGTCCTGGTCTCATGAGAGCAGTGCGGGTGGGTGTGAGAATGTGGGGTGCACACTAATGTCCAATGGAACTGACCCAGCAAAGTCTGGTCCTGATGCGCACGTCCCTCAGTTCCCTGCTGAGCTTGAGGGGTAGTCCCGGGGGCAGTCATGATGTTCTTGGACACAGAAGTAGTAGGCATTGGTCCTGGTGTTCTCATGGCAGAGGTGAGGAGAGGCCACATAATGTTCCAGATTTCTTTCTTGATGCTGTTTAATGTTTGTTTAACTGTTTTTTTAACTGTTCATTTTCAAGACGCTTAGAGAAGGAACGCTTTGAGTATTGGAACGCACAGCTGACATGCACAGCTGTGCATGGTTGAAGTTACAGATATACTATGGGAAATTGACCCAACTACAGCTGAGGCAAATGTTCCACTAATCAAAGGTGTTACATTACACAGTGATTGACTAAACAAACACCAGCCCAGTGAGCCTTAATTAAATATGCGGCACTGACCAAGCTTTGAAACGCAGGTATTTTACATTACAAACAAAAGCAAAAATCACAAAACTGTCTAACAAATGATTTGAACATACATTTGGAATATGGATGTTTTGCATAGGTGCAGATAGCAATAGCCAGATTACATGGGGAGATATGAACATACATTTGGAATATGGATGTTTTGCATAGGTGCAGATAGCAATAGCCAGATTACATGGGGAGATATGAACATACATTTGGAATATGGATGTTTTGCATAGGTGCAGATAGCAATAGCCAGATTACATGGGGAGATATGAACATACCTGAGGATGAGAAGAAAAAGGAAGATGGTTAAGTTCAGTCCAATGCAGGAACTGTTTTTTTAACTGTTCATTTTCAAGACGCTTAGAGAAGGAACGCTTTGAGTATTGGAACGCACAGCTGACATGCACAGCTGTGCATGGTTGAAGTTACAGATATACTATGGGAAATTGACCCAACTACAGCTGAGGCAAATGTTCCACTAATCAAAGGTGTTACATTACACAGTGATTGACTAAACAAACACCAGCCCAGTGAGCCTTAATTAAATATGCGGCACTGACCAAGCTTTGAAACGCAGGTATTTTACATTACAAACAAAAGCAAAAATCACAAAACTGTCTAACAAATGATTTGAACATACATTTGGAATATGGATGTTTTGCATAGGTGCAGATAGCAATAGCCAGATTACATGGGGAGATATGAACATACATTTGGAATATGGATGTTTTGCATAGGTGCAGATAGCAATAGCCAGATTACATGGGGAGATATGAACATACATTTGGAATATGGATGTTTTGCATAGGTGCAGATAGCAATAGCCAGATTACATGGGGAGATATGAACATACCTGAGGATGAGAAGAAAAAGGAAGATGGTTAAGTTCAGTCCAATGCAGGAACTGTTTTTTTAACTGTTCATTTTCAAGACGCTTAGAGAAGGAACGCTTTGAGTATTGGAACGCACAGCTGACATGCACAGCTGTGCATGGTTGAAGTTACAGATATACTATGGGAAATTGACCCAACTACAGCTGAGGCAAATGTTCCACTAATCAAAGGTGTTACATTACACAGTGATTGACTAAACAAACACCAGCCCAGTGAGCCTTAATTAAATATGCGGCACTGACCAAGCTTTGAAACGCAGGTATTTTACATTACAAACAAAAGCAAAAATCACAAAACTGTCTAACAAATGATTTGAACATACATTTGGAATATGGATGTTTTGCATAGGTGCAGATAGCAATAGCCAGATTACATGGGGAGATATGAACATACATTTGGAATATGGATGTTTTGCATAGGTGCAGATAGCAATAGCCAGATTACATGGGGAGATATGAACATACATTTGGAATATGGATGTTTTGCATAGGTGCAGATAGCAATAGCCAGATTACATGGGGAGATATGAACATACCTGAGGATGAGAAGAAAAAGGAAGATGGTTAAGTTCAGTCCAATGCAGGAACTGTTTTTTTAACTGTTCATTTTCAAGACGCTTAGAGAAGGAACGCTTTGAGTATTGGAACGCACAGCTGACATGCACAGCTGTGCATGGTTGAAGTTACAGATATACTATGGGAAATTGACCCAACTACAGCTGAGGCAAATGTTCCACTAATCAAAGGTGTTACATTACACAGTGATTGACTAAACAAACACCAGCCCAGTGAGCCTTAATTAAATATGCGGCACTGACCAAGCTTTGAAACGCAGGTATTTTACATTACAAACAAAAGCAAAAATCACAAAACTGTCTAACAAATGATTTGAACATACATTTGGAATATGGATGTTTTGCATAGGTGCAGATAGCAATAGCCAGATTACATGGGGAGATATGAACATACATTTGGAATATGGATGTTTTGCATAGGTGCAGATAGCAATAGCCAGATTACATGGGGAGATATGAACATACATTTGGAATATGGATGTTTTGCATAGGTGCAGATAGCAATAGCCAGATTACATGGGGAGATATGAACATACCTGAGGATGAGAAGAAAAAGGAAGATGGTTAAGTTCAGTCCAATGCAGGAACTGTTTTTTTAACTGTTCATTTTCAAGACGCTTAGAGAAGGAACGCTTTGAGTATTGGAACGCACAGCTGACATGCACAGCTGTGCATGGTTGAAGTTACAGATATACTATGGGAAATTGACCCAACTACAGCTGAGGCAAATGTTCCACTAATCAAAGGTGTTACATTACACAGTGATTGACTAAACAAACACCAGCCCAGTGAGCCTTAATTAAATATGCGGCACTGACCAAGCTTTGAAACGCAGGTATTTTACATTACAAACAAAAGCAAAAATCACAAAACTGTCTAACAAATGATTTGAACATACATTTGGAATATGGATGTTTTGCATAGGTGCAGATAGCAATAGCCAGATTACATGGGGAGATATGAACATACATTTGGAATATGGATGTTTTGCATAGGTGCAGATAGCAATAGCCAGATTACATGGGGAGATATGAACATACATTTGGAATATGGATGTTTTGCATAGGTGCAGATAGCAATAGCCAGATTACATGGGGAGATATGAACATACCTGAGGATGAGAAGAAAAAGGAAGATGGTTAAGTTCAGTCCAATGCAGGAACTGTTTTTTTAACTGTTCATTTTCAAGACGCTTAGAGAAGGAACGCTTTGAGTATTGGAACGCACAGCTGACATGCACAGCTGTGCATGGTTGAAGTTACAGATATAGATGCACATATGCCCCCAGCAGTGCCATGCCAGATACACATTATATGCTCCAGCAGTGCTGCCAGATACACAAATGCTTCCTCAGTGCTGCCAGATACACACTATATGCCCCCACAGTGCTGCCAGATACACAAATAACCCTGCAGTGCTGACAGATACACATTATATGCCCCCACAGTGCTGCCAGATACACATTATATGCCCCCACAGTGCTGCCAGATATGCAAATACCCCCACAGTGCTGCCAGATACACATTATATGTCCCCACAGTGCTGCCAGATACACAAATGCCCCCAGTGCTGCCAGATACACAAATGCCCCTACAGTGCTGCCAGATACACATTATATGCCCCCTCATGCTGCCAGATATGCAAATACCCACACAGTGCTGCCAGATACACATTATATGTCCCCACAGTGCTGCCAGATACACATTATATGTCCCCGGCCGCCAGCTCAGCCTCTCCTGAGTACTAACTAATGCTGGGAGGAGGCATGGCTGAGTCTGCAGGGACATGCCTGGACCACAGGCATGCCTCCTCCCAGCGTCTGTGAGGAGACACGAGGTGGAGCCGGGCCGGCCGGGAGAGCGGATGAGACAGCAGTGTAGCCCCAATGGTGAGAGCTGAGGGGAAGGGGTTCTTTGGAGTAATCCATGGGGGCGGGGGGGGAAGCACACGTGGCGGGGAGTGGGCCTGTGCCGTGGCATGGAAGTATGCTATGGGGCCACGTCTGGCATAGCTACACCCCTGTACACATTATATGCCCCCACAGTTCTGCTAGATACACAAATGCCCCCACAGTGCTGCTAGATACACATTATATGCCCCCACAGTGCTGCCATATACACAAGTGCCCCCACAGTGCTGCCAGATACACATTATATGACCCCACAGTGCTGCCAGATACACATTATATGCCCCCACAGTGCTGCCAGATACACAAATGCCCCCACAGTGCTGCGCTGCCAGATACACAAATGCCCCCAGTGCCAGATAACTGGATCCCAACGCGGCGGGGATGGGCGGTGTGCAGTGTGCTGAGGTCTGGGAGCTTCACTCCCGGCACCTCAGCTATATGCAGATAGAGAGCTACTGCAGCAGGGACAAGTGTCCCAAGCTGCTGTACACCCGTCCCACTCTCAACCCCCAGCTCACTCACCGTGATGTCTGGTCCGCGGCGCGGCTCTCCCCCCCGTACCCGGCTGCCAGTCATATATGGCACCGGTCCATGAGCCAATCAAAGCTCGCGGCCCGGCAGCCAATCAGGAGCCGCCACTGCCGGTCCACGAGCTCTGGTTGGCTGACAGCCGGCACCATATTAGAAATGGGCATCCGCCCTTAAATAGCCAGCGCCCTGCGTGGCTGCTCCAGTCGAACATGTCTGGGGCTGGCCCTGATAATGGCACTTACAACCTTTTGCCTTGGTGCCTGCAATATTTCTAGGCCTGCTCATTGTAATGTGGTATAAAATGAACTGGAGGACATTATAATGTTACATAATATGAACTGGGGACACTGTCATGTGGCATAATATGAAATGAGTACGTTGTCTGCCATAATGTGAGTTGGGAGTGCTGTGTTACATAGTTTGTACTGACAGCCTTGCAATGTGACATAATGTGAACTAGGGCACTGTTATGTGGCATAACGGTAACAACTGCTGCAGAGAGGTGTCTCTCTAGAAGCATTGGGATGGGGCCCCTTCAAAAAGTTTCTATGGGGCCCACAAAGTTCTGGCTACGCCCCTGCTTAATTGGATACCATGGGTATCGGGAGCATGCATGCCGGTGATAATCCAAAACTATGCGTGAGGTCCGCAAGGTTTTTTCCACTTCACTGAACCTCCCACCCAATTGAATCCTCCCCAAAGGGTAGTTTACTGTATAGCAAAAACAGGCTAATATCACAGATATTAACTTGATGTTATTATCAGACTAGTTTACCATTATTGGCCGACTGGACCCATGTGTTATCACCACAAAAAAGGTCTCTTGTGGCTGCATATTTGGGGATTATGGTTCGCGTGCCTGAGGCATAAGAAGCATAATCCCTGATAAGTGTCGGCATAGGGGGATCAGGATGTCGGCATTAGGGTTAATAGGATAGACCCTGCAAACTTATCAGCAGCGGTAAATTACAGCTGCAAAATAGGATACCCCAGTGTCAGACTGGGGCATGATGAAACACCCATCAGGGGAACGCAGTGATAAGAGCCCATGTGTAGGGGTGTCACCAGTCTCAAGAGGGGGTGTGGCCAGCCACCACATTGGTTTATCTAACCAGCAGAAAGTGCATGGGCTGGACTCCATGATAAATATATTTACTAAATACTGTTAGTGTACCAGATTAATACCAGGAATGCACTGTTGAAAATACACCATAGTTTGGCAATACAAGGTAACATATGTATAATGTATAATTCAAGTACACAGTCTGAAACCTGAACCCTAAAGGAGGAGGTGGGGTCCCAGGCAGTAGGGCCCATCATGTGTTTTCACTATGAGCCAATCCAACCTTTGGATTGAGTTCCATGATCTTTGTTGGGATAAAGGTCGCAATCCCGGGACTTAAGGACGGATTTATGGGTCAGGCTACCCCTAGGTACATTATTGGTTTCTGCCCACCCCCCAGTCATGTCACTGCCCCATTCAATTCAGGGGCCAGTCCGAATGCCTTGAGACCACCAAAGCAGCCTTAACCTCACCCTACTACCACCTACTGGACCACCATTTGCTGCCCATTGTCCCACTCCAGTCATTTGCTAAATAAAATATGACAGAAAAAAACAGAATCACCTGGCCTAATCAGCCCGGTTTGCCTAGTGGGAAGTCCACCACTGATACCAGGTCGTATCCTTTCAGACATATCAAAATACTGCATTGATGCGCGTTCACATGCATAAACCCTGGATTTTAATGCTTGTCTGGAAGGGGTATGATTGAAGTGGGTTGGTATTAATATCGCGGCGGTCGGGATCCCGACATCCGGGATATTAAATGCATCCCGATTGAAGCAACATGCTTGTAATTGGGCTAGTAATCAGTTTTGATATTGCAGCTCGTGTGTCCAGCATTACACCATTAATCAGTACAGAGGAAACACCTGACTCCGATGAAGAAGTTTGGTATTGCAGGGTGTTTAAACTGGGAGATACTGTATTTCCTGTTTCCCATGCAGCTGAACAGAGTTACAGTATGCTTATTTCTAAGGTAACTGCCAATTAACAAATAGCAACTGGGCTGTAATTAGCAATTAGTGTTCTGCATCAACAGCAGACTCCAGGAAGCTCATTCAGACAACAGAACCAATCTCTGTGTGACCTTTGACTTGTTAATATGTATAATGAAATTAAAGGTTGCACATAAGAAGGACCACACATACTGTACACATTTCATACGGACCATATCAATGGCCATTTGTCTTATGATTGCTCCCCTTAATCCGGCTGGGACCTCAGGAGAACTGACAAAATTGGACCCTGCTTTGCTAATGATGTACAATGTACTAACCCCAAGGCTGGGCCTTGTATTGTACTCTACAGTAGCCACCATATTGGTCCCTGCTTTCTATACAGGTCGCCAAATAGAGCTATGTTTTGTACACTATCCACCAGAAAGGACTTTGTATTAAAGATGTGCGCCAGATTATTTTTGCTGGTTTTGGTTATGGTTCTAATTCGTCGTCTGGTTCTGATTTTGGATTCGTTTTGGATTTCGACCTTGACTGTTTTTTGTTTTGTACTTTTTCAAAAAATTTCCCAAAAAGCTAAAATCACATAGTTTGGCCCTTTTTTTGTTCCTAGAGTATGATTAACCTCAAAACATTAATTTCCACTCATTCCCAGTAGAGATGAGCTGGTCCGGTTCTCGGAGAACCGGACCCACCCAACCTTTGGCATCCGAGTCGGAATCCAAGTCCGGCTCGGGACTTCCCGCCTTACTCGGATCCCAAAGCGAGGCAAAATGTCGTCTTCCCATTGTTGGATTGTCGCGGATTTTGGATTCTTTAAAGGTCCCCGGTGATCAGTGCCATCTTCACGGCTGTGGAGAGTGTACTTGACGGACGTGGCGGGATGCACTGTCTGCTGTATACTCCGCTGAATCAGTCCAGACAGGGGTGCTCTGTCTGCTATATCTGAAAAAGGGGTGCTTTGTCTGCTGTATTTGAAAAAGGGGTGCTCTGCTGTATCAGTGCAGATGGGGTGCTCTGTCTGCTGTAATTGAAAGGGGTGCTCTGCTGGATCAGTCCAGGAAGGGGTGCTCTGTCTGCTGTATCTGAAAAAGGGTTGCTCTGTCTGCTGTATCTGAAAAAGGGTTGCTCTGCTGTATCAGTCCAAACGGGGTGCTCTGTCTGCTGTATTTGAAAGGGTTGCTCTGCTGTATCAGTCCAGACAGGGGTGCTCTGTCTGCTGCATCTTAAAGGGGTGCTCTGTCTGCTTTATCTGAAAAAGGGGTGCTCTGTCTGCTGTATCTTAAAGGGGTGCTCTGTCTGCTGTATCTTAAAGGGATGCTCTGCTGTATCAGTCCAGGCAGGGGTGCTCTGTCTGCGGTATTTGGAAGGGGTGCTCTGTCTGCTGTATCTGAAAAAGGGATGCTCTGTCTGCTGTATCTTAAAGGGTTGCTCTGCTGTATCAGTGTAGTGTAGCAATAGCAATTACTAACCTTAAGGTGCTATACCTTGCAACAGGTGAGTAGACCTCTCCGTAATCGATTCCGGACTTCTGGGTATATCCTTTGGCAATAAGGTGGGCTTTGTAACGAGCTACTGACCCGTCTTCATTCAACTTCTTGCAGAAGACCCATTTGTTCTTGATCATTTTACGATTGCTTGGCCTATCAACTATAGTCCATGTACGGTTATCATCCAGGGCTGACAGTTCTGTATCAATTGCTGATTTCCACTCTGTCCAATCACTGCTTGACTTTGCTTCTTGTATGTTTTGAGGTTCACAGTAAGCTATGTTTGCTTACTCCTCAATGTATTTCTTGTCTGGAACACCTTTGTTGCTCCTCATGGAACTTCTGTTCCCTGATTTGTTGTCTACTTTGAAACTGTCCAATTCAGACAGACTTTCTGCTGCCTGTATATCTAGTAATATATTCTCCTCTTGCTCCACTGACCCTATTTGTGGTGCTGTCTCATGGAATACCACATCTCTGGATTTAAGAAGACATTTGTTTGTAACATCCCAAAGTCTGTATCCTTTGTTTTCTTTGTAGTATCTGAGCATTATACATTCTATGGATTTTGGATCTAACTTTTTCCTTTTCTCCATTGTTATATGAGCAAAAGCTTTGGTCCCAAAGACACGAAGATGACTGACACTTGGCTTTACTCTGGACTACGCCTCCAGTGGAGTTTTACCTTTGATGGCCACTGTAGGTGCACGATTCTTTAGGCATATTTCAGTAGATACTGCTTCTGCCCAAAATTTCTTTTCCAGGCCAGCATCACTTAGCATAGTCCGTGTTCTTTCAACAATTGTGCGGTTTTCCCGCTCACTCACGCCGTTCTGTTCCGGTGTGTAGGCAATTGTTAGCTGATGTTTTATGGCATATTTCCTAAGGAATGCGGCTAAGACTTTGTTATCATACTCTCCACCGTTGTCCGATCTCAGGATCATCAGTTTCAGACCCGTCTGAGTCTCCACCAGGTTTTTGTATTCCACAATTTTGTTGACAACTTCACTTTTTTCTTTAATGACGTACACATGTGTCATTCTTGTGGCGTCATCAATGAGAGTCATGAAATATCTGTAGCCACTGATCGATTCTACCTCCATTGGACCACACATGTCGGTGTGCACTAGAGCTAGTGGTGTCTCTGCTCTACTAACTGACTTTGGAAATGGGTTGCGAGTTTGCATGCCTTTTATGCAACTCTCACACACTTTCAGCATTGCTCATGATGATCCCTGTTACCATTCCATCTAGCAGTTTCTGGACTTTCTCATATCCTAGATGACCTAAGCGTTTGTTCCACAGCTCCATTGACTGGTTTGCATCAGTAGCCATCATTGCAGTACATGCCTCAGTGTCCAGGACATATAGTTGGTTGCACCGGGTAGCTGAAGCAATAACAGTCCCTCTTTTATTTTGCATACACTTGCCCTTTTCAAACTGGACTTTGTAGCCTTTTTTCTTCAGGACGCTGATAGCAATGAGCTTACTTCCCAAATCTGGCAAGAACAATATATCTTGAATGTCTGTAACAACTATTTCTTCTCCAATTCTTAAACGCACTGTGATTGTCCCAGCTTGTGATGCAGTACAGACTTTATTTCCAATCCCTGTAACTGTAGTGGGTACAGACGGTGTTAAAGAATTGAACCAATGGTGATTGCAACTGAAATGCCTATTGGCCCCCGAGTCCATGTACCAGCAATCCTTCCTGTGACTGTCTGCTACAGTCATTGCTGACTCGTTTGGCTTGTCACGCTGCTTCTGCGCACCACTGGAATTTCTCATCCTTCAATCTGAAGCTTTATGTCTTATTTTGTGACAAACAAAACACTTGAACTTGTGCTTTTTAGACTTTGTGCCCTTTGTGATCAAGGCAGAACCCTCAGCTATGGTCTCAACAGGAATACGTTCTTGGAACTGTAGTAGCTTAGCCCTTACAATCTCTGTTGTTAGCTTTGACTCTAAGGCAACCACCAAAAAATCTAATTTTGGTGTCATATTCAGCAACATCGCCATTGGCACTTCTTCCTCGTCCAACTGTACCCCCACAGATGCCAACTGCTGAGCTATCGACAATAACTTATCAATATAATCATTCATATCCTTCCAGGCACTCAGTTTCGTTTCATATAGCATGCGCCTCAAACTTATCCTTCTCATTAGACCTCTGTCTTTATACGCACTTTGCAGGGCTGTCTACATGTCCTTAGCTGACACATTCCCACTGATTATTGAATAGACATGCTGCTCCACAGCTAAACCTATCGTACCGATGGCTCTGTCTACATCATCTGGGTTAGGACCTGCTCCTGGGTCTATTGTGACCTTCCACAACTTTTCCCGCTTAAGCTGCATCTCCATGGCAAACTTCCATGTAGTGTAGTTCTCTGAACCTTTTAGCTTAGAAAAGTTCATACTGTGTCCTGTGTTATACATCTTCCAAGCACTTCTATAAAATGTCACTTTTAACTTTATCTGTGTGTTCTTTTATTCTGTGCTATTACTCAAACATGTAGGGATTAATTTTCAAGCACACGGGGCCATAACCTGTTGGCAGAGTATTGCAGTGCTTGGTGTAGTGACGTTAGTCCACATAGTTAATAAGTTACTAACAAGCAGGTTTATTTGTAATACACACAGGTAATTTGGGTATGCTTCAATAGTAGGCAATTGGCCCCTTTATAATATACACAGTAACACAGTTTATTGTTGGTACTTATCAGTATGCTGATATAGCTGCGGTATGACAGCAGAGGATGGCTATGGTGGTAGGGAATGAAGAATTGCATGGTCGTGCAGTCTGGCTCCCGCTGTGAAGGAATAATGCATCGCCTGGCTCTCTGTATAAGCTCCGGCAGCGCGGTACATGCGGCATATGTGGAACGCTGTAAGTCTTACACACTGAACTCCTCTCTCAGGTCTCACCTCACACACTTTCGAAGATGGAGGAGCTGCATACACATGGCTCTGCCTCCCTGAGACATTAGAGGGATGAACACTAGGGGATATGCCCATGTGATCCTATGTACAGGAGACAGGTACAGAGCACACCATTATCTAACAGGGTGCTCTGTCTGCTGTATCTGAAAGGGATGCTCTGTCTGCTGTATCTGAAAGGGGTGCTCTGTCTGCTGTATCTGAAAGGGGTGCTCTGTCTGCTGTATCTGAAAGGGGTGCTCTGTCTGCTGTATCTGAAAGGGGTGCTCTGTCTGCTGTATCTGAAAGGGGTGCTCTGCTGCTTCAGTCCAGGCAGGGTTGCTCTGTCTGCTGTATCTGAAAAAGGGGAGCTCTGTCTGCTGTATCTGAAAAAGGGGTGCTCTGTATGCTGTATCTGAAAAAGGGGTGCTCTCTCGCTGTATCTTAAAGGGGTGCTCTGTCTGCTGTATCTTAAAGGGGTGCTCTCCTGTATCAGTCCAGGCAGGGTGCTCTGTCTGGTGTATTTAAAAGGGGTGCTCTGTCTGCTGTATCTGAAAAAGAGGTGCTCTGTCTGCTATATCTGAAAAAGGGGTGCTCTGCTATAGCAATCCAGGTGGGATGCTCTGTCTGCTGTATTTGAAAGGGGTGCTGTGCTGTATCAGTCCATGCAGGGGTGCTCTGTCTGCTATATCTGAAAAAGGGGTGCTCTGCTATAACAATCCAGGTGGGATGCTCTGTCTGCTGTATTTGAAAGGGGTGCTGTGCTGTATCAGTCCATGCAGGGGTGCTCTGTCTGCTGTATCTGAAAGGGGTGCTCTGTCTGCTGTATCTTAAAGGGGTGCTCTGCTATATCAGTCCAGTTGGGATGCTCTGTCTGCTGTATTTGAAAGGGGTGCTCTGACTTCTGTATCTTAAAGGAGTGCTATGTCTGCTGTATCCAAAAAAGGGGTGCTCTATCTGCTGTATCTGAAAAAGGGGTGCTCTGCTGTATCTGAAAGGGGTGCTCTGCTGTATCAGTCTAGGTGGGGTGCTCTGTCTGCTGTATTTGAAAGGGGTGCTCTGCTGTGTCAGTCCAGGCAGGGGTGCTCTGTCTGCTGTATCTGGAATAAGGGGTGCTCTTCTGTATTAGTCCAGGTGTGGTGCTCTCTCTGCTGTATTTGAAAGGGTTGCTCTGCTGTATCAGTCCAGGTAGGGGTACTCTGTCTGCTGTATCTGAAAGGAGTGCTCTGTCTGCTGTTTTTGAAAAAGGGGTGCTCAGTCTGCTGTATCTGTAAAAGGGGTGCTCAGTCTGCTGTATCTTAAAGGGGTGCTCTCCTGTATCAGTCCAGGCGGGGTGCTCTGTCTGCTGTATATGAAAGGGCTGCTCTGCTGTATCAGTCCAGGCAGGGGTGCTCTGTCTGCTGTATTCTGAAAGGGGTGCTCTGTCTGCTGTATCTAAAAAAGGGGTGCTCTGCCTGCTTTATTTGAAAGGGGTGCTCTGCTGTAACAGTCCAGGTGGGATGCTCTGGCTGATGTATTTGAAAGTGGTGCTCTGCTGTATCAGTCCAGACGGGGTGTTCTGCTAGAAAATAAAAACAACATTTGAATTATAAATACAGTATATTATATATATATATATATATACACACACACACAAAACAGATACTCTCCCTTTTGCGCTATTAAACAGAAAGTGAGAAAGGATTGGGTTAAGGCTGCCAAATTCCACTAAGTCCCTTGTTAGGAGGGACTAAAAAGATACAAATATGTGCCAGTAGAGGAATGGGCGCACTTGGGTTGTTTTTCCACCCAATATTCAATGGGGAAAAACAGCAGTCTCCCTAAGATATTTACTCCTAATTCGTGAGCATAAAACCACATTTAACATGTTCCATGTAAAATTTATTACAACATAAAAGCAATGATACAAAACGGTATAGTATCTCTTCTTGCAGATAACACCATATAGTACAGAGGACCAGTTGAAATAACTTTGATAGATTCCTCCTTCTCCTTTGACAATTCGGAGATTTGATGTTTATGAACAAATAACCCGGCGCGTTTCGTCTTACTCTAAGACTTCATCAGGGGTATGTCTCTAGTGCTTGATAAATACTGTTAGTGCATCAATGAAATGGCAATTACGTATTCTGGATACTTGAAAAAACCACACACCGGTGGGGTACACAGGTGAAAGTTAGATTAAGCCTTATGGTTAAGTGCTTGAATAACAAGTTCAAACGCATAGGCAAGCCTCCAGCGACAAACAGGTGGTAGGTCGCTGGAGGCTTGCACTATTTACAACCTTGGACATGGTGATATGATATTATGCAGTTTTTGACACCCCATGTGCTTTATTCAATGTTTCTTGCCTCTGGTATTTTAAGATTTTTATATCTTGATAAAGATTTCATTATGCAGTAATTTGGAGGTGCAGGTTTCTACTTTTTGGGACACATATATATATATATATATATATATACACATATACACATATATAGTAACAGGAGACTTGCTAGAATGTGCTCTGCTACAAAAATTCCACCAGCAACCGACTCCAGGCTTGTGCAAAAACAACAAACACCTTTTATTCAGGTAGCTCAAATACAGAGAAACCCAAAACAAAGATCGCTGTCTTTAGTATAAACAACCAGGGAGGTTAGGCCCTGCCTCACTCCCTCTTCCTAAATAAGGAACTCTTTCAGGTCCCGGCATCCTGACACTAGTGGCCCAGCCCTCCGGATCCTACTGTCCCTAGCAGGCCTATCACCTGGACACTGCCTTCAGGATCCCTGACTCATGGGAGAGACTCTGCTTTAAACCCAGCACCCAGGTGCTGGTTGATGAAGCAACTTCTTAGGCTAAGAAGCCTATAAGACCTGGTCTGGGCCAAATGGATAGGAGCTTGGTCCATCCACACTTCCCATTTACCCCCAGGACCCTGTGTATAGCTTACAGGTGGCAAAGTACCTCTCCTGCCACATACTCTTTCCCTCAGCTTTTCCTGGCTCAGAAAAGTGGCATGTGACATTGGCAAGGTTTCACATTTGCCAATTACTTTGGGCTGACAAATCTTTGGAACATAACTTGGGCCCATACACCTGGGTCCCAAGTTCCTCTCCCAAGTACACGTCCAAGGCCCTTTTAACTGGCCTTGGAATCTATTTCCATTAAAAGGTTGGTGGCACTGACTCCACTGTGCCACCTTCTCTTTCCCTCCACTTTGGCATAGTGGCCAAAGTGGTCGTTTTAATGGACAACTTCCTGTTGCCCACTAAACTTTCCCTTCTCTTCACCTTTCCACCTTTAGGGATGTTTCCCTTATCAGGCTCAGATTTACTGGCTACTGAGGAAGTCGCTTCATTCTTTTCTGGGTGTTTTTGACACCTGACATTAACCAACTCTGGACTGGGGATGCTTTTTAAGTTCACTCTGGGCCTAGTAGTCATCCCGGCCCTCACTGGTCTTGGCCTATATGGACAATTCCACCTTTTATGGCCAAGCTCTTGGCACCGTTAACACCTAGTCTCTGCCCTGACTTTAATTGTTCTGAGGTCATTGTCCAACTTTGCCCCCACCCTTTCGCTCAGAGTGAGGCACTGGTCCCAAGTCTCAGAAAGTCCTTTCATTTGTTGAACTTTTAGTGCTTCCTTCAGCCTTTCCAGCTTTGGTAACATTTCCTTCATTAACGTGACTGCTTAGTCCTCCGATCTCCCATCTTTGACCCTATTCACCGACGCCTGCCGTTCTAGGACCGGCACATAACCTATTTTTATTCTCTTGTCCAGGTCTCTTATTTGACTCCGTAGTTCAGGAATTTCCTTCACAACTTCTTTTAGCTGGCTATTACTTAGGGCCAGCTTTTGGTACTCTCCCCTCAAATTTTCCAGCTCTCGTGTCTCATATAGGGAACTCTCCCTGGGTAGAGCAATCTCAGAAATGGGACTCTGCACCGATTTCTCTGAGACAGGCTCTTGCTCCTTACTTAGTGTTTCCTTTATGAACTGTCCCAATTCAGCAACAACCCCAAGATCGAAATCTTGCACCTTATCATCCACATATACGAGTGGAACTCTTTCAGAAGCAGGTTCCCGGATTACTTCGGAAGTAGAATCCTGTATTGCCACTAGCTTAGCCATGACTAGCTCACGTGGACGAGACACCTCCAAAGGTATGGTCTTTGTCTGTGATTCGTCAGAGAAAGTCTCACATGTGCACTAGATGTCCAGATCTTGGGTTTCCAAGACCTCAGCAGAAGCAATCTCCAGCTCAGATAAGACTTCCTGCTCTAGGATGGGCTCTTGAGTAGTCATCAAATTGCCATCTGTCCAGGTAGATTCCTGGGGATCATCATTCTGCCACAGATCCAGAAGATTAAAGAATTCTTATTTTGGAGGTGGATGATCACTTGACATCAATTAAACCTCTCCCAGCTCCATTACCGCTTCCTCCTCACTCCCTGTCAACTGAGAAGCAGCCGGGCATCCCACATCCTCATCTCGTGTCTCCATAAACACATCTTCTGTGAGCCCCTGTGGCTGCCATGCTCCATCATGAACAGGTTCTACTGAACTCAGGGCTTTTTTCGACTCTTCACCCACGCTACTACGACATTCTTTTTCCAGAGAATGAGGTGGTGCTGCTTCGGAGAAACATCTCACTGCCGTCCTAGGGGTTAACAACAAAACACTGCCATCTGATGTGGCTCTCTCTTGCTGCTTGCAAAATTCCCGTGGATTTTCTGTGCCCTGCGCAATAATGGCTGTAGCTTCCTCCATGCTCTGGAACGGCAATACCAACTGAATGGACCTTAATGCCTATAAATGCTCTACCTCTGAGGAAGGGCCCTCATTTCCACTTTCCAGGCAGATGGCTATACTAGTGGCATAGCAGGGAGCCTTCCGGGCCTTAGGCACTGGCAGCTCTGGCTCAACTTTCCTGTTCTTTCTGGCTGGAACAGGGAATCCAGTATAGCCGGGTACCAATACAGTATGGTACCATTCTTCCACAGCCTGCACCACCATTGGCATCATTTCCCCTGAAGATGGCATCTCCACTTTGGCTGATAATGTCTCTGACGCAACCTTCGGCATAATGTCTTCAGCAACTGGTGTAGCTACGCTTGTGTCTGAACTGAAGCTAGGGATAGCCAATGGTTTTAGCTTAGAAACCTCCTCCTGAAGCTCCGCCAAGTCTTGCGACAGAGTCTTATTGGCCAGCACCAGACTCCTATATCGTGGTCTGGTTACAGGAGATTTCCTCTACTAGTCCTTGGCTATGTACTACAAAGTTTTCAGATCTTGGTTTAGCCTTTGCCAAGGGTTTCAGCAACTCTGACACCTGGCCTGAGAGCTTGGCAATCTCTTCTCTACTCCTTCCCAGTTTGGTCAGAGAGTCAGACAAAAGAGATTCCTTCTCCTCCAGTTTTTGCGTTAAGGTGTTCACCTGCTCTTGAAGGAAATAACATTTTTCCTTAAGCTCTTCTAGCTCCGGGTCCTTTAATTGGACATTGCTTTCAAGGTCACTTATCATGTGACACCAAAAAAAAGCTTGCACGCTAAAATCTTCCCCAAGATCAGGATTACTCCCCAATAAGCTCTCCACTTCACTCTCCAACTGTGGGGCTTTAATAGGGTCACATAAGTTCCTGACCTGAGGTATTAGAGCTGTCACCCCTTTTGGTTTTTTTAGCATGAATTCTCTTTTTGTTACCCATTTGAAGAGACACTTCAGAATATGCTGTATATCAGAAAATCTTTATTCACCGTTACCTTTGAAAAAAATGTGGAAAATAAAAATTTATTTTTTCTCTTTTTAGCACAGATTAAGTGGTCCCAAATACCTTACAAAGGTAGTGCAAATAAACAACTTCTCCCTTCAGGCTCTTAAAACTAAAACTCAGGGATTGCTGGTACACATAGTACCACAAAATTTCTCTATTTAAATAGAACCACATTTATAAAAGGTTTCAACTTTGCTTGATTGGTCTTAATGAGCCAATTAACAAGGACACTAGACTCCCATTACCAGATTTTGCAGGCACAGGTAAAAAAAAAAAAGCTTGAAAAAGAAATTCAGTCATAAATTATCAGCTGCTTGCAACTCCTTAAAGCAAATCAGCACAGCTACTTTCAATGAATGGTGCAAAGCAGTGTTTAACCCCTTTGCTGCCAATGCAAACCCCTGCACCACAAACAAACACATTCAGTTTAAACAAAAAATATAATTATTTTTACCCTGTGGGGTTGGTTTTAACCACTACTCACAACACCCTTGGTCTGGTACTGATGCCCACGAGTTCAGCTTGGTCTGGAGTTCGCCGGTATGTGTGCCGCTACCTTGCGGCTGTTGGGTCCTCTGCCACGTGTGACACGACTAGCAGAAGGGCCCCATGTTCAGGCGCCATTTGTAACAGGAGACTTGCTAGAATGTGCTCTGCTACAAAAATTCCACCAGCAACCAACTCCAGGCTTGTGCAAAAACAACAAACACCTTTTATTCAGGTAGCTCAAATAGAGAGAAACACATAAAACAAAGATCACTGTCTTTAGTATAAACAACCAGGGAGGTTAGGCCCTGCCTCACTCCTTCTTCCTAAATAAGGAACCCTTTCAGGTCCCAGCATCCTGACACTAATGGCCCAGCCCTCCTGATCCCACTGTCCCTAGCAGGCCTATCACCTGGATTCTAATTGCCTTCAGGATCCCTGACTCATGGGAGAGACTCTGCTTTAAACCCAGCACCCAGGTGCTGGCTTATGAAGCAGCTTCTTGGGCTAATAAGACTATAAGACCTGGTCTGGGCCAAATGGATGGGAACCTGGTCCATCCACACTTCCCATCTACCCCCAGGACCCTGTGTATAGCTTACAAGTGGCAAAATACCTCTCCTGCCACAATATAAACATAAATATATGTGTGTGTGTGTGTGTGTGTGTGTGTGTGTGTGTGTGTGTGTGTGTGTGTGTGTGTTTTGTGCTGTACCCCAGTGTACTATACAATTTATTTTTATATTCATAAGTACTGTGACACTGACAGAGAGACCGCAGTATATTATTTCCTACTCATACATGTATTGTGCAGCGCTGTTGGTGAAGGTCAACCGCAGTGTTCGACTACCATTTCTGACTCATACACGTATTGTGCGACACTGTTGGTGAAGCTAAACCGCAGTGTGTAATAATATATATTTCTGACTCATTTGTGTAACACTGTAACCGCAGTGTGTGTTATAAACATTAATATATATATATATATATATATATATATATATTTCTGTCTCATTTCTGTGACACTGTAACCGCAGTGTGTGATACAGTATATAAAAATAATGGTGGTAATTCAGACCTGATTGTAGCAGCAAGTTTGTTAGCAGTTGGGCAAAACCATAGGCCTAATTCAGACCTGGTCGCACACAGGCTATTTTTTGCACTGCTGCGACCAGGTAATTGCCGCCTACAGGGGAGGGGCTAAGCGCTTTGCAGGGGTGCAATCGGCTGTGCAGTTAGCTGCACAATCAAAAGTTTGTGCAGTTTCTGCACAGCCCAGGACTTACTCAGCCGCTGCGATGATCCGGGCCGGTGGTGACATCAGGAATCCTCCTCTGGAACGGCTGGGCATGCCTGCATTTTTCCGGACACCCAGAAAACGGTGAGTTGCCGCCCACGAACGCCTTCTGCCTGTCAATCTTCTTGCGATCGCCGGTGTGATCGCTTTCTTCATTAGATTCGTCGCTGCCCAGTGATCCCCGTCGCCGGCAGCCGATGCGCCTGCGCATTGTGGACCGCATGCATGTGCTGTTCAGACCCAAACGCACGGCTGCTAAAAAAGGGAGCGTGCAATCGGGTCTGAATGACCCCCCCATGTGCACTGCAGGTGTAGCAGATATAACATTTGCAGAGAGAGTTAGATTTAGGTGATACTAAACATTTGTGGTTACTTCCCTACGGGTGTTTCGGGGAATAAGCCGCTAATATTTAATGACAAATGGGCCCCTAAATACTTTCAACAAACCACCACTCAGTTTATATGGGAAAGTAAATTAGTTTGTCTTTATGTTCTACAGATATCTACACAAGGAGACAGTCTGACTCAATGTGTCCTTTGCAAAGTTCAAACCCTGTTATATGGGCACAAATTGTGGTGGACACTGTTCGAATAGTATTCCCTCCCTCCACTCTCTTGTGGTTTCCGGTCCTGTGTTGTCCAAGAGTCATGTCAGCCGATTGTCTCCCATTCTCTGACCTTGTGAGGCTACACCAGCAGGCAATAGAGGTCATTCCGACCCATTCGCACGCAGCGGTTCCTCGCTGCGGTGCGAATGGGTCTGGAATGCGCCCAGCGCTGCATGCGCATTGCGATGGTTACGAAGAAAGCGGTCGCAGCGGCGACCGCAAGAAGATTGACAGAAGGAAGGAGTTCCAGGGCGTCACCTGTCCATTGGCGGCCGTTTTCGGGGAGTGGTAAGGAAAACGCAGGCGTGTCCAGGAGGGTGGATGTCTGACGTCAAAGCCGGCCCCATCATCGCTGAGATAGTCGCACTGGGTAAGTATGTCCAGGGCTGGTCTTCTTTTATACAAAACTTTTTTAGCATAGCAGGGCTGCACAAGTGATCGCAACCCTGCTATGGTAAAATACACTCCCTCATAGGCAGAGATTAGTTTATCACACCAGCAGCAAAAAGTTGCTTGGTGCGATCAACTCGGAATGACCCCCAATATACATTGCTCCACCGGTAGACCTTCTAATCTTTTTGTATAATAATCCCAGTTTCCTTCACACCCATAACAATAACCTGTTTGATTTCTCTCCATGGCAATCAACTGGCATAAAATATTTCAATGACCTTTCCCATGATGCTGCTTTCCACTCCGTTGTGGACTTACATGTCACATTTTTAATCCCTTATAAAAAAAACTTTGATCAACTTTGACAATTTAGACCTGTTCACAGCAAGGTCATAAACCAGTTCAGCAGTCAGCCACTAACTACATTTGAATTGCTATGTATGGGGCAAGCATCATACAGAGGGCTGATATACAATATACAGTATGTTTAGATTAGAGATGAGCGGGTTCGGGTCTCAGAGAATCGAACCGTACCGAACTTCACGCTCTGAACCCGATTCCGAGCCCAGCTCGGGTTTTCCCGCCTGACTCGGAAACCCGAACGAGGCAAAACGTCATCATCCCGCTGTCGGATTCTCGCGGGATTTGGATATTATATAAGGAGCCGCGCGTCGCGCCCATTTTCACTCCAGTCTCGGAGAGTGTAGTGAGAGGACGTGTCTCCGTCCTCCGTGTGTGTGTGCAGTCTCGGAGAGTGTAGTAAGAGGATGTGGCTCCGTCCTCAGTGTCTGTGTGGGGGCGGGAAAGTGGGGTGGCGAGTCTTGTGCTGTGTTGTTCTGCTCAGTCCAGCCAGTCACAGTGTTGGTGTCCTCTGCTGCTATATGTCCCCAGTGTTGCTGTTGCTTGCATTTTTGCTGTGTTGTCTTGCATCAGACCAGGGGTAGTGTCTTGTGCAGCATCAGTCCAGTGACCAGTCACAGTGGTGGTGTCCTCTGCTGCCATATATCCAGTGTAACTGTATAAGTCCCTTTCAGTGGTGCTGTGTTGTCCTGTATCAGACCAGGGGTAGTGTCCTGGCCATCAGTCATTCCAGTGACCAGGCAGTCACAGTGGTATACCCTGCTGCTATATGTCCACTGCTGACGTATAATAATAATAATAATAATATTAATATTATTATTATTATTATTATTATTATTATACGTCAGCAGTGGACATATAGCAGCAGCGTATACCACTGTGATTGGGTGACTGATGGCCAGGACACTACCACTGGTCTAATGCAGCACAACACAGCAACACCGTGAGGGACTTGCTGTTGTTGTTGATAATAATAACAACAACAACAACAACAACAACAACAACAACAACAACAAGTCCCTCACAGTGTTGCTGTGTTGTGCTGCATCAGACCAGTGGTAGTGTCTTGGCCATCAGTCATTACAGTGACTAGGCAATCACAGTGGTATACGCTGCTGCTATATGTCCACTGCTGACGTATAATAATAACAACAACAACAACAACAACATCAAGTCCCTTACAGTGTTGCTGTGTTGTGCTGCATCAGACCAGTGGTAGTGTCCTGGCCATCAGCCATCAGTCATTCCTTGGCCGCATATTGTGTTATATAACTCCAGAAACATAATGGAGAACAAAAATTTGGAGGATAAATTAGGGAAAGATCAAGAACCACTTCCTCCTAGTGCTGAAGCTGCTGCCACTAGCCATGACATAGACGATGAAATGCCATCAATATCGTCTGTCAAGGTTGATGCGCAATGTGATAGTAGAGGGCATGTAAAATCCAAAAAGCCAAAGTTCAGTAAAAAGATCCAAAAAAAGAAATTTAAATCGTCTGAGGAGAAACGTAAACTTGCCAATATGCCATTTACGACACGGAGTGGCAAGGAACGGCTGCGGCCCTGGCCTATGTTCATGACAAGTGGTTCAGCTTCACATGACGATGGAAGCCCTCATAAGTGAAGCCTTGATACTTATGTTGGTGTTAGACGTGCGTCTGGTATCCGCCATTAGTGCAGTGGGATTTAGACAATTGACGGAGATATTGTATCCCCGGTAACAAATCACATCTAGAATCCACTTCACTAGGCAGGCGATACCGAGATTTTGCCATTTAATTCCAGTGATTTGGACGTATAATTATTAATTACAGTGATATTGCCAATTAATTCCAGTGATTTGAACGTATACTGTAATTGCAGTGATTTGGAAGTATAATTATTAATTACAGTGATCTTGCCAATTAATTCCAGTGATTTGGACGTATAATTACAGTGATCTTGCCAATAAATTCCAGTGATTTGGACATATAATTCCAGTGATTTGGACATATAATTATTAATTACAGTGATCTTGCCAATTAATTCCAGTGATTTGGACGTATAATTACAGTGATCTTGCCAATTAATTCCAGTGAGTTGGACGTATAATTATTAATTCCAGTGATCTTGCCAATTAATTCCAGTGATTTGGACGTATAATTCCAGTGATTTGGACGTATAATTCCAGTGGGAATTGTTTGTGTCGCTTGGCTTAGTCATACAGCTACCTCATTGCACCTCTTCCACATCTTTGCATGAGGTGCTGTTTGGGGCCTAGTATTTGAAAAGTGCCATCCTGTGTTACACTGCCGTATGAGTCCAGGGGTACTGCTGTATTAGTCCTGGGGTAAATCCACCAATTGCAGATTTTTTTCAAAGTGACTGGAGCGTGCTGGAGATGTTGTCAGTGGACCAAACAATTGCGGCCCACTCTCGACATTCAGCCACTGCGTGACACTACTAGATGGGCCAGGTGGTTGTGTTGCTTAGCTTACTCATACAGCAACCTCGGTGCGCCTTTTTTTCTTCTTTGCATCATATGCTGTTAGGGGCCTTTTTTTTTTATATCTGCCCTCCTGTCTGCCACTGCAGTGCCACGCCTAGATGGTCCAATTGTTTGTGTCGCTTGGCTTAGTCATACAACTAACTCATTGCAATTCTTTTTCTTCTTTGCATGATGTGCTGTTTGGGGCCTTTATTTTAATATCTGCCCTCCTGTCTGACACTGCAGTGCCACTCCTAGATGGGCCAGGTGTTTGTGTAGTCCACTTGTGTCGCTTAGCTTAGTCATCCAGCAACCTCGGTGCAACCTTTTGGCCTAAAACCAATATTGTGAGGTGTTCAGAATAGAATTCTGTGATTTTAGCTGTTTTTATGTTTTTTTTTCAAAAATCATCCAGATCCAAAACACGAAAGGGTGGTTTTGGCAAAACCAAGCCAAAACCAAAACACAAAACACGAAAAAGTGCCAGCCGCACATCTCTAGTTTAGATCTGAAACCATCTGAATCTACATTACCTCGCGGGACCCTAATGAATTAGCATGGGAGTCAGGCCTGGGAGAGTCTTTGGATGATAAAGATTGGCAGGACGTACAAATGAACACTGCTACTGTGAATATTTATAAGCTACAATGTTCTTTCAAGACATCACAAAATGAATCAAGATGTTTCAAATACTTGACGGATGCACTGTTCTTCGCAGAGCTCATCCCTCTGTATACTGTGGCATTGTCCAAAATTGCAGACCTTTTGGAATGACATTAAACACCTGTTGCAGTAAATCCTACAAATAGACATTCCTCTGTGCAAGGAACTTTCTCCTCCCTTTGAGGGTCTCCTCTGCCACTTATCATCAAAAGAAATGTATATGCCATGTACTGTAGGTACAGCCGCCATTTGCCAACTAGCGTCAGACTGCATAAAAACCTACTTCCCCTCTCTCCAATTAGTTTTTACCATATGGAGCTGATGACTAAATAACTCCTCATTGCATGTTATTATTTATTTATTTATGTTGCTCTAACTTCGGACCCCTGGATTTCCTACTTTAAGTGTCCTCCATAATATTTCTAAACTATCAAAGGTCACTCAGATCCTCTTTGTTTCTATAATTTTAGTTATGGTTTTGTATCTGAATAGTTTTTCTCACCTGTTTCCCTTCTGAATTATGAGCCACCGCCCTAAATCTTCTCCCCCCTCTCTAATTGGTCTCAATTGAAAGAAATATCCTTAATTTTTGCTCTATTCTGCCAATGGATTTTTGCTGTTTAAGTATGTATAAATTTTTTGCTTTTCCTGTATAGCTCTGAGGGGCTGATTCTGACATCTTTTTGGCCATTTTTCCGTCTAGCCGTGGATGTCTTATTACTACTGTAGATTAGGATAATGCTAGAATCGCCTTTTGTAAAGTAAAAATCCACGCGACTGCATGTGGAAGCCTATCCCACCCACTGTTCTTCCATCCTCTGCTGCAGCTGTCATCATCAGTAACTGGACTTACAGCAGCCCCATTGCTGGCTGCAAAGTTCCAGGTGAAGCACCTTCATCCACACACTAACGAGCATAGGCGTGCGCAGGGGGGGTGCCTGGTGTGCACAGGCACCCCCTAATGTCCGGCACCCCCCATACGCCAAGAGGTCCGAGCCCTGAAGTTAACATTCACAAATGACAAAATAAACTGATAGCGATGGCTGTCATATGGTGCAGTACAAGTGTGAAATACAAGACAAATTAGAAACCCTCCCCACCTCTGATTACCCCGTTACACATCATAGTCCGGTCTGTGCGCTTCTATGAATGACGTCACAACGCCATTACATGGGACACTGCTCCGGCCCTCCCTGTTCTATCCTATCCTTACCGCTGCATCTACCTAAGAGGAGCGGGAGCTGCCAGCATGGCGAGTGGGAGTGAGACCGCCGGGCACAAGCACACTGCTGCACAACTGTCCGCTCCCTACAGACAACTTTCTCACACTTTTGACAGCCATAGCAGAACTCAATCAGGGACGGAATTGACACTCACTGACAGCAACCTGCAGTGTGGTAAGCAGCTACAGTATGTGTGGTGGAGTAACTCAGTGTATTTTTTATTTATTTTCCATTTTAAAGAAATCCTCTCTGTCTCTCTGTGTGTAACTCTCTTTCTGTCTCCCTGTCTCTCTATCTGTGTCTATGTATGTATGTCTCTCTCTCTGTTTATCTGTCTCTATATATCTGTGTCTCTATCTCTATCGCTGTGTCTCTCTGTCTGTCTATCTGTGTCTCTGAGTTTGAGGTCTGTCATATTGCTGTCATGACGGTGAGAGGCAATGTGAAGAATAAGGGGAGGGTGAGAGGTAATACAGTGAATCTGGGGAGGGGCAGAGGTGATGCGGAGCAGCGGGGGAGAGGTGATGCGGAGTATCGGGGGAGAGGGAGAGGTGATGCAGAGCATCGGGGGAGAGGTGATGCGGAGCATCGGGGGAGAGGGAGAGGTGATGCGGAGCATCTAGGGAGGGTGTGAGGTGAAGCAGAGCACTAGGAGAGGGTGTGAGGTGATGCGGAGCATCAGGGGAGGAACAAGAGGTAAAATTGTGGGCGGGAGGAGGGTTTGCGAAGCTATGTGTAGGATCTTCCACCTAAGAGGAGCAGCTGTAGGAGGAACAGGCGTGACAGGATGGAACCACAGCTAGGCAGGATTAGCACACACCAGTCCAGCACCATTACTGACATAATCATCTGCCAGCCCTCACTGTACTCTATTTAATAAAATGTCCTATATTATGTAGTTTGCAGTGAATGCCAATAGGCACGCCTGATGGGTGGCGCTAGACACGCCTAATGGACGGTCCTAGTCACGCCCCTCCAACGGTGCACCCCCTAATAAAATGTGCTGCGCACGCCTAAGCTAACGAGCAAGGCTAAAGGCCCGTACACACTAGTCCAGGCATGTCCAAACTGCGGCCCTCCAGCTGTTGTGAAACTACATATCCCAGCATGCTCTGACACAGTTTTGCTGTCAGAGAATGCTAAAGCTGTGTCAGGGCATGCTGGGATGTGTAGTTTCTCAACAGCTGGAGGGCCGCAGTTTGGACATACCTGCACTAGTCAATATATCGGCCGTTCTCTTGAACGGCCGATACATCGCGGGACCGTCGGCCAGTGTGTACGGGCGATACGTCTGTGAACTCCGTCGTTCACAGACGTATCGCGTCGGCCGCGCAGCACAGCTGACGGCCAATATATCTACCGATATATTGGCGCGTCGCTGTGTGTGTACGGGGCGGTCGTCCGCCCGCCCGTACACATGCTGCGGCGGCCGACGGTGATTGACAGGTGAACTGGGCGGGCGCCCGCCCGCCCAGTTCATGACGTTAGTCCCCCGACGGATCGGGCAGTGTGTATGCACAGCACACTGCCCGATCCGTACATAGATATATCTGCAGATCAATTGATCTGCAGATATATCTACTAGTGTGTACCCACCTTTACTGACACACCCATGACACTCCCAGAAGATGGTAAAGTTCTGTGCAATTTCATGGTCGCTGCCCAGCTACCGTACAGAAATGCTTATTTCATGTACAGTGTGGTCCATCAACAGACAGATCAATCCATACTCATTGGCGTGTGCGGATACCTGATCTGGCGCATGCACAGATGCTGATTTCTTACATTGGCGCTGACTCAGTATGCTGAAATTGGCAAGATACATGTACATTGCGTGCAACTCAGAATCAGAAACCAAGTATGTTTACCGTACTGTACATTGCGACCTTTTGTTAAATATATTGATTTATTTTTAGAATTGGATTATTTTAGCACTGTGTTTCTTCCCAACTGTAAATCACAATGGGATATTTTGGCACTATATAAATACATGGTAATAATAATAAGAACAGTGCTTAAAGTGGTCCCGGAGAGGTGCTGGGACTCATTTCCCCCACCACCTACTCCCCCTCCCCTCCCATTAGGCAGAGCCAGGGATGGTGCTCGGATGTTTGGTGCTCCCCTGCAAACTATAAATTTGTGCCCTATCTCTCACACTTTATAAAGGAACAATGCGTGCATAAGGCATGTGGTGCAAAAAAGGGTGTGGTTTCACAAGAATAGGGGTGTGGCCACACAATAGTACCCCTAATTCAAATTACAATGCACAAACACACACACATAATGCCCAGCACAGTAGTAGCGCCGCTTACACACATAATGCCCATCACCGTAGTAGCACCACTTACACACATAATGCCCACTAAAGTAGTAGCGCCCCTTACACATAATGCCCACCACAGTAGTAGCACCGCTTACAAACATAGGGGGTCATTCAGATCTGATCGCTGCTGTGCGTTTTCGCACAGCGGGCGATCAGATCAGAACTAAGCATGCATATGCACCACAATGCGCAGGCGCATCGGACAGCTACAACGGGCATTGGTGGTCAGCGACGGGTGGTGCGATGGATCCATTTGCATGGGCGTTCGCAAGGTGATTGACAGGAAAAGGCTCTGTTGTGGATGGCAACTGACTGTTTTCAGGAAGTGTCCAGGAAAACTCAGGTGGGCTCAAGCATTTTCAGGGAGGGTGTCTGACATCAGCTCCAGCCCTGATCAACAGGATTCAATTGCACTGGAAGAGTAAGTCCTGGGAAGCAGGTCAGCTACACATGCAATCGCACACTTGCACAGCTAAAATACACTCCCACTGCAGGCGGACACTATCTGATCCCAGGGCAGCAAAAAACGTAGCCCAGCGATCGGATCTGAATTAGGCCCTTAATGCCCACTACAGTAGTAGCACCCTTTACACATATATTGCCCACCACAGTAGTAGCACCCCTTACACAGTAAATGCCCACAATAGTAGTGGTGTAGTAGCACCCTTTACACATATAATGCCCACCACAGTAGTAGTGCCTCTTACACACATAATGCCCACAATAGTAGTGGTGCCGCTAACACACATAATGCCCACCACAGTAGTAGTGCCTCTTACACACATAATGCCCACAATAGAAGTGGCGTCCCTTCCACACATAATATCACCACAGTAGTAGCGCCCCTTAAACACATAATGCCCACCACTGCCTCTCACTCTCCCGCTCGCTTACCTGCAAGAGTCGGGAGGAAACAGCACATCACCCAGCCAGTCAGCTACTGGTGCTCTTAAAGCACCATGGGAACTGCTGGGACAGAGCTACAAACGGCTGGGTACTGGGGGGATCCCTCCTGCTGTGGCTGCAAGCTACGGGGTGGGGGTGTTCAGGCACACACTGCCCACAGCTGCATTCTGGGGGGGGGGGGGGGGGTGTTTGGCCTTACAGACTACGGTGATTCTGGGATTTCTGCCTGTGCGGCTGCATGCTAGATGGATGGAGGGGGGGGGGGGTTTCAGGCTTCACAGCCCGTGGCTAAGGGGGGTGAAAGGGATGTGTTCAGGCAATACTACACATGCTTCAGGCTAGGTGGAAATGGGGGGAGTTTTTGACAATACCCACCCCCCTGCAGCTGCAGACTACAAGGGAAGGGGGTTTACTAGCTAAAATAATCCAGGCCCATAGGATCCAGCCTCCAGTGCCTGGCTGATGCTGCTGTGGCTGGACATGGTAGGCGGACGGAGGCTGAGCGTGTTCTGTCTCCAATTACAACTGACAGAAGGCAGTTGTAACCCATTTTTGGACCACTTTAACCCCTGAATAAGAAAAAGAAGAAGAAGACAATGACAGGAGAGAAAAGGTATGGGACAGAAGGGGGTGAGTGATACCCCTTTTACACTGCCAGCATATAAAACAGGTTATTGCACATGAACATGCATAACCCGTGTTGCTGGTTGGTGTAAAAGTGCCTAGTTGGAAAAATCGGTATTCCAACTCGGGTAGCTTGCAGGTGAACTCTGCTGTGTAAACGGTAGCCGAGTCGCATTGACCCGGCTTACAATTTACAGTGAATGTACGGGCAGCGCTTGGAGCTCATGTGACCTCCAACTGCCGCCCCCACCGCGTCATCAGCAACGTCACCAACCCGGCAATAAGCCAGGTAGGTAAATGCGGTGTGAAAGGTGCCTGATGCGGGTCGCAGCCGGGTAGCACCCGTTACAGGCTCCCGGCTGCGACCCGCGATATTTGGTCTAAAAGAGGTATAACTGAGGTGACCCAGGCAAATGATTAGGATATATGGGGGAATACATACATGGCAAAGCAATTCTTAGATGTGGAAGTATCTTTGAGTTTGCAAGGACATATCTATGAACACTTTTAGTCCTTGGGCTTTTCAGTCGCTCCATCATTTGTCACACAAAAATGATACAGAACTGTTTTTGCTTTTATAGCTGAAGTATGCAGTCAGTGGCCAAATTATTATGACTACCGGGTGATTTTATTCAAAGTGTAAAGGTAAGCAGAGACTAATGAAGAGGGTCATGTGATGTTAGTGTATTAGAATGCTTAATATTTGTAGACACTCCCTTAGTAATATGTGTAAGCCTGAATCTTCAGTGATGGTCCCTGGGACCAGGGGGATGCTGGGAAGTGGGTGGTCCAGAGTGCGGTGTGTCTGGAGTTGGTGATGGAATAAAAACAGCACAGCAATGAACTCACATGTCTCTGTATCCTTATGACTGGATCTACAAACATATGAACAAAACATGGTGTCGGAAGAAGTTTAACTTGGACTGCTAGTGCTCTCAGAGTGTGGAAGAATCCTGCAGCAGTCTGTAAGGCTGTGATACTCAGTGTCTGCAAAGCCTGCCGTGTGCTCCTATCTTCAAACAGTGAGTAACCATGGATAAACTGGCTCCTCCAACCGGCATGCTGATGTCTGGTAACTTGTCTGAAAACTGGAAAAGATTTAAGCAAAGGTTTAATATATATCTTGCTGCATGTGGAGCTGATACAGAGGCTGACAAAACTAAGGCATCCATTTTCCTCCATGTTATAGGAGAGGATGTGCTGGACATTTATAATAGTTTTCAGTATGCTGAGGGGCAGAATATGGTGCTATCTTCTATAATGCAAAAGTTTGAAGATTACTTTGTGCCAAGGAAAAAATGTGACATATGAAAGATATAAGTTTTTCACATGTGATCAGAAGTCTGTAGATGGATTTGGTCAGTATGTTACAGAGCTGCAATCACTCAGTAAAACCTCTGAGTTTGGTGATTTAAAGGATTCACTGATTAGAGATCGTATTGTCTGTGGAATACCTGATAATGGACTCAGAGAGAGATTGCTGAGAGAGGAAGACCTAACACTAGACAAAGCAGTAACTATGTGTAGATCTGCAGAAATAACTAGATTTCAAGTCAAAACATTACACAAGGAAGTTGATGCTGCTGTCCATGTAGTGCAGAAAACAGAGCCAAGCAAACCTCCATTCTCAAGAATGAAGCAGTCTAAGCCACAGTCTAATAAGGAAATGTGTAGTAGATGTGGAAATGCTCACAATCCTAAAATGTGCCCAGCTTATGGTAAAACCTGCATGAAATGTGGTAGACTTAATCACTTTGCCAAATGCTGTAAAATGAAAAGTGAAACAACCAATGTGCATGCTGTTAAACAGAGGAATTCTTTGTGGATTGCATTGAACTTTGCAGTGCAGATAATAAAGAATGGATTGTCCCTTTAACTGTGAATGAGATTGTCATTCCCTTTAAGCTTGATACTGGTGCGCAGGTGAATTTAATATCGTTTCAAGACTAAGACTTTTAGAGTAAAACCTAAAATTCATCCAGCCAAAGTGAAAGTTACAGAGTACACTGGGGAGGAAATTCCTGTGAAAGGTACATGCTTAGTGACACTGAAATATAAGGGACAACAGTTTAAAACATCTCTACTGATTGTGGATAAAAATGTGCAACAGATTCTAGGATTAAGTTCCTGTGAGAAACTAAGCTTGTTAAAGAAAGTTTTTATGGTGACATCACAAGTAGAAGATGACTGCAAATCGATGTTTACAGAATACAAAGACTTGTTTGAAGGTCTAGGTTGTTTGCCTGGAGAGCATAAAATAAATATAGACACGCAAGTTTCTTCAGTGATACACCCCTGTAGAAAAACTGAAACAAGAGTTAAATCGCATGGAAGCCTTGGGTATGATACAGAAAGTTGATGAGCCTTCTGAATGGGTAAGCTCCTTAGTAATTGTTGAAAAGAAAAATGGACAACTCAGAATATGTCAAGACCCCAGAGATTTAAACAAAGCTATAAAACGAGAACATTTCAAACTACCAACCAGAGATGAAATCATGTCGCAATTTGTGGGAGCAAAATGGTTCAGTAAATTGGACGCATCTTCAGGATTCTGGCAAATGAAGCTTGATGAGGCCAGCTCAAAGTTTTGTACATTTAATACACCAGAAGGTCGATACAGATTTCTTCGACTACCATATGGAATATTGTCTGCTCCAGAAGTATATCACAAAAAGATACACATGATTTTTGAACATATTCCAGGTGTTGAAACAATGATGGATGACATTATTGTCTGGGGATCTACAAAGGAAGAACATGATTCTAGATTGAGACAAGTAATGGAACTTGTCAAGAAAGTGAATCTAAAGCTAATCAAGGACAAATGTGAATTTGGCGTGAATACACTTACCTTTATGGGCGACGTGGTCTCGGATCAAGGTGTAAAACCAGACCCAAGGAAAATATCAGCCATAGTGAACATGGAACGTCCTAACAACAAAGATGACATCAGAAGATTCCTAGGAATAATTACTTACTTAGGAAAGTTTATTTCTCAACTCTCTGAATGAACAGCCTCTCTTAGATGGTTGTTGGACAAAGATAATGAGTGGATGTGGTCACATGAACAAGAAGAAAGTTGGCAAAACTTGAAACAGATCATTACAGAGCAACCAGTGCTAAAATTCTTTGATCCTGCGAAAAGAATAAGAATTTCAGCAGATGCTTCTCAATTTGGCCTAGGCTCAGTGCTGTTACAAGAACATGAAGATACATGGCAACCAGTAATCTATGCATCAAGAGCACTGACAAGTGCTGAAACAAGGTATGCTCAGATAGAAAAAGAACTTCTAGCGATCACATATGCATGTGAGTGATTTCATCAGTTTGTGTATGGTCAAACATTTACAGTGGAAACTGACCACAAGCCATTGGTAGCTATCATGACTAAATCATTACATAATTGTCCCATGAGAATTCAACGAATGCTTATCAGACTACAGAAATATGATGTACACTTGCTGTACTGTCCCAGCAAATACATGTACATTGCTGATACACTTTCTCGTGCTGTGGACAAAAGTGAAGGTTCCAAAAGTCTGATGGATGAAGAGATAGAAGCCTATGTTAATTTGATCTAAGCTTCTCTACCAGTGTCTCTTGCAAGACAAAAACAGATCAGGAAAGAAACTGAGACAGATGACACAATGAAAGAGTTGAAAGATATCATTCTGAAAGGTTGGCCAGCAGAAAAACATGCGTGCCCGCTGTCTATCCATGATTATTGGATGTACCGCAGTGACCTTACAGTTGTCGATGGTATTATTTACAAAGGCAATAGGTTTGTCATACCTGCACGACTAAAAAAAACTATGCTGTGCAAGATACATGAAGGCCACTTAGGAGAAGAAAAATGTAAGCGGAGAGCGCGTGAAGTTATGTATTGGCCAAGAATGAACCAAGACAGAGCCGGCCCTAACCAATATGATGCCCTAGGCAAGATTTTGGCTGGTGCCCCCTAGCACCACCGCTGGTTCCGCCTCTGACCTTGCACTTCTTTCCCAGCACCATCACCCCTCACCCATAGCAGTCTTTATTTTGGTGTTTGTACCCCCTATATTTTAAATAGGAATAGTTCACACATTTTGCACAGCCCAAAAAGGGGTGTGTTTTTGCTGGCAAGAGGCATGGCCACACAATAGTAACCCCAATTCCACACAGTACTGCAACTTTATTCACATTTGATCATGCGATAGTGTCTATAATTCATATTACATCCCACAGTAGTATCACTTTACCTTATAAACGCTACTCCTCACAGTAGAGCCCCTTATTCACATTACATCACACTGAATTGCTCCTTATTCACATTACACCACACCCTATTGCTCTTTATTCACATTAGACGACACAGTAGTGCCCTTTCTATATGCAATGCCACATAGTAGAGCACCTTATACACATAATGCCACACGGTAATGCCCCTTACACATATGAGACACATTATTAATGTCCTTATAAACATAATGCACCTTACACATTATGACAACCTTTATTAATGCCCTTTTACACATAATGTCCCTTACACCTATGTCGCACATTATTAATGACCTTATACACATAATGACATGTATAGCGCCCCCTACACATTTGCTGCACATTATTAGTGCCCCTGTACATATAATGACCCACATACAGTAGTACCCTGTTACACATATGCCGCACATTATTAATGCCCTTATACACATAATGACACACATAGTGCCCCTTACACATATGTTGCAAATTATTAATGCATTTTTACATGACACACATAATGCTCCTTACACATATTCTGAACACTACTGCACAACCAAGCCACTCACATGCACACAGCACTCACACTGCCACTAACACTGTGACCTCTGCCTCTGCTTGGATACAGATGTGTCCTCATAAATCTTGCCTCACTGCTAACGTCGGGCACCTTTTTTTATGAAAATGCATCTTATTTGCATTGCTATGTGGCTAGGATGCACAAGCAGCTTCTGATGATTAAAATGATATGCAGCATGCCTATATACTGTGTGAGACTGTGGCTGTATCTGCATGTGAAATGCTACACACAGAATATAGGCATGCCGCATATCATTGTAATCAGCAGAAGCTGCTGATGCCCCTAGGCATATCAAATGCCCTAGGCAATTGCCTAGTTTGCCTATGCCTATGGCCGGCTCTGAACAAAGACATAGCACAGACTACAGCTACATGTGAATTATGTCTTACGTATAGACTGAAACAACAAGTCGAGCCACCGAGTCCTCACGCAGTGCCAGAGAGACCGTACCAGAAAGTTGGCACAAATTTGTTTGATTGTAATTTGAAAACGTACATTGTCGTGACTGATTATTACTCTAACTACCCTGAGGTGAAGACGCTACATACAACTACTAGTAAAGCCGTAATCAATTGCATGAAGTCAATTTTGGCAAGGCATGGTGTTCGTATGGAAGTGTTCACTGACAATGGTCCTCAGTTTTCCAGTGCTGAATTTAGACATTTTGCTGATGAGTGGGAATTTGTCCATACTACGTCAAGTTCCCACTATCCACGCTCAAATGGGTTGGTGGAAAGTTCATCAAAAACTGTAAAGAGTCTCATGAAAAAAGTTCAAGAAGGTAAAGAAGATTTCTACAAAAGTCTTTTAATCTACCGCAGTACACCTTTACAGAATGGACTTTCTCCTGCACAAATGCTGATGGGAAGGAGGATTAGAGCAAATCTCCCGATACATGATGAACTGCTTAATACACATAACTCAGCGTTGGTCAGACTGAGTAAGGAACGTCAACAGGTGAAACAGAAACTGTTCCATGACAGGCGAGCAAAAAGCTTATCTGATCTAAAATCGGGTGACCAAGTCCGTCTCAGAGATCACGAGAAAGGTATTTGGGTGCAGAAAGGTATTGTGCAAGCACAAGTAGCATCAAGATCTTATACTATACGTATAGAGCGTGGAACGGAAGTAAGAAGAAATCGGGTGGATTTAAGATCTCAAACTAACCATAATGAAGACAACATGACTGAAGAATACCCTTCATCTGACATGTATGATGATCCTGATAATGGTGAACCAACCACGATTCTAGAAAGGTCCAACATGATCGATGAAACACAACTGTATATGAAAGACTCAAAAGGGAAATACGCAGACCTGAGAGACTCATTGAAACGTGTTAGATGATGTTCTTAATATGACGTTGTTAATTGTTGCATTGAAGCGTACAGGGCTTATCTTTAAAGAAAAGAGGATGTGATGTTAGTGTATTAGAATGCTTAATATTTGTAGACACTCCCTTAGTAATACAGGTTGAGTATCCCTTATCCAAAATGCTTGGGACCAGAGGTATTTTGGATAACGGATTTTTCCGTATTTTGGAATAATTAGATACCATAATGAGATATCATGGTGATGGGACCTAAATCTAAGTACAGAATGCATTTATGTTTCATATACACCTTATACACACAGCCTGAAGGTAATTTTTGCCAATATTTTTTATAACTTTGTGCATTAAACAAAGTGTGTGTACATACACACAATTCATTTATGTTTCATATACACCTTGTATACACAGCCTGAAGGTCATTTAATACAATATTATTAATAACTTTGTGTATTAAACAAAGTTTGTGTAAACTGAGCCATCAAAAAACAAAGATTTCACTATCTCACTCTCACTCAAAAAAGTCCGTATTTCGGAATATTCCGTATTTCGGAATATATGGATATGGGATACTCAACCTGTATGTGTAAGCCTGTATCTTCAGTGATGGTCCCTGGGACCAGGGGGATGCTGGGAAGTGGGTGGTCCAGAGTGCGGTGTGTCTGGAGTTGGTAATGGAATAAAAACAGCACAGCAGTGAACTCACATGTCTCTGTGTCCTGATGACTGGATTTACAAACATATGAACAAAACAGGTCAATTCTGATATAATGGGTTACCGACTGACCTAGTGGTCATAATAATTTGCTGGAGCTATGACCACAACATGCAGTATAAGAGATGGATCATAGCTGTGTATGGACATTAACTTCTCCTACCAAGTCTGCTGTGTGTGTAGATCTGAGCGCTCAATCAGCATCCCGGACCAGAGAGAACAGAGATCAGCTGGCAACAATAGGAGACAGGCGGCTTAACATGAAGTGGAAGAGTGTGTGCTAAAAAAGAAGTCAGTCCTGTCTTCTACTGGTTATACTAGGTACAGTGCATCCGGAAAGTATTCACAGCGCTTCACTTTTTCCACATTTTGTTATGTTACAGCCTTATTCCAAAATGGAATAAATAAATTTTTTCCCTTCTACACACAATGGGGGTCATTCCGAGTTGATCGTAGCTGTGCTCAGTTTAGCACAGCTACGATCGTTAACTCAGACATGCAGGGTGGACGCCCAGCACAGGGCTAGTCCGCCCAACATGTCAGTGCCGCCCACCCCACCCCCCATACAAATACAAAAGCATTGCACAGTGGCGCTGCCTTTGTATTTGAGGAGTAACTCCCGGCCAGCGCAGCTCCTGCGGCTGGCCGGGAGTTGCTCGTCGCTCTCGCTGGCTGCGTGTCACGCCTGCGTTGGCCGGACCGCTCCCCTTAAACGGCGGCCTAACGCCACCGTTCAGCCCCCTCCCACCTAGCGACCGCCTCTGTATCAGAGGCGATCGCTAGATAACGAAAGCTGCCATGCGCCGGCGCACTGCGGCGCCGGCGCAGTTCTGACCCGATCGCTGCGACAAACTGCAGCGAGCGATCGGGTCGGAATGACCCCCAATACCCCATAATGACAACGTGAAAAAAGTTTTTTTGAGATTTTTGCTAATTTATTAAAAATAAAAAACTAAGAAATCACATGTACATAAGTATTCACATCCTTTGCTCAATACTTTGTTGATGTACCTTTGGCAGCAATAACAGCCTTGAGTCTTTTTGAATATGATGCCACAAGCGTGGCACACATATCTTTGGACAGTTTCGCCCATTTCTCTTTGCAGCACCTCTCAAGCTCCATCAGCTTGGATGGACAGCCATTTTCAGATCTCTCCACAGATATTCCATCGGATTCAAGTCTGGCCTCTGGCTGGGCCACTCAAGGATACGCTGTGATATATATTTATTATGGGATATTTAACCTTTTAGGCCACTTTTACTATTAATCATTACCTTTTCTTTATAAACCTCCCAACTCTGTACTGCAGAGCTGTGTATTGTGATGTCGACGATAACATAGATAGACTTTGTTTACAGTAAAGGCGTATACAGTAATGAGACAAAAGGACAGGGAATTTGAATTGATACTTAAGTGCCTGTATAAAACATACTTATCTACTCTCCTAAAAGTTGCAGGAGACTTCCAAATATGAGGAGAGTCTCCCGGCCCTCAGAAGAGTTGATGCCCTCCTGCATCCCGCCCACTCTTAGTGAGCGGGATGTGGGGCATAATGCCATAAATTGCTGGTCTATGCGGAGGGAGTGAGACTAATATGATTCAATTCTATGAAATTGTATCTTCATAATCCCAGGACTCATGGGATTATACTGCAAGGGGTTGGGGCCTAATGACAAGAGATGCCTGGCCCCGCTCCCATCAGGGATTAACTGAAACGCTCTTTCAGGCTTCTCCCAATGGAGAGGAAAGAAAAGTAAGTATGGTGTTAAGCCATGTCTAGGTAACCTTTTCTTCTTTGATTGCCAGACATTTGACATATATGTTTATATATAAATGTTTTCTGCGTTAATGATATACATATAGCAGCTCAATTTATAAAAATAAATGTGTGGTAAAGAATGAGCGCTTCTACACCAGGCTGAGGAATCCTGCGGCCATCGGTAAGGTAGGGACAGTTAGGTCTAAATTCCGGACAAGTCTGTGTACTACACCGCCAAAGGGCTCATATAAAGGGCTGTAAACATTTGTTTTTAATAACTAACATTTTTTACAGGTGCCACATTAAAACATAAGCGCTCATTCTGTACCACACATTTGACATATATGGCCAAAAACATTTACAGAGTGCCATACAAACATTTACAAAAGTAAAAGATGGTACTAAAAAACACTAATAGGGCTTGTTTGTGGCAGAAAAGTGACAAAACACCTAAAAAAATATATTAAAAAAAAATAGTGTCAAGCTTTTTTGTCAACCATTTCCATGGCGACCTGTTGACACTCTCGACCTTTCCTACTGCCTACCTATTGTATGTCGTCCTTTAAACCCTGTCAACCTAATGCATGCCTACCATTAGTGGTAGACCTATTGACTGTAGTCCTTTTTAGTGTAGATCTAATAATCCGCACCCTTTTTTAAGATAGATTGCTCATCTTAGGTTGACAATTTGAAGTTTGAAGACATGTTACAGATTTTTGTACATTTATTCTACTGTTGGCTGGAATAACTCTAACCTGGGGGGTGATTCAGACCTGATCGCTGGGCTACTAACTTTGCTGTCCTGCGTTCAGATAGTCACCGCCCCAGGGTGATTGTAAATTCGCCATGCAAGTGTGCAATCTCATGTGTACGCCGAGCTGCAAAAATCCACTGTGTGTAGTCTCTGCACAGCCGAGGACTTACTCCTACAGTGGGATCAGAACAGGCTGATTGGGGTCAGAGCTGACGTCAGACACCCTCCCTGAAAACGCTTGGGCACGCACAGCAGCGATCAGGTATGAATCACCCCCCTGGTCCACTCACCAGTGCCTCAGACTTTGCTGAGTATTAAGGCAAAGCTTTGGTTCTTCATTTTAGAGAGGGTTTGAGTGCATCAAAAGGGCAGTAAGGGAAGAGTAGGAGAGCGCCTTGTAGGAGAGGCACTGACCTCATTGGTTATATTAAAACATTCTTTACTTGCCTGGCATGGGTGCATCAGATGTGACCATGTCATGCTGGGATTCCGTGATATGATCAATGTGATGGTATCAGAGGAGCCTGCAGGCGGCTGCTGGAAGCTAATCTTCCATCTGCTGGACTCAGCTTACCTGGGTGGCCCCTTGGATGTCGAGGCAGTCTCTCTTCAGCCCCTTCTGCTGACCCGGCTTCACAAGGGGGCAATCTTTCCTAAAAGAATCACCCACCCATGACTGCAGGAAGACAATCTTCCTGCAGCCTGAGCTCAGAGAGATCAGAGAAGTTGCTGCTTCTCACATTGGAGGCAGTTTATGATGTATGGAGGCGAGTTTATGATGTGTGTGTATGTGTGTGTGATCTAAACAGAGCAGCTGTGAAGAGCTCCCTTTTAAAGGCAAGGTCAGAGTGTCAATTGCCTGACAGTCTGGGAGTGGGAGGAGTCTAAGGTATATAAGGTCTTTCTGGGCCATTTGTCTGTGTATGACTGATGCCGGAAAAGCTGGCCGGTCACTAGAGGAGTAGGTCTGCAGTCATCCTGACCAAAATAGAACCGTGGTGAAGAAGTTCAGAGTTAGTGTGTGCTTCACCTACACAGCTTCTTTATATGTGTGTGTGTGTGTGTGTGTGTGTGTGTGTGTATTTTGTTACTATAATACCTGTATTCTGCGCATATGCAAAAGAATTGACTTTACAGCAGCTCCTCTCAAAGAGTCTCCTGTTAGTGAGACTAATGGTATGGTACAGTATGACTATGAGAAAGCACTCCAATATATTTTCCCTTACTGAATTTGTAACAATAAGTCTTGTATAGGTTCATTTCCTCTTTTAAATATGAATGTGATCCTTAATATAACTTTTACACTGAATAAATCTTAAATGTACAATTTATTAAAACTGCAATTTCACATAGCAGCAGTAAACAATTTATAAAATGATAATGCTGCTTTATCTTCAGGAATGAAAACTATACCTTAAACACACCTTAAATACACTTTACCATTGAGCCGCTGCGGCCGCTATACTTAACACACACTCTACGTACTTTGTACGCTATTAGCGTACAAAGTCCCGTACTGTGTGCGGACTTTGCGTACAAACGCCGTGCTGACGGTACAAAGTACTCACAGCGCGTACACACCCAGAGATACACTGTAAACCCTTAACAGCTATGCAATGCAATGATAATACACTTTAAACCTTAGCAGGGCAATGAAGACACGACACCAGATTGTAATTAAACCGCTGGGTTCCGACACCACAGCATATTATTGCTGAAAGGGGGTTACAATACAAACAATACAATACAATATAACAGAGTAAATGGCTACAGTCAATGTTACATACGTGAGTGGATTCGCCGCGCTACCCAGTCTGGTCCTCCGTCATCTGATAGATAACGTTGTGAGTCTTGTGTCTGACAAGGCCTGCAGCAGGCTCTCTTTATACAATTCATCCAAAACTTAACACAATGGATACTGTAATCTCTTTGTCCATTGGACACAGGGATGGTCATTTACAGTACAGGAGAGGTCATAGGTTGGATTGAATAGGTAGGCGATGTCTGTTCCAACTGCTCTTGTGGGTGGTCTCCTCTGGATTCCCGCCGCATACTTAATGTACAGTAAATACAGTTTATATCTATATTCTGCTCCTGCACATAACTATCCGCAGGAACATGCGCTCTTCCTCAAACCAACACCGGAATGTTACCCTTAAAATACCCTACAGCTGGATACCAAACACCACCTTGTAACCTTGTTCTGTCCCCTCCTATCCTGTAAAGGTGAATCCCTTTGTTCTGTTACCATTTAAACTGCTGTTACTTTCTGGTGTGGTGCAGGGAGACTATGTGTACATTGTGCACTATTTGGATTAAATATGTAATGTGTTTTGAAAGCCTTCCATGCGTTCACAAACTCTACCGTAAATACTCATACCATGCGCTAATACGCAGGACCGTGGGAGCAACCATACGCAAATTGCGAATATGCGCACGCACAGCAGAGCAAGTACGCGCACGGAGGCCATCTGTGCGTAGTTTGTACATCTACGTACTGCAATATTTTTTGACTTTGACAGTCCACCCTTTGGCAGTCACCAATAACTGCCACTATCTAATCACTAAACAGAAAAATATCTATACAATATCTACAGAAGTTTTGGATGGTCGGGGGAGAGTTGTAGGTGGGAAATGTATGACCTAGTGGGATAGTAGAAAGCATGTATGTATGAATCCATGTCTGAGGGGCATGTATCATTGTGCCATATATGTTCTAAATAAGCTTCGAGGTATTGCGAAGTATACATGAAATCTTTCTCATCTCGTATCAAGGGTCTGTAAATGGGCCAACAAACACTACCGAGCTCTTTTCGGCTTCTTGTTATAACAAATGGGGTGCACATTTAGTTGATGATACATGGAGGGGGAAACATAAGTGAGTGCTAGTATATGTGGATATCACCTGTCGACTATGTGTGCTATTAACTGAAGGTTGCAGAGATGAAGATAAGACATATAAATAAAATACATTCACATAAACATTTTGGGTAGGGCTGATGTCTTTTTCCGGATGGATGTATCTGGGCAGAGGGGGAGACAAAAGAAAAACGGGTAAAAGAAACAGGCCATGAAATTCATTTGCAATCCTTATCATAACACTGTCTCTATGGATGGGTCATAAATTAAATCTGCTGCTATAACAGCGCTCTCGCTCCTTAGACTCATCAACTTTGTGCCGTGCTTGCGCCGCGTCAGAATTCGAACACACCTAAATATCAAACCAATAATTATGACGACTCCCAGGATACAAAGGAGAGACTTCCCTACACTCATAATAACATTTTGAGCCCACTCTCCTAAACCTGAGAACCAATTTCGTGGGTTCAACCATGAGACCCAGCCGGTCAGTTCATTACTCACAGTCGCCAGGGTAAGGCTGTGTTTCCTCCTGAACTCCCACTTCAACTGCAAGATATCGTCCATCTTTTGATCGATGATCTCTGTTGGGTCGTCAGTACTGTTCGTAATATACATACAGCACTTCACCCCATATTGAGTTGCCAGAGTAACAGTGCCCACCTGTCACGGCTGTGATATAATTAAGTACCATCCTGTGCTGAATCATTTCCTTCTTGTAAGCTTGTAACTCCCATCCTGTATACCTGAAGGTGTCGTCATACATCTCAGTGATATTATCTATCAAGTTCGCTAGCGCATGGATATACCTATAATTTATAATTCCTCTGGCAGTACGGGTGATGTCTAATGCGAGAAGGAATTGAATCCCGGTGGATTCGTGGATCAAATCAGAGGCTGCATGCTCTGTCCTATCTATGAGGTGTCTCTTGATGATGTGTTCATAGTGAGTATGAGTATAAGGAGCCTGAGCACTGCGGTGAACGTCTTTCATCTTATCATGGGTTATGGTCATGACTTCCGGTAGTACTCTCCCAATATAACACAATCCCTCTGAGCTCGGGGCAAGCCACTTGTACGCCTTCCTCCTACATATGAAATAGGCATCATCTGGGAGAACGTAGGGGACAAAATATGACATCACCATATTAAAAACTTTCCAAGTAAAGAAACCTATCCCTAGTTCTCCCATCTGCTCAGTACAAGTATCGGGCTGGATGATATGTGCACAATACCCTGGCGATACTTTTCCAACCCACATGGTCTTGCTTCCACGAGTATACCTATACCGAAAATACCTCCCACTGTTGGCTATTTGGCGTACAAGTTCAGAGTCTATGGGTATCCTATTAGCTCTGTGTGAAAAGGTCATTGTCTGGTTATTCCACGTCACTTCCCAATTTCCCGGTTTTCAGTAATTGGAAATATTAAAACACAATAAGGACCTGTCTACATGATACTGGTGGAGCTTCAAACTAGGGGGCCTAGAGATATTGAATTTCTTGTCCACCGGTCTCCCACCCCGTAATTCGAGTACCTCATCTATTGCTAAAGGGTATGGTACTAATCCTGACTTGCTCTGACCTTGAGGTACCTGTGAGCACACCCACCATTCTGTCTGGTTTAAGACCTTACCCACTAGTGAGTGGTAATCACTCAACGGATGACGGTCCATGTCGATATTAAGGTTGGACTGACATCTCTGGATGCACCCATCCTCAACTATATTCTCACAATTCCTACAAATACAATATTCATCAGACAATAACCCCTCACAGTGCCTCCGAGCTCCCTGACTACCAGAGCGCTTACTGATGCCAGCCTTTACCAAAATGATGTGCTGATCCTGAGATCCTACAAATTCATACTTGCCATCAGAACCCATTCCAGATCCCTGCTCGACCTCTCTGGGACCCTCACAAAAACAAACTGTCCTTATCAAAACCAGAATTACTAATAGAACCCGAAACGCAGTCTCTAGTGATCGATCCATTTCGTTAGGGGAAAGGAGGAAAATAAGAAGGAGAAAAGAAAGGAAAAATGCAGGGGGAGGTGAAAAAAAGAAAGTGGTACGACAACCGTTCTAGCTCTTGTTACTCTCTGTGCTCAGATGCCCTTCAACAGTCCTGCCTCTCAACTTTCCCGGAACAGACACTCCAGTGATACGAGATTCTCTACACTCTGCTCTTTGTCACGAGTTCTCTCCGGGTCAGCGACCTTCTTGCAGTGGGACGAGTGGATCCAAGTCTCTCTTTCGGCGACCTTCAATGCTGTTGTGCTGGTTAACAAGACTTGATACGGTCCTTCCCACCTGTCTATGAGGCAACCTGAGCGTAAGAAATTTCGAATCATCACATAATCCCCAGGTTCAATGTCATGACAATTACTGTTCGGTAGGTCAGGAATCACCAGCTTTAAATTTCTTTGTTGATTTCTCAGCTGCTGGCTCATCCCAACCAAATATTTCACAGTCACTTCATTATTACATTTCAAATCATCCTGGGGGTCTATCATTACATGAGGTTGTCGACCAAAAAGAATTTAAAAGGGTGATAGGTTAAGGGGAGACCTGGGAGTGGTTCTGATGCTGTACAACACTAGTGGCAAAGCTTCTGGCCATGACAATCCAGTTTCAACCATTAATTTTCTCAGCTTGTTCTTAATAGTGCTATTCACTCTCTCCACCTTTGCACTCGCCTGTGGACGGTACGGAGTATGCAGCTTGCTATTAATTCCCATCAGCTTGCACATGACCTGAAAGACTTCACCTGTAAAATGGGTACCCCTATCACTTTCAATTATTCTAGGGATACCATATCTACACACAAATTCCTGCACAATTTTCTTTGCAGTGAATGTAGCAGTATTTGTGGCAGTAGGGAACGCTTCTACCCAGTTAGAAAATACGTCAATACAAACTAACACTTATTTTAAATTACTACAGGGTGGTAACTGTATGAAATCGATTTGTATTACCTGAAAAGGTCCATCTGTCGGAGGGATATGGGATGGCTCTGTTGGTATTGACTTTCCAATATTCTTCCTCAAGCAAGTAAAACATGTCATTGCTCTCTTACCTGCATGAGAAGAGAATCCTGGCGCACACCAGTAGGCTTACACATACCATCTTTACCCAGATGAGTCAGACCGTGTGCCGTCTCAGCTAAGCTTGGAAGATATGCTCTGGGGGCCACTGGCTTACCTTGTCCACCTGTCCACAGTCCCGAGGATTCCTGGCCATATCCCTTTCACCTCCAGACTGCCTTTTCCTGTAATGAACACAAATCTTGCATTTCAATTTAATTGTTGTGTGCTATCAGTTGTGTGAAGTAAACCGTCTGTGGAAAGTGAAAATAGGGGAAATAATAAAAAGAAAATTTGTCAGATTTGCGTTCACCATCAGGCTGTCACACCATCATGCATATCGGTGTCTATGCACAGTCTCCCTTCACCAGTATTCCCATTCCTCACCCTTTATGCATGACCAGGCACACTGCGTTAATACTGGTGTCCCTATGCTGGTGAGATATACTGGTTTTGGGCAGAGCTCTGAAAGACCGTGTAGGCATGTGGCGTTTGACCTGTAATCCTGTTGGTGAACGTAAGAGATGCAGAGGAAACTTTGAAGACAAATCACATAGAGTTTAGTAACAGATAAGTTTGTAGAGGCAAAGAATATTTTACAACATTTGACATCTGGATTGGGCACTACGGGGGAATGATTCTCTACTCGGTCTGCTCCCCTAAAAGAAATTCTATGTGTGTTATATCTCTACTGGGACTATCCCAGCCATCAATCCAGTGTCCTGTCCATTCTAAGTTCATAGAGAACCCGGTATCTGTGAGATAATTTCCTCTACTTGTGATGGACATGCATCTAGAACAGTGAAATGCAACATTAGTCTTCGTGGGTATCCCACATACTTTGTGCTTCCTGGGCGGGAGCACGCTATATGTATACCATCTCTAACAAAACTTCTGTTAAGTTAATTAGAGGTCACTTCTGCTAGAGAAAGAAGCAAAAGTTTAGAGACCTCCTCCTAACCCCAGTAAAATTCTGTCAAAAGGGTAAAGTTGCATTTATTCTGTTCTTCCCATTAACCAAATCTGTTTTCTATATGGCTCGTGATTCCTTACTATGTGTCCCTTGATCCCGTCTATGTGTTTAATAACGTGGCTGTTTTCTCTGTCTAGGGGTCTATATTGACTATGTGTCCTACTACTCCTACAATCTCTGGCAAAATGCCCTTCCTTCCTACAAGTGTAACATATCCTAGGTCTTTTCTTACTATCCGGGTTTTGGGGTTTAGGTTGATGAGACTTTGGTGTAAGAGCCTGTATTCTTTCAATCCTCAGCCTCTCCTCCTGCAGTTCTCTACGCCTGGCAATATTCTTATGGTGTTCAATCGCGCACTCTCTAAGACAAGCTACTGTGGCCCCTCTCCAATCAGGCAAAAATGTTTGTACCCTGTCCCTTACTGTCTTATTGAGTTCGTCCTTTAGCACAGAGACAGCCACTTCCCTATAATTCGCATCGTTCCCTGTATCTGATACCCCAATGTATCTATCCATTATTTGCAGGGCCCGATGGAAATATTCAGATGTCATTTCATTTTCCCTCTGTTTTATGGAGAAAATTTTTCTCCACTTAACATTAATGGGGAAACACAACTCTAGTTGTCTATTAATTCGTTCTAAGTACTCCTGATTGTGTTTGTCAGTCATAAGACTATCCGACTCTAACCTACAATCAGTGATAAAGTTTTGGGTGTCAATATTAGGGGGTAGGCACGCTTTCAAAAATATCCGCCAGTGTTTGTTTGTCGGTTCATACGCATTACCCAGATCTCTGATAAATTTCTTACATCTGGCTAAATGCTTCCAAGGGTCGGGGAATTCTGAAATGATTGATCGCAGCTCATCTCTGGGCCACGGGCAATACATTGCATTATTCCTGGTGAGGACTACTCCCTGACTATTGGTTCCCCCATTGGGAGTTACTATCTCCAAGACAGGGTGTAATTCTACCATTCCGTTCCTAATCTGTTTACTTTGAGGTGTTGTTGTCTCTGTGCAATGAACTGTCTCACACTTACCGGTAGCTGTGACCTCACCAGTTCTTTCATTGGGGAATATTGTTACTGCTCTACCTGGTTGGACAGGCCCCACCTGAGTTCCCTGAAAGGTGACTGCTTGGAGGAGAGCTGCGATTTGGCTGGATCCTTCATCTTCTTGTGACCTATAACCTTGAAAAGACTTCAAAACAGGATACATCTTGCAAAAATTAGGGTTAATACATTGTTTTTGCATACTACTATCATTTACGGATATACCATTGATTGTAGCCATCTCTTCCCCTTCGACCTGTGTTGACAATGGTGTGTTTGTGTTCTCATTCCCGCTAGGTTTTGAACCTGTTTTGCGAATTTGTTCTCTTTGCATATCCCCCTCTTGCTGCCATAATTTTAAACAATCATTATGTCTAATCCTTTGTTTTCTGGATTTAAGAAGACATATTTTACTGCTTACATTCTGCAGTACCTCTGGTTCAAAGCTGCCCACCCTAGGGAATGGTTCCCTATCATTGTTAGTCATACATACCCACTCATTGCATAAAACTTGTGTGTGTGAACCATATTTTTCACACATGATAAACCTTGCTGAGCCTTTTGGCCACAATTCTGCCTGAACCCTGTCTAAACGTCTCTTACTTGAGCTACTGGCTCCCATATTTGTGGGTCTTTTCTAATAACTTTAAAAAAAAATTCCCACAAACACCAAAATACTCAATATAAGTAGACGGTGGAAGTATCCCTGAGCGCCTTCCACTCGCTCTCGCCCACGCTGGCCAGTACAACGATACACTGTTGGTAGCGGATTACAATGTACCCAACTTAGGGTTCCTATCAGACCTAACAACACCGTAATTTCTTTCGGTGGAAGTTCTGTTTGGAATATTTTCCTGAGAGAGGAAGCGAAAAATTCCTTTTCGGTATCTTTCAACTGGAATTGTTTGTAGGGTGAAAAACAGAGAAATTAGATAACTATCCTTCACCCTTTCCAGTGAAGGCCACCAGGGAGAATTCCCGACGTCATCAAAGAAAAACCCCTTTGTCTATACAATCACGTCTGCGTATGCTCTTCCACAGCGCATATGACACAATGGTATCACGTTGTGTTGTGCAGAACAAACGGACATGCGATGCAATAGCACAGCCTATAGATACTAGTTATCTATATGCCCTACAATTGCTGTAGACCACTTTAGCCTAGACCACTCCAGACCACTTTAGACCACTTCAGTTGTATGGGATCACTTCAGACCACTTCAGTTCCTAATAACGCAGGGTAGCGAACCCTACGCCACCGGGCCTCTACTAACCCAGTGTTACCACTTCAGACCACTTCAGTTCTTGGGTTCAGTATCCACTCACTCCTGCGTTCGCTCACTCAAATACACTTTGTTTTTCTGTACAGAAAATTTGGATTCATTCAAGTTGGCAGCTTTACCCCCAGAGGCAATTTAAAAAAAAATTATTTATACAAAATTTAGTTTTTATACTAAAATTTTTTCTTTTTTTAGAAACCAGGTAGTTTTGTGCTATTGATGTATACCAATAGGTAATGGATCGGGCGCTGAAGGTTGCCGCAACTCTAATGCTGCTGCTAATTGAAATGGGGTAGTCACACCCAATAAATAACAAAAACACAGATAGACAGTAGCAGCGCTAATAAAATTGCTAACACATAGGATTGAGTGAAAAAATATTTCTATTTAATATAATGGCAAACTAAGCCTGTTAAAACAAATGTGCACAACTCCTATACTGGAATATTAATAATAAAATGGGTCTCATTTATACATTGCCTCAAATAAGCAGTCCGTTCCTATTTGATGAACTGGATAAGCAGATGAACAATTGTAAGAAAAGACTGACTGCGCAGTCTAACCATCCAACTTTACCCGTGCCGCTAGAGGTGAAGTCCCTTGGGAATTGTTGATGTAATAACACGTCCAAACGGGTTTCCTCAGTATAATGCGGTGTCCTTTCACTTTAGGCGGTGAATTGTGGGATGTTGGGAAATTGGTTCCTCAATGTATCTGCAACAATGAATGTCCAGTTCTGGTCCGGATATAGGCAGTATGATGGCAAATGATGACCCCAGAAGTAGCTCCTGACGCGTTTCGCTGTACAACCTACAGCTTTTTCAGAGGATAATTTTGTGGCTGAACTGGTCTGATATTTATACCAGTATTGATGATCTAACTATCTGCACCTGTTCACTCAATCCTTTTAATATACAGATATAATGTTCAAAACGTATACATACTTTGACAATTATGCTCTATTCAAAATTCATGGACAGACTCACCTAATTTAAACATATTATTTCTATTATATCTAACATATTTTAAAAAATTCATAGTGTCATATGTTGATTACTTCCGGGTAAAAACGTCATGTGACATATATTTCATAATAATACACTGGTTATTTCTTCATTATTTTTATTATAATATATGAAGATCTTTATCTGTACATACCTATACGGACAGACATGCTCAGTTCAGAATATACCAAAACATCTTAAGTCATTAATCTAGTTGCGCTCATTTTTAAGGAGAATGTGGAGTACCAAAAGAAATGGGACTCCACATTAGACCGATGCTCCTTGGCCTTAATGGGGATAGTGATTGATTATAGAACTGAGAAATTAAGGAGTATAGAGATAGAAATTGAATCTTTGAAAAAGAAGCTGGAAGTTTATAGTCAGAGTAACGAGTTTAAGGAGAGAGATATTGGAGTCACAGAAAGAATTAATAAGTTTGAACAATCAATACTAGAAACGAAATGTAAGAAATTTCAGCGAGATGTGGAGGATTACAGAACGGAGAATGTGAGGTCTTATAGACAGAATAAGACTCTAAACTCTAGAGAATCATTCACGGATAATCAAGGATCCGATAGGTATAGACGAAGATATGAGGGGAGAGATGAGAGAAGATCGATAGGAGGCACTCCTAGGCCTGTGTATAGAAATAGAACTCAATTTAGGAAAGACTCTCGGGAGTGGTGTGAAAGAGATATGCCTTTAAAAGAGTCCCAAGGGGGAGCCCCCTCCACTAGGAATAATGAGTTGGGAGCGAGACCTAAATCCAACTCCACCAACTCTTCTGAAAGTTTTTTAGAACAACGAAAGAGGAGATTCCAAGATCTAGACAGGGAGTGGCAGAGGGAGAAAGGAGGGAAAAGAAGAAACGTCAGTTTCGAGGAAAACGAGGAGGTAGGAGGGAAGTATATAAGAGACTAAAGAAAATTAGACGTCAAACCCAAAAAAAGAATATATTCAATCTTTCATCAAGACAACTAACAGAAACTGAAATACAATTACTGAATAAAGGTTTGAAATTTTCCCCATCAGCTCCACCTAACATTTTTTGTCTATTTGTGGAACTTAATAGGTTCGTCAGGACACTTTGTCGTAAAAAATACTTTGCCAAACAAACACTCTTGAAAAATAGAGAAGAAGCCCTGCCCATAGTTCTCGACCAGGAAGATCTGGGAGCCCTAGAGGCTCTGTCGGACCTCCTGAGCGAGAGCTCAGGGAAAGAACCTGCTCCCATGAAATTGTTTGACATCAGGGGTAAGGATAGACTGAGAAATAAATCAGAATTTTACCCGATTAAATCAAAAGGATCCAGTATAGACAGCTTTTATAAAACTACCCTGGAGGACTTTAAGAACTTATGCTCCAAACCATCCTCTATACATAAAGATGATAACTTAAATAAGTGGGAAAGACAGGCGATTCGTAAATTAATGAAAGATAATTCGATAATAATAAAACAAGCAGACAAGGGGGGTGGACTTGTCATACAGAACAGGTCCGATTATATTATTGAAGCGGAAAGACAGCTTAAGGATCCTGAGTTCTATAAAATTTTATCTAAAGATCCCACTTCCATCTTTCTGTTGGAACTTCATGCTCATTTAGATCCAGCAGTAGATGCGGGTCTGATCTCCAGGGAGGAGTTTAATTTTTATATAATTCACACCCCATGACACCCATTTATTATCACCTCCCTAAAATTCACAAATCACTACAGGCACCTCCCGGGCGACCTATTATTTCAGGTGTGGGTTCCCTCACTTCTAATTTGTCACATTATGTTGATATTTATTTACAACCACGTGTTTCTTTACTTAAATCACATATTAAGGACACAACACATTTTTTAAATTTAATTAAAGACATCAAGTGGAGGGACTCATTTGGATTCCTTACACTTGATGTCCAAAGTTTATATTCTAATATTCCACATGAATTGGGCATCAGCGTAATAGCGAAAAAACTTAAAAAGGACAATGATCTCACGGACTCACATCAACAATTTATTTTGGATTCCATACGGTTTATATTACGACATAACTATTTTTCATTTTTAGACACGGTATATTTACAGGTGATGGGAACGGCCATGGGGACCAGGTTCGCGCCGAGTTATGCCAACCTCTACATGGGCGAGGTCGAGGACCAGCTCGTGTGGGGGGGGAGATTTGGCGCGAATCTGGTCCTCTATGGCCGTTATATAGATGATTTATTTATCATTTGGGATGGTGATATCAGTTCAGTTTCACAATTTGTCACTTATTTGAATTCCAATTCCTTTAATCTCAGTTTCACACACACTTTTCACCCTCACAAAATTGATTTTTTGGACGTCTCCTTGGAGGTCAGAGACGGAAGAATCAGCACTAAGAATCACATGAAGGAGGTGGGGACCGATGCATATCTACACTTTAAAAGCAGCCACTATATGCCATGGAAAAAGAGTATCCCCAAGAGTCAACTATTAAGACTCCGTAGAAATTGTTCGGACCTCACCTCCTTCAATACACAGGCTAAAGAAATGTCAGAGGCATTCATTACTAGGGGTTATCCTAAGTTATTAGTTGATTCAGCACTAGAAGAAGTGAAAAATAAAAATAGGGAAGACCTCTTAGAAACAAAGAAAGCTGTTATTAAAGAAGTCCAGACGGAGGAAATATCCTTTATTTCCACCTATAACACCTGCCACTCTGAAATTAAAAAAATCATTTAAAAAAACTATGGAATCCTAAGACAAGATCCTCTACTTTTGCCTGTATTAAATGTTAAACCTAGGTTCATTTTTCGCAAAAATAAATCTCTTAAAAGCATGCTGGCTCCTAGCTTTCTGAAAACTGAAGAAGAGAACCACACAGCTGAAGTAAGGGAGAAAGATTGTCTGAAAATACATTCAAAGACAATAAAGGGGTGCTACAAATGTGGCGGAAACAGGTGCACAACTTGTAATTACATAGAGAATCGGGTGAAAAAAGTAATGATAGAGAGCACAAAAAAATCATTTGAAATAAGAAGTTTCATTAACTGTAACACATCATACGTTATATACATGTTAACGTGTGGATGTGATAAGAAATATATAGGGCGCACAACACGCGCACTCAAGATACGATTTTTGGAGCATAGGCGGAACATTATCAAACGCCTACAGACACATAGTGTGTCAAAACATTATGATGTTGCTCACAAAGGAGATCCGAAATGTTTAAAACTCATTGGTTTGGAATCTATCCCCCAAACCAAACGAGGTGGTGATAGGTATAGAAATTTGTGTAGACAGGAGGTCTTCTGGATGTACCAGATGAATAGCATCTTCCCTGATGGTTTAAACGAATCAGTGGAACTTAATTCAATTATTTAGGTATTGTTATAGGAAAGTACAGTATGAAAAAAGCAGCTATCCTAAGCCTCTTTCCACCTCCCTTCCTCTTCCATCGCTTTTCCCTTTTCCCTTCTCCATTTTCTGCCCCCTTAGAGTTAGCTTTATGGCATCATGGATATTCTCAACACTGTTTGTATAACTCATTATACAACAAAATGAGTTGGTATTAGTAAAAGTAATGAAGTTGATATTATTGATAAGATCAACCTTATCAATCTGTATAAATAGAGAGAATGTCCTTTTATGGCTTCCGATTCCTATGGCTTCATATCAAAATTTACCATTCTTTAAATATACTTACCATCTCGACTCCTCAGGAAATTTTGTATGATGTCACTAACTCTCTCTCAATATATATGATGCTCATATATACACAACTCAGTGCCTTCAACAACGGGGCAATCTTCTTACGAACATCGTGTGCCCAAACAATATAATAATATAAAATAATAAAAAGCTACAGTATAAATGAATTTTCTCTCTCTCTCCTTTCATATATACATATTTTTATATATAAATACTGATGGGCTACTTCGACATTGTAAATAAATTAGGAGTCAATGTGAAATGTTTAAGTTTATTAAGAACTCCCATTGAAGTATTGGTTTAACATGTGGGTGAATCACCAAAGTATTTCCCCTGTCATGTGATAAAATAATTCATTACACTACAGAAAAACAAAACGAAAGGTAAACAAATATTTGAATATAAATAATAGAAATCAGCAACTTTACAATATGTTTTATTGTTTGTGAAGTAATTCTAAGAATTCAAGTTAAAAAACAGTGAAATTGCATATCTATCTCTCTAGTATCAATACCACGTGACCAATACATAATCGGTCCCCTACTGAAGTGTTTAAGCTTTCAGATTTCCCCACGGGACTCCGTAATCGGGTCACATGATCGGACTCAATGAGTCAGGTGACCGTGAGCAGAGAGCCGTGGATAGTTACATGACGCCTCGGTGGGCGGATAGGGAAATGAAATCGTCTTGATGCGTTCCACGAGGCGGAAGTGCATTATGGTAATGTACGGAAGTGATCATTAAGACAATGAGCGCAACTAGATTAACGATTTAAGTTGTTTTAGTAAATTCTGAATTGAGCATTTCTGTCCGTATAGGTATGTATAGATAAAGATCTCCATATATTAAAATAAAAATAATGATGAAATAACCAGCTTGTCTAGGCTTTTAGATTTCCCCACGGGACTCCATAATCGGGTCACATGATCGGACTCAATGAGTCAGGTGACCGGGAGCAGAGAGCCGTGGATAGTTGCATGACGCCTCGGTGGGCGGATAGGGAAATGACATCGCCTTGATGCGTTCCACGAGGCGGAAGTGTATTATGTTAATGTACGGAAGTGACCATCAAGATAATGAGCGCAACTAGATTAATGACTTAAGATGTTTTGGTATATTCTGAACTGAGCATGTCTGTCCGTATAGGTATGTACAGATAAAGATCTTCATATATTATAATAAAAATAATGAAGAAATAACCAGTGTATTATTATGAAATATATGTCACATGACGTTTTTACCCGGAAGTAATCAACATATGACACTATGAATTTTTTAAAATATGTTAGATATAATAGAAATAATATGTTTAAATTAGGTGAGTCTGTCCATGAATTTTGAATAGAGCATAATTGTCAAAGTATGTATACGTTTTGAACATTATATCTGTATATTAAAAGGATTGAGTGAACAGGTGCAGATAGTTAGATCATCAATACTGGTATAAATATCAGACCAGTTCAGCCACAAAATTATCCTCTGAAAAAGCTGTAGGTTGTACAGCGAAACGCGTCAGGAGCTACTTCTGGGGTCATCATTTGCCATCATACTGCCTATATCCGGACCAGAACTGGACATTCATTGTTGCAGATACATTGAGGAACCAATTTCCCAACATCCCACAATTCACCGCCTAAAGTGAAAGGACACCGCATTATACTGAGGAAACCCGTTTGGACGTGTTATTACATCAACAATTCCCAAGGGACTTCACCTCTAGCGGCACGGGTAAAGTTGGATGGTTAGACTGCGCAGTCAGTCTTTTCTTACAATTGTTCATCTGCTTATCCAGTTCATCAAATAGGAACGGACTGCTTATTTGAGGCAATGTATAAATGAGACCCATTTTATTATTAATATTCCAGTATAGGAGTTGTGCACATTTGTTTTAACAGGCTTAGTTTGCCATTATATTAAATAGAAATATTTTTTCACTCAATCCTATGTGTTAGCAATTTTATTAGCGCTGCTACTGTCTATCTGAGTTTTGTGCTATTGTAGCGTGGCTACTGTCCCACCTTTAAACTAAACAAACTATTGTGTAATTTGTACTTAGCGCCCGTACTCTTACGCAATTTGCGTAAACACGCGATCGTGCGTGTCTTACGCCTTGTGTGCAGTTCCGTACTGTGTCTGAGACACGTGTACAAAACCGTACGTCCGCAATAGCACAAATCATACAATTCTATAAATGTGAGCAATAAAACTACTATTGCCCACTAAACACAATCCACACTTGTTCCGTTTTAACCCTCTTACTACTGGGCCAGAACTGCGTTTTGTGATTTTATTCTTACTTCCTTAAACACTTATTTTATTTTTAACTATATAGCAACAAATGTCTCCGGTTTCACACAGGTCTAAATGAATCTAGCAATCTGAATGTTATGGCAACAATGTGAGAGAGTATGCAAAGTATGGGTGCCGTGTACGCTTTTGGCGGCCAAAAAAATTTCACAGATTTTAAATAGCTTTTTTCCTGTTTACCTTACGAGTTCTACCATTATCTCTACAAACCATACAGAGCAGACGCCATCTAATCAGCAATCAAGTAGGGTTTTCAGTGCATCCATCGACCAGGAAAAGGATACGTAGGATACTTTCTGTCCACCCTTTGCTGATAGATTAAGTCTGCTGTGACCTGCTAGGTAGTAAGTATGTGGAAAACCGGAGGAGCCCCCAATTGATAATGCTGATTTATCTTCAGGAATGAAAGCTATACCTTAAACACACCTTAAATACACTTTACCATGGAGCCGCTGCGGCTGCTATACTTAATACACACTCTACGTACTTTGTATGCTATTAGCGTACAAAGTCCCATACTGTGTGCGGACTTTGTGCACAAACGCCGTGCTGACGGTACAAAGTACTCACAGCGCGTACACACCCAGAGATACACTGTAAACCCTTAACAGCTATGCAATGCAATGATAATACACTTTAAACCTTAGCAGGGCAATGAAGACACGACACCAGATTGTAATTAAACCGCTGGGTTCCGACACCACAGCATATTATTGCTGAAAGGGGGTTACAATACAAACAATACAATACAATATAACAGAGTAAATGGCTACAGTCAATGTTACATACGTGAGTGGATTCGCCGCGCTACCCAGTCTGGTCCTCCGTCATCTGATAGATAACGTTGTGAGTCTTGTGTCTGACCAGGCCTGCAGCAGGCTCTCTTTATACAATTCATCCAAAACTTAACACAATGGATACTGTAATCTCTTTGTCCATTGGACACAGGGATGGTCATTTACAGTACAGGAAAGGTCATAGGTCGGTTTGAATAGGTAGGTGATGTCTGTTCCAACTGCTCTTGTGGGTGGTCTCCTCTGTATTCCCACCGCATACATAATGTACAGTAAATACAGTTTATATCTATATTCTGCTCCTGCACATATCTATCCGCAGGAACATGCGATCTTCCTCAAACCAACACCGGAATGTTACCCTTAAAATACCCTACAGCTGGATACCAAACACCACCTTTTAACCTTGTTCTATCCCCTCCTATCCTGTAAAGGTGAATCCCTTTGTTCTGTTACCATTTAAACTGCTGTTACTTTCTGGTGTGGTGCAGGGAGACTATGTGTACATTGGGCACGATTTGGATTAAATATGTAATGTGTTTTGATAGCCTTCCATGCGTTCACAAACTCTACCGTAAATACTCATACCACACGCTAATACGCAGGACCGCGGGAGCGACCATTCGCAAATTGCGAATATGCGCACGCACAGCAGAGCAAGTATGCGCACGGAGGCCATCTGTGCGTAGCTTGTACGTGATATGTGTACTGCAATATTTTTCAACTTTGACAACAATATACATTGATACAGTTTTCTGCTTGGTACTCCACATCTGGGTACAAACTTTTCATCCTTACTGTATATTAAGGACACAACTTTCCAGCTCAGAGTGGGTCCTATATCCTTTACCCTAAGTGTTATATCTCCAAGAAACTATTTCAGGGGTTAATAGAACACTTGTTGTCTATCAAATACCGTTCACCAGATGGTTTCAATGAATCGGATCAGTATCTCTCTTGGTAGGCTCAAGATCTCAAAAATGTTTATGAAGGTATCATACCACTAGTGAATGCCATAATGCATAAAAAAGATGTATAAAAACTTAACAGGCTGATGGCAACAGGTAGAAAAAAAAATGGTATCCACCTACACACAGGCGTGAATAGGAAACTTTCTTCTATGTGAAATTATACCTCCCAACATGCGTCCTGAGGAAAGAGGGACACACGCGCGGCTAAGCAGCACGACGCTCCCAAAAAGGGGCGTGGCCTATGGCAAGTGGGCGTGGCTTTGCAGAGGACCCACAACCCCGTTTTCGTCAGTAAGGGGGCATGCCCAGTGCTCTGTGAACTGCTGGCATGCCCCCTTTCCTCCTGTCTGCACTGAATAGACGCTGTGCGCATGCGCACAGCGTCTATTCATCGCTGCTCTGCTAAGCAGGGCAGCGAGAGACAGAGCCTCCCAACTGTCCCCCCCCCACCGCAGGATACTGCGGCCCGCGGGTGGTACAGCGGGACAGTCCCAAAAAAACGGGACTGTCCCGTGAAAATCGGGACAGTTGGGAGGTATGGTGATATCAAGGTGTAGTGTAGTGAAGTGTGTGGACTGTAAGTATACTTTATGTTATGGGAAGATAAATTGAATTGTGAGAGTGGGGGACGTAGCTGAAGCAGAAGAAGCACGGCAGTAATCAGGAAACCTCCTATGGAGGGGAAGAGGAGGAAAAAAACATACTTAGCTACTTTCAATTTCTCCTCTCCGGGAAAAGCCTGGAGAGGAGACAATGCAGGAGGCTTCGGGGGGGGCGTCATTTGAACCCCTTCACCTCCCCACATACCCACAAATATGGGAGAGTATGTCTCCATCCTGCCCGCATCACTAGGGTGTGAGCAGGATGCGGGAGACCTGCCTACTCTTCCGGGGGGGTGCGGGGGGCTACCCCCAAAAAAGGGAAGCCTCCTACAGCTTCCGGGAGAGTGGGCAAGTATGGGCAACAAGACAGTATGTAGCTGACACAGGTAGACACAAAACCCACATCCAGCCCTGAGGAATCTCACTGTCACATGCATGGCCTGGTAACTGAAGACACAAGCCAGAAAACTGACACATTGGGGGGAATTCAAATGTTTGAAAAGTCGGTTGGGTGTCTGTTTTTTCCTGTCTATTAGATTGAAAAGTCAGTTGGGTGTCTGTTTTTTCCTAACAATTGAATACCCCCCACTGTGAAAGCGTGGACATTACTTGTGGTGTTGCTCAGTGTCTTTCCATGTCAGCATAGAAACATCTGTTTCCCTCTCTTATGCAGCATTGATTAGTGACGTGCCAGTTTACAGTAGCTATGCACAGCACAGGGCTGCAGGCTTCATTTGTGTGTTTGCCAATACTGTTATCTAGATTTCTTTCCACAATATGCTCATTCTGCCTGAGCAAACAGTTCAATCAGCTCCTGCACCCATCATATACCTATCTACAAAACCTTTTATCCCAGGGTTTATTAACCTTGATCGTAGCAATACGCGGCTATAGTGAAGACTTTATAGCTTAATGGACAACAATTGGTGCTTTCATTCACCAATTAGAAAAAAGTTACAAGCTTGTTATTCTGTTTTCTACTAGGGATCCGGCAACTCAACCCATACCATAATGTTTACATTTTACAGTAAGCATTGGCACAGATGGTGCAGAGCTTAATGGGGCTAACAGCGTGATCTAACACCTCATTAACCATGCCAGCTCCATAGTATTACTATGTGAGTGTCAGAGCTTGCTGGGATAAATGACCATTCCATATAACGATCCTTTGTTATGCCTGTAGTTCCATTAAACATTGCCTGACTACACATCTGGTTCAGACTGACACAGAAGCACCGGCAGCTGTTTTGGCAGTCTGTGGTTTTATGTAAATGCCGCTACAAAGTCCTTCCCTTGAGTACACCTGGGTGCCGAATGTGCAACGACCGAGACACCGATTGTCTGCTTGCGTACATGCAGTAATACCGACTGCTGCATCCTCAGATGCAACTATCAATCCCACCATTGAAACATGCACCAACCCTATAGCAGGTGCAGTTTCTCCATCCGAGTATGGCCTCCAATGTGAGCGTTCAAGAGACTATGGGCAGTATGTACCAAGCAATTTGTGGTACATCCTGCCACTTACCGCATTGATACTAATCACATATGCAGGGCCGGCTCCAGGCAAGTTTAATAGGAGAGGTTGCGCTGGGTACCGATTCCTAAGGGCGGTCATCAGCCGGCTGCAAATTAAAATCAGCCAATTGTACGTCAGGCAATCAGAGCTTGCGAACCAGCAGCGGCGGCTCCTGATTGGCTTCCGGACCGCGAGCATTGATTGGCTCACGAGCCTGATTTGAGATGCAGGCCGCTGGAGACCGGACTGAGGGGCAGGAGAGGTGCGCGCTGCACTCTCCTCCCCTCACACACAGCGGTGCAGCAGATCAAGGTGGGAGGCTGCGGCAGGGGGCAGTACTACTGGGGGCATATGTGTATCTGGCACTGTGGGGGCATATGTGTATCTGGCACTGTGGGGACATATGTGTATCTGGCACTGTGGAGGTAGGGGCATATCTAGAGAGGAGGGGGCCGTAGGCAGGCTCTGTCTGGGCCCCTTCCTCCCTAGCCGGCAGCGCTGTAGCTCTGGGCATTAGGATTACCTAGTGCTGTCCCAGAGCCTAGAGGACATGCGTATATCTCTGTGAAAATCGCACAGCAGCCATTTACCCATGGATTTTCCTTCTGTCCATGCGCGAAACACCATAAAAATTGCACTGCTCCATTTTCCCAGTGATTTCCGCAGCGCTGCGGCAACGCAGGACCCTGGATGGTAAGTATTCAAAATAATGGGTCCAGGGTGTACGGAGTGGGCCTCCCTGGACCCCAGAGGCCCGTTTGCACCGCACACACTGCTCCCATTATAAATACTCCAGTGTGTAGGGTCATATATGTATCTGGCACTGCACTACTGGGGGCTCATGTGTATCTGGCACTGTGGGGGCTTAGATATGTGTATCTGGCACTGTGGGTGCAGTTATGTGTATCTGGCACTGTGGGGGCATATGTGTATCTAGCACTGTGGGGGCATAGATGTGTATCTGGCACTGTGGGTGCAGATATGTGTATCTGGCACTGTGCGGGCATAGATATGTGTATCTGGCACTGTGGGTGCAGATATGTGTATCTGGCACTGTGGGGGTATATGTGTATCTGGCACTGTGGGGGCATATATGTATCTGGCACTGTGGGGGCATAGGTATGTGTATCTGGCACTGTGGGGGCATACGTGTATCTGACACTGTTGGGGCATATGTGTATCTGACACTGGGGGCATAGATATGTGTATCTGATACTATGGGGGAATATGTGTATCTGGCACTGTGGGGGCATAAATATGTGTATCTGGCACTGTGGGGGCAGTTATGTGTTTCTGGCACTGTGGGGGCATATATATGTGTATCTGGTACTGCTGGGGGCAGTTATGTGTATCTGGCACTATATTTGAGGCAGATATGTGTATCTGGCAGTATACTGGGGGCAGTTATATGTATATGGTACTATACTGGGTGCTGTTATGTGTATCTGGCATTATACTGGGGGTAGTTATGTGTATCTAGCACTATACTGGGGGCAGTTATGTGTATCTGGCACTATACTGAGGGCAGTTACCATATGTGTATCTGGCACTATGCTGGGGGCCATTATGTGTATCTGGCACTAGCTGGGGGCAGTTACTGTGTATCTGGCACTATACTGGGGGCCGTTATGTGTATCTGGCACTATACTGGGGGCAGTGTAAGAAACACACTGTGGGCGTTATGTATAAGGCTGCTAATTATGTAGAGGGGAGTGTGAAAATATATACATTTATAGTTTGATGTCATAATGTAAAGTTGCAAGGCCACACTCACTGTCCCAGGAGCGCGAACGCCTTTGGCATACGCATTGAGGGGGGGGGGGGGGCCTTCAAAATTTATCGCTCAGGGTGCTATTATTATTACATTTTATTTATAAGGCACCACAAGTGTTTCGCAGTGCCGTAAAAAGGGCATACAATACAACAGTACAGGGAGACAGAACTTATTCTCGGTACACAATACAGCCTAGATGTAAATAGCGAGGGAGTAATCAGCGTAGTACTAGGGGCTGGTGGCCACAGGTAGAGATGAGACTTTACCAGCAGGAGAATATGCGGATAAAGATGGTCGCTGAGTAGGAGAGAGCTGTAAGTGAAATGTGAGGAGAAGAGGACTTTGATAATAAGAGGAAAGAGGGTGCTGCTCTGCCCTGCGCATATGTACTAACATAAGCGATTAGTATTATAAAGGACAGCTCCCCCAATAAGAGCTGTCCTCTATTCCGTCGGCACTGAGGCGGGGCTACTGAGGGAACCCAGACGCTGGCTGCTCCGCTGCAGTTGTCACCGGGGATCAGCCAGTGCAGCCTCGGGGCTGGGAGCGGAGGGACGGGAATGCGTGTATGTGTCCGCTGGCCTATGGGGAGGAGGATGCAGGGGTCCGTTATGCTGCTAAAGGGGACAGCATGCTGCAGCCGCCCAAACAGCCAGATCCCTGCACCGAGCTACGGAGGTGGACGCCCCCGTAACCTCTCCGGCTCTCCTGAGAGGCTTCTCCAGGGGGTCTCGCTGGTGACAAAGGGGTAAATTTACTACAGCTTTTAAAACAGAGAATTGGTGATATTGCCTATAGCGACCAATCAGATGCTGTCTATCATTTTCTAAAAGGCAATAGAGAAATGATAGACAGCATCTGAATGGTTGCTATGGGCAACATCACCAATTCCCAGTTTTAGGAGCTTTAGTAAATTTACCCCAAAGTGTCCACAAACGGATCCAGGCCCAACACTAACTCCTGGGCTTACCAGGTTCATTAGGCCTGACAGTCAGTGTCTCAGGGTAAGACAGGGTGTATAATGTGATCCCAGAGTAGCACTGCTTCTGCCCTGCCCATCACAGAGCCAAAATGCGGAAAGAAGCCCATAGGAATGTATGGGGTAACGCCAGCAAAAGCTGGCATTACCATCCGCACCGAAGCCTCAGGATGTGGAGCTTAGTACATATGGAAATGCGGTAAAACCCTGAAAACAGGGTTTTTACAGCATTTTTCCTTTAGTACATCAGAATCAGAATCAGCTTTATTGGCCAGGTGTACTTACGTGCACTAGGAATTCTTTGTGGTACAATGCATTGCCAAGCAGCAACATGAAGGGGGAATACATAGCATAAGAAGGGGGAAAAACGTAGCCTACATTACATACATTACACGTATGAGTTGATACTGCACATTGCAACTGTACAATAGACTCAACATATTATACATGCAAGACTAAAAACGAAGGCTGCTTGGCAGAGCAGCACAGAGGCAGCCATACATCCTGCCCTATGTACGTTTCCTATAACACGTCCATCTCTATGCACATACTAGTGTAATATCGCTAATAACTGGGTTCGTACCTGAAACTCTGTCATTTTCGTGGTCGGCCGTATCCACTCTTCAACGATGTCGAGGTCAGCGACTATTCTTCCCGTCACCTGTAAGGCTGGGACAGGGGAACCAGGAGAACCCTGGAGGGACAACCCCAAACACAATATACTCAATGACCACTACACATGAGGGAAGTGACAACCATTTATTGCACTGAAAATATCAGTCACCGCTATAACTCAATTCTTATCTGTGGCAATTACATAGGTTGGACGTCAGTAGAATATCCTGTTTCTTTCCCTGTCCATATCAGTGTTCACAGTTTAAACATCTCAAAGGTATAACTACGACTGAATCAAACAATCAAATATATCACATGTACAAACAATCATTGGGAAGGTAACGTTATCTTAGGGTAAGAAATGTCCTGGCAGTAACATGGAAGCTCTTCCTAAACTGTCCACAAGAAGGCGTTATGCGCCGAGCACTAATGTTCAGTTCCTGTGCCCCAGTGGGCGTTTGCGGTCAATGTCCCCCTTAGCAGAACCCTTGCACTCTAACTGAGGACTCCTGGCAAGACGTCAGTGGACGCAAGGTAAGTACTCGTGTGTGCAAGACTGACTGTTCGTGAGATAACACGGTAGCAGCGGCTAACGGTACTAGCCGTATTTGTATCCACGGAAAAGTACCGTATTTTTCGGACCATAAGACGCACCTGACCATAAGACGCACCTAGTTTTTAGAGGAGGAAAACAGGAAAAAAAAATTCTGAACCAAATAATATACCAGTACTGTATGTTAGTATATGGGTACCTTATTATGGCAAATACTACGCTGCCCAAAGCACTCTGAGGAAGAAGGAGGTGAGGGGGGGGGGGGGGGAGTCACTTTATTGTGGCAAATATTGTACTGTGTACACAAGGTTCCCCGCATCCAGCCTGTCAGTTTACGCCCGAAGCACACTACTCTGAGGAAGGACTCGGAGGAGGTGAGGGGAGGGAGCGGGGGAGTCACGTGATGCCGCCTCTCAGAAGACGGCAAAGCAGCAGCAGCAGGACTTTGGAGGAGGCGAGGGGAGGGAGCGGGGGAGTCATGTGATGCCGCCTCTCAGATGACGGCAAAGCAGCAGCAGCAGCAGCAGTACTTTGGAGGAGGCGAGGGGAGGGAGCGGGGGAGTCACGTGATGCCGCCTCTCAGATGACGGCAAAGCAGCAGCAGCAGCAGACAGGACCCGCCGCTACCCGCACTCGTAACTGCTGCCTCTCCCACCCAGTGCGCTCCCACCCAGCGCATTGAGAGCGCTCCATAAGGTTATTACTCTGCTATTATTCGGACCATAAGACGCATATTCGGACCATAAGACGCATGTACTTTTCCCCCCACATTTTTGGGGAGAAAAAGTGCGTCTTATGGCCCTAAAAATACGGTAAGTCATAAACCAGCTCTGGCTTGCAAAAGGAGGAAAGGGATCTTTTACTGATTTTATCCCGTAGTGCTGGATGCAGTACGTACTGTATACAAGGTCCCACATGCAACTGTCATAGGGCACTATTACATGGGGGGTCGTTGACTGAGCTGTCTTGAAGCTAGGGGCGTCCCCCTTTTCTCAGATAGTAGGGTAGTGAGCGATGGCCCTCCACTATGGGTGAGAGTGTACAATCTATACTGGTGGCTGCAGCAACAGCCTCTCTTGCAGAACAGCCCGTTTAGAATAGTGGGGGATATGTGAGTGTACCTGCAGTGCCCTGTCGTCTGCAGTAGTGCTCCCGATCACTGCAGCCTCCTCTGTTCTGAGCAGGTGGCCTCGGGCTCTCCACAGCGGCTTCCCCTATCTGTCCGGCGGTGCGCTCTGCTTCTCCAGCACACGCCGCGGCTCTGCTCCCTCAGCGGCGTCAGGTCCCTGCTTTGGCTGGCGGCTCCTGGATCGGCCGCGGCTCTCTTCTCCCTCGCTCACAGGCGGCAGCGGCTCTCATCCTCTTCAAAGGCGCCTCCCGTTGCCGTCGTTCCCTGGCAACCACGGCCCTGCACGGGGCACAAGACGGCTCTCTCTCTCCGCAGCAGCAGCTGTCCTCCGACCGGCTCCGTTCACGTCAGTCTCCCTTCACCGCGGCTCAGCTCCCGCACATGCCGGATCAGTCTCTCCCCTCCTACTGTGTTGGCGCGCAGCTTCCCATCCAATCCTGGTGGCTCCAGCGTTTCCCGCTCCCTGCAGGCTGACTGGGCAGCCCTGGGTCCTAGTGTCCGCTTTCAGGGGGAAGGTTAACCCTCTCAACACCAGGATTTGTCAAGGCAGCGTTGGCTGCCGTTATAGTTATCTGAGGGGGCTGTTAGGGGTATCCCCAAACGTGGGTACCACATGTGCCCCTGGTGGAAAGATGTGTGTCCTCACGTATATGTCAGCAAGCCAAAGTCTCTAGCCTGAGTCTCAATTCAAACATAACAGTAAACAAGTGTAAACAAATCAGGTATAAACATACAAAGATACAGTTAACAGTTTACTCTCTATACCTTAAAGGCGGGACGCCTTGTGTGCTACGTTCTGACCTTCTGGCCTCAACTACGGGAGAGTCGCTCTCGCTAGGAGCGGTAACTAGGGTAGGCCGATCCAGACTTTCAACAGGCCTGTCAAACACCGGGTCTGGAGCTACGAGTGGAGCTGAATGCGGTGGTGGTAGGCCACCCATGAACACTAAGAGCTCCATGGGATTGTGTAAGGGTATGCCCCCCAGGGTTTCCCATCCCTCTGCCACAGGTGGATCTGTGCTCCTCGTCTGTAACTCTATGGTACAGAGCTTGAGTTGGTCTCTCGGTGCAATGCTGACTGGACTTTCTAGGCCCTTACGGATCTTGTAGGTATATCGGTCGCCCTCAGGAACACTGACCATGACGTACGGGCAACTCTCCCACATATCGTCAAGCTTGCTGGTGCGGTGATTCCATTTCTTCCAGACAAGGTCTCCAGTTTTCAGTACCTCGGGTTGGATGTGGGCATTGTAGTTTGCCTCCTGGCGATGCTGGGCATGCTCCACTCTTTTTATAACAATTTCTCTGGCAGCTTCTATCCTCTGCTGGTGCTCACGGACCCAGTCGGTCTTTGGGTCAACGGGAAGGGCCACAGCAGGGGCTAATTCCAGGACCTGCGGTAACTTGCCTCATCAGCCAAACATGAGGTAGTACGGCGTGCATCCGGTAGAGCAATGTTCAGTGTTGTTGTAAAGATAGGTTAATTCGGGGAGTACGGTCGGCCACTTGGTGCGATCTTCTGCCGCCAGGCTCCGGAGCATCCCGATGAGGGTCTGGTTAGCTCGTTCACACAATCCATTCCCCTGTGAGTGATAGGCTGTTGTCCGAGCTTTTCGACTGCCATAGTAGGAACACAGTTCATGAAACAGCTGCGACTCAAAGGCAGGGCCTTGGTCAGTCAAGATGCAGTCTGGGTACCCATAGGGCCTGGCAAAGTGCTTCAAAAACAGTTCGGCAGTGGTCTTAGCAGTGAGGTCTTTGGCCGGGACGGCAACTAGGAATTTACTGTAATGGTCCGTTATTGTAAGGGCATACAGATATCCATTGGTGCTCAGCTCCAATTTCACATGGTCCAGGGCAACGATTTGTAGTGGATGTCGGCTCTTGATGGGATGCAGAGGGTCCTTTTGGGTAGCGTCGGCCTGCCTTTTCCTTGTGCATGGAACACAATCACGGCACCATTTTTCAACATCTTCTCACATGCCCACCCAGAAATACTGTATGCGTAGGATGGCTTCAGTCTTTTGAGTGCCGAAGTGTCCAGATTTGTCATGGTAGGCCATGAGCAGAAGAGTGGCTTGATCTCTAGAGACAACCACCTGAGTGACTGGTTGGTGAGTACTCGGATCTATGCTGGTACGCACTAGGATCCCCTCCTCCAGGTGAAGGCGGTCCCTATGCCGTAGTAACTTGATCAATTCCTGGTCAGCCTTGGCCCGTTGGGTCCGGGTCAACTGTCGTCGCTGGTGCATCAAGGCCACAAGTTCCCTCAGCACTGGACTCTTCCGCTGCTTCTCGCGTCAATCGACTGTGGGGGCATCCAGTAGGGCGTTTTCCACCCGTGGAGGTCCGGTGATGGATAGGGGTTCCGACGTGACCGTTCGTCACTTTCGAGAGACTTTAAACACCGGGGTTGCGACATCCTCATCCACATCTCTATCTTCCTCCGCAACATCTACCGTGGGTAATCGGGAGAGGGCATCAGCGTTCCCATTGGACTTCCCACTTCTGTAGGATACGGTGTACCAGATATTGGCTAGTCGGGATACCCATCTCTGTTCAAGAGCTCCGAGCTTAGCAGCAGACAGATGTGCCAGCTGGTCATTATCCGTCATGATGAGGAACGGCGTGGCGGCCAGACAGTGTTTACATTTCTCGGTGACAGCCCAGATGAGGGTGAGTAACTCCAGCTTAAATGCGCTGTAATTCTCACAGTTTCGCTCAGTTTTGCGGAGGCCCCAGCTGGCGTATGTGATCACTCTTTCACACCCGTCCTGCACTTGGGAGTGTACGGCTCCTAGTCCCCGGTGACTGGCGTCTGTATACACTTGAAATGGTTGTTCATAATCGGGATAGGCCAATAACGAGGCTTCGATTATGGACGTCTTCAACTGATGAAAGGCTCGCTGCTGTTCCTCTCCCCAACATACCAAGGATGACCCATTTCGCTCATGACCCTATTAGCCTCTGAGCAATTCATGCAACGGGGCCGCCACTGTGGCAAATTGTTCAATGAAGCGTCTATAGTAGTGCACGAATCCCAAATAACTTCGGACATCTCTGACGGTCTTGGGGACTGGCCAGTCCTGAACGACTCTGATCTTCTCCGGATCAGGCATCACGCCCTCGGCGCTGACGACATGTCCAAGATACTGGACTTTGGGCTTGAGCAGGTGACATTTGCTCGGTTTAAGCTTCAGGCCGCAGTTGCTCAATTGTTGGAACACTTCTTCCAAGTGTCGCAGATGTTCCTCGTAGTTTCCTGAGAAGATTATCACATCGTCGAGGTACAACAGGACCATCTCGAAGTTACGGTGTCCGAGACAGTGCTCCATGACGCGCTGGAAGGTGGCCGGAGCGTTGCAGAGCCCGAATGGCATCCTCATGAATTCGAATAGGCCCATTGGCGTAGTGAAGGCCGTCTTCTCTATGTCTTCAGGGGCCATTTGGACCTGCCAGTAGCCGCTGGTGAGATCCAGTGTGGAGAAATACGCTGCCGTCTTTAAGGCCGTCAGAGATTCTTGGATTCGGGGAAGCGGATAGGCGTCCTTGTGAGTTGCAGCATTGAGCCTGCGATAATCTACGCAGAAGCGCAGACTACCGTCTTTCTTCTTCATATCACCAGTGGAGCGGCCCATGGGCTGTGGCTTTCACGGATGACTCCAGCCTCTTTCATCTCTGCGATCATGTTCCTCACTGGCTGGTACATGGCTGGAGGGATGGGTCGGTGTCGTTCCTTGATAGGAGGGGTTGTTCCCGTGGGGATGTGATGATACACTTCATCTGCTTGCCCAAAATCAGAAGGGTGTTGGCTGAATGCAGCAGCATTGCGTCGCACAATCTGTAATACTCCGTCTCTTTTATCAGTGGGGGTGTCAACATCACCGATCTGGATTCCAGCCCACCATGGGGGTTCTTCCTCAGTCGCCGACGCTTCTCAGTCGGCCGCTCCTGATTGAGCCGCGGTTACACCCTGTCCCACGATGTCTTGGAAGTCGATCCAACTGACCTTCTCCACCGGACAGTACTTGTAGAGCCTGATGGCACACGAGTGCGGGTTCAGAAGACGGACTGGTACCCTCCTGTGTACCACTTTGGTTAGTGTCCTCGCCACAGCGAACGGCTGTTGTCCATCCCAGTCACAGGGTTCCACCAGAGCCTCGTAGTCTCACCAACCCCCCCGGACCATTTCTTGTTTTGCACCACACCACTTGCTCAGAGTTCGGGCTCAGCAGCACAGGTTGGCGGTCGGTGATTCGGGCCTTTCCAATCTCACCCTGACCATTAACGAATTTCCTCTGGCCCTCTAGCACTTTGACGGTCTGTTGCAGGGCCTTTTGTTCCTTCGGGGCTGCGGTCTTCATCTTGTGTCATAGGGCTTCTACTAGTTCCTCTGGACAGTTTCTCAGAATGTTCATGCCCAGGATCATGGGCGGCAAGTGTGCGCTGGGCGCAGTGGTGATGAGGTATCCTTGGCGGGTCAAGGCGGCGTTTCCTACTTCCACATTGGCTTCCCAGTAGCCCTGGAAGGCGATGGGTTGTCCATTGCTGGCTAGCAGGTGGAGCCATGTAGCGGGTGGGGACGCAATGGTGGCTTCGTCCCAGTGTTGAAGGAACTCCGTGAATCGGATTGTAGAGACTTGTGAGCCCGTATCCAAGAGAGCAGGTATCTCGATCCCATTGATGCGGATGTTCAGGTGAGGGCACTCTCCTACATACTGGGGCCACCAATCCCGTGACGGCAGACCTGTCAGTGGTTCTCCTCCCGAGGGTCGGTCCCTCGCCTCGGGGTCCCCCCATTTAAAGGGTCAAGCGGGCAGTTCCGTTCGATGTGTCTGCTCTGGTGACATCCCCTACAAATCGGTCGACCCTGTGGGTCAAACCGATCGGTAGGCCGTCGGCCTGATTCTCTCGTGACCTCCCATCGAGGGTGGCTTCTTCTACCGCATTCCTGATGCCATTCTCTGCGTTGGCTTCCACTTGGTTCTTTGCCAAGTTCTTCTAGCCTCTGGCTCATCCGGGACAGGCTGAGCGTCACTTCTAACATCTGTCAGTTCAGGGCTTCGATAGGTTCTGGCCCTGGTGGGGCCTGTGCCTGCTGAAGGACTGCCCCCGCTCGAGTGGTGGCATCTACATTCTTGTACAGAGGGATGCTCTGGAGGCTTTCTTCATCCACTTTCCTTGGTGCCTCGTCGTCTTCAGTCCCGTCGCCCTGATTCAATCCTAATATCTGTAGAACATCTTCTTTAAACGCAGAGAAAGAACTGTCTGGCTTTTGGCATCTCCACATTCGTAATTGTGAACAAATTGCTTTGCCTTGCGCTCCCTCAATAAATAAATTAATTAGGGTGTCATCGGTCAGTCCGACATCAAGTGGATCCAGTGTTCGTACAGCCCTCAAGGCTTCCTGTAGGCCTAGTGCAAATTCCCGTAAAGATTCACCTGGTCGTTGCTTTCTCGCGTACAGATGGCTCTTAAGTTCTGCTACCGCTTTGCATTCAAATATGTTCCTTAATTTCTGGAGTATACCATCTGCACTCTTCTTCTCTGTATCCTCCCAGGCTTCTACTTCCCTCAGTGCTGGGCCGCTTAATTGTCCCTTCAGGATCTCTACTTTTTGTTATTCCGTGGGCGTGTATAGGCAAAACATGGAGATCATTTTGTCTTTGAATGCCTTGAAAGTATTTGAGCCAGGGACTTGTTTTCCTGCGTATGTCGGCAACCATGGGGCCCCAAAGTAATATGGCATGGTGATAGGTGATGCCGTCGTTCCTGTCGGGATTCCGGGCGCCGCTGGTGGTTGTCCCTGTGCCGAGGACGACTCCGGAATGTCTGGGTTCGACATCTTGAAATGATCCTGTTCGCGGACGCCAAGTGTAATATCACTACTAAGTGGGTTCGTACCTGAAACTCTGTCGTTTTCGTTGTCGGCCGTATCCACTCTTCAACGATGTCGAGGTCAGCGCCTATTCTTCCCGTCACCTGTAAGGCTGGGACAGGGGAACCAGGAGAACCCCCTGGAGGGACAACCCCAAACACAATATACTCATTGACCACTACACATGAGGGCGGTGACAACCATTTATTGCACTGAAAATATCAGTCACCGCTATAACTCAATTCTTATCTGTGGTAATTACATAGGTTGGACGTCAGTAGAATATCCTGTTTCTTTCCCTGTCCATATCAGTGTTCACAGTTTAAACATCTCAAAGGTATAACTACGACTGAATCAAACAAAATATATCACATGTACAAACAATCATTGGGAAGGTAACGTTATCTTAAAGTAAGAAATGTCCTGGCAGTAACGTGGAAGCTCTTCCTAAACTGTCCACAAGAGGGCATTATGCGCCGAGCACTAATGTTCAGTTCCTGCGCCCCAGTGGGCGTTTGCGGTCAATGGTGGTCATTCCGAGTTGTTCGCTCGCAAGCTGCTTTTAGCAGCATTGCACACGCTAAGCCGCCGCCTACTGGGAGTGAATCTTAGCTTATCAAAATTGCGAACGAAAGATTCGCAATATTGCGAAAAGACTTCTCTGTGCAGTTTCTGAGTAGCTCGAGACTTACTCTTCCATTGCGATCAGTTCAGTGCTTGTTGTTCCTGGTTTGACGTCACAAACACACCCAGCGTTCGCCCAGACGCTCCCCCGTTTCTCCAGCCACTCCCGCGTTTTTCCCAGAAACAGTAGCGTTTTTTTCTCACACTCCCATAAAATGGCCAGTTTCCGCCCAGAAACACCCACTTCCTGTCAATCACATTACGATCACCAGAACGAAGAAAAAACCTTGTAATGCCGTGAGTAAAATACCTAACTGCATAGCAAATTTACTTGGCGCAGTCGCACTGCGGACATTGTGCATGCGCATTAGCGACTAATCGCTCCGTTGCAAGAAAAAAAATAACGAGCGATCAACTCGGAATGACCACCAATGTCCCTTTTAGCAGAACCCTTGCACCCTAACTGAGGACTCCTGGCAAGACGTCAGTGGACGCAAGGTAAGTACTCGTAGGGATGTATGCAAGACTGACTGTTCGTGAGATAACACGGTAGCAGCGGCTAACGGTACTAGCCGTATTTGTATCCACGGAAAAGTAAGTCATAAACCAGCTCTGGCTTGCAAAAGGAGGAAAGGGATCTTTTACTAATTTTATCCCGTAGTGCTGGATGTAGTACGTACTGTATACAAGGTTCCACATGCAACTGTCATAGGGCACTATTACATGGGGGGTCGTTGACTGAGCTGTCTTGAAGCTAGGGGCGTCCCCCTTTTCTCAGATAGTAGGGTAGTGAGCGATGGCCCTCCACTATGGGTGAGAGTGTACAATCTATACTGGTGGCTGCAGTAAGCCTCTCTTGCAGAACAGCCCGTTTAGAATAGTGGGGGATATGTGAGTGTACCTGCAGTGCCCTGCCATCTGCAGCCGTGCTCCCGATCACTGCAGCCTCCTCCGTTCTGAGCTGGCGGCCTCAGGCTCTCCACAGCGGCTTCCCCTATCTGTCCGGCGGTGCGCTCTGCTTCTCCAGCACACTCCGCGGCTCTGCTCCCTCAGCGGCGTCGGGTCCCTGCTTTGGCTGGCAGCTCCTGAATCGGCTGCGGCTCTCTTCTCCCTCGCCCAAAGGCGCCTCCCGTTGCCGTCATTCCCTGGCAACCACGGCCCTGCACGGGGCACAAGGCGGCTCTCTCTCTCCGCAGCAGCAGCTGTCCTCCGACCGGCTCCGTTCACTTCAGTCTCCCTTCACCGCGGCTCAGCTCCCGCGCGCGCCGGATCAGTCTCTCCCCTCCTCCTCTGTTGGCGCGCAGCTTCCCATCCAATCCTGGTGGCTCCAGCGTTTCCCGCTCCCTGCAGGCTGACTGAGCAGCCCTGGGTCCTAGTGTCCGCTTTCAGGGGGAAGGTTAACCCTCTCAACACCAGGGTTTGTAAAGGCAGCATTGGCTGCCGTTATAGTTATAAGAGGGGGCTGTTAGGGGTATCCCCAAACGTGGGTACCACACTAAGACGCCTCCCTGTCATCTCCCAGAAGAGCACAATATATTGTCAAAACACTTCTCGCTGTGTGCACCTGAAATAAGCACAGAGACTGCACGGACACAATCAGAGATGCATTATCAGTGTCTTAGGCTGGGGCCACACATAGCGGCCAAGTGGGTCCCGTTCAGCGCCCACACATTCAGGCGCCACACATGTGTGGCAGCATGCTGCGGTTGGGCCGGACGGCAGGACGACGGGGTTTCAGTGTGAACACATACATTTCAATGTATGTGTTTACACAGTGCGGCTTTGCACTGTGTTCTATGAAATTCCATGTGTCACTGGCCGGATCCTGTTCTGCGGCATCCCGCAGAACAGAATCCATGTGCACACAGAACCCCCCTCCCGGCCAAGCGAACGGGACCCGCTTGGCCGCTATGTGTGGCTCAAGCCTTAGAAGCATGCACAGTAGCAAAACATCACTCTGACATCGGCAGTGCATGCACTAGTTCTTCTCTATACACACATATATTCCTTCATAGATACCTCCATAGATCTGCATTGATTCATATTGTTGAAGATAAGCAGCAGTGCAACTGCAAACACAGGATTTCTATGGGGGAATTTCCAAATGCTATATTCGGAACAAAGCAAACGCACCACAATATCCTTGCATCACACATGACTTTTCAGCCTAATTTCCTCATGTAAATAACAGGTCTGAATGAGTCTATAAGTGTAGCGTATGCACATAGTGCAGGATGTTATCTAATAACAAGACAGAGACTAACAGTATTTGTTTACATTTTTGTGTTACAAAAATATCTGTGAAATTACAGTAATTGAGATTACTTACAGGCATATTTATCTAAATTATTTTACTAATGTGAAAAGGGGTATTTTCACAACCTTTTAACATTATTTTAGTATCACCAGAATATTCTATAGCGCAATTTGAGGAGAATTAGCAAAATTCTCCTCCAAATCATTAAATTCCCATTCCAGATCCACATTCAAATTCGCATTCAGATTCCTTTACAAGTATGGGAAATGTGATCTGACCGAATTTACTAAAACAATTGTAAAAACAAATACCGGAGGGAGCCCTGTGATAATAATGCTATCTTGAGATAGTATTACCTAGGTTTCCCTTCGGTTCCCTAACTCCTGCACAGCTAACTGTGCCTGCTGGCTATGAATGGTGAGCTGGAAACCGGCCTCTGTGATCCACTGTGTGGAAAAAAAGGAGAGTTATGGTAGACTTACCATTGTTAACTTTCTTTCTGTGAGTTACATTGGGTTCCACAGGAAAACAAGGGGGTGTACAGTGGACCTTGATCCAGAGGCACCAACAGGCTAAAGATTTAGGCTGTCCCAAGATGCATTGGGGCCTCCTCTATAACCCCACCTCCAGGCACTGTGAGCTCAGTTTCATTAACCTGTCCAATGCAGGAGCATGTGAGAGAGAAGGTAGATGTTAGTCACATAGAACCACATTCTCATGACAGGAGAAGGGACCAGCGGCTAATGCCATACAAACCCATAGAAGCTAGATGCGTCAGGGTGGGCGCCCTGTGGAACCCAATGTACATCGCATAAAGAGCGTTAACAATGATAAGTCTACCATAACTCTCCTTTTCTGCAGCAGGTTACATTGGTTTCCACAGGGAAACATCGGGGATGTCCTAAAACAGTTCCTCAATGGAGGGGACGCGCCTTAGCGGGTATGAGAACCCGGTGTACAAAAGAAGCATCCTGGGAGGCGGAAGTATCAAAGGCATTGAACCATATAAACGTGTTCACAGAGAACCACGTAGCTGCCTTGCACAATTGTTCCGTGGACGCGCCATGGCGGGCTGCCCAAGAAGGTCCAACAGACTGAGTAGTATGGGCATTAATAGATGCAAGAGCTGGGAGACCAGCCTGCGCATAAGCTTGTGCAATCACCATTCTAATCCATCTGGCCAAGGTTTGCTTATTTGCAGGCCAGCCACGTTTGTGAAAACCAAACAAAACAAAAAGGAAATCTGACCTCCTGATAGAGGCAGTCCTCTCCACATATATATGAAGAGTCCGTACCACATCCAAAGGCCGCTCTTTGGAGGACAAATCAGATGAGATAAAGGCCGGAACCACAATCTCTTGGTCAAGGTGAAACGATGACACCACCTTAGGTAAATAACCTGGGCGAGTTCTAAGAACTGCCCAGTCACAATGAAATATTAGAAAGGGTGGACGACAGGACAATGCCAGTAAAAACAAGACCTTGGCCGTGAGCCATTTAAGGTCCATCGTCTCAAGAGGTTCAAATGGAGACTCTTGCAGGGCATTCAGGACAACCGACAGATCCCATGGAGCCACAGGAGGGACATACGGAGGCTGAATCCGTAAGACACCGTGGGGTATATTTACTAAGGTCCCGATTTTGACCGAGAGGGTGTTTTTTCTTCAAAGTGTCATCTCAGGAATTTACTAAACTCAAATCACGGCAGTGATGAGGGCATTCGTATTTTTTTTGGAACTCAAAGAAAAAAATTACGAATGAATACACCATTGGTCAAATACGCCTGTAATTTGGTAGAACTCGGTAATTTACTAAAAAGTGTAATTCACAAACACTGCCAGCAATAGCCAAACACTGCCGTGAAAAAATACAATTCGTAAAAAAGTGCTAAAATAAAACAGACCTGCTTTTTTTTACCGTGTTCTGATAGGCATGCACGGATCCATGAGATCCGTGCATGTTTATCAGTGGGAAGGGGTGGGAAAGTGTTAAATTTGTTGAAAAAAAATGCGTAGGGTCCCCCCTCCTAAGCAAAACCAGCCTCGGGATCTTTGAGCCGGTCCTGGTTGAAAAAATATGGGGGGAAAAATGACAGGGGTTCCCCCATATTTAATCAACCGCACCGGGCTCTGCACCTGGTCCTGGTTCCAAAAATACGGGGGACAAAAAGCGTAGGGGTCCCCCGTATTTCTGAAACCAGCACCGGGCTCCACTAGCCAGATACATAATGCCACAGCCGGGGGACACTTTTATATTGGTCCCTGCGGCCCTGGCATTACATACCCAACTAGTCACCCCTGGCCGGGGTACCCTGGAGGAGTGGGGACCCCTTCAATCAATGGGTCCCCCCCTCCAGCCACCCAAGGGCCAGGGGTGAAGCCCGAGGCTGTCCCCCCCATCCAAGGGCGGCGGATGGGGGGCTGATAGCCTTTTTGTCAAAATTTGAATATTGTTTTTAGTAGCAGTACTACAAGTCCCAGCAAGCCTCCCCTGCAAGCTGGTACTTGGAGAACCACAAGTACCAGCATGCGGGGGGAAACCGGGCCCGCTGGTACCTGTAGTACTACTATTAAAAAAATACCCCAATAAAAACAGGAGACACACACCTTGAAAGTAAAAGTTTATTACATACATCCTTGAGGGAGGCCAGATGAAGGCCTAAGTCCAGGCCTTTTTGCAGAAAAGCCAGAATTCTGGAAGTTCTGAATCTGTATGCATCATAATTCTTATCAGCACACCAGATGAAGTAAGAATTCCAGACCATGTAATAAATCCGAGCAGATGACGGTTTGCAGGCTTTTAACATAGTTTGGATGACCGCCTTAGAGAATCCTTTGGCTCTCAGGGGTGATGCCTCAAGAGCCACACCGTCAAAGCCAGCCTGGCCAGGTCCAGATAAAGACAAGGGCCCTGTACGAGGAGGTCTGGGCGCTGAGGAAGTAGAAGTGGGCGCTCTGTCGATAGACCCTGCAGGTCTGGCCGTCTGGGCCATGCTGGAGCGTCTAGAAGTAGAAATCCTCCTTCTTGTTTGAACTTCCACAGGTCCCTGGGCAGAAGTGACACTGGAGGGAACACGTAGGACAGCCAAAAGTTCCATGGAATTGCCAGTGTGTCCACGAACACTGCTTGAGGATCCCTGGTCCTTCATCCGAAGACCGGGACCTTGTGATTGTGTCGTGACGCCATGAGGTCTACGTCTGGTAGGCCCCACTTGTCCACTAGGAGTTGAAATACTTCTGGCTTTAGACTCCACTCTCAGGCATGCATGTCCTGGTGACTGAGGAAGTCCGCTTCCCAGTTTAAAGCGCCCGAAAGGAACACTGCCGATATTGCTGGCAGATGGCGTTCCGCCCAAGGAAGGATTTTTGACATGGCATCTTGATGGTTTATGTATGCCACCGTAGTGGCATTGTCTGACTGTACTTGAACCGGCCTGTTCTGTACCAGAGGCAGGGCGAGAGTCAATGCATTGAACATCGCCCGCAACTCCAGAATGTTTATTGGGAGGAGTGACTCCTCCTTGGTCCAGCGATCCTGAAAAGAGTGTTGCTCCAACATCGCACCCCATCCCCTCAGACTGGCATCCGTTGTCAGCAGGACCCAGTTGGGGATCTAGAAGGGATGGACCCTGCTCAATTGCTGGTCCTGTAGCCTCCAGGTCAGCGACAGACGAACCTCCTGAGTCAAAGTGATCATGTGAAATCTGATCCGATGAGGTAGACCATCCCACTTGGAAAGGATTAACCTCTACAGAGGGCGAGAATGAAATTGAGGGTACTCTACCATGTCGAATGCCGACACCATCGGGCCAAGTACTTGCATCACCGAGTGTATTGACACTCTGGGGCGACAAAGGAAGCATCTTATCCTGTCTTGAAGTCTCAGGACTTTTTCTGAAGACAGAAACAGTCATTGACTGTGTGTGTCAAGGAGTGCCCCCAGGTGCACCATGCTCTGAACTGGGACCAGCGAGGATTTATTCCAATTGATGAGCCACCCGTGGGCTTGTAGGAAGCTTACCGTCAGTTGTAGATGACTGAGGAGGACATCGTGGGAGTTTGCCAGAATCAGCAAGTCCTCCAGATACGGCAGGATCCTGACTCCCTGGCGATGGAGATGGGCCATCATTACGGCCATGACCTTGGGGAAGATCTGAGGAGCCATAGCAAGTCCAAATGGCAGAGCCAGGAACTGATAGTAGAGATTGCCATTAGCAAACCGCAGATACTGGTGATGCGACATGGCAATAGGTATATGCAGGTACGCATCCTGTATATCCAGGGATACCATATAGTCTCTGGGTTCCATAGCCAGTATAATTGAGAGCAGTGTTTCTATAAGGAACTTGGACACTCTCACAAACTTGTTCAGTGATTTGAGGTTGAGTATAGGCCAGAAAGATCCATTGGGTTTTGGAACTAGAAACAGGGTCGATTAGTAACCTCTGCCTCTCTGGGCCAGAGGAAACGGCATTACCACTCCTGTATTCAGGAGAGAACTCAAAACCTTTTGCAAAGCTTGCACCTTTAACGGATATGAAGGGATAACCATGGTGCAAAACTGGTGAGGGGGGCGGAGTTTGAAGGAGACAGCGTACCCGTGAGAGACAACTTCCCGCATTCATGCATCTGAAGTGGTCATTAACCAGACTTGGGGGAACTGCAGAAGTCGGCCTCCCACCCTGGGATCCCCCAGAGGGAGGCCCTTCCCATCATGCGGCAGGCTTGTCTTGTTTAGAAGCAGGCTGACGGGCCGCCTAGGACTGCTTTGCCTTTGACTTAGTGGTTTTGGGAGCACAAGATTGTCTCGGGTATGCCTGACCTTTTGCTTTCCCTTGAGCTCGAAAGGAACGAAAAGTGGTACCTTTAGCCTTCTGTGCAGAAGGATTAGTATTTTGGAGAAAGGCAGCCTTAGCAGCCGCCAAGTCAGACACAATTTTATTTAGGTCTTGCCCAAACAAAATGTCCCCCTTAAAGGGGAGTACCTCCAAGGTCTTTTTAGAGTGTAGGTCCACCTTCCATGACCTCAACCACAGAATACAGCGAGCCAGGACAGACATAGTCGACGCTTTGGCTGCCAACACACCCGACTCAGAGGACACCTCCTGTATGTAATAGGTGGCGGTGGTATTGTGAGACAGGTATTGTCTGGCATTGTCAGATATTTCCTGGGGCAGCTCTTCCTCTAATGCCTGAACCCATGCTTTAATTTCTTTTGCAGCCCAAATGGCCACAATAGTGGGTCTATGTACGGCACCTGTAAGGGAGCAAATAGATTTCAGGCATCCCTCCACACGCTTATCTGTCGGTTCCTTCAGTGAAGTGACAGTGTTGACAGGCAAAGTGGACGACACCACTAGGCGGGTGACATGAGAATCCACCAGCGGTGGGTTTTCCCACTTGTTACATGACTCAGCAGGGAGAGGATATCGAGCCAAGGCCCATTTAGACAGAGGGAATTTCTTCCCTGGATTAGACCAGGACTCCTGCCTGATGTCCACCAAATGGTCAAAATGAGGTAATAGATTTTTAACCACCTTCTGCTGTTTAAACATATCAGTTTTCTTAGCCACAGTAGTGGAATCCTCATCATCAGTAATTTGTAGGATTTGCTTAATAGCAACCACAAGAGCAGGGACATCAATTTGCAATGGAGAATCCTTGTCAGAAACACCTGATTCAGTGTCTGACAGAACAGTATGCTCCCCCTCCTCTTCAGATGAAACATCTGAGAGATTCGTGAATTGTGAGAAGGAAGTAGCCCACTTAGATGACCCAGAGACACTAGAGTGACCTGAAGTAGATTTTTGTCTGACCAAGCAAAGATTTAATTGCTGCAGCTGGTTAGGCAAATTTTCCGCCCAAGGCGGATTAACCATAGGGACAATTTGTGGCTATAATGGCACAGGTGGTCCCATAGGGGGCATAAGGCGTTCCACCAGAGTACCCAGTAGGTTTGTGAACGCAGCCCAGGGTGGATCCTGATTGGTTACAGGAGCTATGGACTGACTGGGAGATGTATGATACATAGTACACAGACCATCATACACAGCTTCCCCCTCTGGTAAATCTTTGGTGCATGCTCTGCATGATGCAGGCGCGTCCACAGACTTACTGCCCTTCTTGTTATACATTGTACATGCAACAACAGAACGAATTAGTACGATAAAGCCAGACAGAGTACAAAACCTGCAAATAAATCCGTTAGTATGTGACTGTAGACACAGTACCCAACACCAGCGAATAAATCCGGTATTATGTGACTGACTACACAGTAGAATACACGTAATAGGTAAATGCTGTGATGCACTATATATATGACCCTGACGTACCTAGTCCCTTAGGGTACAGAATATAGTGATAGGTATATCTGGGAAAAACTGAACGTGAAACCACAAGCAGATGGAACGCGATTTAATGGCGGGTCCCACCTGGGGACCATCTTATCTCCTCCCCGTAGCAGCCACGCGAACCAGGAGAGCGACTGCGACTGTGTGCCTAAAACCGGAGCGTCTCCGCTGCAAGTACCCGAGAACAGGCCGTGGGAGTATGCAACACCGCTTGGGAGGTGATGGAGCTGCAGCGCTGAAGTGTCACCGTGACATACAGCGCTGATAGCCTAGTTTTGAAGGACATTTCTGTCAGAAAAAGATTTTTCAGGGCTGCACAGGGCTGCACAGTGCAGCCCACCTGTTAAGTGACCTGCTGTCTGCAGACACCAACTGAAACTATGCTCACAGTGCCCAGAGGCAGGGTTATAGAGGAGGCCCCAATGCGTCCTGGGACAGCCTAAATCTTTAGCCTGTTGGTGCCTCTGGATCAAGATCCACTCTACATTCCGATGTTTCCCTGTGGAAACCAATGTAACCTGCTGCAGAAAAAAATACTTACCAGTGAACAGAGATCTGGTGAGGGCAGTCGGTCATTTGATTGCTGTGCTCCTGCTATGACTCCTGGTGCAGTACTCCTGTTTTTTTATTGTGAAGCAAACAACAAATAGGACAAAATAACAGAAATCTTCAGCGTGCATAACTATTCACCCCCATAAAGTCAGTACTTTGTAGAGCCACCTATTGTGGCAATTACAGCTGCCAGTTGCTTTAAATAAGTCTCTATGAGCTTGCCACATCTTGCCACTGGGATTTTTGCCCATTCCTCAAGGCAAAACTGCCCCAGCTCCTTCATATTGGATGGTTTCCGCTTGTGAACAGCAATCTTCAGTGTCTGACCACAGATTCTCAATTGGATTGAGATCAGGGCTTTGACTAGGCCATTCCCTCACTCCCCTTAAACCACTCGAGTGCTGCTTTAGTAGTATGCTTCGGGTCATTGTCCTGCTGGAAGGTGAACCTCCGTCCCAGTCTCAAATCACAGGCAGACTGAAACAGGTTTTGCTCAAGAATATCTCTGTATTTAGCACTATCCATCTTTCCCTCAACTCAAAACAGTTTACCAGTCCCTGCTGCTGAAAACATCCCCACAGCATGATGCTGCCACCAGCATGTTTCACTGTGGGGATGGTGTTCTTCGGGTGATGGGATGTGTTGGGTTTGCGCCAGACATAACGCTTTCCTTGGCAGCTGAAAAGTTCAATTTTAGCCTCATCTGACCAGGGCACCTTCCTCCATACATTTGGGGAGTCGTCCACATGTCTTTTGGCAAACTCAAAACGTGCCTTCTTATTTTTAACACTAAGTAATGGCTTTTTTCTGGCCACTCTTCCATAAAGCCCAGCTCTATGGAGTATACGGCTTATTGTGGTCACATGCACAGATACACCAGTCTCTGCTGTGGAACTCTGCTGCTCCTTCAGGGTTACCTTTAGTCTCTGTGCTGCCTTTCTGATTAATGCTCTCCTTGCCCAGTCTGTGGGTTTTGGTGGCCGGCCCTCTCTTGGCAGGTTTGTTGTGGTACCATGTTCTTTCCATTTGAAGATGATGGATTTGATGGTGCTCTGGGGGATCATCAAATATTTGGATATTTTTTAATAACCTAACCCTGACTTGTACTTCTCAACAACTTTGTCCCTGACTTGTTTGGAGAGCTCCTTGGTCTTCAAGGTATGATGCCACTTGCTTAGTGGTGTTGCAGCCTCTGGGGCCTTTCAGAAAAGGTGTGTTTATACTGACAGCTTAAGGGGGGGTACTGACGGGAGAGATGTGTGCTGAGCGATCTTAACACAGACCGCTCAGCACACATCTCTCCCCCTGCTCAGCACATGTGATGTGCTGAGCGAGGGGACGGACGGGGGGGCCACTCAATTCACACAACTGTGAATTGTGCGACCCGCTAAATTGAGCCTGCATGCAGGCTCAATCTAGAACCGATTGCTATCGATTGCTATCGCTGGGGGCATACACACGGCAGATCCCTGCTTAAAATCTAAGCAATCTAGTCAGATTGCTAAAATTTTAAACACGGATCTCTCCGTGTGTACCCCACTTTAGACTGCACACAGGTGGACTTCATTTCACTAATTATGTGACTTCTGAAGGTAATTGGTTGCACCAGAACTTTTGAGGAGCTTCATAGCAAAGGGGGTGAATACATATGCACATGCCAATTTTCACATTTTTATTTATAAAAATAATTTTTTATATAAATTTTTTCTCATTTCTCTTTATCAACTTAGGGGTATATTCAATAAGAGTCGGGTCCATTCCGACATGCAGTTGTCGGAATGGACCCGACAACCCCTTTTTAATGGACGGCCAAATCCGACTGTCGGATTTGGCCGTTCCCGGGGTCCTGTGCTGCCTCTGCTGTCAGCGGCTGCCGGGTGCGCTGGCAACAGCAGTGGGGGGAGCTGGGCTGCTGTGGGCGGTGAGTGGAGCTGGATGGCTGCGGTACCTCTCATCTCCGCTTCCCGTAGCCTGCCGCACTGCTCCCTGTCTCCTGCCGGGCACCGGGTCCCCCATATGCTGCACTGTGACCCCAGTGCAGTAAAGTGATGCTGCAAATCGGCAGCGCACTTTACAGCACCGGGGGTCACCGCAGCGCACAGGATCCGGCGCCCGGCAGCCCAGCAGGAGCAGCATGAATCGGCTCCCTGGACAGGTCACTATATTATCCTGCTTGGGGTGGGGCCACGGCGTGCGTGGGTAGTCACAATGGGGGGGTTGACCAGGTGGCGGTGGTAGCGGCGATGCCGGCGGAGGCGGCAAATGCGCAGCAGGACATCAGGTTATTTTTTACGAAAAATACCCCGATGATGCTGCAGAGTGTTATCGCAAGGACAGAGCTTGAACGCAAGCTCTGTCCCTGCATACGATAATTGATACATCTATGAGATGTAATCAATTATCGCAGTGCGAGTTGGGTTGAGTTTATCACCTGTCATCTGTATCCAAGGATACGGATGGTGATAAATAGGTCCCCAAATCTCTTATTGTGATAGAATTATAGGAGAGTGGGGGTCCGTGTGTGTGATCCCACCTAGCTTCATCATTTAGGTGCATATGCTGAATCACACATATTCATGTTTATACCTTTCATGATTAAAATATAAGAGCGGTGATCTATGTATGTGACTTCACTGAACGGGGTAATATATAGTTTTATCATGTGTACATGCAGGGCCGGTTCAAGCCCGCTCTGCACCCCGGGCAGGGAACGGGGCGTGGCTTAATACAGGGGGCGTGGTCAATTACGCCCCCTGTACAGTAGTAGCGCCGCTTAAATGCTGAGTGGTGCGCGATGACGTCATCGCGCACCGCACAGCAAAAGGTCCTCTCCACGAAGGGAAACTAGACGCGTCTCTCCTCCAAAACCAATTCACCCTCCTAGATAGTCCTGGAAAAAATGTCCCGCCAGTCTGTATTAAGTGCAAGTTTCAGGAGCAGTCTCCCAGATAGTTCAGAAAGCATAGTGGCATATCAAACAAACTTTATATTTATACCCTCTATAATTAGTAACCCGCCCTCAGGGTGGTACTTCCATTTCCTGCCTTTTTTCCAGCTTTGTTTGTGGCCGGGAGTGACTTCATGGCTCTGCGCCACACCCAGAAATGACACGGCCGGAAGTGACCTCGTCATCCTGCGCCACAACCTAAAATGTTGCAGTCGGAAGTAACCTCGTGGCTCTATACCGCGACCGGAAGTGACGATGCAAGAAGCGCAAGACATTTCCGTCCATTGCGTTCCACCTTACGTTTCAACTCATAGCCAGAACGGACAATCAAAACAGGAGAACCCCGGCCATTATTTGCGTTCCATCCTGCATTCCACTGTGTTCTATTCCGGAAGTAGACATAATCCTCATTATCCATTCATATTACCCTCTTATAAAGGTCTTAGAAAGTCCAAATCCGTCGAAAATTTTCCATAAAAAACAAATATAAACATGAATTAAAAACAAGATATACAGTATATAAATATATATACATATGTGGAACATATAAAGAATATAAAATCAGGATTAAAAGGAGATAAAAAGGAGATACATACATATAAAATGTGATGAGATTAATATATAAAATTAAAGAAACCATGTAACTTAAAATTCCCCATTAAGTCCTCTGGCTACTAAAGTTTTCAGTTTGTGTATTCACCTCATCTCGGCTTTAGCTAGCCTAATACAGTATCTAGATCTTTACTACGCCAAGATGGGTGGATAGTTTCAATACCCCAAAAGGCCCTTAATTTACCAGGGTCTGAATTATGTTCCTTCTTAAAATGCGCAGAAACAGTATGGGTATCAAGCCCCTTTTTTATGTTATAGACATGTTTGGCAAGACAAGTTTTTAAATTCCTGCTCATCTTGCTGACATATACCAAACCATATGAACATTCTATACCGTAGATTACATACTTCGTGGTACACGTAATAAAACCTTTAATATCATAGTTAACACTGTTCACTTTAAAATCTTTTATTTTACTAGTTCCTTTTACTGTCCTGCACATTGTGCACAGTCCACACCTATGATAACCCCAACTCCTGTTACTCATTCATTTTGGTATATCTATAGCACTACGTACTAATTTATCCTTAAGGGATGGTGCCCTTCTACATATAAAAGATGATTTTTCTGGTAACTGTTTTCCAATAACAGGGTCATTCTTCAGGATACTTCAATGTTTTCGTACAACCGCCTCAAGTTCTTTATGTTGCAAACTATGATCACTTATATATGACCAATCTAAATTTTTCTGATCTGAATTTTTCTCTTTTTTATCTTCTAAAAGTTCAGTTTTAATTGCTTTCTCTTTTGCTGATTCAACCTTCTGTTTGTCGTATCCCTTTTCTAAAAATCTATTGCACATTTCCTCCATTTGATCATTACACACATTTTCTTCCGAACAATTACGTTTGACTCACAGTAGTTGTCCAAAAGGTATGCCATCCAGCCAATTGTTATGGTGTTGGCTCGTTCTCTCTATATAACTATTTGAATCTGTCAGCTTTCTAAAAGTCTTTGTATATAAAAAGTTGCTCTTCACATATATAGTATAGACAAATCTAAAAAAGATATTTCTGTCTGACTTATAGAAAAGGTTGAAGAGATATTAAAATCATTCTGATTTAAAGAATCACAGAAAGATCTACGGTTGTCAGCTGACCCATTTCAAATAAAAAGAACATCATCTATAAAACATTGCCATGACACCAGATTTGCCCCCAGCTCATTGTTTTTCCAGATAACTTTTTCTTCCCAGAATGACATGAATAAATTAGCATAGCTGGAGGCAAATCTGGTGTCCATCGCGGTGCCAATTTGTTGCATGTAGTAAGAACCATTATAATAAAAGTAATTATTATTTAAAATAAATGTGATACTCTATAGGAGAAATTCTTTAAGATCTGATGAAAAAAAATTCTAAAAATATGAGACTGCTTGGAGTCCTTTCAGTTTCAATTATTGTGTAGAGTATTGACATATCCGCACTTACTAGAGGGTAATTATCCCTCCATTCCGTTGTCTCTAATTTTTTCAGGACATCCCTAGTATCTTTTAAATACGCTTTTGTATTTTTAACCAATGGCTGTAAATATGACTCTATTACTGCAGATAAGTTTGAGGTAATACTATTTATGCCAGATATTATTGGCCTACCTGGAGGGTGGAGGGGATCCTTATTTATTTTTGGAAGTGTATATATGGTTGGTACCGATGGATATTTAATGTTAATAAAAAAAACATTCAGGTTTTTTTTTTTAAACTTCTTTAGTTTGGGCATCTTTACTTAATGAATCTAATTCTTTCATAAATCTAGTTATTGGATCACTTTTTAATGTTTTGTATGTATTCCCACTAGATAAATTATTATTTATTTCTGCCATATATGACTCTTTGTCCATCAGCACAACTCTTTTACCCTTATCCGCTGGTTTAAAGCCATTGGAAGAGATGAATGGTTAAGAGCGAGAGGTGATGGGTGTATAGACAGTCACTAAGTAGGAGAGAGCTGTAATAGAAGTGCAAGAGAAGAGAGCCCTGCTCCAAGGAGCTTACAATCTATGGGAAAGGAGGAGACAGACAGGTGACATGAGGAGCAAGCAAGCGGAAGGTGGCCTGGTGTCAGGAAGTAAGCAAGGCAGAGATGGCCAAGGCATGAGGATGGGAGAGCGGCTTTGAGACTAGGTTATGCAGAAGGGTAGGCTGTGATGATCAGGCGGGTTTTCAGTGCCCTTTTGAAGCTTTTCAAGATTGGGTAGAGTCTAACAGAACGAGGGAGCTCATTCCACTGAAGGGGGGCAGCACAGGCAAAATCTTGGATTTGGGCATGGGATGCAGTGACCAGGGTAGAGAGGCGACGGTCATTGGCCAACAGAAGAGGGCGGGAGGGAGTAAGTATGTAAACGGTTGTAGATGTAGGGAGCAGTGGAGTTAGAGAGAGCCTTGTATGTGAAGGTGAGGAGTTTGAAGAGGATTCTGTTGGGGAATGGGAGCAAGTGCAGGTTTTGTCAAAGGGGAGGGGCAGATGATCTGTATGCAAGTGATGATGGAATGTGAAAATCTTCCCAGCCGTTGTGTCTCAGGTCATACCCAGAGTTTCAGATGTGGCCTCTAGATGCAGAAATATGATCACACTATGAACCTCAATGTTTGACCATGTTTCCACCAGATCTTACACTGATGTTGGGAGAGTATGACTGATATGAGGCGCAGTCTAATGGTCGTAAGGGTAAGCAGTGGTCTCCCTGCTCTGATGTGGTGGAAAATTCGGATGAAATAGAAAACATTACACACGTGAGAGGTCTTGTTACCTTCCTAACCATCCTAATAATATGCGAGAGAAATACTGTGGACTTTACAAAGTGTCTTTGTTTTATTTTGAACTGTAAGTGACATGGAGTTATCTTTACAATTAATTTCCACCTCCTTAGGCTGCAGAGTCATATTTTGCGGCATTTAATCAAGTGAGTGTCAGGATCTTAATGTCTATAAATCCGGCTGCCTAGAAACGCTTCCTGGTGTCTCTGTATGGCCTGTTGTCTCATTCCTGCATTAACCTCACCTGTCAATAGGAATCCATTACACTGACAGCAAATTATTCAGTGAACTATGTGCATTTATTTTTTATTTTTTTCAAAACAAAGTATTTTGTTGGAGCAGACCGCCAACAAGCAGGAATAACAAGCAATACAGATTACAGATATGAGTGACAGACATCCTGAAGTACAAAATCTTCTAATGAATCATAAGGACAAAACCATTGATATTATAGAGATGGTTATATACCTTCTAAAATAAATCTAAACCTATGTAAACAGAATAAAAAAAGATGCAGCTGAAGGTAAAACAGGTAAATAATCGACTATGGGCCCAATTCAGTAAGGATTGCAAATTCTGCTAATTAGCAGAATTTGCAATACTTCTGTTCGCATGCTGGGGCCGCCCACCGCAGGGCAAGGCCGCTCAGCATGCTGACAGCCGCCTCTCCCCTCTTCAACAAGCAGAAATTGCAATGCGATCAGAAATTAAGGATGCCTCCTGCTCCGCAGCTTAGCTGTGTGACATCACGCAGCCACCACGATCATGCCCCCACCATAGTCCCGTTCACGCCACACCGCGCCCCTTTTGCCTGCCTCTGCCCCCACAATGCTCCGTCTCCTCCCTGGAAACTTGCCACCCCGCCCCGCAACCGTCTCTGCCTAATTGACAGGCAGAGGCGGTTGCATTTTTTGCGCCCCCCACAGAAAATGCAGGCAAATGCGCAGGACGGACACTGCGTCCACATCTTTTTCTCATTATTCGCAGTTGGATCGCACTGCGATCCAACCTGAATCAGCCCCTATATCCATTTCATCGTTAGTGAGCGTGAGAAAAAAAAGCAAAACGGAAGAAAGTAAAGCAAATATAACGAGAGGAGGGGATAGAGCAGGTAGGTCAACAGAGACCGGGAGTGACGAGAGACTACAAAAGGTACCAGGGGGAACAAGTTGTCTGGTACTTAGCAACCATAGTGTTTTGTATTAAGCTGTAATTTTGACTTGAACGGCCCCTCATAGTTTTGCAGGCTTGTGATATATTCCATGGAAGCAATTTAGTTGATTTTTGCCAAGAAGGCAGTCAGTGACGGAGGATATTGCTCTTTTCAGTGTTTCACAATAAAGGATTAAGCTGCATTGCAAACATGTGTGAGCAATTTGTCTTGGGATCTCGAAACCCCAGGTACAGTATGGGGGCATTTAATAAGACCACAACAAGATCTAGAGTCACACTGATCCCAAGAGCATGGCAAATCAGTGATTGAACTTGAACCCAGAAAGAACGGATAGAGGGGCAGGTCCACCAGGTGTGGTAAAAAGTGCCATCCTCCATATATAGGGTGTGAGAATCAGAAAGTGAGAGATTTTCTGAGAGTTCTCCTGGGTTTTTTTTTTTAAGTGGCAATCCTTTACATGACAAAATCAACCTGGTTTTGCCGTGTAAATGATTGTCTCTTTAAAAAAAACAGGAAAACTATCATAAAATCTCTCACTTTCTGATTTTCACATGGTGGTGAGAGCAACAAAAGGAATAGGATACTCCTTGCGCCCTCTAACTCCTCGCATCACATGACTTATATGCCTTCCATCATGTGACGGCTGCATACGAACGGCAGTTTCGATCCAGTTCCTCCCCGCCGGCAGGAAAAAGGGCCGGCAGGAAAAAGGGCTGGCAGGGGTCAAACATCAGCACACAGAGTCGTAGACAATGCAGGAGGGCAGACTAGATGGGCCAAATGGTTCTTATCTGCCATCAAATTCTATGTAAGTTGCTATTCAAATTCCTGAGTAATGCAGGAATGTATATGAATCGCATGCATGTACAGTGGCTCCAATAAAAGCCCATCCCTGTGTTGTGTAAAGTGATCGTTCCTGTGATCACTTTACTTTGTGCTGCGAGACTGTGTCCGGTCTTCTGAAGATGCGCGGTCATCAGACTACATATGCGTAAGTGGCCATTATAGGGAATAGATCCAGAGAATCTCTCCTCCGGGAACATCTGTAATATGTAGCCTATAGGCTGAAATGGCTAGCCCCACCTGGAAATGGCCAGTTACCGGGGAAAAGCTCTTGAAAGCTTCTTTTTCCATGGAATGGGGTTGCTATTGTGATTGGAAACTGGAGAACCACAGCGGATCTCTACTGGGGTGCAGAGAGCAAAACAAAATGGATGGGGAAGGGGTGGGGAAGGGGAGAGGTACACCATAATGAACATAGAGGAAGAGGGGGGAAGCACATAATAACGGGCATTGATGAGGATTAGGGTGGCAACACAATAATGGACACAGATGAGGAGGTGGCGGTAGCAACACAATATTGGAAAAGTAGGAGGAGGGAGAAAATAATATTGGACCTAGAGTAGGGGGAAGGAACATAATAATGGACACAGAAGAGAGGGCCAAGATAATGGACACAAATGAGTAGTAGCGGGAAGGAGGGCTGTATTTTGGGGAACATTGGGGAGGGTCTGTTTTGTATAGATCTTTTATTAGTTATTACTAATTTGCAACACGTTTGCCATGTGTTTGTGCCGCTGCTCTGTTACTTAGTTTAACCAACCAACCTTTGGCCAATATTGGTGAAGAATATTGTGAGCTGTGAGGTGGTCAAAATTGACTGGAAATGACTGGAAATTAATATTATTGATCTTAATAATACAGTAGGAACAACAACCAGCCCATATTGCATGATTTTAGCTCTCTGTATTTAAAAAAAAATATAGATCTAAAACCAAAACCAAAACATATGACGATAGTTTTGCAAAATTAGAACCAAAACACAAAATTAATACATATCCAAAGTCAAAACATGGGGGGTCGGGGGGCGTGGCCTAGCTTGTGAGCTGTGAGGTGGTGTTTTTGGAGAGCTCCTGCCAGATTTGATTCTCTGGTCGATCAAAAAGTGCCCCAGGGGACCCTCACCCCCCCATATCCTCAACTGCTGATTACCTTCAACATCTAGAATCAGAGGGTCTGGGCTGCGGAATCGGGGGATCCTTTTAAGGGTCCCTGCGGGTTGCGGCCCTCCCCTCCATTTGAAGCCAGGGACTGCAGCACGCTCCCCTACTGACCGGAGGTGAGGCCGGACGGGCCGCTCGGCGGAGGGGCTCGGGAGAAGAAGCAGCTACCCTGAAGAAGAGGGACAGAGCGTTACCTGCGCCTACTCTCCTTGGGACCCGGCAGCTGTGGTCGGGATCGAGTGAGGTGAGCGGTGCCTGTACCCGCGGCTGTCTCCCCCTGTGACTCAGCGGCTCGCAGTTTGCTCTGCCGGGAGCTGGCGGCGGCGCCCTGAGCGGCCGGTGGGCTCCACCACCCCCTTCCCGCTTGCTTACCTTACAGTGCCCGGGGCTCCGGTGCACATTAAAGTGTTCGGCTAGCTGCAGGAGCCTGTCCACGGCTGTGGGCAGCTCCATAGGCGGTGCAGGCGGGGACGGCTGCTCTCTCTGCAGCTGGGCGGCTGTGAACATGCCTGTCCTCTCCCTGTGCTGGCTTGGTTGTTCAGCACAGAGGAACGGACATCTGTAAACCAGAATACACTATATACATAAGCCCCCTGGTATCTGTATTTCTATTTGCTCAGGGCTGCTGCTGGAATCCCTGCTACATTCTACACACAGTAGCCTGTGTTTATGTATCCCACTGAATTCCCTGGCATATCTGGCACCTAGGCATTGGGTCTATCTACACTATCTGCAACCTCCTGCCTGGCACTTCTAATTGTTAGCCCCTTCAGCTGCGGAATTGGGATTCTCTATCTCCGGGGTCATCTGCCTTCTGAATTTAGATCCCCTATGCAAGGAGATAACTGGGGATGGATGGAAGCTCTCAGGAATCTGTGCTGATACTGCTGAGCTGAGATGTGACCTCCTCTGTATTAGTGCCTCCCTGCAATCATTCTAGCCGACACATCTCTCCACACGACACGGTCGCTCTTGTGTTGGATTGAGACCCGCTGTACCCCTTTTCTACTGTATTTGAAGTCTCTCTTGAAAAGTGCGACGTCATGCCTCCGAAGAAGCATAAAGCCTCCAAACCGGTCTCTCAGGTCGCCTTTTTTAAGCCTTCTCCATATTGCAACAAGCCTCAAAAAGCTGGAGTTCCTGCGACTGGCACGACACCCTCGAACATGCTGCCCTCTCCTCTGGCGTCTGCATCCCCCCCTTCCGACTCCCCCTCTTCACCGCGTCTAGAGGATAATGAGGCTTTAACGGTGGCCAGTATGAAACTCCTGCTACATCAATTTAAAGATGAAGTTACATCTGAGTTCAGAGCCATGTTGACATCCTGCCAGAGCTCTATTGAAGATTTGGGTGAGAGGACTGGTCAACTGGAAACAAAAATGGGCGAAGTGGTGGGCTCACATAATTCCCTTATAGACTCTCATGATACCCTTGAGGGTGAAGTGGTTGCCCTACGGGATAAGGTTGCGGATTTGGAAGATCGCTCGCGCAGGAACAACCTTAAAATCAGGGGGGTTCCTGAATCGGTCTCCAATAGCAGTCTTCATGACTATACTATAAAGATTTTCAAGAAACTACTGCCCTCTGCCACTTCCTCGGATCTGCTTATAGACCGCATACATCGGCTCCCGAAGTCCCAGAGTGCTCCAGAGGGATCGTCCAGAGATGTTATAATGAGGGTCCACTTCTACCATATTAAAGAGTCTCTGCTCAAAGCGGCTAGACCTTCTTCTGACTCAGCAGAGGCGTTAGGCCAGCTTCAACTATTTGGAGATTTGTCGCAATACACCCTTATTAAAAGACGCTCTTTCCAACCTGTTACCGTAGCTCTTCGGAAGGCTGGCATTATCTATAGATGGGGTTTCCCCACGCGTCTGCTAATTTACAGAGATGGTTCCACTATTGCTGTTTCCTCGGTGGAGGAAGGTATGAGACTTCTCCGTAAATGGAATCTAGGGGGTGATCGCGGATCCGGCTCTCCTGATCGCCGACTCCAGCAGGACTGGTCGACGGTTGAGAAGTAGAGACACCCCTGATACACCTATCTACTAAGAGCGACCTCCGATCAGCTGAGGTTACTTTTCAGAGATGTGTTGCTGTAGAGACTGCTGCTGTTAATGCACGCTTGACTTCTAAAATTGCGTTTGTTCTGTGGTTTTAACTCTCCAGGTTGGACAAATATGCGCAGTTGGGAACTTGGTTTTAGGAGCCAAGATACGCGCTCTGCCTTATTATGTTTTGCTGCGGATTTTGGATCAACCTACTTATTCTAGATCTTCGTGATTTTCCTAAGATAGCATGTTTATATAGTTTCACATTTCTATGATCTGTGGGTCGTGTGGATTTTTCTTTCCATTTTTTCTTTTTTTTCTTTTATTTTCTTTTCTTATTATATGTTAAGATTCACAACCATCGGCTGGTTGATTGCGGGGGGGGTTGGCCACCAACCTCTCTCTTTAGTTTTGTGAGGCGCTGGATGTTTTGGCGCCTTACTATGGCTCTTTATCTCTACGGGGTCTGTTTCTTTACTTTCTTCCTATTCTTTCTCCTGTCTACCCTTGTGTGTTCCCCTTTTGTGTCTTGTCTCCCCCATTGCTTTGTTTTCACCATATCACAATGTTCAAGGTACGGTATTCTTCCTGAATGTATTTGTTTGGCTCAAAAGGTCGTTCTGCTTCCCAATTTAATTAGATATGGTCAAAATAGTCTCACTGAATGTTAAAGGATTGAACTCCCCTCAGAAGCGTAAACAAGCTCTGTCCTCTTTTTATAAAATGAAGGCAAATGTGGTGGCACTTCAAGAAACTCATTTTAAGAAACTAGACCCCCCTAGATTCCAGGATAGCCATTTCCCTACTTGTTATATGGCTAATGGCCCCACAAAAAAGGCTGGGGTGGCGATAATATTTTCCCTGAACTGCTCCTTTACCCTAGAATCTCAAATTGTAGACCCTGAGGGTCGGTACCTCATATTGATAGGACTACTTGAGAACGTTATGGTCACTTTAGTTTCCTGTTATGCTCCAAACACTGGTCAGCTTGCGTTTTGCAAGAAATTATGTTCCTTAGTACAAAAGCACACTAAGGGGGCCGTTCTGATTTTGGGGGATTTCAACCTAGTTGTTGATCCTGTTATGGATAGATCTCGCACTACTGGAGGATCCCTCCCAGTGAATCAGGCTCTCAGGGGTGGGGACACTGGCCTTAGCCATTTACTAGGTGAATACGATCTTTACGATGCATGGAGGTCCAAACATCCCACTGTGAGAGACTACTCTTTCTATTCGCATGTTCACGCCTCGTATTCTAGAATTGACCTCGTTTTGACAAATAAGGAGACTCTGACAGCCATACGGGAAATAACTATTTTGCCAATGACTTGGTCAGATCATTCCCCATTGAGGGTAGTGTGGGATCTAGAGACCTGCAAAGTTTCTCCAGGGCCCTGGAGGCTGGGGAATTTCTTACTCAATCATCCCGAAGCTTCTCTCGCTATACATCACTCTATACAGTTATACCTAGACACTAATAGACCTGAAGATACCTCGATCTTTAATAACTGGTGCTCTTTTAAGGCTGTAATTCGGGGAGTGGCCATTCAAACAGCTTCTAGGCTTAAACGCTCTCACTTTCTTGAGCGCACGATGGCTGAAAGAGAGGTTGCCAGACTTGAATTGCAGCATAAAGCTGACCCTCGAAATAGATCTATTCTCAGGCTATTATTAGCTGCTAGGGAAAAGGTCAACATGTTTTCCCTTCGAGATGTACAACGCAATATTGCACGACTGAATCAGAGGTTTTATATACTTAGGAATAAAGCGGGTCGCCTTTTGGCTCGGAAGCTCCGCGGTAGGCGAGCTAGGGCCAGAATCCACCATGTTTGCTCCTCCACGGGATCTAGAGTGTCGGACCCTTATGATATTGCAAACACTTTTGCAGAGTATTATTCACGACTATGCTGTTTAAAATCGGACCCGACTACCCCCCAACCCAGTGCAGCTGATATCCAGTCCTTCCTAAAGGGACTCTCCCTCCCGATGTTGGACTCCGCGGCCTGCCTGTCCCTCAGCTCCCCATGGACATTAAAAGAACTGGAAGGGGCTATTGATGGTCTCCCGAGAGACAAAACCCCTGGCCCCGATGGCTTCCCTTCTAATTTCTACAAATCATTTAAAGCTGACCTGGCCCCTGTGCTGCTGTCTGTTTTTAATGAGGCGTCAGCTGTTGGGAGGTTTCCGGGGGAAATGCTTGAGGCACAAATAGTTGCTATTCCTAAACCTGGCAAATCCCCTGCAGCTGTCCAAAATTACCGTCCCATAGCTCTGTTGAATACAGATGTCAAGCTTTTTGCAAAGCTTATCGCCAACCGACTATCCCCGCTGCTTCCATCTCTCATTGCTGCTGACCAAGTTGGCTTTGTTCCAGGTAGGCAGGCCCCGGACAACACTCGTAGAGTATACAACATAATGGAATATTGCGATGTGCATAAGACGCCCCTCCTTATTTTGTCATTGGACGCCGAAAAGGCGTTTGACAGGCTCCATTGGGGATATTTGAGAGCGGTTCTGGACAAATTCGGTTTTGCTGGGAGGTTCTTGGACTCTATATTTGCCCTGTACTCTGCTCCCTCTGCAAGGGTGTTTGTCAATGGATGTTTGTCAGGTAGATTTGATATCTCGAATGGCACTAGACAGGGCTGTCCCTTATTGCCTCTTATATTCGCCTTAGCTATTGAGCCTCTAGCCAAAACCATTAGGTCTGAGCTCAAAATTACGGGTCCAGAGATAGGAAGTCTGACGCACAAAATCAGTTTATTCGCTGACGACATTTTGCTTTGTTTGACCCATCCTACCACCTCCCTTCCTGCCCTCCATTCTATTCTGGACCGATATTCCAGAATTTCCTATTATAAGTTAAACACTTCCAAAACGGAAGCCTTACCACTTCACACTCCACCACGTACTGTTGCTTTGCTCAAAGACAAATACCGTTATGCTTGGCAGGGGAGATCTATCAGGTATTTGGGTACAAATCTATCTCTAGATGGGGATTTATATGACTGTAATTATACACCCTTATTAAACGCATTTGAAAAATTAATTAAAGAATGGTCCCTTCACGAACTTTCCTGGCTAGGACGTATCTCTGCAACTAAGATGATCCTGCTCCCTAAACTCTTATACTTGTTTCGGGCTATCCCTCGTAGTTTTCACAAACCACTTATTATACGGGCTAACAAAATTATTTCTCACTATATCTGGAAGGGGTCTAGGCCTCGCATTGCTAGGCAGGTTTTGATGTTACCCAAGACTGTTGGAGGGGTGGCCTACCCTAACTTAGAAGGGTACCACACCGCCTGTGCTCTCAGTCAGGCTCGAGATTGGTTCAATATGCACAACCCCAAACCATGGGTCCTCATCGAACGATCTTTCCTCGGTCCCGTAGACTTGAGGGATCTCTTTTTACTGCCCATTCATAGCGTACCAAAATGGAAAGGCCCAGGGGAAGCGATTAGAAATACTCTGAAGCTTTGGCACACGGTTGTTGCTTCTGAGTTCTGACCCGACTATTTTGTTGCCGTCGGCCGACTTATCACTTAGAACTATTGCTTGTGTCATACCTAACCTAGCGTTGGACGCTTGGATAGATGTTGGGATTGTGCATTTGAGGAATCTCTATTTGGAAGGACGTTTAGTGACCTTCTCTAGCTTACAAACCCGTTCAGGTATACCAAAGCAGGATTTTTTTAAATACCTGCAAATACGTCACTGGCTCCATTCCTGTTCTGATAGGTTAGTGGGCCCCGCTCCGCTCCCTGCTTCCCTACACTCTAGACTGTCTTCTCCTGCTCATGGAGGTGGGATTTCTAAATGGTATCAATATATTGTGCTTCTGACTAAACAGGGTAGGACTCCCTCACAGCTGAAATGGGAAAAGGACCTTTCTATTGTCCTCCGAGAGGAAGAGTGGAACTCCATATCCTCACGGTGCTTTAAGATTTCTAGATGCCTACAACATTCTGAAATGTATTATAAATTATGCCACAGGGCATACTTTACTCCGCAGCGGCTTCATAGCATCTGGCCCTCGGTTTCCCGGCTTTGCTGGAGACATTGCGGCCTTGTGGGTAATATTTTGCATATCTTCTGGGAATGCCCGGCTTTGCGGCCGCTGTGGACTGAAGTGTTCTCTCTATTGCGGGAGGTGCTGGGGATGGAGGTACCAATGAATCCTTTGTTTGCTCTATTTCATTACTCGACGTTTGATTTACCGCTACGTGACAGATATGTGGCTGGTCATTTCCTAATTTCCACCAAGGCTGCAATTGGACAGCTGTAGAAATCTCAGGCGATACCCACCATCCACTCTATTATTAACAATACCCACAAGCATTTCTTATTTGAAACAGCAGGAGGGATATACTCAAGGTCCCCTGCTCTGGTGCGGGAGGGATGGTCGAAGTGGGAGGCATTCCGGGAGTGGTGTGGACTTCCCATGGTCATTACTGCCTCTGCAGATATGTCACAAATACTTTCCCCACACCCTGATACTACCTGATTATGTTGGGCTTTCTTACTTACCTTTATATTTCACTGTTCGATTATGCCGTATTAGGAACTTGGCTAGAGTGGAACCTGGCCCGTCTCTTTATGTTTCCCTATTTGTGTCACTGTTTTGTCTCTCTTCTTGTCTCTCTTTTGTCACTGTACTATCTGTTGTTTTCTTTGCTCTTTATTTGTTTGTTGTCAAATTGGGTAGTACACGATTTGCAAACTGAACAATCTGATGTACAATTATGGTGTTATGTTAATCTTTACTGGTTGTTCAATTCTATAACCCTTTTTTGATACTTATGTATTGTGTACTATTGCTTTTGGTTTTCTGTTTGTTTAAAACCCAATAAAAACTATTATACAAAAAAAAACATGGGGGTCAGTGCTGTGTTTTTAATGAGGTTGCGAGGTGATAATTAGCAACTAGTGTGTGATAATTAATGCATGCCTTATGGTTGAGGTGACAGGACAAAGCTACTGAGAAAATCCTGTCCTGACGCAGTGTTAGAAACACAGTGATAGCTCATGCTATCATTTTGCTTCTGGGTTCAGCATGGTTCTTATTGGCTGCTGCTGGCTGCAGCCACTGGCATCGAGAAGGGGAGAAGAGTGGTTGCTAAGTACCTGAGCCTGGGCTTGCTGGAGGGGCTCTATGGGAGCCCGGTTCCGCTGCCTCCCTTTTATGTGGGAAGCAGGTGCCTCCCAGTGACATCTTCGGGAAGATAGCATCACACATTGAGAGCAAAGAATCTGAAGAGTCTTTGCTCTCTAGTGCACATGCACCATCTTCCCAAGAATCACTGTGCCCCCCCTGGATTTGCATGGCGTCCCCCAAGGAATCCTTTTTTTAATATATTGTTTATTTTTAGGTAGTGTGGATTTGCCCCTTTTAGGCCACGACCCCATGCCAGTATCAGGTCCTGGCTTGACTCTCTATGGCCCTGGCCACAATTAGACATCACATGTCTGTGATCGACTGGTTGATCACTATCAATTCTTTGGCCACGCCTGAACTACTATATGCAGCCTGTAGAGCAAAACAGCACATATAAAACATATTATTATTATTATTATTATTATTATTATTATTATACAGTATTTGTTTAATGTGCATTCTCCATGTGCACTTAAAACAATGAAGTGCTGATGTCCTAAGGAAAAGTACTTAACCTCATATTTGGTATAAAAATGTCACTGTACATGAACTAATTAATTCTCAAATTATGTGTTTTTATTTTCACTTCTAGACCTGAATTCATTACCTCCAGAATATGAACATCACCATTGTTTCAAACTCAAGTCAAATTCTAAATACTGTAAAAACTTCTGTCTACCTGGTGGATTTCATCGTCTGCTTTGTATTTACGGTCCTCATTACACAGACTGTGTGGAGAGACAGCATCCTGAAGAAGGAAGTGCGATACTTTCTCTTGTGCCAACACCTGGTGTGCATGACTTTATTCTTTGGCTTTGGAACTATATTTAGCTTCATGCGAACTTTCCAAGTAAATGCCCCAGTCCTTGTTTGCTGGATTATTTTTGCAGTGCAAATAACAATTGGTAGGGGACTCATGATGATTATTGCCTTAATGTCACTGAACACATGCATTGCTGTTTGTTGGCCTCTAAAATACCTGTCATTTGTTCATTCTGTGAAATGTAAAATAATTGTGGTCTCATGGATTATCGCACTACTGGATCCAATGGTGTCGCTAGTCTATGAGGGCATAAAGAGAGGCCCGGAGTACATCATAAGCCTGAATCCAAATTGCCCAACCACTTTATCAGGAATAATTGCCAGAATAACTGGAGTGGTTTTCATACTCGTATTAGTGTGTCTTATCTTGGCTTCCTATATCTTTATGGTTAGAGAAGGTATACGAGCTGGACATTTTACTAACTCAAACCACCAGGCCAGGAAAACCATAATCATTCACGGACTACAGATTGCTTTGCACATATTACCAACATTAGTGAACATTTTGATAGGTGGTAAGAAACACTATATCATTTTGGAACTGACTAGTTTTATTATTTTCTCATTAGCCCAGTGTGTCAGTCCTGCTGTATACGGATTAAGATGTACAGAACTACGGCACAAGTTTATGGAGAGGCGGCTCTGCTGTGCAGCCCACGTATCAGTCAGATATGGTGGAGGACACTCTTAAGTGCACTGACTGGGAACAGGACTTTAAACCAAAGGCAAGGTCACACTATGCTATGTTACAATTTATCAAGGATACGTTCAGTCACCTGAGCAGTAATATGAATGGAGAACACCGTGGCAGAGTGCTTGTGTGCCCTAAACCAGCACTCCCCTCCTCCGGAATATATCACACCATGGTGTCACATAACAAGCGCCGCGGGAACACAGAGCAGGAAGATGTATACCAGCCACCTCATAAAGACGATGACAACCCCTCATTATGGCCCTGAGGGAATACTTTACTAGTGTCACACCATAACAATTTAATTTCCAAACTGCTGTACACCGTACAGATTTTTGATAGTGGTATAATTATTTTGTGAATGGTAATTGCATTCTGTGTTCACATTGATTTTAGGAAGGTTGAGCATATATTTACTTTATGACATGGGGTGATTAAGTGGTGGAGGGCAATTCGATTTTTTTGCAATGGGCCGATGGTTAGTGATCAGGAGCGCGTGCTTACATGTGCAGATAAGGGGATGCAGAAGTCGCTCACAGGTCTCTAAAAGCTGCAGCGTTGTGGGGGGATGATAGAAAATGGGGCGTGCCAAAGCCAGGGGCTGCAGCCATCACTGGCCCAGTCAGTGGGCGTAATTTTATTTAAGATGCCTCTAGTGGTCTTAGCATCATTTTGCACAGCCGCTGCCGCTGTGCTATAGCGCCTGCCTCCGACTCAGTTATGGACTCAGTGGTGCAAGTAGACATTTTTTCTTAGTGGTACTGATACTTAAAAATGGGCGTGGTCACATGCCATGAGTGGGCGTGGTCACATAGCTAGGGGAGCGGCTACATTATTCCACACAACGTAATGCCCCTTACACATTATGCCACACACCGTAATGCCCATTACACATTATGCCACACACCGCAACACCCATTACACATTTTGCCAGACACCGTAACACCCATTACAAATTATGCCACACACCGTAATGCCCATTAAACCACACACTGTAATGCCTTACATATTATACCACACACTGTAATGTCTATTACATATTATGCCATACATAGTTATGCCACTGACACCATTTTATGTTCAACACACAAAAATGCCCCTTATAAATTATGCACCAGTGGTGGGCTGGTGGTACTGCGTATCACCACCATATTTCTTAATGGTACTCCGTACCACCCTACTTTCAGCACTGGTTATGGTGTTCTATGCCCATCTGACCTTGTCATAACTTCTCTTGCTTGGGAACATATATTTTACTGGTAAACGTAGGTTTACCTTATGACATATCTGTTAAGGCATAGGTAATTAATGTTAGAGAAGCATAATACAGCCTATAAAAGGTATGAGAGTATAGATAAATGATTCCATAGTATTTTAGATGATAGAGAGGGATGAATTATTCTTAAACAATATATCTATATCTACTCTGAAAACATTGGAGGCCCTGTAAATTATAGGCCCTCATTCCGAGTTGTTCACTCGCAAGCTGCTTTTAGCAGATTTGCACACGCTAAGCCGCCGCCTACTGGGAGTGAATCTTAGCTTATCAAAATTGCGAACGAAAGATTCGCAATATTGCGAAAAGACTTCTCTGTGCAGTTTCTGAGTAGCTCGAGACTTACTCTGCCAGTGCGATCAGTTCAGTGCTTGTCGTTCTTGGTTTGACGTCACAAACACACCCAGCGTTCGCCCAGACACTCCTCCGTTTCTCCAGCCACTCCCGCGTTTTCCCAGAAACTGTAGCGTTTTTTCACACACTCCCATAAAACGGCCAGTTTCCGCCCAGAAACACCCACTTCCTGTCAATCACATTACGATCACCAGAACGAAGAAAAAACCTCGTAATGCCGTGAGTAAAATTCCTAACTGCATAGCAAATTTACTTGGCGCAGTCACAGTGCGAATATTGCGCAATAAGCGGAAAATCGCTGCGATGCGAAGAAATTTACCGAGCGAACAACTGGGAATGACCACCATAGTTTTTACAATAATCACCAAACCATTAATATTAAGTTCTAGGTAGAATGTTATCAAGAAAATAAGTATAAAGAAAACATTGTATTGTACAAATGTTTCTCTACATATATTTCAGTTTAAGGACAGGGTACGGTTGTAACTTTGATACAGCACATTTCCTGGTACACGCACTCTGGATGGAAGGTCACATTTCTGAGGAGAAGAAGAAGAAGAAAAAGAACATTGGTGGTACCGGGTTACTGGTCAATCCCTGTACTGTTTGCATCTCTTTCCTGCCCACATGCCAGAAACTTCACTTTATTAGCTGCCACCCTCACCGCAATATTGTCTTTGTTAATAACCCATCCTCTTTATGGTAGGTAGACCATCACAATGGAAAGCACTTTAGTCACCTTTTCTTACTGCCCAGAGATCATGATGTGATCAATATCAGAAAAGTCTCATGTATACCATTCTCATAATCTAGGCTAATTATCACCAGCCGCATCCAGGATGCGGATGACAGGTGATAAAATCGGCCAAACTCGCACTGCGATAATTGATTACATCGCAGGGATGTATCAATTATCGCGTGCAGGGACAGAGTTTACGGTCAAGCTCTGTCCCTGCGATGATACTCATCAGAATCATCAGGGTATTTTTCTGAAAAAAATACCCCGATGTCCTGCTGCGCTTGCGCCGTCCCCACCAACATCGCCGCTGCCGCCACCGCCCGGTCGAACCCCCCCCCCATCGCGACTACCCCCGCGCGCCGCGGATCCCCCCTCCTCAAGAAGATCAATATACTCACCAGTCCAGGGAGCCGGTCCGCGCTGCTTCTGCTGGGCTGCCCGGTGCCGGTCCTGTGCACAACTGTGACCCCCGGTGCTGTAAAGTGCGCTGCCGCTTTGCAGCGTCACTTTACTGCACCGGTGTCACATTGCAGCACATGGGGGACCCGGCGCCCGGCAGCACTCACCGGAGCACCGACTCCCTGGACAGGTGAATATGGTTTTGTTTTGTTTTTGTACTTTTTACACTGTGATCAGCTTGTGTGTCTATCGGACACACATAGCTGATCACTCTGCTGGATCCCCGCTCAGCTTTCTCTGCCAGGGGCAGAGAAAGCTTGCCAAGTGCCACATTATCGCAGTGCTGCCCTGTAAACTCGCCAACCTGAGCTGGCGACATTATCACAGGGCACACTGCGGTATTTTTTCAAAAATGTTTTAAGAAAATTTGGCCACATCACATTTCCCATTATAAGTAGTGATGTGCATCGGACATTTTTCGGGTTTTGTGTTTTGGTTTTGGATTCGGTTCCGCGGCCGTGTTTTAGACACACCAACCTGAAATTTTTTTGGCGGTTTCGGGTGTGTTTTGGATTCGGGTGTTTTTTTTTTCAAAAACCCCTCAAAAACAGCTTAAATCATAGAATTTGGGGATCATTTTGATCCCATAGTATTATTAACCTCAATAACCATAATTTCCACTCATTTCCAGGCTATTCTGAACACCTCACAATATTTTTAGTCCTAAAATTTGCACCGAGGTCGCTGGATGGCTAAGCTAAGCGACCCAAGTGGCAGACACAAACACCTGGCCCATCTAGGAGTGGCACTGCAGTATTCTAGCGAGAGGATGAGTGCTTCCATCCTCATGTGAATCTGAACCACTAGCCATGAACATACGTTCTCTGCCTGAAAAATGCTCCATATCTGTGCTGCATTGTAGTATATAGTAGGAGTACAGTGCATAATTTTGCTGACCACCAGTATATAATATATAGGAGTACGGTACAGAAGGCCACTGCTCTACCTACCTCTGTGTGGTCAAGTATACTATCCATCCATACCTGTGGTGCATTTCAGTTTTGCACAGTTTGCTGACCACCAGTATATAATATATAGCAGCACGGTACAGTAGGCCACTGCTGTACCTACCTCTGTGTCGTCAAGTATACTATCCATCCATACCTGTGGTGCATTTAAGTTTTGCACAGTTTGCTGACCACCAGTATATAATATATAGCAGTACGGTACAGTAGGCCACTGCTCTACCTACCTCTGTGTCTTCAAGTATACTATCCATCCATACCTGTGGTGCATTTCAGTTGTGCGGAGTATATATAGTAGTAGGCCATTGCTATTGATACTGGCATATAATTCCACACATTAAAAAATGGAGAACAAAATGGAGGGTAAAATAGGGAAAGATCAAGATCCACTTCCACCTCGTGCCGAAGCTGCTGCCACTAGTCATGGCCGAGACGATGAAATGCCATCAACGTCGTCTGCCAAGGCCGATGCCCAATGTCATAGTAGAGAGCATGTAAAATCCAAAACACAAAAGTTCAGTAAAATGACCCAAAAATCAAAATTAAAAGCGTCTGAGGAGAAGCATAAACTTGCCAATATGCCATTTACGACACGGAGTGGCAAGGAACGGCTGAGGCCCTGGCCTATGTTCATGGCTAGTGGTTCAGCTTCACATGAGGATGGAAGCACTCATCCTCTCGCTAGAAAAAAGAAAAGACTTAAGCTGGCAAAAGCAAGCAAAGAACTGTGCGTTCTTCTAAATCACAAATCCCCAAGGAGAGTCCAATTGTGTCGGCTGCGATGCCTGACCTTCCCAACACTGGACGGGAAGAGGTGGCGCCTTCCACCATTTGCACGCCCCCTGCAAGTGCTGGAAGGAGCACCCGCAGTCCAGTTCCTGATAGTCAAATTGAAGATGTCACTGTTGAAGTACACCAGGATGAGGATATGGGTGTTGCTGGCGCTGAGGAGGAAATTGACAAGGAGGATTCTGATGGTGAGGTGGTTTGTTTAAGTCAGGCACCCGGGGAGACACCTGTTGTCCATGGGACGAATATGGCCATTGACATGCCTGGTCAAATTACAAAAAAAATCACCTCTTCGGTGTGGAATTATTTTAACAGAAATGCGGACAGCAGGTGTCAAGCTGTGTTGCCTTTGTCAAGCTGTAATAAGTAGGGGTAAGGACGTTAACCACCTCGGAACATCCTCCCTTATACGTCACCTGCAGCGCATTCATCATAAGTCAGTGACAAGTTCAAAAACTTTGGATGACAGCGGAAGCAGTCCAGTGACCACTAAATCCCTTCCTCTTGTAACCAAGCTCCTGCAAACCACATCACCAACTCCCTCAGTGTCAATTTCCTCCTTACACAGGAAAGCCAATAGTCCTGCAGGCCATGTCACTGTCAAGTCTGACGAGTCCTCTCCTGCCTGGGATTCCTCCGATGCATCCTTGAGTAACGCCTCCTGCTGCTGGTGCTGCTGTTGCTGCTGGGAGTCGATAGTCATCCCAGAGGGGAAGTCGGAAGACCACTTGTACTACTTCCAGTAAGCAATTGACTGTCCAACAGTCCTTTGCGAGGAAGATGAAATATCACAGCAGTCATCCTGCTGCAAAGCGGATAACTCAGGCCTTGGCAGCCTGGGCGCTGAACCTTATCCACCGTTAATTCACAGGCAACTACAGACTTGATTGAGATACTGTGTCCCCGGTACCAAATACCATCTAGGTTCCATTTCTCTAGGCAGGCGATACCGAAAATATACACAGACCTCAGAAAAAGAGTCACCAGTGTCCTAAAAAATGCCAATGTCCACTTAACCACGGACATGTGGAGCAGGGCAGACTCAGGACTATATGACTGTGACAGCCCACTGGGTAGATGTTTTGCCTCCTGCAGCAAGAACAGCAGCGGCGGCACCAGTAGCAGCATCTCGCAAACGCCAACTCGTTCCTAGGCAGGCTACGCTTTGTATCACTGCTTTCCATAAGAGGCACACAGCTGACAACCTCGCATAATGGCTTACCCCAATTGGACTCTCCTGGGGATTTGGGACATCGGACAACGCCAGCAATACTGTGCGTGCATTACATGTGGGCAAATTCCAGCACGTCCCATGTTTTGCACATACATTGAATTTGGTGGTGCAGAATTATTTAAAAAACGACAGGGGCGTGCAAGAGATGCTGTCGGTGGCCCGAAGAATTGCGGGCCACTTTCGGCATTCAGCCACCGCGTGCCAAAGACTGGAGCACCAGCAAACACCCCTGAACCTGCCCTGCCATCATCTGAAGCAAAAGGTGGTAACGAGGGGGAATTCAACCCTCTATATGCTTCAGAGGATGGAGGAGCAGCAAAAGGCCATTCAAGCCTATACATCTGCCTATGATATAGGCAAAGGAGGGGGAATGCACCTGACTCAAGCGCAGTGGAGAATGATTTCAACGTTGTGCAAGGTTCTGCAACCCTTTGAACTTGCCACACGTGAAGTCAGTTCAGACACTGCCAGCCTGAGTCATTCCCCTCATCAGGCTTTTGCAGAAGAAGCTGGAGACATTGAAGGAGGAGCTAAAACAGAGCGATTCCGCTAGGCATGTGGAACTTGTGGATGGAGCCCTTAATTCGCTTGACCAGGATTCACGGGTGGTCAATCTGTTGAAATCAGAGCACTACATTTTGGCCACCGTGCTCGATCCTAGATTTGAAACCTACGTTGTATCTCTCTTTCCGGCAGACACAAGTCTGCAGAGGTTCAAAGACCTGCTGGTGAGAAAATTGTCAAGTCAAGCGGAACGTGACCCGTCAACAGCTCCTCCTTCACATTCTCCCGCAACTGGCGGTGCGAGGAAAAGGCTAAGAATTCCGAGCTCACCCGCTGGCGGTGATGCAGGGCAGTCTGGAGCGAGTGCTGACATCTGGTCCGGACTGAAGGACCTGCCAATGATTACTGACATGTCGTCTACTGTCACTGCATATGATTCTCTTACCATTGAAAGAATGGTGGAGGATTATATGAGTGACCGCATCCAAGTAGGCACGTCAGACAGTCCGTACGTATACTGGCAGGAAAAAGAGGCAATTTGGAGGCCCTTGCAGAAACTGGCTTAATTTTACCTAAGTTGCCCACCCTCCAGTGTGTACTCCGAAAGAATGTTTAGTGCAGCCGCTCACCTTGTCAGCAATCGGCGTACGAGGTTACTTCCAGAAAATGTGGAGAAGATGATGTTCATCAAAATGAATTATAATCAATTCCTCCGTGGAGACATTCACCAGCAATTGCCTCCAGAAAGTACACAGGGACCTGAGATGGTGGATTCCAGTGGGGACGAATTAATGATCTGTGAGGAGGGGGATGTACACAGTGAAAGGGGTGAGGAATTGGACGATGAGGAGGAGGTGGACATCTTTCCTCTGTAGAGCCAGTTTGTGCAAGGAGAGATTGATTGCTTCTTTTTTGGTGGGGGCCCAAACTAACACAGTCGTGTGGCAGACCCTGTCGCTGAAATGATGGGTTTGTTAAAGTGTGCATGTCCTGTTTATACAACATAAGGGTGGGTGGGAGGGCCCAAGGACAATTCTATCTTGCACCTCTTTTTTCTTTGCATCATGTGCTGTTTGGGGAGTATTTTTTTGAAGGCCATCCTGTCTGACACTGCAGTGCCACTCCTAGATGGGCCAGGTGTTTGTGTCGGCCACTTGGGTCGCTTAGCTTAGTCATCCAGCGACCTCGGTGCAAATTTTAGGACTAAAAATATTGTGAGGTGTTCAGAATAGACTGGAAATGAGTGAAAATTATGGTTATTGAGGTTAATAATACTATGGGATCAAAATGACCCCCAAATTCTATGATTTAAGCTGTTTTTGTAAAAAAACACCCGAATCCAAAACACACCCGAATCCGACAGAAAATTTTCAGGGAGGTTTTGCCAAAACGCGTCCGAATCCAAAACCCGAAAAATTTCCGGTGCACATCACATCATAATATATATATATATATATTATATATATATATATATATATATATATATATATATATATATATATATATATATATCATGTATGTTCCTGCACTCACATCGGTACTATAGACAACAGTTGGGTGCTCCCTAGTGGAAATCTCCCCAAGCAGGGTGGATCCACAATATTTAACCCGAAGTCCAACAATATGGAGGTGCACTCATCAGGTTCAAATAGTCAACGGTTCTGGTTTGTTCATAACAGCTTTATTGCAGTGTATATTCGGCTCAATTAGTCGACGTTTCGATCCTAATTCGCGGATCTTTCTCAAGACAAGCTTCGATTTTTATACAGTTTTTGAAAGCATCATACATTGATTACTACAAAAGACAAAAGACAATAAATAGAGTAATTCTCTTAAAGGAACAAACACAAAACATATATATATATAGAGACTGCCACACTCCAACAGTATTAGGTTACAAGGGTCTCACAGACACCCATCGTGATTCGAATGTAATATCACACCTATGTCTATATTGGCCAAGCGTGCTCACCAGTCCCACGTCCAGAAAAATAAACACCAATGTGAACTAGGGCATTTCTCTTAAACGTATAATGGCTGTGGTAACAGGACAACATCCACTTACTCAGGGAATCAATGTCTCATGTTCAGACAATGAACGTGCTGCATGGATGGGTCAGACTTAGTGCTAACAGGTTTCTGTGGGGGTAAATAGATATATACATATAGACATGCATACATATATGGATGCATATGTACACTCACATATATACACAACAGCATGTGTATGGCCACATATTCAATAAACTTCAATAAATCCCCTCATTCCAGTACCACCAGTGAGACAACTTAAACTGCAATACTTACTGGTGTGCTTACTTAGCCACACAACCTCCGAGCAACTCTGACAACATAGGAGATCACTGTAAGGACAGTTCACATAGTTCATCCTCCAATAGTCAAAATGATATAAATCTACCAACTACTCATGCTAATGTAATAGCAGTACTCACCCACTCTACAGGAGATGCTGACACCTTCTACAGCCACAACTGTAACTGGCAAAATGACAGGACTTTTATACCCCTTGCCCCGGAAGTGCAGGGACGGCCTCAAATGCGTCCCCCTCCTCGATTTTCTTACCTATATAATTTCACCCCCTACATGCTTATTGCAGTGTGGATAAATGAACTAATAAGTTAGCAGTCAGGGCCATCCGCGCTGCTAAGTTCGGCTCAGTGTGGTTAATTACTTTACAGCGCCGCTAGTGGAACGCATATGCGTTCCATAGCTCAATTTCCGGAAGTGCCTAGTTCATGCAAATAACTGTTAACGGTGGCCGCAATGGGCCAAACTGAAAACTCGTTTTCCTTCTACAGGCTCTATAAACATGAGGCTTATGTTACCAGGGGAACGTACAAGCTAATTCATTCCTCTGGTTCACCTTATAGAGCTCAATGATGGAAGGACAATTCAATGTCCATTGAGCATCTGGTGGAAAAACTTCTTTAACACATCTTTTTGACTATGTACACTCTAATCGTGCACATTCATGCAATATTAGGGTTGGGGCAAGTGTGTTTACATATATCGGTCCACTAGTCAGTCTGTACTGGTGCTATCACTCTTGGCCAAATAATATTAAAAACTGACCAAAAGTTACCCTTTACATACATGGATCCTCCTATGATGGCCTACAAAAGAGGACCCAACCTCAAACAAATGCTTATGAGGCCCACAATGGAGCCTGAAAGCAAGCAAAATTTTCTGCAGATTATGAGCAGTAAACCTGGTTGCTTCTCCTGTGGGAGGTGTACTACCTGTAGATCTTTATTTACCGGCTCTACCTTTCCCCATCCACATTCAGGGAAGAAGATTTGGCACCTCCATATTGTTGGACTTCGGGATATAGATATATATAGATATATATATATATATATAGAGATATATATATATATATATATATAGAGATATATATATATATATATATATATATATATATATATATATATATATATATATATGCTAGAAACAAGACAAGGAGAGCGCACCGGTAAACGTAAAATCATTTACTTGGTATAAAAAAAAAGAGTAATATCCACATACATAGCAGTAAGAGTATCCAAACTCAGCGAGGTCCACACGATCTCTGGAACAGCGCTCACCGAGCTGAAAACTGTCTCGTCGGCTCCGGACCCGGCGGGTGACGTCACAACGTCCTCAGCAGTTAGCCACGCCCAACGCGTTTCGACCTATCACAGTCTTCGTCAGGGGATGTGGTTTAGGTGTGAGGGTACGTTCTTATATACCCATTCCAACTGATACCAGCTGTTCACAATTAATCATGAGCCAAAGTTTAGACATTTTACAAATCCATTAGCAACGGCAAATTATCCATACAGGTTTCTCAGCAAGATCTGTCGATCCCATTTACTGCATAACATTAGTCCCCAAATTTTAATTAATTTATTATAAATTTATAGAGCATTTTTAAATAAATGCATTTGTTCATTAAATTGAATGTCTGCTGCCAGACAGAATTACTCCCAGCTGTTTACTAAATCACTGAGAATGGGATTGACAGCTCCTACTTCACAAGGTTCAGAACAGTCCTTACCATTACTAATTCATTTTATTGTTACATACAGTTAAAACCAAAAGACACAATTATTAAATGTATACATATCAATTTAAATTTTTAAAAAATGTTACCAGATATGTCACAATGAAAGTAGAGGCTTATATATCTGTTCTTAATGCATCGTATATTTCAATAAAAACACTTTCATAGTAATTATTAAACTGTTTCCAAAACACCCTATTGGCGTGAGATTTTTAGAGAGATTCATTGTAAATAGAAATAGATATAGAGTTACATTGATTTATGAGTCTAAACTTAACTCGCTGCAAGGGAAGAATTACTTCTTATTAAAAGAAAGAGGATAGGTAGAAATTTATGTCAGCCATAGAACCCCCATAAATCCATTCGCCGGGATTTAGCCACTGCCACGCATGGATCATCAGAGGGGACCTGGCTTTCATAATTAACAATGTAAAAAGGGTACTATATCACATCCTTCATTGAGACCAGATGGTACAAACGTATTTAGTGTATAAATCCAGTATGTTTCTCTCTGGCTTAGTTTTTTCAACAGGTCTCCACCTCTCTCATCTAGGCTGATCTTTTCTATTGCTTTAAACGAGAAACCATTTAAACTGGATTTATTACATTCCAAAAAGTGTCGAGGAACACTATGATTATCTATCTTATGGAGTATATTACGAGTATGTTCAAGTATACGTAATTTTAACATACGTTTGGTCTTTCCAATATAGCGTTTCCCACATTTGCACTCCAGCATATAGATTACATGAGTGCTTACACAACTCAGTTTACCTTTAATTTTCCATGACTTATCATTGCTAGAATTTAAAAATTGTTTGTTATCTTTATTTGCAAACTGACACATTTTGCATTTATTACATGGGAAGAATCCTTCCAATCTGTTAGATTCTTTATATTTATCAACTCTTTTCAGTTTGCTGGGGGCTAGTCGATCCTTTAGGGAACATGATTTCTTATATATAATTCTAGGATACTGTGTGATCACATCTTTAAGTAGCGGGTCGAGGCTTAATATACCCCAATGTTTATTTAGGATTTTCTTAATCTCTCCTCCGCCCTTATTAAAGCGGGTTATAAAGGGTACTCCAAGTTTATCCATATTTTCTTTTTCTTTTCTTCTATCCTTATAAACCAAAAGTTCTTGCCTATCTCTATTTAACGCTTTTTCATAACAGTCCTGAATTAAATTATCTGGGTATTTTTTCTCTAAATCTCTCACTGTAGATCTTAACTTGTTCTTTAAATTTAGTTTGTTCAGAACAATTCCGTTTTAAACGGACAAACTGAGAATAGGGGATATTTTCTATCCATTTTTTATAATGGCAACTTTGGAAGTGTATATAACTATTGCGATCTATACTTTTAATGTGGGTATAAGTATCAATCTTTACTCCTTCACAGGATTTACTACTATCCAATACAAGATCTAAGAATTCAATAGTATCATTATTATACTTATAAGTAAAATGCAGATTAAATTCATTATTATTTAATTCTCTCATAAATTCATCCAGTAAATCTATACCTCCAGACCACACCATAATAATATCATCTATGAATCGCTTATACTTATATATATATTTCAAAAATCGATTATTGTTAAAAATAACTTCCTTTTCCCATTTCCCCATATATAAGTTTGCTAGACTTGGAGCGTAAGGCGTCCCCATAGCTACGCCGCACTCTTGGTTAAAAAATATTCCCTCAAAGTTAAAATAATTGTTTTTAAGTATATATTCAATACATTCCAATATAAATCCCTTTTTGAGGTTGCTTATTTTCGGATCCTCCTCCAAAAACATCTTTACAGCACTTATTCCCCCATCATGTGGGATGCTCGTATAAAGAGCCTCCACGTCAATCGTTACCCACTTAAATTCAGGTCTCCACTCCAAATCCCCCATTTCTTTAAGCACCTGTGTAGAATCTTTAATATAAGAGGTTAAACCAAAAACATAATTCTTAATATGTGCATCAATGAATTCAGACATATTACAGGACGCCGACCCAATTCCCGAAATTATCGGGCGGCCGGGGGGTTTCTCTAATCGTTTATGTATTTTAGGTAAACTATAAAATAAAGGGACTCGGGGATATGGGTTAAATATAAAATTCATTTCGTCTATACTTATACTACCATTTTTTATACCCTTGTCCAGAAGAGTTCGAATCTCTTCAATGACTCGTTTAGTGGGATCTTCCTGCAATTTTTTATAAGTCTTATTATCACTTAGGAGTCTCTCACATTCCATAAGATAATCTTTTCTGTTTAATAAAACAATGCCACCACCTTTATCCGCCATTTTTAATACTAATAGGGGGTCATTTTCTAAGCTTTTTAATGCTGCTCTCTCTCCTTTATTGAGGTTATCTTTAAATCTGAATTCATTACTACACATTTTATCCAGATCTTTTTTAACTAATTTGGAGAACGTGTCAATAAAATTTCCCCTCGATTCTACTGGATAAAAATTAGATTTTTTCTTAAAAACTGGATTTTTGGGAGACTCTTCTTTTTCTGTAACCTTTTTATTTTTAGCAAAGTGACGTTTTAGGGTTAAATTTCTCGTAAACTTATTTATGTCTATAAATAATTCAAAACCTTTTGGAGCAGTGTTTGGGGCAAAAGATAAACCTTTTGACAGCAAGGAAATTTCGTTTGTGGTTAACACATGATCAGACAAATTAAAAACGTCTGTTTTTACTGGGAGTTCTGTTTTCTCATTTTTACCCCTCTTTCCTCCTCTCTTCCCTCTCTTAGTTCTTCTTTCTTTCTTTTTGTCCCAAAATTTGGACTGGGGTTTGGCTCCCTGTTGTATGAATTTCTCCGTTCCCTCCAATTGCGATCTCTGAAAAAAATGTGTCTTATGCTCTCTATACTCAGGTGTTTGTAAGGTTTCAAATCTATTTGTCAGTGGAATCCTATCACCTTCTCTCTCATTCCCTTTGAAAGACCTCTTATTTGCATATTGAGTTTTATACTGATAGTTTGTCTTCACATTTGTGTGCCACTCCTTTCTTTGTTTAGGCCAGTTTCTAATTGTACCCTCTCTATAATCCATAGTATCACGTTTAAATTTGCTGACCTTTGTTTCTAGAATCTCACTTTCTAGTTTTTTAATACGTATATCCCCCTCACTTTTAAGATCATTTAGCTCTTTTAGATCTTTAATAGGATCAAGTTGTTTTTCTAGTTCACAGATTTCTTTATCTATCTCAACCAATTCTTTCTTTCTCTCTAAAATAATAAGCCTCATTAAATCCATTGAACTATTTTCTAATATCTGGTTCCATTCCTGCATAAAAGTCTGCCTTTCATTACCAAAGGTAGGTTTTTTAAAAAGCCTTAGTCCCCTTGGTACCATTTTATGTTCAACATATTTTTCTAATGTCGTAATTTCCCAATTAAGTTTCATATCTCTTATATAAACTCTCTCTAATTTGTTCCAAAGGGAGTCTAGGTCTAAACCAATACCTTTACAAATTTTCTTAAAACCAACATCTAAATGCTCAAACATTTTATGGCATTCTTCACTTCTCAGATTCCTTCTATCACTTCTTAAAAATGCCATTCCAAACAGATCAGTTTCACACAACCAGTGTCAGCTGACGCTGAGATCGTAAAAAACAATATATGTAGTATACAATATAACACACGGATTGCTGCTGCAGTTGAACAAAATGGCAATTGGTTCTATGGAAACAGGATTCAATTCCTGCGCTGCAAGTCCATGTATCCAGAGTCTTTATTAAACGTTAATTCTGTGCTGCTCAATCCCACTCCCAGCCAGGGAGCAAAGGTATTGGTGCTAGAAACAAGACAAGGAGAGCGCACCGGTAAACGTAAAATCATTTACTTGGTATAAAAAAAGAGTAATATCCACATACATAGCAGTAAGAGTATCCAAACTCAGCGAGGTCCACACGATCTCTGGAACAGCGCTCACCGAGCTGAAAACTGTCTCGTCGGCTCCGGACCCGGCGGGTGACGTCACAACGTCCTCAGCAGTTAGCCACGCCCAACGCGTTTCGACCTATCACAGTCTTCGTCAGGGGATGTGGTTTAGGTGTGAGGGTACGTTCTTATATACCCATTCCAACTGATACCAGCTGTTCACAATTAATCATGAGCCAAAGTTTAGACATTTTACAAATCCATTAGCAACGGCAAATTATCCATACAGGTTTCTCAGCAAGATCTGTCGATCCCATTTACTGCATAACATTAGTCCCCAAATTTTAATTAATTTATTATAAATTTATAGAGCATTTTTAAATAAATGCATTTGTTCATTAAATTGAATGTCTGCTGCCAGACAGAATTACTCCCAGCTGTTTACTAAATCACTGAGAATGGGATTGACAGCTCCTACTTCACAAGGTTCAGAACAGTCCTTACCATTACTAATTCATTTTATTGTTACATACAGTTAAAACCAAAAGACACAATTATTAAATGTATACATATCAATTTAAATTTTTAAAAAATGTTACCAGATATGTCACAATGAAAGTAGAGGCTTATATATCTGTTCTTAATGCATCGTATATTTCAATAAAAACACTTTCATAGTAATTATTAAACTGTTTCCAAAACACCCTATTGGCGTGAGATTTTTAGAGAGATTCATTGTAAATAGAAATAGATATAGAGTTACATTGATTTATGAGTCTAAACTTAACTCGCTGCAAGGGAAGAATTACTTCTTATTAAAAGAAAGAGGATAGGTAGAAATTTATGTCAGCCATAGAACCCCCATAAATCCATTCGCCGGGATTTAGCCACTGCCACGCATGGATCATCAGAGGGGACCTGGCTTTCATAATTAACAATGTAAAAAGGGTACTATATCACATCCTTCATTGAGACCAGATGGTACAAACGTATTTAGTGTATAAATCCAGTATGTTTCTCTCTGGCTTAGTTTTTTCAACAGGTCTCCACCTCTCTCATCTAGGCTGATCTTTTCTATTGCTTTAAACGAGAAACCATTTAAACTGGATTTATTACATTCCAAAAAGTGTCGAGGAACACTATGATTATCTATCTTATGGAGTATATTACGAGTATGTTCAAGTATACGTAATTTTAACATACGTTTGGTCTTTCCAATATAGCGTTTCCCACATTTGCACTCCAGCATATAGATTACATGAGTGCTTACACAACTCAGTTTACCTTTAATTTTCCATGACTTATCATTGCTAGAATTTAAAAATTGTTTGTTATCTTTATTTGCAAACGGACACATTTTGCATTTATTACATGGGAAGAATCCTTCCAATCTGTTAGATTCTTTATATTTATCAACTCTTTTCAGTTTGCTGGGGGCTAGTCGATCCTTTAGGGAACATGATTTCTTATATATAATTCTAGGATACTGTGTGATCACATCTTTAAGTAGCGGGTCGAGGCTTAATATACCCCAATGTTTATTTAGGATTTTCTTAATCTCTCCTCCGCCCTTATTAAAGCGGGTTATAAAGGGTACTCCAAGTTTATCCATATTTTCTTTTTCTTTTCTTCTATCCTTATAAACCAAAAGTTCTTGCCTATCTCTATTTAACGCTTTTTCATAACAGTCCTGAATTAAATTATCTGGGTATTTTTTCTCTCTAAATCTCTCACTGTAGATCTTAACTTGTTCTTTAAATTTAGTTTGTTCAGAACAATTCCGTTTTAAACGGACAAACTGAGAATAGGGGATATTTTCTATCCATTTTTTATAATGGCAACTTTGGAAGTGTATATAACTATTGCGATCTATACTTTTAATGTGGGTATAAGTATCAATCTTTACTCCTTCACAGGATTTACTACTATCCAATACAAGATCTAAGAATTCAATAGTATCATTATTATACTTATAAGTAAAATGCAGATTAAATTCATTATTATTTAATTCTCTCATAAATTCATCCAGTAAATCTATACCTCCAGACCACACCATAATAATATCATCTATGAATCGCTTATACTTATATATATATATTTCAAAAATCGATTATTGTTAAAAATAACTTCCTTTTCCCATTTCCCCATATATAAGTTTGCTAGACTTGGAGCGTAAGGCGTCCCCATAGCTACGCCGCACTCTTGGTTAAAAAATATTCCCTCAAAGTTAAAATAATTGTTTTTAAGTATATATTCAATACATTCCAATATAAATCCCTTTTTGAGGTTGCTTATTTTCGGATCCTCCTCCAAAAACATCTTTACAGCACTTATTCCCCCATCATGTGGGATGCTCGTATAAAGAGCCTCCACGTCAATCGTTACCCACTTAAATTCAGGTCTCCACTCCAAATCCCCCATTTCTTTAAGCACCTGTGTAGAATCTTTAATATAAGAGGTTAAACCAAAAACATAATTCTTAATATGTGCATCAATGAATTCAGACATATTACAGGACGCCGACCCAATTCCCGAAATTATCGGGCGGCCGGGGGGTTTCTCTAATCGTTTATGTATTTTAGGTAAACTATAAAATAAAGGGACTCGGGGAACTGGCCTAAACAAAGAAAGGAGTGGCACACAAATGTGAAGACAAACTATCAGTATAAAACTCAATATGCAAATAAGAGGTCTTTCAAAGGGAATGAGAGAGAAGGTGATAGGATTCCACTGACAAATAGATTTGAAACCTTACAAACACCTGAGTATAGAGAGCATAAGACACATTTTTTTCAGAGAGATCGCAATTGGAGGGAACGGAGAAATTCATACAACAGGGAGCCAAACCCCAGTCCAAATTTTGGGACAAAAAGAAAGAAAGAAGAACTAAGAGAGGGAAGAGAGGAGGAAAGAGGGGTAAAAATGAGAAAACAGAACTCCCAGTAAAAACAGACGTTTTTAATTTGTCTGATCATGTGTTAACCACAAACGAAATTTCCTTGCTGTCAAAAGGTTTATCTTTTGCCCCAAACACTGCTCCAAAAGGTTTTGAATTATTTATAGACATAAATAAGTTTACGAGAAATTTAACCCTAAAACGTCACTTTGCTAAAAATAAAAAGGTTACAGAAAAAGAAGAGTCTCCCAAAAATCCAGTTTTTAAGAAAAAATCTAATTTTTATCCAGTAGAATCGAGGGGAAATTTTATTGACACGTTCTCCAAATTAGTTAAAAAAGATCTGGATAAAATGTGTAGTAATGAATTCAGATTTAAAGATAACCTCAATAAAGGAGAGAGAGCAGCATTAAAAAGCTTAGAAAATGACCCCCTATTAGTATTAAAAATGGCGGATAAAGGTGGTGGCATTGTTTTATTAAACAGAAAAGATTATCTTATGGAATGTGAGAGACTCCTAAGTGATAATAAGACTTATAAAAAATTGCAGGAAGATCCCACTAAACGAGTCATTGAAGAGATTCGAACTCTTCTGGACAAGGGTATAAAAAATGGTAGTATAAGTATAGACGAAATGAATTTTATATTTAACCCATATCCCCGAGTCCCTTTATTTTATAGTTTACCTAAAATACATAAACGATTAGAGAAACCCCCCGGCCGCCCGATAATTTCGGGAATTGGGTCGGCGTCCTGTAATATGTCTGAATTCATTGATGCACATATTAAGAATTATGTTTTTGGTTTAACCTCTTATATTAAAGATTCTACACAGGTGCTTAAAGAAATGGGGGATTTGGAGTGGAGACCTGAATTTAAGTGGGTAACGATTGACGTGGAGGCTCTTTATACGAGCATCCCACATGATGGGGGAATAAGTGCTGTAAAAATGTTTTTGGAGGAGGATCCGAAAATAAGCAACCTCAAAAAGGGATTTATATTGGAATGTATTGAATATATACTTAAAAACAATTATTTTAACTTTGAGGGAATATTTTTTAACCAAGAGTGCGGCGTAGCTATGGGGACGCCTTACGCTCCAAGTCTAGCAAACTTATATATGGGGAAATGGGAAAAGGAAGTTATTTTTAACAATAATCGATTTTTGAAATATATATATAAGTATAAGCGATTCATAGATGATATTATTATGGTGTGGTCTGGAGGTATAGATTTACTGGATGAATTTATGAGAGAATTAAATAATAATGAATTTAATCTGCATTTTACTTATAAGTATAATAATGATACTATTGAATTCTTAGATCTTGTATTGGATAGTAGTAAATCCTGTGAAGGAGTAAAGATTGATACTTATACCCACATTAAAAGTATAGATCGCAATAGTTATATACACTTCCAAAGTTGCCATTATAAAAAATGGATAGAAAATATCCCCTATTCTCAGTTTGTCCGTTTAAAACGGAATTGTTCTGAACAAACTAAATTTAAAGAACAAGTTAAGATCTACAGTGAGAGATTTAGAGAAAAAATACCCAGATAATTTAATTCAGGACTGTTATGAAAAAGCGTTAAATAGAGATAGGCAAGAACTTTTGGTTTATAAGGATAGAAGAAAAGAAAAAGAAAATATGGATAAACTTGGAGTACCCTTTATAACCCGCTTTAATAAGGGCGGAGGAGAGATTAAGAAAATCCTAAATAAACATTGGGGTATATTAAGCCTCGACCCGCTACTTAAAGATGTGATCACACAGTATCCTAGAATTATATATAAGAAATCATGTTCCCTAAAGGATCGACTAGCCCCCAGCAAACTGAAAAGAGTTGATAAATATAAAGAATCTAACAGATTGGAAGGATTCTTCCCATGTAATAAATGCAAAATGTGTCAGTTTGCAAATAAAGATAACAAACAATTTTTAAATTCTAGCAATGATAAGTCATGGAAAATTAAAGGTAAACTGAGTTGTGTAAGCACTCATGTAATCTATATGCTGGAGTGCAAATGTGGGAAACGCTATATTGGAAAGACCAAACGTATGTTAAAATTACGTATACTTGAACATACTCGTAATATACTCCATAAGATAGATAATCATAGTGTTCCTCGACACTTTTTGGAATGTAATAAATCCAGTTTAAATGGTTTCTCGTTTAAAGCAATAGAAAAGATCAGCCTAGATGAGAGAGGTGGAGACCTGTTGAAAAAACTAAGCCAGAGAGAAACATACTGGATTTATACACTAAATACGTTTGTACCATCTGGTCTCAATGAAGGATGTGATATAGTACCCTTTTTACATTGTTAATTATGAAAGCCAGGTCCCCTCTGATGATCCATGCGTGGCAGTGGCTAAATCCCGGCGAATGGATTTATGGGGGTTCTATGGCTGACATAAATTTCTACCTATCCTCTTTCTTTTAATAAGAAGTAATTCTTCCCTTGCAGCGAGTTAAGTTTAGACTCATAAATCAATGTAACTCTATATCTATTTCTATTTACAATGAATCTCTCTAAAAATCTCACGCCAATAGGGTGTTTTGGAAACAGTTTAATAATTACTATGAAAGTGTTTTTATTGAAATATACGATGCATTAAGAACAGATATATAAGCCTCTACTTTCATTGTGACATATCTGGTAACATTTTTTAAAAATTTAAATTGATATGTATACATTTAATAATTGTGTCTTTTGGTTTTAACTGTATGTAACAATAAAATGAATTAGTAATGGTAAGGACTGTTCTGAACCTTGTGAAGTAGGAGCTGTCAATCCCATTCTCAGTGATTTAGTAAACAGCTGGGAGTAATTCTGTCTGGCAGCAGACATTCAATTTAATGAACAAATGCATTTATTTAAAAATGCTCTATAAATTTATAATAAATTAATTAAAATTTGGGGACTAATGTTATGCAGTAAATGGGATCGACAGATCTTGCTGAGAAACCTGTATGGATAATTTGCCGTTGCTAATGGATTTGTAAAATGTCTAAACTTTGGCTCATGATTAATTGTGAACAGCTGGTATCAGTTGGAATGGGTATATAAGAACGTACCCTCACACCTAAACCACATCCCCTGACGAAGACTGTGATAGGTCGAAACGCGTTGGGCGTGGCTAACTGCTGAGGACGTTGTGACGTCACCCGCCGGGTCCGGAGCCGACGAGACAGTTTTCAGCTCGGTGAGCGCTGTTCCAGAGATCGTGTGGACCTCGCTGAGTTTGGATACTCTTACTGCTATGTATGTGGATATTACTCTTTTTTATACCAAGTAAATGATTTTACGTTTACCGGTGCGCTCTCCTTGTCTTGTTTCTAGCACCAATACCTTTGCTCCCTGGCTGGGAGTGGGATTGAGCAGCACAGAATTAACGTTTAATAAAGACTCTGGATACATGGACTTGCAGCGCAGGAATTGAATCCTGTTTCCATATATCAATAAAGCATATAGAGGGGGCGCTCCATAGTGCGTAAACTTTTTATTTTAAAACAAACAAACACATGGGTATTTGAAACAAATGTAACTGTTACACTCGTACCAGAAGGCAACCTGTGTGGGCTGGTTACCACATGATTCCACAAATAATCACCAGGCAGTACTGGAACCAGGGTCAGACCAAATCGCGCTGGAATCCTCCACCCGCCGGCGGCAGTTTTCCCTGAGATTCTCGGGCAGGATCACACACGTCCGCGACTCCTCGATCAGTAAACTGCAGGGATTGTCAGTGCGTCACCAGACTCCGCCTTAACGCGTTTCGTCATCGACTTCGTCAGAAGGCTGGAGTCTGTGACGCTAGGATCAGTATTTAACCATCCTCAACAAATTAGCATCAATCATTAAATAAATACACCTGTACGGCTGTTTGAGAGTAGAGGATTTTAAAGTGCTATACCATCTGTAAATGCATATACATCAATAGTAAAACTAGTTTAAAATTGATCCTTAAAAATATATAGTTTCTTTTTAACAGGAGGGTTTCCAAAAACAAATACTATTATACCGCAAACCACAAATAGCCGTGCAGTTTACAAATTCATTAATAAAAATACATATATGCATACAATTTTTTAAACATACAATTTTTTAAAACACACAGAGAATATTACTCATAATAATCATGATCATGATTTTAGCATACTTAGTTTTTACGAGAGATGTTTTCAACAGAGAACAAACCAATGTCAAAATGAAATAATTATATAATTAATGTTATCAAACCCAGAAGGAATTGACAATATAATTGGATCATAATGGTACAAATTAATTTATACTAGTGAGACTTAAGGTGCAGGTCCTAGCATCATTATTTCAGAAAGGGTGCGACTTCAAAGCCTTCATTTAAACCTTCTGGCTTTAAAGTCTTAAGGGTCAGTATCCAGAAGGTTTCCCTTCTTTCCAGTTCAATGTCCCTATCACCACCTCTCTTACTCTGGGCCACATGTTCTATGCCTTTAAATCTTAACTTAGTGGGGTCACTGCCATGGTGTTCCTTGAAATGACGTGGAATACTATGATTAAGGATTTGGTTTTTAATATTTCTTGTATGTTCCAAAATGCGGATCTTCAGCATTCTTTTGGTTTTCCCTATATATCTGTATCCACAAGGACATAAGAGCATGTACACTACATGAGTAGAATTACAATTAATGAAACTATTGATCTTAAATTTCCTCATGTCATTCTTTCCACCAAATTCAGTTTTCTCCTTGTCTAACAGTTTACAGACCTTGCAGCTTCCACAAGCATAACAACCTTTGATATCATCCAGAAAATGTTTATCCTTTTTTTCCTTAATTGGTTCCAACCTACTACGTGAAACCAATGACTTAATATTCCTTGCTTTTCTATAGAATACATCAGGCTGTTTAGGAAGATGTTCTCCAAGTACTGGGTCTAATTGTAATATGTGCCAATTCTTCTTAAGTATAGCCTTAATGGCTCCGGCCTCATTATTGTAATCCGTGACAAGTGGGCATATTCCCTTCTTCCTATTAAATTGATCAACATTCTTATCCTTGTAAACCAGTAAATCGTTTCTTTCTCTAACCCTCGCTCTCATTTTTGACTGTTCAATGAGACCAACAGGATAACCTCGTTCCAAAAACCTATCGGTATATGTAGTTGCTTGTTTATCAAATGTATCCAGACTGGCACAATTACGTCTAAGCCTTGTAAACTGTGAAAAAGGAATATTCCTTTTCCAACTAGGTACATGAGTGGAATCACGTAGATGAGATGGAAGATTTAATACATATTTCTTAATATAAGCTTCTACGAATTCTGACACATGCGCGGTTAAGGATCCTATACCCGCTATAATGGGGCGCCCCGGAGGTCTGATAGAATTTTTATGCAGTTTTGGTATATGATAGAAAGTGGCAAGTTGGAAATGTTCATTAAGGCCATTAACATCAATGAATATAATTTAAAGTTCTCGCACAACACTGACAAACAGAGAATAGAATACTTGGACTTAGTCCTTGATAGTTCAGAGTCTGTAATAACAGGTAAAATTAACACATATACTTTCTTTAAGAAGGTTGATTGTAATAGTTACCTTGATTTTTCCAGTTGTCATCTACCTAGTTGGAAAAGGAATATTCCTTTTTCACAGTTTACAAGGCTTAGACGTAATTGTGCCAGTCTGGATACATTTGATAAACAAGCAACTACATATACCGATAGGTTTTTGGAACGAGGTTATCCTGTTGGTCTCATTGAACAGTCAAAAATGAGAGCGAGGGTTAGAGAAAGAAACGATTTACTGGTTTACAAGGATAAGAATGTTGATCAATTTAATAGGAAGAAGGGAATATGCCCACTTGTCACGGATTACAATAATGAGGCCGGAGCCATTAAGGCTATACTTAAGAAGAATTGGCACATATTACAATTAGACCCAGTACTTGGAGAACATCTTCCTAAACAGCCTGATGTATTCTATAGAAAAGCAAGGAATATTAAGTCATTGGTTTCACGTAGTAGGTTGGAACCAATTAAGGAAAAAAAGGATAAACATTTTCTGGATGATATCAAAGGTTGTTATGCTTGTGGAAGGGAATTTGGGGGTGGGGATTTGCACCCCCCTTCCTCTTTGTTTGTCTGTCTATGACCCCTCCCCCTTCCAGCACCTGATATATAATTATCTCCAGGTATGATTGAGCAGCTTCCAAATTGTTTGTCTGCTTGTGAGCATGAGGCATTGAATGGGAGCAGCATTTGGAAGGCATGCTGTTCCTTGTAGTGCCAATGGGAGATCCTGGGGGTGGCTCCCTGGTAAGTTAGCTCTCTGTCTGGAAATGTTTTAGTATTGACCTTTATCATGAGGCGTACTGTGACAAATTACTTGGCCCAATGTGGGCACTGCTATTAAGTAGTTAGGACTGCTGTATCAGAGAAGCCGTGAAGTGGCCAGCAGCTTAAACATGTGTTTGCAAACATTTGTGACAAATTCTCTGAATTTTATTACCAGATAGATTCAGGGATGGTTACAGGTAATTTTCAGTGTGCGGAAGGGAATTTGGGGGTGGGGATTTGCACCCCCCTTCCTCTTTGTTTGTCTGTCTATGACCCCTCCCCCTTCCAGCACCTGATATATAATTATCTCCAGGTATGATTGAGCAGCTTCCAAATTGTTTGTCTGCTTGTGAGCATGAGGCATTGAATGGGAGCAGCATTTGGAAGGCATGCTGTTCCTTGTAGTGCCAATGGGAGATCCTGGGGGTGGCTCCCTGGTAAGTTAGCTCTCTGTCTGGAAATGTTTTAGTATTGACCTTTATCATGAGGCGTACTGTGACAAATTACTTGGCCCAATGTGGGCACTGCTATTAAGTAGTTAGGACTGCTGTATCAGAGAAGCCGTGAAGTGGCCAGCAGCTTAAACATGTGTTTGCAAACATTTGTGACAAATTCTCTGAATTTTATTACCAGATAGATTCAGGGATGGTTACAGGTAATTTTCAGTGTGCGGAAGGGAATTTGGGGGTGGGGATTTGCACCCCCCTTCCTCTTTGTTTGTCATGCTTGTGGAAGCTGCAAGGTCTGTAAACTGTTAGACAAGGAGAAAACTGAATTTGGTGGAAAGAATGACATGAGGAAATTTAAGATCAATAGTTTCATTAATTGTAATTCTACTCATGTAGTGTACATGCTCTTATGTCCTTGTGGATACAGATATATAGGGAAAACCAAAAGAATGCTGAAGATCCGCATTTTGGAACATACAAGAAATATTAAAAACCAAATCCTTAATCATAGTATTCCACGTCATTTCAAGGAACACCATGGCAGTGACCCCACTAAGTTAAGATTTAAAGGCATAGAACATGTGGCCCAGAGTAAGAGAGGTGGTGATAGGGACATTGAACTGGAAAGAAGGGAAACCTTCTGGATACTGACCCTTAAGACTTTAAAGCCAGAAGGTTTAAATGAAGGCTTTGAAGTCACACCCTTTCTGAAATAATGATGCTAGGACCTGCACCTTAAGTCTCACTAGTATAAATTGATTTGTACCATTATGATCCAATTATATTGTCAATTCCTTCTGGGTTTGATAACATTAATTATATAATTATTTCATTTTGACATTGGTTTGTTCTCTGTTGAAAACATCTCTCGTAAAAACTAAGTATGCTAAAATCATGATCATAATTATTATGAGTAATATTCTCTGTGTGTTTTAAAAAATTGTATGTTTAAAAAATTGTATGCATATATGTATTTTTATTAATGAATTTGTAAACTGCACGGCTATTTGTGGTTTGCGGTATAATAGTATTTGTTTTTGGAAACCCTCCTGTTAAAAAGAAACTATATATTTTTAAGGATCAATTTTAAACTAGTTTTACTATTGATGTATATGCATTTACAGATGGTATAGCACTTTAAAATCCTCAACTCTCAAACAGCCGTACAGGTGTATTTAATGATTGATGCTAATTTGTTGAGGATGGTTAAATACTGATCCTAGCGTCACAGACTCCAGCCTTCTGACGAAGTCAATGACGAAACGCGTTAAGGCGGAGTCTGGTGACGCACTGACAATCCCTGCAGTTTACTGATCGAGGAGTCGCGGACGTGTGTGATCCTGCCCGAGAATCTCAGGGAAAACTGCCGCCGGCGGGTGGAGGATTCCAGCGCGATTTGGTCTGACCCTGGTTCCAGTACTGCCTGGTGATTATTTGTGGAATCATGTGGTAACCAGCCCACACAGGTTGCCTTCTGGTACGAGTGTAACAGTTACATTTGTTTCAAATACCCATGTGTTTGTTTTAAAATAAAAAGTTTACGCACTATGGAGCGCCCCCTCTATATGCTTTATTGACAGATATCTATCTCCGTGGGAGTTCGGACTGACTAAGGGGAGCAGCGATTCTTAATTATCGAAGGAGGATCTAGTGCTTTGAGCACTCATAGAGTGACTTTTTTGATTCCACCAACATATATTTATATATATATATAAAATATTGCAATCCATTTAAGCGATCAGCGCTGTATCTATTGCCTTTCTCTCATATATATATATATATATATATATATATATATATATATATATATATATATATACATATATATATATATATATATATATATACACATACATACATACATACATACACACATACATACACACACACACACACACACACACACTAGTGGTCAGCAAAATTCTGCACTGTCCTCCTACTGTATACTGGCACAACTACAATGCAGCACAATTATGGATGGATAGTATACTTGACGACACAGAGGTAGAGCAATGGACTACTGTACTGATAGATATATATATATATACACACACTGGTGGTCAGCAAAATTCTGCACTGTCCTCCTATATACTACAATGCAGCACAGATATGAAGCGTTTTCAGGCAGAGAACGTAGATATTTGCAGCACACTGAGCACAGATATTTGCAGCACACTGAGCACAGATATTTGCAGCACACTGAGCACAGAAACTGAGAGAACGCAGCCACGTCCTCTCGCTATCATCTCCAATGCACGAGTGAAAATGGCGGCGACGCGCGGCTCTTTATATACAATACGAATCTCGCGAGAATACGACAGCGGGATGATGACGTTCCGGCGCGTTCGTGTTAACCAAGCAAGGCGGGAAGATCCGAGGCTGCCTCGGAACCGTGTAAAATGGGTGAAGTTCGGGGGGTTCGGATCTCGAGGAACCGAACCCGCTCATCTCTAATTATAAGCATGGGGAATGCGATGCAGCTTACTAAAAAAAAAAGTGAATTAAAGGGTTTGGAGCAGTTTTTCATAAAAACTGCTCCAAATGCCCTTTAATACATTCAGGTGATACTAAAATAATGTGAAAAGGGTGTGAAAACACCCTTTTTCACATTATTTTAGTAAAAATAATGTAAATAGACTCCTATGTGTCTTTAGGAAATAGTTTGTGAGTGTTGATATAACTGACGCAGTATATTAAAGATATACTGCCGTCATACCTACAAACTGTTGTAGGCTCTCTTTATTGCTAGGATTAGAGAACAAAGCTCTAGGTACAGTATTGCATTCCAGTCAGCCACATTCCTGTATATATCCTCTACAATTTTAATCAAACCACAGCTGCAATCAGTGTACTTTTATCACCTCGGCAGTCTACAATCATTAAAAGAGGTTCCAAAATGATCTCCGCTTTTGCTTTGGCTTTACAGTAGTTTTAACCATACTCAAGCAGAGGTGCCGAGAGAGGGGGGGGGGGGGGGGGGGGAGAGGGTACAAATTACCTGGGTCCAGGTCTGTTGGAGGGGCCCAGATCCACGCCTCCTGTGATTAGGCCATGCACCCTGAAAAGTACCTAGGCCCAGCCAGGCTCTCTACTGCCCTAGCTGGGAGGCATGCCATGCTCCTGTTAGTGGGTGCTTCTCATATGCTATACACGCCCGCAAAGAGGTATGACCATGCCCCGAGCATGCTGTGGCCACGCCTCCTCCGGGGGGGGGGGGGGGCACGGGGGCCCAGGAAGTTGTTATACCGGGGCCCAGGATTTTTCTTGGCAGCCCTGAGCAGAGGTGACTCATTTGCCTCCCCTATGTCCAGAGTCATTACAGTGGGAGGCAGTCATTTGACCACAGGACGGGATCCCGGCCGTCAATATACAGACACCGGAATCCCGACACCAGCTGCAATACCGGCAGTCGGAGTCCCAACCACCGGCTGGTTTCCACACTTGGGTGGTGGTTCACGCCACTACCTGAGGGGGAATAGAACCCTGTGGCGACTGGAGATTGCCACCGGGCCCAAAGCATGGCTAGCACAGTGAGCCCACGAGGAAACATGCTGCGCTCACCACCAGGATCCCGTCATCGGTCTCCTGACGGCCGGGATCTCATACTGATCCCATTACAGTGATACATGTGTCACTGTCTGCCACAGTTCAACTCCCATCCATAGGGGGATATTCAATTACTGTCGATGAACCCTGGGTGATATTTCCCGATCTTTCATGGATGTTTATTCACCCGGATAAAACATCCTTTCACCCAAAAACACGCAGGTTCAGTGAAATTGGACCGTTTTCGTGGGTTTTGCTTTGCCTGCCAGAGCCAGCCGCTAATTTATTAGCCTCCCGGTGATACTTTTACACCCGAGCAATTGTGTAGGTAATTGAATATACCCAAAAGTGTTGAGAGGGTGAAGACTCATACATTAATCCTCCCCCTCCCATCATTACAATCCTGAAATCTGTCTTCTTGTTTTTATGGTTGGAGGGTAAAGGTGTCTCTTCCCTTGTCCTGCAGTTTTATTAGATCCCCAGAATTATCCAAGTAAAATTTGGATAAGTTTTTTCCCCTTTGTTCCTTAGGATTATCATAAGACATTTATGTGTGTAGGTGCGTGCTATCCAAAGTTGGATGGAAGGTAAATACGCCTGTTTTCAGATGAATCTTTGGCACAAGTGCAGTGACCATGATGATGATCAGATTTTATTCCACTCACACAGAGTAATGGAATCTGCGGCCATGTTTTGTTCTCCTGTCTACCTGTCCCTTATAGAGCAATCCTGTCAGCCTAATTACCACAATGATAAGTATCTCTATGTATAGTGTTATGAAGTAGGAAACTACAATGAAAACACAAAGATGTACTAAGCCTCGGAGAGAGAGTGATAAAGTGGAAAGAGATAACAGCAAATTATATTTACCGATAATTTAATTTCTTCAAGATACTTCATGGCAGCCATTACTCTGGGATTGCATCCCATTCACCTAGTTCTAGACAGGAAGTTTTTTCACACTTCAGGGACCGCCCACTTAGGGTATATAGAGCTACTCCTCCTCAGTCTTTTGAGTGTCTCCTCACATTCGGTTCCTGTGAAAAAACACTAAAAAAGGGAGGGATTTTATAGGCTGCCATGAAGTATCTTGAAGAAATGAAATAATCGGTAAATATAATTTGCGGTTTTCTTCTGCACTACTTCATGGCAGCCATTACTCTGGGATATACCAAAGCATAAAATAGGGAGGGTAACAAATAGTCCAGCAAGCAGAAATTCATGCTTAATTACCCAATTTTATTCATTCATCGCAATGCCCCTTCAAAAGGACATCACTGTCAAAGTGGGCGCCAGCCAAATCCAGAGCATAGTGACTAGAGAAAGTGTGAACAGACGGCCAGTTGGCTACTGTACATGTCTTTCATTGATACCAAAGCGTCCTTAACCCAGGAAATTGCAACACTGGTTGAGTGTGCCTTCAGATTTTATGACTAATTTCTTCATACACAAAAATAATTAACTCCTTGATCCACCTGGCAAAAGGTGGCTTCATGGGTGCTCCACCTTTCTTTATGCCTACATGTAAAACAAATACTTTGTTTACCAAAAGTTTTTAACTCCTATCCAAATAGACAAAAAGTGCTTGTCACGAGTTCTTTCTTCTCACTTTTAGGTTTAATGAAACGCTGCACCATCTTTGGTAAAGAAGCTGTATTTGTTCTTTGAACATCCTTATCTGCAAATATTAAGATATGGGCAGAAAGGCCCATAACACTTGTAATTCACTGACCCTTCTGACTAAAGTTCAGTATCAGATTCAGATTCCATAGGGCTAGGACCTT